>NC_138378.1:73904874-73911433 GCF_054177405.1 Leptonychotes weddellii | reverse complement strand
ATTTCCTTGTTGATCTTTTGCTTAGATGATCTGTCCATTTCAGCGAGGGGGCTGTTAAAATCCCCCACTATTATTGTATTGTTGTCAATATGTTTCTTTACTTTTGTTATTAATTGCCTTATATAATTGGCTGCTCCCATATTAGGGGCATAGATATTTACAATTGTTAGATCTTCTTCTTATTCTAATGTTGTTTCATCTTATGGTATTGCTTATCTCTCGAATTCTGCCCTCGTGATCCAGTAGTTGTTTAACTCTCTTTTTGTCAGCTTCTTTATTTTCCATCATTTGGTCTTCTATATCACTAATTCTCTCTTCTGCCTCATTTATTCTAGCAGTTACTGAGCCTCCACTTTTGATTGCACCTCATTACTAGCCTTTTTGATTTCGACTTGGTTAGATTTTAGTTCTTTTATTTCTCCAGAAAGGGTTTCTCTAATAACTTCCATGCTTTTTTCAAGCCCAGCTAGTATCTTTAAAATCATCATTCTGAACTCTAGTTCTGACTTCGTACTAATGTCCATATTGATTAGGTCCCTGGCAGTCGGTACTGCCTCTTGTTCTTTTTGTTGAGGTGATTTTTTCCATCTTGTCATTTTGTCCAGAGGAGAATAGATGAATGAGAGAACAAAATGCTAACAGGGTAACAACATCCCCAGAAAATATACACTAAACAAGTCAGAAAAGACCTGAAACCAGGTGAAAAGAAAGGGCAAGAAAGAAAAAAGAAAAAGAAAAAGATAAAAACAAACAAAAACAAAAACAAAAAACAGAATATGATCAAATATGATCAGGCTGGTGCATAGACCAGTGCCACACACTAGATTTTGGGCATATTTTTTGTCTGTTAGAAGAAAGTGCCTCCCAAAATTTTAAAGAAAGAAAAACTTATATATGTACAAAAATAAGGGTTAATACAATTAAGGGATGGAATATGACTGTGAAGATGAAAATTATAGAAGATTTTATTAAAAGAATTGATAAGGTAAGAAGTTGGTTGAAAAAAGAAGAGGTTTTTCAAAAAAAAAAAGGAGAGAATGTGATCAGGCAAGAGACTAGAACAAAGCCATACACTAGAGATTTAGGGCATATTTTGAACTGTTAGAAGAAACTGTATCTCAAAATTTTAAAGAGAGAACAACGTATATATATATACCAAAAATAAGGGTAACTACTATGAAGGGATAGAATATGACTCTAAAAATGAAAAATAAAAAAGATTTTTAAAAAAAGGGATTGATAAGATGTTGGTTGAGAAAGGGAAAAAGAAAAATTAAAAAAAAAAAAAGACAGTTAAAAAAAAATAACTTTGAAAGACTAAAGAATCATGGTAAGAAAGCCATGACTTCTATGTGCAGTATTCCCCTAGCGCTGGAGTTCTGCCATTCTCATTGATCGGTAAACTTGGTCTTGGCTGGTTGTTCTTGCTGACCTTCTGGGGGAGGGGCCTGTTGCCGTGGTTTCCAAATGTCTTTGCTGGAAGCGGAATTGCCCTGCCCCTGCCGGTCAGGGCTAAGTAATCTGCTCGGGTTTGCTCTCGGGAGCTTTTGTTCCCTGCAAGCTTTCTATACAGCTTTGGAGGACGAGAGTGAAAATGGCAGCCTCCCAATCTCCACCCTGGAGGAGCCGAGAACTTGGGGCCCCACTCCTCAGTGTGCCCCCAGAGAAAAGCAGTCAGTCACTCCCGACTCCCCGGTCTCTATTTGCACTCCATGCTCACCCGGCCTGTGACCGAGCATTTCTATCTCTGGTGCACGATGCTGCGTGGAGTCTCCAAACCCTGCAGTGCATTCCCATGCCGCTCCTCCTGGGGGAGGAAGGGGAGTCTCCCTGGATCTGCTGCTTGTTGGGTCCCTGCTGGAGGAGCAGTGGCCTGACTGTGCCACGCATCACATTTATGGCAACCCCGAGCTGAGAGCCCACGCCTTGGCTCTGTCTCTGCAGCCGGCTTCCCTGCTCCGATACCTGGGAGCTCTGCCACACTCAGGCACCCCCAGTCTTTCTGTGACCCCGAGGGTCCTGAGACCACACTGTCCCAGCGAGGGTTCCACCCCCTGCTTAGCCACTGAAGTGACATCCCTCAGCGGAGCTGACTGCTAAAAGTTCTGATTTTGTGCCCCACTGCTCTAACACTTGCCAGAAGTGGCGGACAGAGGCCCCCTCCCCCGCTATCTATCCTCCCGCATATTGCCTCGGATTCACTTCTCCACATGTCCTGCCTTCAAGAAAGTGGTCGCTTTTCTCTTCAGAGAGTTGTTGCTATTCTTTTCTTTGATCTCCTGTTGAGTTTGTAGGTGTTCAGAATGGTTTGATCCCTATCCAGCTGAATTCCTGGGACCAGACGAAATCCAGGTCTCCTACACCTCTGCCCCCTCCAGCAGCATTTTATATTTATTTTAAAATATCTTGCTCCCAGATAGTTGAATAGTAGTTGATCACAATCCTAATTATTAAAGAGTTATTTGTCACCTCAGTGTTTTTCAAATCCATCTCCTCCTAATTCTTGGTAACACTAATGCTTGTAAATGAGCATGCTGAATGGGTCCCCCAAAACAATGATATTGAGCTGTTACTATGTGTCAGACATGAATTAAGTATTTCATTCGGTTCATCTCAATAACTCCTCACAACAAGTCTTTTGACGTAGATTCCATCATTTCCCCTATTTTATAAATGGGAAAACTGAGGTTTTCAGAGAAGTCTGTAGTTTACCTAAGATCACAGCTAGGAAGTGGTAGAGCTAGGATGTGAATATATAACAGCGGGAAAGTTTTCCAATTAATCATAGAAATAAGACTGCCTACCTTTTATGCTAATAGATCCAAGTATTAAATTGGGTGTTAATTCATCAACATACCACTTTTAAAAATAAACTTGTTCATGTTCTGTCTAATGCCCATTTATCACTCAAGTGTTTGTAAAATCAAGGTATATTTTTTTCCAGATTCTTACTCTTTTTCTAACTATAATCCCTTTTTGAAATCTTTGTTTAATCTTCAACTTCAAATCCACAAAAATAATGGCTGATAATTCATTTAATACTTTTACTATTTTCTTTGGACATAAAAGTCTTTATAGTCATCTGCATAAGCCAGAAGATCCCACTCAATCTTGGCTGAACATTGGAATCACTTGGGGAAATTTTAAAAATCCTGATTGCAGGGGGTGGGGGGATGGGGGTGGGAACACCCAAGGCCAATTAAATTGGAATCTTTGTGGGTGATATCCAGGTGATTACAATGAGCATCCAAAGTTGAAACCACTAATTAAAAATTCTTCCCTGGACATTCCCTATATATCCATTTCACCTATGGCTTGCTCTGGCTTTTGCTCATCTAGCTAGAACTATGATTTGGACAATTCAGTACTCATTCCCAAATGCCATCTCATTACTTTCCTCTAATATAGAGGCTGAATAAGCTAAATAGTCTCTTTCCCAGACTGCCTTGAAGGTGAAGGAGCTATATGATGCAGTTTGGCCAATGATAAGAAAGTGACCATCTGTTGAGGGCTTCTGGGAAGTCCATACAAATACGTGTTTCCAATAATAAGTTAGTCAGTAAAAGTAGTTGAATTTTTCCTTTTCTATTTGGATGTTTGTCCTTTATCTGAATATTTCATAGACTTGGATTGAGCATGTGACTTGAATCAAAAGTAATTTGAATGGGAAATCAAGGGAGAATTTGATCTCTTCTTATTGATGCCTTAGTCTCTGTTTCCTCACAAAGACCTTGGAGTTCATGATGAAAGTGTCCTACAGAGAAGGTAAAGAGTAAAGAACTTGAGAACCCTAAGGTTTACTTTGAAATTCTGTTGCAGGGAAGGGGTAGTAGTGAAATGATCACTTCTAAAATGCTTGTCGGACATAATTTCCATGTTGGACATATGATATTTATAGGAAGAAACTGAAGGGATTATGGATGATAATAGAGTTTCAAGGTAGCAAACACTGAATCTGACCCTGCATATTTAAAATATGTGTGTGCACATATGTATGTGATATGTTTGCTATTTTTTTGTGCAACTTTCTAATGAAGTACAATGTACATACAAAAAAGGACATATATTGAAAAAGAAAAGCCCGAAGAGTTTTTACAAACTAATGCATTTTTGTACCCAACATGCTGTTCAAGAGACAGAACATTACCAGGGCCCTAAGACCCTACTTATTCTTCCTTCTAATGACTACACCCTTGACCAAGGATAGACATAAGGCTGCCCTTTCTTTCCTTTTTTTAAAAAAAAAACAAACCAGTGTGGAAGAACAAGGTCACCTCTTCTCCTGTTTTCACATGTTCTCTATTGAGATGGGGAAGTCAAACTTGTTCCATGGCACATTTAAGTATGGGAAAATGAAAAGAAAGAAATAAAATCCAGACCAACAAAGCAAAGATTTAAGTTGGTATCACTTTCCATATAATTGTGATGCTGGCAGACGCTCAATAAACATATCAGCATTGTTAAAATGATTTATCAGCCAAATAGTTGAATGTAAAATATTATCAATACAGGTGTCATCATTGATCTTTCTTGGGTCTCACTGCTGAAGAATGGGGCTGCTAGTTGATTTCAACAAACAATCCTTGACAGGAAACCAAAGGCAACAAGGCACAGGGATAGACAGCTGACAAATGCAGTATGGGGCCATTAAAGCATGTGATGAATTTGCCAGGAAAGTATATATTTGTGCAAAAGGTGAGCTCATATCTCCCATAAATTTGTCAACTATGACACAGTGTTCTCTGGCTTGGCATGAGTAATGCCTTACTATTTGCTGCCTTTGTCTGGCAAAAGCTCTATCAGTCACTCCAGGGTTATTTACAAAGAAACGTGTCTATCAGTTACAAGGACATGACTTTGCCGCTAAAAGATAACAAAAGACTAAATCAGGCAGTGGCCTCTCAGCGAGGGATGCATCTTTCCCAGACAAGCTCTGGACTGGAATGAATCAGATGGACGGCAATTGGCCGGGCTGGCCCAGTGCCTGGCATGACCAGCCTTTAGTACATTTATCCACACTGATTAGATTAGAAATTATTAATAGGGGGCTACGGAGTAGAGCAAAAGGTCATTTAGAGTTTAATTCTGTTCTCAGATAACTTCATTTCGGCTGATGGGATTGTTATTGTAGGGGTTTTATATGTTTATAGGAAACAATATACTCAATAATGAAGTCGTGCCTCCTTCTGCAAGGTCAGGAAAGCTATTGTGTAGCTAGATTGAAGTCTTCACAATTGTGTTAATTAAGTAACAGTGATTGGGCTTGGTCTCCTCTTGAAATGCATTTAAGGGCCTAAAAGCTGCTGAGAATGTATTCTTTCAATATAAATATATAGGAAAGCAAGTGAGACCAGAAAGCAGCCTGCGAGTGAGTAAACAGAGGAGCTGACACAAAGCTTTTACTTAAGAAAGACAGGAGCCTGGTTGGCACATGTAACTTCTTGCCACATAAATACAAATGTCTTGTCAGTTTAGGATTAAACGTAGCAGGTCCCTTTTTCTTTATTTAATTCCTGGTGAATCTGAAAGATGAAGTTATAGAATTTGATGTTGATGGCACATTATGTCTCATCGGTTATTTTACTCTCTCCCAGGCCTGCCTGTTTGGGGGTAGATCAGTATGTATTAATAGCCACATCCTTCTCGGGTAAAGGGCCATTTCCCTGGTATTCCTTTATAGACCCAGGGACATTAGTGACAGGGAGCTCAGCTCTGTCCTCCACTATGAGTCACCTTTGGGAGGTTTATAACTCAGAAATTGAAATTTCCTGGAGGTAGTTGCAATTTTGTTTGTTCTAAGAGACAAGATCCCTTCTAAACAGCTAAAAAGGAACTTGATTTTAAATGAAGAGTAAGTTTACAGAAAGCAGTTTGTTGTCATGTTTCTTAAATACCAGAGAAGCCCTTTGGGTCCTATTTGTAAGCAAATAACCTTTCATTTCATTCCAGATGTAGTGACATCCCATTAAAGGGAACTTTAAGGTGAAACTTGATGCTGGTGATTGAGTCTTATCTTCCCAGCTCTCTGTACCTCTCTCCAGATGAAAGAACACCACCATACTGGGGGAACTTGGTTCTCAAGAAGGACTGTTAAATGGAAATATCTTCATTAATAGAAGTCTTTTTTTAAAAATTTTATTATGTTATGTTAATCACTATACATTACATCATTAGTTTTTGATGTAGTGTTCCATGATTCATTGTTTGCATATAACACCCAGTGCTCCATTCAGTATGTACCCTCATTAATACCCATCACCAGGCTAACCCATCCCCCACCCCCTCCCCTCTAGAACCCTCAGTTTTATTTCTCAGAGTCCATCGTCTCTCATGGTTCATCTCCCCCTCCGAATCCCCCCCCTTCATTTTTCCCTTCCTACTATCTTCTCTCTCTCTCTTTTTTTTTTTTTTAACATATAATGTATTATTTGTTTCAGAGGTACAGGTCTATGATTCATCAGTCTTACACAATTCACAGCACTCACCATAGCACATACCCTCCCCAATGTCTATCACCCAGCCACCCCATCCCTCCCACCCCCACCACTCCAGCAACCTC
>NC_138378.1:73887934-73904774 GCF_054177405.1 Leptonychotes weddellii | reverse complement strand
ATCTTCTTTATCCATTCATCTGTTGATGGACATCTTGGCTCTTTCCATAGTTTGGCTGTTGTGGACATTGCTGCTATAAACATTGGGGTGCACATACACCTTCGTATCACTACATTTGTATCTTTGGGGTGAATACCCAGTAGTGCAATTGCTGGATCCTACAGTAGCTCTATTTTCAACTTTTTGAGGAACCTCCATACTGTTTTCCAGAGTGGCTGCACCAGCTTGCATTCCCACCAACAGTGTAGGAGGGTTCCCCTTTCTGTGCATCCTCGCCAACATCTGTCATTTCCTGACTTGTTAATTTTAGCCATTCTGACTGGTGTGAGGTGGTATCTCATTGAGGTTTTGATTAGGATTTCCCTGATGCCGAGCGAGGTTGAGCACTTTTTCACGTATCTGTTGGCCATTTGGATGTCTTCTTTGGAAAAATGTCTATTCATGTCTTCTGCCCATTTCTTGATTAGGTTATTTGTTCTTTGGGTGTTGAGTCTGGTAAGTTCTATTTTTTTTTTTTTAAAGATTTTTTAAAATTTATTTTTGTTCCCTACAAGCTTTCGTTACAGCTTTGGAGGATGAGAGTGAAAATGGTGGCCCCCCAATCTCCACCCCAGAGGAGCCGAGAACTCAGGGCCCCACTCCTCAGTGTCCCCCCAGAGAAAAGCAATCACTCCTGTCTCCCTGGTCTGCGGCCGCACTCCGCGCTCACCCGGCCTGTGACCAAGTGTTTCTGTCTCTGGCACCCGACCCCCTTTGGAGTCTCTAAACCCAGCAGATTCCTGTGGTGCAGTCCTGCACCGCTCCTCCTGGGGGAAGAAGGGGAGTCTCCCTGGATCTGCCACTTTTTGGGTCCCTGCTTCCAGAAAGTGGTCGCTTTTCTGTTCAGATAGTTGCTGCTATTCTTTTCTTCGATCTCCTGTTGAGTTCATAGGTATTCAGAATGGTTTGATACCTATCTAGCTGAATTCCTGGGACCAGACGAAATTTAGGTCTCCTACTCCTCCGCCATCTTGCTCCTCCTCCTCTGAACACACATATATTCCTGATTACAGCAGAGTTTCCAGCTCTTCTTTAAAATGTGTATGTACTTCTTCCAAAATTCTGCTTGCTTAACAAGTTTGTGTTTATTTTGTATGGCGAACAGGTAATTGGGCACAGCATCAAGGACAGAGATCCGTGGCAGCATACTAGAGACCTTCTGGTGAGCTCACATTATTCTACTAAATCATTTGTCCATCAAATATTTCCAGAATGCCTGCTAGGGAAGGTGCTGTGCTGGAGCTGATGAGTCAGTGATGAACAAGAAAGTGGAATACTGACCTTCAAGGAGCCAGAGCAGAAACCTGATGGGGTTTTGGAATATAGGTGAGGTTCAGTGGGGTGGAGTCTGGAGCTGATGACCAAGAAAGAATTCTTGAAACATCTTTGGTGAAAAATCGTGGTTTCTTAAAGCTCGGGGACAGGACCTGTGGGCAGAGAGAGCTGCTGCCTCTTCATTAATATAAGTCTTTAAAAAAATATCTCTAAGGCAGTGGTTCTTGACTAGGAATGACTTTGGAAACATTTTTTTAATATTTTTATTTATTTGTTTGACAGAGAGAGAGACAGCAAGAGAGGGAGCACAAGCAGGGGGAGTGGGGGAGGGAGAAGCAGGCTTCCCGTGGAACAGGGAGCTGGATGCGGGGCTCGACCCCAGAACCCTGGGATCATGACCTGAGTCGAAGGCAGACGTTTAATGACTGAGCCACCCAGGCGCCCCTAGAAACATTTTTGATTGTAATAACTAGAGTGGGGGGTGCTATCAGCATCTAGTGAGTAGAAGTCAGGGATGCTGCTAAATGTTCTACAATGCACAGATGAGCACATACAACAAAGAATTATCTGGCTCAAAATGTCAGTAATGCCAAGGTTGAGGAACCCTGTTCTAAAGAACCTTTAGAATTAATGAAGAATGAGAACCCAGAAGAGCTTACTCTGTCTGGGGAATGAGACACCACACAGTTTCTGTTGAGAAAAAAAAAATCCATAATTATGACATTATAAATAATCATACTAGGATTTGAAAAATAAAAGAGTTCTTATAAAGCTACTCATTTCAATTAAAATTTGGGGAGCTAGAAAAAAATCTGCCTTATTTTTGCTGTTGTTATAAGATGTGCCACATGGTTTTAGAGTTACTATGATATGAAATAATGTCAAGACTCAAAAAACTTTGTATGAAACATGTATGAAGTAGCATGATGTACTAGAAGAAAGGTTGAGCTGAGCTTTCAAATAGTTAAATGTTACCCTGCCATTGACTAAACATGAGTGATTTAACCCATCTGGGCCTCCATTGCTGTTTCTGGCCAGACACTGAAATTGAAAAGCTTGACATCATTATTTGGCTATTCCTTCTCCTTCAGCCACAGTCATAGCCAAAACAGGGATTTTTCCTTAGTTTCCCGGCTCACAGTCCTCCCTTCCTTTACATTCCCGCTGGCCTGATTTTAGTTTGAGTCTGTGTTAGTTCACATCTGGTCTGTTATAGTAGTTTCCTTGATGATATTCTCCCCTCAAATATATCCTACAAAATGCTATCATCTACTTAAACCATTACTTTGTTTATGTCACTCCTCTCAGATTCTTTAATGCCTATAAAGTAAAAGTCACCCTTTTTTGATCTGCTCAAGAATACTTTTCTATAGCTTGTCCTAGGTGTCTTCCCTACTTCCATCTTTGCTATCCATCACATTACTAGATCAATAGTCTTCCTGCTAAGCCCTGTTCAGAAGCACCCTCCTGTCTGGCATGTTCCTTCCCCACTATTATCTCTCAGCCTTCAAATCTGAAGTCCCATAGTCTCTCAGAAAGTTTAGTAAGGTTCCCAGTGATATCTCTTATATGTACTCACTTAGGGTACCTACCATATTTGGCCTTGTGTGTATACTTTTCTTCTCCCTCCACTGATATCTTTCACCTCATTTCAACTATCACAGGGGAAAGATACACAAACTGCCATACTGCAGTAGGTTTTACACTGGGTCCCATGGGAAGAGTAAGGAAATGCTTGGCACCATCCTCTGGATTCAATGCATATTCATGATTATCTAAAACTAAGACACTCTGGAAGATAGAGATACATTCATACATGTAAATAAAAGTATAAAGTCTTTCCAGTTAGGCTGTAAGCCTCATCATGACAGTCGTAATGTCCAAACCCTTTGTGTCCTCTGAGCTTTGTCATGGAAAGCATCCAAAGAATAATTGTGTGGCCGATTTTATTTTGTGTATGTTTTTGTACGTGAAAACTACCAGTAGGGTGAAATAAAAATAGTATCCAGACTTGGGAGATATTTTGATTACTACAGGAAACACTCCACATTACAAAAAACTTTTACTATATATGTGTGTTTGTGTGTGTGTGTGCATGCATGTGGAGAGTAAAAGATTTTTTACTTTTATATATATGATATATAAGATATGTGTCAATATATAGATTTAAGAGAAACATCTCTGTTTAAATATGACTCTTGAGGTTCAAGAATAAAAGTTTTCTTGAGGGTCCCAGTTGACTTTTGTTATACATTCCAAAGACAATGGGTTTCACTGGATCCCTAAACTTAAGTGAGATTCTCAGATTTTGACATCGTGTTGAAGATTATCCATGTGGCTTTGTGGTTTTTGTTTGTTTGTTTGTTTGTTTGTTTTTTTGTTTTTTTAGCAAGCTGGCTGAGACTATATAGTGTGTTGTTTTATGGTCACACATGCATCAAAGAATTCATTTTTTCCCTTTTGACATAAGTATACCTGGGGTAAATATACGCGAATAGATTTTCCTAGTACAGCCATCTGCCTTGCTTTACCTATAAAAGTTTGTTTGCTCTTACCTCACTTGTAGGTCTCCAAAGTTTTATTTTTTTAAGTACAAAAAAGGACAGCATTTCTGTCTATATCCTGCAGTATTCACTACAATATTTCCAAGTTTCGGCTGTGACATTTTTTGAAAAAGTAGATTGCTATAGCTATTGTATGTTTCTTCATTGTTACCCAACTTGATCTCTTTTTAATCTATGCATTTAAATGTGATATTATTTTCCTGAAACTAGAATTCCACCTATTAAAAGGGCAACATAGCTTAGTGCAGTGGTTCTCAAAGTGTGGTCCCTGGGCCAGGAGCATCAGCAGCATCTGGGAACTTATTTGAAAGGCAGATTCTCAGATTTCACCTATTGAATCAGGATCTCTGGGGCTGGGACAAGCAACCTGGGTTTAAGCAAACTCTCCAGGGAATTCTGATACAAGAATAAGTTTGAAAACTACTGGCTTATTTGTTAACAGTATAAGCTCTGGGGCAGACTGCCTGAATTTAAATATTTAACCTTCAAGTCACATAACTTTCCTGTGCCTCAGTTTCCTCATCAATGAATGGGACAATAATAGTACCATCCATATATTGCTGTGGTGAGTTTAAATTGAGATAATACATGGGAAGAGTTTAGCAAAGCCTGGCACCTGCTGAGTACTTCATAAAGCTTAGCTATTATTGTTCAAATTTTGCCCATTCTCAAATTTTAGAGTCCGTCTTCCTCTTGGTCATCTTTCCTGCTTTTGCTGAGTTGGCCCCTTCCCCTCTCTTGAATGCCCTTGGCACTTCTCTTCACCTCTTCAGATATTGCCAAGCCAGGGGTAGGGGATGCATATATTTTTCTGCAGTAAAATACTGATCTTCCCTTCACAAACTTAATTTTTTTTCTTGAAAAACCAAACCTAGTGATGAGCAAACAGAGAAGAGTACAACACATTTAATTTTTTCTTAGATCTGTTTTCTATTTTAACTATAATATAATTTCCTTATGGCCCACCTAATTTTTTTTCAGACCTTGGGAATGTGAAACAGAACTTATTTTCATGGCTGGTATAATTGATATGTGGATGGATGGGAGTGTGTTTTCACCCTGTCTTCAGTGATGAATCATTCTTGTTTGTTCTAGATGCTTCTGGACTTGTTATCCTGTGTCATTTCTAACTGGTGCCAGTTTTTGACAAATGATAGCAGCAAGGCATGGTATGCTACCTCAGGTTCTTATTTTCCCTGAGTGTTTGGATGTAATAATTTTAGAGATGGCCACATGGCTAATGAGTCTTGCCCTCAGGAACTCAGCACAGAGGGAGCCCTCACTAGCCTATCAGATACCTTCTTCGAAAATGGTGGAAGTGTGAGAGAGCAAGATGAATGGACATTTGTGTATCATATTCTTTGAGAATTGAATAGAGGATTTATGGTGTTCCGTGACTTGACATACTTTACACTTGTCATGTTGGCACATTGCATTATACTCTGCTGCCCATGGGGCTTTTGATGATGTTTCAGAAAGAGGTAATAGATGTCTCTGTGCTGTATCCATACATTTGCAGAGAAAGATCCAATATTAAAAACAAACGTACAGTAAAAACCAACCCCATCAACCAAACACAAAAGCCTACCTCTGCTCTCTGTTGCCTTGTTAGTCCCAATCCCTTACCTAGACATATTTAGCCCTTCTACAGCTAGAGGTGATCTATCAGGTCAGTGCTATTTCTATAGGCACATTTTAACACCTACTTGAGGGTATAACAATGAACAACTATTATAAGTATAATATAAAGCCACAGTGCAATATAAAGAACACTGGGTTAAGTATCATAAACTCTTAATTCCAACCTTGACTTGGCTAAGGCCTGCTGTATTGAGCTTGGATAAATCTCTTATGGCAATGTCCCAGTTGCCTCATCTGTCACAGGGGCACAAGAATTCCTGGCTAGGCTACCTCCCAGAAGGAATACATAAGAACTTATTTTGGAAAGTATGGAAATGAGAGAAACCACCTGTGTGACTACTGATGAGGCAGTTAGAATACAAATGTGTTTTCCTTCAGTTTTATAGAAAGAAGAATAGAGCCTTTAAGAGGATGATTGAGTTTTTTCAAGAACATTGTAAGTGAAGGACAGAGAAGATCTGGATTCCTGTCTTCTGGTCCTTAGTTGAGGTACCTTGAGATTCCTACCCACACCCTATGTTCAAAGGAACATGCAGGCTTGGGAAGTGAGGAGTCAGCAACAGCTACCCTGCATTCAAGGTTAAAGGCCTTTTGTCTATCTTTTGGGTGGAATTCTGTAACAATCCTTGAAAGAGAAAGGCCCCAAATAATGGCTGTTATCAGATTTCCCACTAGCCAGGTGGGAGAGAGAGCACAAATGGATTTATTCTTAGGGAAAAGTTTTAATTGGTTATTTCTTAGCGAATTGTTAGTGAACTGAGATTCTCACTGAATGCATGTAAGTAATGAGCACTACTTCTGTGAAATTAGGACTCCCTATTTCATATTTATAGATCTTCTTTATATGTGTCCTGTTTTCACCATTATAATGCCATTAAAAACAGAAACTTTGATTTTTACTTCTTTGTCATCCTCTCTAATGCCCTAGGTCAATGCTTGTTAAATATAGGTTTATCAATTTCAAATGAAGACAGATTGAAAACATCTGGAAAAAGAGGAAGAGAAAAATCTCTGAGTCTATAGTATCTCATCTCATCTTACCCTCCAGTTAGATTAGGATCCCTTTAAGACATTATCTGTTGGGACTGTACCTATTCCCCAACTCCAGTATTCTTTTTCTGATTTAGGACTTTTGTAGGACTGTCTAAGCTTCTTGTGAGCCCTCATGTTTAATCCAGTGATGCTGGAGTTGCCGACAGCTTTGCCTTTGTGTGATATGCATTTGAGTATGCAATCTAGCATCTTTTCTTTCCTGTTTGTGTCACAGAGGGAACACCAACTTCCTCAGAGTCCTCCTCAAATGGTCTTGAATCAAGGGGAAAGTCTTGAAAACCATGCTAAGGGAACATCACAGGAAGCAGTGGTGGTGAAGACAGGACTGAAAATTTAGACCCATTGATATCTAAGTTTCAACCAAGTATGCATTCTGGTTAGCATTTGGGTCACTAATTATACTGTTGAGTTCATGAGAAGGGTAAATATAATGTTTAACAGAATAGTGTCAGTCTGTGTAAAGAAATTAAAGTGATTCAATTTTTGAATATGTGGCAAGGCCTTTACATTACTTATCTATTGCTGTGTAACAAATTGTGCCAAAATTTAGCAGCTTGAAACAGTACACATTTATTATCTCAGTCTGTATGGTTTAGGATTCCAGATACAGCTTAGCTGGATCTTCTGCTTCAGTATCTCTTATAAGGCTGCAATCAAGGTGTGAGCCTAGGGGCTGCATTCTCATCTGAAGGCTGAACTGAGGAAGGATCTGCTCACTCATATGGTTGGTGGTAGGATTCCATTCCTCTCATGGTATTGAACTGAAGGCTTCAGTTCCTTGCTGGCTATTAGTTGAAGGGCATCCTCAGTTCCTTGTTGTGTAGGACTCTGCAATATGGCAGCTTGCTTTATCAAAGCATACAAGCCTAGAAGATGATTAAGAGAATCTGCCAGCAAGATGGAAGTCATAGTCTTTTGTAATCTATTCACAGTAGTGACATCCTATCTCTTTCACCTTATTCTATTTATTAGAAAGCAAGTCACTAGTTCCTGTCTACTTAATGGGTAGGAAATTCTACAGGACATGAATACCATGCAGTGGGGATCATTGGAGGCCATCTTAGAAGTCTGCCTAACAAAACCTTTCATGTCCACTCTGAAAAAGAGAATCCATTATGGTTATTGAATGTATCTTGAGCACTAGGTTTGGATATTAAATATAATCAAGTTAGTTGTCTAGCAAAACTTTAATGGGAGAACCTGACCTGTGTCTAATTTCTTTGCTTCTGAAAATAATTATTTGAAATTTTGGTAACTTAATAATACTTTCTTTTTTTTTCTTTTTTTCTTTTATTATGTTATGTTAGTCACCATACATTACATCATTAGTTTTTGATGTAGTGTTCCATGATTCATTGTTTGTGCATAACACCCAGTGCTCCATTCAGTACATTCCCTCTTTAATACCCATCACCAGGCTAACCCATCTCCCCACCCCTCTCCCCTCTAGAATCCTCAGTTTGTTTCTCAGAGTCCATAATCTCTCATGGTTCATCTCCCCCTCCGATTTCCCCCCCTTCATTTTTTCCTTCTTGCTATCTTCTTCTTCTTCTTTTTTTTTTTAATATATAATGTATTATTTGTTTCAGAGGTACAGGTCTGTGATTCAACAGTCTTACACAATTCACAGCGCTCACCATAGCACACACCCTCCCCAATGTCTATCACCCAGCCACCCCATCTCTCCCATCCCTCACCACTCCAGCAACCCTCTGTTTCCTGAGATTAAGAATTCCTTAGATCAGTGAGATCATATGATACATGTCTTTTTCAGATTGACTTATTTTGCTCAGCATAATACCCTCCAGTTCCATCCACGTCGTTGCAAATGGCAAAATTTCATTCCTTTTGATGGCTGCATAATATTCCATTGTATATATATACCATATCACTTTTTTTTACCCTAGAATTCTTAAAGGATTTTAAGCATTAGAATAAAAAATCCTCCTCCATTTTCTAGGAATTCTTAGATCATTACTTTACTTTGCTGGTGCAGTAACTGACTCTCATGGTGCTAGTGATTTAGGACCACCAACAGGCTAGAGTTAGGATATTCAAGGGAGAGGTTATTAGACCCAGAATTTGGGTGTCCTAAACTTACCTTTCCATGTACCTTGTCTCTTCAATCTGCAGACTCTAAGCTCAAATATCTTTTCTCAGCTGGCCACAATATAGTTTGGAGATTGGATAAACATGCTCTGAGCTCTTTGTATGAAATGCACTAAATAAATATTGGAGGCTATTATTTGATGAAAAAAGCTGGTTTTAAAGTCTTCTTTTTCTCTCCATTATGCAGTTACTATCTTATATCAAGATACTGGTCGTTTCTTGCCCTGTTCCCCTCCCCATCTATTCTGTACTCTGCAGTTATAATATTTATAAGATGCTAATCTGATCATATCACTCCTCTACTTAAAATTCTGCAATAATATGCAAGGATCATCATGATATAGGGTCAGGTGAACAAAACAGGGTTATATATACATATTGCTTATATATGCAAAGCATATTTCTTGAAGGATACTCAGGAAACTTGTATCAGTAGTTCTCATGGCTAGGGGAAGACAGGAGAGACACTCTTTTTAAATTATAAGTGTTTTGTACTTTTAGATTTTGCACCATGTGACTATATGACCTAATTACAAATCAAAACAAATCTCTTCCATGTCCCTTAACACCTTTAGAAAAAGTTCAGATTCTTAACCTGGAAGACTCTCATGATGGTCTCTTTGCCAACTTTACATCATCTTAGGCTGCTCTCCCCCACTCCTATCCTCTTCCCCACATATACCCTGTAGTTCAAGCACCTCCCAAATATACCTATCTGTGGCCATATGCCACAGCTCTCTGCAGCAGACCTGCTGAGCGAGGTGCAGGCTCCCACACATTGTGACTCCTGCACCTTTTTCTTTACTCTCCCTTCTTCTTAGCATGACTTTCACCACTTTCCACCCAGTTAATTTCTAGTCATCCTCATGGGCTTCTTTCTGATTTCTCCACAATGGACCTTGTGCCACTTCTTTGTGCAAATTTGATTGTAGCACTTACGGCATTATATTTTCAGCAGATATAGTCTCAGGCTATAAACACAGGGATGCAAGAAGTAAAGATTTTATTTTTTCTATAAATAAGTTTAATTTCTAGCACAACTCATATGTTAGGTCAGGCTCCTCAGAAGCAAACCTTGATAAACAAATCTTCAGGAAGATATGTCTGCAAGCAACTTACTAAGAAAGTGCTTTCAGAAGAAACCAAGAAGAGGGTAGGGAGCAGGAGCAATAAGGAGAAGACATCAAGCAGGGATACAATTTCAAGCCAAGTCCCAGAGAAGGTGATTTCATCCTGATCCTGCAGGGAAACATACTCTACAGTAAACTCATAATTCTGGTTCAGTGTTTAATATCTGTCTCCCCTAATAATATATGAACTCTAAGAGTGTGGGAACTGTATTTTTTTGTTCACGGACATATTCTAAGCAATTAAAACAGTACCTGCAAATAGTAGTCATTGGTTGAATGAGTGAATAAACTGCAGGCTTCTCCTTATTGTTTCAACAAAGAGAAGCATATTCATTTATTCATCACACAAATTATGGGTAACTACTATGTCCCAGGCACTATTTTAGGCTCTGGGACTGTAATAGTGAACAAAATAGTGATATCTCTGCTCTCAAGGAGTAGTTAAGAGCATGGACTCCAAACATAGACGTCCCAGGTTAAAATTCTGGTTCTGTCAGTTATTCGCTATTTTGTCTTGATCAAGTTTTTACTGTCTTCCTGCCCTACTTTCATTATCTGCAAAACAGGAATGTGCATAATGATTTGGTTTCTCTGATATGGTTGTTGTACAGTTAAGTGAGTGAGTACATGTAAAGTGGTAGGCCAGTTCTTGGTACAGACTGTATATGTGTTAGCTATGATTATCCCCTCTTCTTAAAACTCCCCTGTCTTTGTCAGCCTGGTTAACTTCTGCTTCCCCATCTCCTTCAAGTGTCCTTTCAAAAGGCTTATTATGCTCTTTCTCCAGAAAGTATCCCTTTTCTGCAGGTTAAGCTGAGTGCTGTTCCTTTATGCTCCCTTTCTTAGCTATGTGTTCTTCAACCTTTTGTAAGACACATCCCATTGTATTATAAGGGGATACTTGTACATCCTCTTTGGACTGGCCTATACCTTGTTATTCATCTTATATCTCCAGCACTTACCACACTGTCTGGCACACAGCCAATACCAAAGAGATGCCATCACAAAAGTGAGTAAAGTTTCACCTGCTCTAATTACTGCTCTTACAGCTAGCTTGAAGGCATAGCTTTGCATCTACACAGTGCCTCCATTTTCTATACCTGGGATCAGTCTTGCTCACAATAAATGGGATTCTTGGTTCCTTCAATAAACTCAGAGAATGTGACTCACTGGGGGCAGAATGCCTTTGAAGGAGATATGTGTTCTAGTCCCCTCTTTGAACTATATTATCGAATGATTCATCTTCCATGAGCCACATAACCTCAAATCAGGGCTCCTATCCACACTCATCTTTCATTCCTTCTTCAGTTGCCCATTTTTTCTCCCATCTTCCTGTTTCATCCATCTCACCTCCTGCCAGGCCTGTGCAGACACAGACATGCACACACACCTTTGATCCTGCTGACACCAGTGGCACTAAGGAAAGAAGTTCAATATGTCCACTGGCGTCAAAATATAGTAATAACAATCCTTCAAAATGACAATCACAGGCAGCCTAGGGGCATTTGGGGGCTCTTCTGCTTTGTCCTTTCTGTAGTCTTGAGTGTTTTTTTTTGGTGTTTGAAAGCAGAGGTAACTGTAGTTTACTCTACCTGAGAAGTGCTAGTGAGCTGGCATTCAACAAACAGATAGTTACAGCACTCCCATGGTGAGGAACAGGCGGAGTGGGGGGTTGTTTTGTGCCCCATCTCACAGATTCCAGCAAAGCATGATCTCCCATTTGCAACCAGTTACTCAGCTGCATTTCCTGTTTGTGATTGTGTTGACAAGGAAAGAGGCACCATTTCTGGCAGCATCTCTTAGCTTCCTGAGTTGCCTCAGGCACTAAGAGAATGCAGGAGGCACATACTGACTTGGTTACCACCTGACACCTCTTCTGCTTATCTAAGCCCAGAGTACCTGCCGGGACTCCACAAGCAACATCCTACAGCATCCTAACTAGGCAGCTGCTCACTGGATCTCTGTTCATCTTCCTATAGCTCCTGTTCCTCCCCTCCTGCCAAGTATACTTCAACATCCAGTGGCCAAGAAAACAGACTGTCTGCCCTACTGACACCCAGGACAAACCATGTCCAACATCCCTAGTAGAGAACCAAGACAGACACTGTCAGTGTTATTTCATTTTTATTTATTTATTTTTTGATTTTTTATTCCTCTCCTCTATCAGCAGGAGCAAGAAAAACCTGGAACCTCAAAATCAACTGCCATCCTGAGCTGCACTGAGGTGGCAGCTTTTAACTCTGATTCAAAATTTAATGTTCTGTTTTGTTTATGGCAGGCAAAATATAGCTTTCTATTTTGGGGTGGTGGCTGCTTAAAGGAATCATAAAACAAATTAGATGTTTCTTGTTATCCACCAGCCATGTTAAATCAATATTTGATGATTTATAAATGAATGAGACACATACAGATTAGATTTTCTCCTGAATACACAGTGGCATGGACCACATTGGCAATGGGTCATCTTGATTTAGTGTTGTCTAGGACACTTGAAATACAGATTGCCAGATCTGAGGATGGGTATTTCTAGATATGCTGGAAGTATCCTGGTATAATTGTGTTGACTGACATTTTTTTTTCCTGCTCTTTTAATTGGGTGTGAGAATGAAGCTAGTTTCTATGTATTTTTATCACATTTTCAAAAGATGAGCATTTAATCATCTTGTTACAGTAACCAAACAAAGGGAGAAAACCAAGAGCATGAGTTTAGAGATAATAAAACTCAGCTTTTATATAAGGTTTAAAATTATTTTTCCTAAATTTGTTTTAATGAAAACATACATTATAGCCTTGGAGTGAGGGGAAGCTTATGTAGAAGTTGGCAGAAATTTTTAGCAAAGTAATGTAAAAAAAATAATTTCCTTAACTTTCAAAGCTGCTTTACCAATCAATAGTTTAAATGAGATAAACTTAACAATACATTTGAGCTTAAAATTGTCCAAAACAGTTGGGGGAAAAAAACTACCAAAGGACATGTATTGGCCATTTTTTTGACAATTATCTTTAATACACAATTTGTGGGATATGGAGGTCCCCTGACCTGTGGGTTATTTGGAAAGCTAAACAAAAGCTAAAAATGATCTATGTTTGTCATGTGAAAATCAATCCTAAACTATTGTTTTAAACAGGCAGTTAGCTGATCTTTGGCTATCCACTTCTGTTGTAGAAGGGCTCAAGTGTTTTGGCTCCATACATATATAGAATATAAGAATAGTTAACACAGGGGCACCTGAGTGGCTCAGTTGGTTGGACGTCTGCCTTTGGCTCAGGTCATGATCCCAGGGTCCTTGGATGGAGCCCTGAGTCAGGCTCCCTGCTCAGCGGGGATCCTGCTTCTGCTTCTCCTTGCCCCCATTCATGCTCCCTTGTCATCTCTCTCTCTCTCTCAAATAAATGAATAAAATCTTAAAAAAAAAAAAAAGACTAGCTAACACGTATTGAATGCTTATCATTCTCCTAAGCCCTTCAAATTATTTTCCCAGTTAATCATCATAAGAACCCTATGAAGTTACTATTGCTATTCCCATTTTATGGATAAGGAAACTAAGACAGAGAGAAGTTAAATAACTTCCCCCAATGATGGATCAGAAATTTGAACTCACCACTATACTAAAGCAAATATCAGAGCTGAATGATATCTTGGAAATAATTGTCCCAGAGATGAGAAAATTGGCTCCAAGCTGGAAATATCTTGCTTAGGTTGATAAAACTATCATGGAAAGACATGGAGTGTGGTGAGAAGAGCACCCAAAACAGATTCTAGGCAAGAGTGAGATTTTACCTCATGTGGCCATGTTTCTTGTTGTGTGACCAGGGAAAGTTAATCTTCCCATTGATACTCAGTGTCTGTACATGCAAATATGAGATCATTTAATATTCAATCAATAGGTAGCAAATACTAGCCTGTGCTACATATGAGAGTAGAATACAACTCCCCCCTGCCATCCCCCAGAGGCATTCACGTTCTAGTGGGGGAGCAAATAGAAACATGGAATTTTGCAAGAGCTATGCACAAGGTGTAAGATGCCTTCCCAAAGACATAGTTTGGTGTTGGACCTGGACTTGGGAAATGTAAGTAATTCAGTATGTTGAAAGATAGATATAGGTCACTTGTGCGTGGATAAGTGGTAAGAGATGATTTCAGAGAGGTATGTGGGGCAGGTCCTACATGTCATTCTAAGTAGCTTAAACTTGGACATACAGGTCATAGGAAGTTACTGTTTGAAATTTTAATTCCAGTATAGTTAATATACAGTGTTATATTAGTTTCATGTGTATAATATAGTGATTCAACAATTCTGTACATTATTCAGTGCTCATCATGATAAGTGTACTCTTAATCCTATTCACCTATTTCATCTATCCCCTGCCCCCCATGCCTCTCTGATAACCATCAGTTTGTTCTTTATAGTTAAGAGTCTGTTTTTTGGTTTGTCTCTTTTTTTTTCTTTGTTTTGTTTCTTAAATTCCATGTAAGAAAACAATCCCATTTACAATTGCATCAAGAATAATAAAATACCTAGGAATAAATTTAACCAAAGAGGTGAAAGACTTATACTCTGAAAGCTATAAAACACTGATAAAAGAAATTGAAGATGACACAAACAAATGGAAAGATATTCCATGCTCACAGATTGGAAGAACCAATATTGTTAAAATGTTTTCCCAACACCATTTGTTGAAGAGACTGTCTTTTTCCCATTGCATATTCTTGCCTCCTTGAAGATTAATTGACCATCTAATCATGGGTTTATTTCTGGACTCTCTATTCTGTTCTTTTGATCTATGTATCTATTTTTGTGTCAGTATCATACTGTTTTGATTATTATAGCTTTGTAGTGTATCTTGAAACCTGGGATTGTGATACTGCCAGTATTGTTCTTCTTTTTCAAGATTGCTTTGGCTATTTAGGGTCTTTTGTGGTTCCATACAAATTTTAGGATTGCTTGTTCTAGTTCTATGAAAAATGCTGTTGGTGTTTTAATAGGGATTGTATTAAATGTGTAGGTTGGTTTGGGTAGTATGGACATTTTAACAATATTGGTGCAAGTGTAAATGGGATTGTTTGGATAATCCATCCATTGATGTAAGTGGGGTGTTAAAGTCCTCTACTATTATTATATTATTATTAATTACTTCCTTTATATTTAGTATTAGCTACTTTATGTATTTGGGTTCTCCCTTATTGGATGCATAAATTTACAATTGTTATATCTTCTTGTTGGATTGTTCCCTTTATAATTATGTAGTGTCCTTCTTTGTCTTTTGTTACAGTCTTTGTTTTAAGGTCTATTTTGTCTAACATAAATATTGCTACCCTGGCTTTCTTTTTACTTCTAGCTGCATCACAAATGCTTTTCTATCCCATCATTTTCTATCTGCATGTGTCTTTAGGTCTGAAATGAGTCTCTTGTAGGCAGCATATAGATGGGTCTTGCCTTTCTACCATTCCATCACCCTATGCCTTTTGATTGGAGTGTTTAGTTCCTTTACATTCAAAATAATTATTGATAGGTATTTACTTATTGCCATTTTGTTACTTGTTTTATGCTTGTTTTTGTAGTTCTTCTCTGTTCCTTTCTTCTCCTGCTCTCTTCTCTCATGATTTGCTGGCTTTCTTTAGTGATATACTTGTATTCCTTTCTCTTTATTTTTTGCAAATCTATTATTGGTTTTTTATTTGTGGTTACCATTATGTTTATATACAACATTTTATACATATAGCAGTCCATATTAAGTTGATGGTTGCTTAAATTGGAACCCATTCTTTATTCCTTCCCTTCCTCCCCCCACATTTTAGGTATAGGTGTCATACTTTACATCCTTTTATTTTGTGAGTCCCTTGGCTGATTTTTATAGATATACTTATTTTTACTGCTTTTTTGTGCTTCCTACTTTTCTTACTCCTACTTATGATGTTTTCATTCCACTCAGAGTGCCTTTAACATTCCTTTAGGGCTTGTTTAGCTGTCATGAATTTTTTTAACTTTTGTGTGTCTAAAAAATTTTCTCTCTACTTCTATTCTGAATGATAGCCTTGCAGGGTTTTTGTTTATTTGTTTGTTTTGTTTGTTTTAGCACTTTGAATAGATCATGCCACTTTCTTCTGGCATAAAAGTTTCTGCTGAAAAATTAGCTGATAGCTTTATGGGGTTTCCCTTATATGTAATTGTTTTCTTTTCTTTTGCTGCTTTTATTTTATTATTTTTTTAAATTTAATTTTATTATGTTATCTTAGTCACCACGCAATACATCATTAGTTTTTGATGTAGAGATCCACGATTCATTGTTTTTGTATAACACCCAGTGCTCCATGCAGTACGTGCCCTCCTTAATACCCATCACTGGGCTAGCCCATCCCCCCACACCCTCCCTCTAAAACCCTCAGTTTGTTTCTCAGAATCCATAGTCTCTCATGGTTCATCTCTCCCTCCAATTTCCCCCCCTTCATTTTTCCCTTCCTTCTCCTAATATCCTCCATGCTATTCCTTATGTTCCACAAATAAGTGAAACCATATGATAATTGACTTTCTCTACTTGACTTATTTCACTTAGCATAATCTCCTCCAGTCCCATCCATGCTGATGTAAAAGTTGGATATTCATCCTTTCTGATGGCTGAGTAATATTCCATTGTATATATGGACCACATCTTCTTTATCCATTCATCTGTTGAAGGGCATCTCAGCTCTTTCCACAGTTTGGCTATTGCGGACATTGCTGCTATGAACATTGGGGTGCATATGGCCCTTCTTTTCACTACCTCTGTGTCTTTGGGGTAAATACCCAGTAGTGCAATTGCTGGGTCATAGGGTAGCTCTATTTTTAATTTTGAGACACCTCCACACTGTTTTCCAAAGTGGTTATACTAACTTGCATTCCCACCAACAGTGTAAGAGGGTTCCCCTTTCTCCACAACCTCTCCAACATTTGTTGTTTCTTTCCCTGTCCATTTTTGCCATTCTAACTGGTGTAAATGTGGTTTTGATTTGAATTTCCCTGATGGCTAATGATGATGAACATTTTTTCA
>NC_138378.1:73865681-73887434 GCF_054177405.1 Leptonychotes weddellii | reverse complement strand
TCATGAAAGAAATTGAAGAAGACACAAAAAGATGGAAAAACATTCCATGCTCATGGATTGGAAGAATAAACATTGTTAAAATGTCTATGCTACCCAGAGCAATCTATACCTTCAATGCCATCCCGATCAAAATTCCAATGACATTTTTCAAAGTGCTGAAACAAACAATCCTAAAATTTGTATGGATCAGAAAAGACCCCGACTCCCCAAGGAAATGTTGAAAAAGAAAAACAAAGCTGGGGGCATCACATTGCCCTATTTCAAGCTATATTACAAAGCAGTGATCACCAAGACAGCATGGTACCGGCACAAAAACAGACATATAGACCAATGGAACAGAATAGAGAGTCCAGATATGGACCCTCAACTCTGGCTGCTTTTAAAATTCTCTTTTTATCATGACTTTTCCCCATTTTAATTACTATGTGTCTTGGTGTGGCCCTCCTTGGGTTCATTTTGTTGGGGAATCTCTTTGCCTCCTGGATCTGGATTTCTGTTTCCTTCCCTAGATTCAGGAAATTTTCAGCTATTATTTCTTCAAAAAAATTGTCTGTCCCCCTTTTTCTCTCTCCTTCTGAAATCCCTATAATGTGAATATTATTATGCTTGATGGTGTTGTTGAGTTCCCTAAGTCTATTTTTAGTTTTATTATTATTTTTTTCTCTCTCCTGTTCAGCTTGATTGGTTTCCATTACCTGTCCTCCAGATTGCTGATCCATTCTGCTTCTCCCAGTCTACTATTTATTCTATCTAGTATATTTTAAATTTTAGTTATTAAATTCTTCATCTCTGATTGGTTCTTTTTTTATGTTTTCTATTTCCTTGTTAAGGGTCTCACTGAAGTCTTCCATTTTTTTCTCAAGTCCTGTGAGTATCTTTATAATCATTACTGTAAAGTCTTTCAGAGCTGAGCCCACTGATTTTTAAAGTTCCAGGTGTTAAGCTCCACTGATTGTAAGAACTTGCCAAATTATGCCCCTCTGGTTTTCAAAACCAAATGTTATAGGGACTCATGTTTCCTATATGAGTTTCCCATGCCTGGGGTACTTGGTGTGAAGGTCTGTTTCTTTCATCTCTCCATGCCCACAACGTCCCTCCCTCTTGGGGATAGTCCTGTGGGTCTGTTTAGCTCCAGATTATGTGTCCACCCTTGCTACCCTCTTTGATGTGGCCTCTTCTCTACATTTAGCTGTGAAGAGTCTTTTCTGCCAGTCTTTGGGTGATTTTCTGGGTTATTTACACTGATGTGGGTATTATCTAGTTTTATCTGTGGGGCAAGGTAAGCTTAGAATTCTCCTTCTCTGCTACTTTCCCAGGAAGTCCATTATTTAAAAATTTTAAGCATGGGAGTGATCTATTCAGTTTTATATTTAAGAAAATTCACACTGCTGATGACATGAAGGATGGTTTGAAGGTGATGCCATTAGAAATAAAAAATTGTAGGAGTTTAAATGAGGAGCAATAAGCTGAGCTAAGACATATGTGGAGGCCAGGGAGTGATTAGAAGGGTTTGAGAAGTGTTTAGGAGGTAGAATCAAAAGAACCTGGTTATTATGATAAGAGTCAAGGTTATATGATGACTTCATAGTTCAAGTTTCCTCTTGTGGCCTGACAGATAGTGACACCATAGTGATAAGATGGGGAGCACAGACTGATAATTGGTATGGGGATATTTTGAAGGGAAGACATACTTTCTGTCCTTCACATGTATAGTTTGGTGAACAAGTGAGATATCTAGAAGATTTCCATGAGGCTGTTAAAATGTGGGTCAGGAACTCTGGAGAGATCCATGCCATAAATGCAAACTTGAGTCATTCCTGCTGAAGTCATGAGCATGAATGTCATCTCTATGGAAAGTGAATCGGGTGAGAAAGAAAGAAGGTAATACCTTGAGAGACACTGATATTTTGAGAAAAAGCAGATGAGGGGCTAGCAGAAGTTCCAGAGAAAATTCATACAAAACAATCAGGAAGAGAATGGGGAGAGAATAGTGTCTTTTAAGCAAATAGATGAAAGAGCTTTAAGAAGATGGCTGTTCAGAGGGTTAAATGCACCTGAGACAACAGGATTACTGGAGCTGGCAATTGGAAGGGCATAGTGGCCCTGGTGGGGGAATTCCATGGAAGCATATGTTGGGGTAAAAGCTATAATGGGTAATGAGGGGCAAATGAGATATGAGACAGTAAGTGTAAGCAACTCCTTTGAGTTTCTTTCTCATGGCAACAAAGCAAAGCTCTGAGAAGAGGCCATAATATTAAGGGAAGATCTTATAAGGTAGGAGATAGGTGAGGTTTTTCTAACCTCCAGAGAAGGAGCTAAGAGAAAAGGATGATTGATTCTGTAGGAGAAGAGTTTAATTAATGGAGTGAGGAGGTAGAACTGGGTGAGCTCCAGAGCACAGGTGCAAAAATCAACCTTAGCCCAAACAAGTATATTTCATTTGCTAACTTAAAAAAAATTATTCCTTTATACATTTATCAAAGTTCTATGCACACACACACATAACATGCACAATGCGCACACACAAGATATCAAATCTAATAGAAGTGGATGATGAAAAACAATAACCCTCTCTATCATTCCTCTTCCCCCAGTTCCATTAGAAAGAAGGGATTTTTTTCACACTAAAATGTATTTTTATACTGATGATATAAAGAATATACATCTGCTATAAATAATTTTAATAGTGCATACAAATATAAATAAATACAACATATAAATTTATAAATTTATTTATAAATAAATAGCACACACAAATACAAATATAAAGAAAGTAAAGGTTGCTTAAAATCCCAACCTCCTAAAATAATCACACTGAAGGGACTGTCTTGATATCTCATCCCTCTTCTTTGCCCTACATTAGCTTTATATTACTTTCTTAACCATATGGTAAACCTTGTGAATAGCCTAATGGGCAGCCTATGTAGTTTCTATATTTATAGAACCATATATGTGTTTTGTTGGCCATTGTTTTACAAAAAAATGCACATTCTTGCATCTTGTTGTTCTCACTCAATATTATGCTGCGGAATCACTCCAAGTCATCTGATATTACTCTGATTCATTCTTTTACTATATAATATTCCAATATGTGGCCATATTTCAATATATTTAAACATTCCTTTATTAAAGAACATTTACTCTCAGCTCACTACAAACAGTTCTGCAATATATGTCATTGTACCTACACTCTCTTATATTAGTACTTTTATTTCTATGGAGTAGATTACCAGAGTAAAGTTGCAAGATCTAAGTGTATATGTATTTTTAATTTTCATAGCTGTTGCTTGGTTGCCTAGTGAGTTAGGTATGGTGCTTCTTCTAGTGTGCCTTCCTATCCTGCAGAGACCAGAAGGCTAAAACCTATGCTTCTCAGAATCTACAGCCAGAATGTGACTTGGGTCGGCCAAATTTATGCAAGACTGGGAATACAAAAGTGAGGTAGAGACCTCATTTCTGCTGCTATGAAATTTTTAGGTGGAATGTAAGGACATGGAAATTTTTGTTTGTGTCTTTGTTTGTTTTCCTGAAGTAGCATTAACAAAAGTCCCTATGTCCAGAAATAAACCAAATGTCCAGCAATAGAACGGAAATTAAGTTGTAGAATAGTCAGACAGTGGAGTACTGTGTACCAGTGCAATGAATTAGCTAAAACTACTAAAACTGCCAGAATATCTCAAAACCATACTCTGGAGGTAAAGAAGAGTCATAAAAGAATATATAGAGTATAGCCAACATTTGTGGCACCCCTCACTCTATCTCTTTAGCTCACTTGATTTCAGATAGCCGTGATGGACACTAGCAGTAACTAGTGTGCCCACTCAAGTTCACAGTGAGGGGCCTGTGCTTTTCTGCCTTGAGCCTTTCTCAGAACCGTGGGAAGCCACTCAGCCTGAACATGCAAATGAGTTAAGCCCCTGAGAGCAACTCTTAACCAAATGGAGATGAAGTTGTGACTAATCCTGTCTCCTTTCTTTTGGTCTGGTGGGCCACTTCTGGAATGTGTTTTATACATTTTCACAGAGGGTACACAACAGGCCTATGCTTCAGTTGCCCACAGCAATAACCTGCACAATCATGTTTTCTCTCTTCTCTAGTTTCTACTCCCTCTCCCACACTGCTGCTTCCTGGGCTCACATCCAAAATATACTACCTACATCCAACTTCTTTTCTTGGGCATTGCTTTCAAGGAAACTCAACTATGACATATTGTATGGTCCCATTTGTATGCAGTTCAAAACAGGCAAGATTACATATTATATAGGGAGGTATGCATGTAAGATAAACTATGAAGAAAAGCAGGAGAATGGTTAATATAAGAATTATGTAACATGCTCATCCCTGGAAGAGGGGAAGGAGCTATATTCTGGATAGAACACACAGTGGCTTCAAAGGTGCTAGTTGTGTTTGATTCCTTAAGCAATGTGTTTGGTAAATGGCATTAGTTCCATTATCTCTTTAAATTATTCGTTCTTGATATAATGTTCAATGATTCATTAATTCAGTATAATTTGAATTTAAATAAATAAAAAATAAATTTAAAAAATTATTGGTTCTTGACTTTTTGGTCTCAGGACCCCTTTACACTCTTAAAAATTATTGCAGATTCCAAAGGATTTCTGTTTATATGAACTAAATCTCAAGCAATTAAAAAAAAAACATTTGTGTTAGCTTATTTGAAAATTTTAATAATAAACTCATTACCCGATAACATAAATAATTTATTTTAATGAAAATAACTTATTTTCTAAAACCAATCCAAACCAAACCAAATTGAATTAAAAGAGTGGCATTTTTTTCATTTTTCTAAATTTCTTTAATATCAGGCTTAATAGAAGACAGCTAGATTCTCATATCTGCTCTGTCATTCTATTCATCCTATAGAATTATGCAAATTTTTGAAGAATGAAAGAAAACCAAGCCTCACACAGCTATGCAGTTGGGAAATGGAGCAGTATTTGAATACTTTTTCTCTTTTTAATCTAACTATGGGCATTCTTTGGTACTGCATCCAAACTTGACAAGTGGTAGTTTCTTAAGGGTTAGTTGCAGTGTGGTATCTAAAACTGTATCAGTGAATTTTTAATACTCCATTACAGTAAAATCATTGGTTTTCTTGCACTTTGAATGGACCTTTTACCTATGCATGATTTTATGACATCCATTTGGTCATTCAGACAATAATGGTTCAGTGAATTAGGCAGAACTTCTAAATGTTGACACATTTCATTCTGCAACATCAAAAAAATCACATTCATCAATATCACTATTGATCTCATCAGAAAAGTCTTTAAATATTGGGAACTATTAAGCTCATAGTGTTGAATACAAGTTTTCCAAATTTCTAATTATTGAAAGCTCAAATTCTACAATTAGCAACAAATACTATCAGTTGTTTTCCTTGAAGTGACAGGCTCACTTCATTCATTCTTGAGAAAATGTCTGCCAGATTACCAACCCTAAATAATCATAGTTTGTCTATTCGTTGTTCTTTCAAGTACAAATCATGCTCTTTGAACAAAGAGGCTAGTTCAGCTCACAACACAATCACACAGTGCTTTACCTCAAGACAATCATCATACTTCTGTGGGCAGCAGAAGTGCTCTGTGCATATGTCTCATTTCATTATGTGTACTTGAGTCAAGATTTAATAAAATCAATCATTTTTACAGCTTCATCAAAGACATTCTTAAGTGAAGCTGGCATTCTTTCATCTGCAAGTGCATACTGGTGAACAATACAATGACTAGCAGTACAGTTTGGTGCCACTGCCTTGGTTCAGGCTCCAGCATTTTTACCCACCATTGTTTTGCATCAGGCATGCAAATGTCAGCACAGTGCAAAAGGCAAATAATGTCTCAGTATAGTTATAAAAATAGTTTTGACCTCCTGAAAGGGTCTTAGAGAACTCTAGACCAAGCTTTGAGAGCTTGAAGTTGTGCTTACATTATATACAACTTTTTTTTTTTTTTAAAGATTTCATTTATTTATTTGAGACAGAGAGAATGAGATACAGAGAGCATGAGAGGGAGGAGGGTCAGAGGGAGAAGCAGACTCCCCGCCGAGCAGGGAGCCCGACGTGGGACTCGATCCCGGGACTCCAGGATCATGACCTGAGCCGAAAGCAGTCGCTTAACCAACTGAGCCACCCAGGCGCCCCATTATATACAACTTTTTAATATATATTTCCCAATAATAAAAAAGACAAGTCAAGCTCCTATGCTGCTAATAGTCATTTTATAAAGTCATTTCATTCCCTTTACTAACTGTATAAGAAGCAGATTTCTTGTTCAATGGGGCTTCCTCTTCTTTTGACACGTAGTACCAAACACTATCACTCCCTCCCCCAAGTCATTCAAACAGTTGCCCTTTTTTTAAGTAATAAACTTAATATTTTATTTTATTTATTTATTTTTTAAATATTTTATTTATTTATTTGACAGAGAGAGAGACAGCGAGAGAGAGGGAACACAAGCGAGGGGAGTGGGAGAGGGAGAAGCAGGCCTCCCGTGGAGCAGGGAGCCCGATGTGGGGCTCGATCCCAGGACTCTGGGATCATGACCTGAGTCAAAGGCAGACGCTTAACGACTGAGCCACCCAGGCACCCCTAAACTTAATATTTTAGAGCAATTTTTAGATTCACAGTAAAACTGAGCAGAAAGTACAGATAGTTCCCATATATTCCCAGTCCTCACACACAACAGTATCTCCCACTGTTGACATTCTGTACCACAGTGGTTAATGATTAACTTACACTGACATCATTATCACCCAAAGTTCATAGTCTACATTAGGATTCAGTCTCCAAGTTGTATATTCTGTGGGTTTTGTAAAAAGTATAATTACATGTATCCATCATTGTAGTATCACACAGAATAGTTTTACTGTCTAAAAACCCTCTATGCGCTGCCTGCTCATCTCGCCCTTCCTCCAACCCCTGGCAATCACTGATCCTTTTACTGTTTCTATAACTTTTTCTGTTCCAGAATGTCATATAGTGGGAATCTATATGTAGCCTTTTCAGATTGGCTCTTTCACTTAGTTATACGCATTTGATTTTCCTCTGTATCTTTTCTTGGCTTGATAGCTCATCTCTTTTTAACCTTGAATTTCATTATCTGGATATATTAGTTTATCAATCCATTCACCAACTGAAGGACATCTTGGCTGTTTCTGAGTTTTGGAAATTATTGATAAGCTGCTATAAACATCCTTGTGCAGGTTTTTGTGTGAACATAAATGTTCAGTTCATTTGGGTAAATACCAAAGAGTGTGATCGCTGAAGCACATGGTAAGAGTATATTTGGTTTTGTAAGAAATTCTAAACTGTCTTCCAAAATGGTTGTACTGTGTTGCATTTTCACCAGCAATAAGTGAGAGTTCCTGTTACTCCACATCCTCACCACCACTTGGTGCTGCCAGTATTGTGGATTATGACGATTCTAGTAGGTGTATAGTGGTATCTAATTGTTGTTTTAATTTGCTATTCCCTTGTGATTATGAAGTTGAACATCTTTTCATGTGCTTACTGGCCATCTACATGTCTTCTTTGGCAAGGTGTCTGTTCAGGTTTTTGTCCCCTTTTAAAATCAGGCTGTTTGTTTTCTTGTTGAATTCTAAGAGTTCTTTATATATTTTGTTTAACAGTCTTTATCAGAAGTGTCTTTTGCAAATATATTCTCCCAGACTAAGGCTTGTCTTCTCATTCTCTTGGCATTGTCTTAACAAAGCAGACATTTTAAGTTTTAATGAATTCAGCTTATCAATTATTTCTTTCGTGGTTTGTGCCTTTGATGTGGTACCTAAAAAGTTATCACCATACCGAAAAACAATTAGGTTTTCTCCTGTGTTATCTCCTAGGAGTTTTATGGTTTTGTGTTTTACATTTAGGTCTATGATCCATTTTAAGTTACTTTTTGTGAAGGTGTAAAGTCTGTGTTTGGATTCCTTTTTTTTTTTTTTTTTTATGTGGATACCCATTTGTTCCAGCATCATTTGTTGTAAAGACCATCTTTGCTCCATTGTATTGACTCTGCTTCTTTGTCAAAGATTGGTTAACTATAGTCATATGGGTCTATTTCTGGGCTCCATTCTGTTCCATTGATCTATTTGTTTATTCTTCTGCCAATACCACACTGACTTGATCACTGGGGTTCAAGTAAGTCTTGAAGTAGAGTAGTGTCAGTCCTCCAACTCTGTTCTTGTCCTTCAGTAATGAATGACTATTCTGGGTCTTTTGCCTCTCCATGTAAATTTTAGACTTGGTTTCTCAATATTCACAAGATAACTTGCTGGGTTTTTTTTTTTTTTATTGGGATTGCATATTGCATTGAACGTATAGATGAAATTGACAAGAACTGATATCTCAACAATATTGAGTTTTCTTATCCATGAGCATGGAATATTTCTGTAATTATCTAGTTTTTCTTTGACATCAGAGTTGTAGTTTTCTTCATAGAGATATCATATAAATTTTGTTAGATACCATTTGGCTTTTATACTCCTAAAAAGTTTATAAATTTTAACCCAGGCAGTTTAAGGACACATTTTTGCCTTGGGAGCATTTTGACAATGCTTAAAAGCCAAGTTATTAAACTCTAAGTTTTAGATTACCAAATGAAGTTTTTGACAGGTACCTTCATAACATGTTTACCAAGAAAATGTCAAAAAAGTCTGGATAGTAGTCTTATAAAATGGGATGAGGAATGAAATGTTGGTCAGGGATATCTACTGAGGACATAACTATTTTAACTTAACCACTTTAAAGTGTTGATAACTACATGACCCATGATAAAATAACTGCATCAAGATGTTTGGGTTACTATTGCCATAAAAATGCAAGTTAGCATCTGCAATCTAGTCTGACAGCAAAATCCAGTGTAACTCAAGTATTCCAGTTGGTAAATCCCAAAACACATAAATATGATTCTTGGAGTCCCTAAATAGGAGGATTTCATTTCATTTTTGTGCCATAAACCTTAAGCTGCAGTAATTTCTACTTTTGCTTCTTTTTTCTCTGGTATTGTGTGACTCTTAAATAATTATGCCACTATTTATGCTCTTCCAGCTCATGCATTTCATATCTCCCATTTGTTTCTAGGGTGAATATTTCATGTGGATTTCTGGTATCATTTTTAGTGATTCATAATCACATTCTACAAGCCAACATTTTCTGTGCTTGGTTTCAGCTCCAGCATAGTATTTTTGGAGAGCTTGTTCAACTAGTTTAGGGTTTTCCTGAGGCCAAAAATTAATCCAACGACCCACAGACAAAAGCAGTAATACATTGGTGGGTAGATGCTATGATTTAACCATGTGTTTTGTTCTCACTGAGAAAATCTCTTGGGTAATTTTGGAAAACAAATTAAAAAGTAATGAATTTCTAAGTGATTAAGGATTACATTTGTATATGCAGCTATTCTTTTTACCATGATATTTCCAGTATATTTAGGCATTTTAGCCCCAATATTTGAAATGTAAAATCTCATAGTATTATATACAATAAGAATGTATTTCTATGATCAATTAATTTATGACAAAGGAGCTAAGAATATGTAATGGGGAAAGAACAGTGTTTTCAATGTACAGTGTTGGGAAAACTGGACAACCACATGCAAAAGAATTAAACTGGACCACTATCTTACACCATACACAAAAACTAACTCAAAACGGATTAAAGACTTGAATGTAAGACCTGAAATCATAAAATTGCTAGTAGAAAACAAGTGGTAAGCAAAGACAACAAAAGCAAAAATAGATAAGTAGAACTACATCAAACTAAAAAGCTTCTGCACAACAAAGGAAACTGTCAACAAAATGAAAAGACAACCTACTGAATGGGAGAAAATATTTGCAAATTATATTTCTCATAAGGGGTTAATTTCCAAAATATATAGGGAACATATATAACTTAATAGCAAGAAAGCCAAACAATCAGATTAAAAAATGGGCAGAGAATCTGAATAGATGTTTTTCTGAAGAAGACATATAGATGGCCTACCTAGGTACATGAATAAATGCTCAACATCCTTGATCATCAGGGAAATGCAATTCAAAACCACAGTGAGATGTCACCTCACACCTATCAGAATGACAATTATCAAACAGACAAGAAAGAACAAGTGTTGGTGAGGCTGTGGAGAAAAGGGAACTCTTGTGAGCAATTGATGCGAATGTAAATTGGTACTGCCACTATGGAAAATAGAATGGAGGTTCCTCAAAAAATGAAAAATATAACTACTATATGATCCAGCAGTTCCACTTCTGGGTATTTATCCAAAGAGAGTGAAAACACTAACTCAAAAAGATGTATGCACCTCCATGTCTATTATAGCATCACTTATAATTGCCAAGATATGGAAACAACCTAAGTGTGCCTTGATATGGATAAAAAAATAAGGAATATATATACAATGGAATATTATTCAGCCATAAAAAGAATGAAATTTTGCCATTTGTGACAACATGGATGGACCTTCAGGGCATTATGATAAGTTAAATAAGTCAGACAGAGAAAGACAAATACCATATGATCTCACTTACATGTGGAATCTAAACAAAAATTAAATTAAATAAATAAAGAAAAACAAGTTAATAGATACATAGATTGTTGATTGCCAAAGGCAGAGGTTGGGGGTGGGCAAAATGGTGAAGGGAGTCAAAAGGAACAAACTTCCAGTTATTAAATAAATCAGTCCTGGGGATGAAATGTACAGCATGGTAACTATAGTTAATAATAATGTATTACATATTTGAAAGCTTCTAAGAGAGTAAATCTTTAAAATTCTTGTCATAAAAACTTTATAGCTATGTATGGTGATGGATGTTAACTAGAATTATTGTGGTGATCATTTTGCAATATATACAAATATTGAATCACTATGTTGTACATCTGAAACTAATATAAGGTTGTATGTCAATTATATCTCAACAACAACAAAAAACAATAAAAGGATGTACTCCTATAAACTTCTTTTTATAACTATAATATTTTTAAATAAATGTGGTCAGATTTTAGCCCAGGGTATTCATTGTAGATAATTGTGCCTGGCTGGCTTTTAATATTTAGTTTTAGAGTTGCAGAACTGTGGTTTAATGTACCTACTTCCTTTATTATTGTTTTGTTCGTGGGTTATGGCCATTTTTGTTGTACCTCGCCCCCTTCCTTATAGTGATCCTTCGCTGTTTTAAAAAATACATCTGGAAATCTTAAAAAAAGTTCCAGTTAATGGACATTGACTATTCATGACTTGTTTTCTATGAATTCTGCAATGATGTTGGGGTTTAATACTGGCTAACAAACAGTTCTCAGAATATTCTGATTCTTCAGGAATTTAGAAAAGTGATCGAGGCTACATCTCTCTGATATTTTGACACCTGTCAAAGAATGCACTAGTCAGTGAAACCAGCAATTTTTTTCAAAGAGGTATTTCACACCTCAAACTTGTTTTGTTGAATTTGAATGCTTAAAAAATAATTATTTCACCTTTTAAACTTTATGACAGCTAGATCCTAGAGATGACCAGGTTTTGTGCCTCTCATAGCTCTTTTTTTTTTTTTTAAAGATTTTATTTGAGAGAGAGGGAGAGAGAGCACAAGCAGGGAGAGCGGCAGGCAGAGGGAGAGGGAGAAGCAGACTCCTCGCTGAGCGGAGAGCCCGATGCGGGGCTCGATCCCAGGACCCTGGGATCATGACCTGAGCTGAAGGCAGTTGCTTAACCGACTGAGCCACCCAGGTGCCCCCTCTCATAGCTCTTAATAAAAATCCAAGAGTTTTACAACACTGAAAAGTAGCAAAGTATAGTGGGAAGGACCTCAGTTTTAAATGAGAAGTCCCAACTTCAAATTCCATTTCTGCAACATACTAGCTATTTGACTGTGAACAAATTATTTAGCTTAAGCTTTGATTTCTGTCAATCGGGGCTCTTTGGTTTACATGGCTATGGTGAAAATCAGGTATTAGTTACCATATGGTGGCATTAGTGCTGACACTAATCTTGGCATAGGAATCACAGTGCAAGACCATCTAGTCCTAATAGCATCTTGCATCTTCTTCCCAATGAGGTTAATAAATTCCCATGAGCAGGTATTACATTATATGTCTCCTGGTGTTCCACAGTGCCCAAATCAGGGTTAGCATATGTAAGATGGTCAGTAAATATTTCCTGAATTTTACTGAGGCAATCCCATGAAGAGGAAGCACCCAAGGAGGGAAGGAGCATTGTGAGTTTTGGGTTCTTGCCGTTGTTATGTCACAAATTTTGAAGGTGTTCATTTGTCCTTCAAGGCCTATGTTTTCCTGTTTATAAAACAATGTTGGATCAGCTGGCTAGAGGACCACTAAGAATATATTTTGTACCGAACTTACATGAAGCCTGATGACCTTTCTCTGGAAATCTCCAACTAGGTTACCTCCTGTTGCAGAAGTAGAAACAACTTGTTTCAAAGGAAATAATGTGTCTATGAATCTTCTAGCCCTTTACTTCTTGCAGAGAATACCAGTATCTGGATGTGACAGTTCTTTATTCTTATTTATCAAATCCTAAAACCTGGCTTTTTTGCCAAATTAAAGATAATTACCAATTCCTCTTTTTTTCCACTTTAGCTATAGCCTTGCAGACGGCAGGAAGGAGCTTGCCTCTGACCCTGTGTGAATTCTCATGTGAGCTCTCAAGAGAGTAATTGAATACAAATCAGATCCTTTTTTTCTGTTAAACTCAGAATTTTACTTGATCTTGCCTATTTCAAGGTTGCAATTAGGCCGTCTCCTTAGAAGTGTAAATCAAATCCTTTTGAACTCTGTCTTGGGAAAATGGCAAATGTTCAATACCAAATTCTCTCTTTTCTACAGCCATGTGTATTAAAAGTTTGGCAAGTGCCTATTTCTCTCAGTCTGATCAGCTTCTCAAGTGTTCATCCTTTTCTATGATTTCTTATTTAAAAAGCTATTCAAATGTTCCTTTCCACCAGATTCTGGTGCCCCTGATGTGATATACCAGGAGGGGGGAACAGATGCAGTGTAAGGGGTTTCCCCTAGAAGTAGACTCTTACCAATCTCAGATTTCTCTACCTCCTTGCCCATACTTCTGACACTAGACATGTGCTGGAGTCACTGTCTTCGTTAGGGAAATTTTCCAAGATGTTCAGATACAAAGCTTGAAGATCAGTTATTGCCAATCATAGTTGAATAAGGATTGATATCTCATGCTCAGCATCCACCCATTCATTCATTCAACAAAGGTTTATCGAATGGTTACAATGTCTTAGGCCCTGTATAAAACACTTTTTTCCTCTGCTTAATTTCTTGTACTTGTTTCACAGTAGCTTAAGTGCCTTCTCTTCTTTTCCCCAAGTTCCTACTAATATAATATCTTACTGGGGGGATTTTGTCCCTGAAATTATTCTTTTTGACTCTAGGGTAGACATGAGGCAGGGTGTCATTTTTCCAAGTTTGATAAGACAATGACAGTTAGTGTTAGGAATGGACAGAAGGGGCTGGACCTTGGCCGTAGACCCACTGGAAATGGAGTGGACAGGAATAAAATGACCAAGCTGGCTTGGACAATGTAGAAGCTCACAGCTGTCTATGGAGAATGCCCAAGGGATTTCTGTTCTTAAACCAGATAAACCAAGACTTGCCACTCTCTGGCTCTGAAGTTCTCAATCATAAACAACTTCATGTCTACCCTTCACAGCAGAGAGAAAGGAAAGTGCCCTTGCATATGCCTGAAGGTTTTTATTTTGGTAAGAACACCTAACATGTGAACTGCCCTCTTAACAGATTTTTAAGTGTACAGTATAATATAGTTATCTGTAGGCACAATGTTGTTCAGAAGATCTCTAGAACTTACTAATTTTGCATAACTGAAATTTTATGCCCATTGATTCGCCTGTTCTCCTCATCTTAGATCTTGACCTTTCATCCCCAGTCTGCCAGATCATCACTTTGCCATAATTTTGACTACTCTCATGTTGGCCCTGATGATCACTGGAGTCCCAGGAGTTTCAACCCTGCTTTAAGAAAAATTTGGACATATTAGGAAAACTAACAGACTTTTATGGTAGAGTTTACCCACTTCAGAATGCCAGCAAATGCTGAGGATGCACACAAGAGCTTACAACCATTTCTTATGATCAAAGGCAGGATGCCCTCCTACACACCAAAAACCTAAGGTAAAAAACAGAAATCACTGGCAAGCTGTCCCTAGATGCCAGCCAGTTAACACAACAAGAGTACAGCTTCTCATTCTGTCAGGAGGAATTTTGTGCTATATAGCATCTGCCACAAGCCTTTGTCCACAGGTGGCAAAGTTCCTGCCATCCTGAGCAGCACATGGTCGAGGGGAGGCAGTGGCTGACCTCCTTGGTAACCAGTTATGACAGCCTGACAGCAGACCGGCTGGATGCTCCAGACTGTCACCAAATATGTCACAGAGTGCTTCCCAGGCTCAAGCATTTAATTTACTTTACATAAAATAAAAGGTTAGACTCCGGTTCGTTCTATTTATTTATTTATTTATTTAAGATTTATTTAAGATTTATTCATTTATTTGAGAGAGAGCGCACGCACACGTGCTCTGGGGGAGGGACAGAGGGAGAGGGAGAAGGACAGGGAGAGAGTCTCAGGCAGACTCCCTGCTGAGCATGGGAGCCCAAACTGAACCGGGGTTTAGTCTTACAAACCTGAGATCATGACCTGAACTGAAATCAAGAGTTGGATACCTAATCGACTGAGGCACATGGGCGCACCTCTTTTCTTTCCTTTTAAAGCAAAACTCCTTTTCTTTAAAAGAGGAAATCTAATAGGGAATCCCGATATATAAAATAGAGCAAAGTAGAAGTCCTTTGGGTGAAATTGAGGGCGGGTGATAGAGATGGGCTGGAGCATATCTGCTTAGCTTTCTCTCAACATCCAACCCATTTAAAGACCTTCAACTAATGCCCTGGAATTCAGTTCGACAAACAGAAAAAATTGAGGCCAGAAAATCTCCAGTGTACCTCCATTTCAGTCAAGCTCCATGAAGGTGAGGCTCTGCCTTGCTCATTCCTGAATCCTGAGAACCTAGCATGGTTCTGGCACATAGTAAGTACACACACACACACACACACACACACACATTTGAAGAATAGATAAATACAAGATTTTTTTACATGTTATGAGATATATCGATTTATTTCAGATGATACCTCCATGTGACCAATAGAGTTGGTTTTCAGCATTAACCTCTCTTTCTGACTATCCACCCTATACCTTCCGCCAGCTTTTCTCTGCACACATATAAAAGCTCAGCTTTAGCTTTCTTGGGATTGCATCTAAAACACCAAATGTAAATGTCTCCCAAATGGGGAGACAGCTTGTTTATACAGGAATAATTGCTTCAGCACAGTGTCCTCCTTTACAGCAAAACTTGAAGAAAATGCTGAGTAGTCAGATTCCTTGCCTTTGCATTAGGAAAGAATTTAAAACCTATTTCAGTCTTTTCTTTGGCCTCATGTAAAAATGAAGCTTTTCTCCCCAAGCTAAGGGCAAAGCAAAGAAATCTAACCCTGACTTATACTTTCCCTGAGCCCCCAAAATGAGTCCAGGTCAAAACAGGATTTTTCCCTTGTTTCCTTAAATTGGGGCCAGTCAGAGATGAATGGATATTCCTGTGCCAGTTTGAAACTGCTGTAAAGGGTGTAAGCAATGCATCTCTTCGTTGTTCCCTCCCCTGCCCTCACCTGAAGGGGACAGTGCTAAGTGTGGTTTCTGCCACCTAAGAGAAGGCTGGAGGCTTCCCCTGGATCCTGGGGCAAGCCATCAGGTGGCAGATTCACCAAGGAGCCCGCCAGCTGGCTTGACTTCATTACTGTTTATCATTATGTCTACTTCTTCTAAAATTTCTCTTTATTTAGTCACCTAATACTATTTTTATTGGCCTGTCAGAATGTGGGGGAGAGTAGAAGGGAATTCATTTCATGTGTTGTGGAACATTATTATGGTAAAATATTAGGACAAGTCTATACCTTCCTCCTTTGAAAAATAAGATACAAAACCAATTAAAGTTAAGTGATTACTGAGATGCATCTAATTAGTTATTAACTTACACACATCAAGCTATGATGGCAGCTTTCACAGCAAAAATCCTGTTGGTGTTGATACAGAAGATAATTGATATCACAGAGGCCTCCGCTTCTCAGGCAATTGCTTAAGAAAGCACCTTCACAGCTCAGAGCCTTCTCTCCCTTTGGGTTGGGGTACATTTTCGTCAATCTGACAAGATCTGTCAGATATTATCAGACAATTGATCACCAACTGCTTGCAAGTCTTAATCCATCGTTTGATCACACATCAAGAAAAATTGCTTTTTATGTCTTACATCTTGGCCATGAGAAAGGGGTAGAAAGCAGAGACTTAGGCTTCCGGCTCCAGCTCATTACTTTTTTGCAAATGATAGATGGGTTCACTAGGCAATTTAACTTTAAAATGATCTTTTCCCCTTTCTCAAATAAGCAAATAGAAGGAGCTTTGCAGCACAAGCTGAGTGGAAAGGGAGTCAGCCTGCTGTTCCTTTTGTGTCTCTATAATAGGCGCCCATGTGTGGATGGAGGCATGTATGCTTAGTAAATATGTATTTATTTAGTATTACTGCATCTATTTCTAAATAATAGGATTTAAAGTGGACACACACAGAGAGACTAACTTTCACTCTCCAGGACATAGCTATAATCATTTTACACATTTCTTCTAGAGCACTTATGTTATATATAAAGTAATTTGAAATGACTTCTAGTTTACAAAAAAAAAAAATGAGTATTATATAATGACACAGTAAAAACCAATTCTAAAATACATCACTTCCCCCTACCATGAATCCAGTTATGTTATTGTCAAAACCCTGACCTTATGTATCTAGCAGTGTATCTTCTAGCTTTCTCAGAATGGGGCAAAACCTAATAATGCAGGAATTAGCCATGTTTCTAATACTTGATTGCTATTTAATATCAAAAAGAGAAAGTATCTAATAGTTAAACCTCAAAGTTTTTGAGGGATTCCATTTAAATTGTCAACATACACACAAATATCCTGGTGATCTGTAAGTAGTATTTTCGAAGTTCACAGCATTCAGACATTACAGTTGCTTTCTTTGAGGCCAGGAAGGAAAACTCTCAACTCCCCATTGCTTGTTTTCCCACCTCTCTTGCACTGAAAACCTCCCTGGAAATCTTCCACTATCGTACATCCTCTGTAATTTAAAGACACAAAGAACTGAGAGTCAGTCTTTGCGTGCTTAAGTAAAATGAAAGGCACTGAGAGGTATGTAATTAGTGCTTTTTCTGTGTCGTGGCAACTCGAGATTGACAGTGTTTCCAAATACTAGCCACTAAATTCTACAGTCAAGCAGTATGTGGCTGGCCTGCAAGCTTTTGTCAATAAATGGAAAACCCCATAAGGCCAGGGACTGGACCCCAACCCCTAGCAAAATTTGTGTCAGGCACAGAGCGTGCTCCAGTAAAATGTTTGTTCTGATGAAATGCAGATAAAAGCTCTAGCTTAGTTAAAACTGTTGTACCAAAGTCGAGTTCCTAGTTTTGATCACGTGCTTATGTAAGATGTTATCATTGGGGGGAAGTGGAGGAAGGATACATGGGAACTCTGTTCTCCTTTTGCAACTTGTAGGTGAGTCTAAAATTATTTCAAAATACAATTAAAAAAATTATTGAAAAGCGAATGCATCTCTAATTCTTTAAGCCTGCTGGATGTGCTACGCATTTGAGGCACCGAAGTCTTAGGGCTGCAGCGTGTTGCCTTTTTTCCTTGTTTTTATTGCACCTCTTTCCACCTTTTCCCTTTGTCCATTGCCCAGATTCTGGTTCTGCCTCTAGTCCAAATGTGCTCCTTATATCTGATCTTCCCCAAAGTTTGACTATTAGCCCTCCCTGAGAAATTTTGGCTCAGACTTCCTTTGTCAAGAATTTCTTCTTTTGGCTTGGATTTCCTCTTTGCACCACCACTGCATCTTTCTCGTTGGCCTTCTCAGCACCGTTTCACTTTTGCCCAGCTAGTGTGTGTGTGTGTGTGTGTGTGTGTGTGTGTGTGTGTGTTGGGGAGGGCTGATGTACAGAATGGAAATGATGAAGGGTGAGGTTGAGATTTAGTCTGTGGTAACCTGTATCTCTGAAGTAGATTTCTGTGTATAAAGAACAATTTCCTGCTGGGGAGAGACTCTACCTAGTTTATCAGATCCATCAAATTGAACTCTTCAGCTTCACTATATGTTTTGTGAAAATACTATCAGAGCCTTCAAAGTTTAGCTTGCTCCATACCTGTTCTCACAGCTGGGTGGCAAGAGCACGATCCCTGTCACCATAAATGACAAAGGGAATGGACTCACTGAGACCACACCCTGAGGCCAAACAGCATGGTCTGTGCATTTATCTCAAACTGGATTTGCCTTTGGGAAATCAGCTGGGACCCTCAAGGGCTTCCCCACCACTCTATTCATATAAGGGACAGTCGAATGCAATGGCATTCAACACAGACATTGTGGCCATATTATTTTGAATCCAGCTCTGTTTACTAGCAATGTGACTAGACAAGTTACTTCATCTCTCTGTATTTTAGTTTTGCCATCTGTAAAATGGGAATGATAATTATTCCTAGTTTATAGGGATCTTATGAGAATAATATGAGTTAGTGTTTTGAGAAGCACCAGGCTCACCCATAGTTGGCACTCAGTGAAAGTAACTGCTATTTTCTAATTCCTTTTCTACTTCTTTTCCCTTATTCCCCCTCTACTGCCTCCTTATAAAGGAACTGAAACTCCTTGTGCTGGCTTTCTCCTTGTATCTTACAATGCTCTGAGCTGAGAGAGGCCAGCACGGATTTGGTTTGGACTAGAAGTCAGACTGCTGAGAAAGATAAGCTTAGAGGCATGGTTGAATATTGTCTTGTCTTTTCTTTTCATAGCATTTTATTTTTATATTTTATAAATATTTTACATTTATATTTTCATAACAAATATAAGCTGAACATTGATACTTGGCTGAATATAGCTCCCAAGTGTTAAATGTGATGTTTAGAGGCATAAAACACTCTGATGTAACTACAACTATGGAATGGAACTGTGTTTCCAAAAGCTCCTCAATTTTCCCAATCTTTGCTGGGGTGAGTGCTATCTACTGACACGTGAACTAATGGCCTCCCAATCCCAGGCAAATGGCATCCAATCCATTCCACCCCTTCCAGTCAGCAACACAAAGTAATGAAAACTTGTTGCCTGAGTCCTTTCTCATTAGCTCTGGAGACGCAGATTAAAAATCATTCTTTGGTTGTATTTATTAAGTTTATATGATCCGCTTTCCAAGAAGCATTTAGAACAAACAATGAGTTATAGCTAAAACCAATGTGAGCGAGCAATAAACTCAAATTAGATGAGATAAAATTAAATTTTCATGTATCATAAATGAAATATCCATTAGGGACTTCTCAATGACCTTCAGGTTCAGCAAATTCTGTGTTAAAACTTCCAACCTGAAAGATATGAGTACTGGGCCAGATAACATGCATTTCAGGTACTGTGGAGGAAAAGGCCCAGCCAGCCACAGTAAACAAATGTAACTAGTTTTGGAGAAATGCTATTGACAGTAAAATTCTAATTTTACTCCAGCTCCCAGAACAGATGTACCTCCGAGTCCATAGACTGCAATACTTAACTGCAGCTACTCAGCTGTGACCTTCAGCCCCAGGCTCACTGCAATAAAATTTTCATGCAACCATATGGAAGAATATTTTAATAGAGATTTACTGTCAGTAACTGTCCCAAAGGAGCAAATAAGGAAGCTGTAACATATTGCGTACAGTAAATCAAGGGGACTTCAATGGAAAAACGAAACCTCCCGGAGGCAAGCATCTTTAAAATTACAGGCAACACTTTGTACAAATATGTGTACAAAGGACTAGATATGCACTCAGTTAAGGAGCTCAAAATGGTTTCGATTTGCAGATATATTTATTTAGAATTTATTTATTGGATTTTATAAGTGGCAAGCACTTACCTGTCAGGGCTGAATGCCTATGTATCCCCCTTCCCTGGGGCAAAACGGAAGTGAGGGAGGGGTGACTTCAACTGAAAATCTTACCCAACCAGGGATTGTGGCAGGCAGCATAAATTGCACCCTCTCTATAGCCAGGTTTACTTCAATTTCGGGTGAGGTATTAAGCACAGGGACAAAATATTCCCTTAGCCAGTATACAAACAGTACTGGATGAGTTATTTGAATGGTTAAAAATTCAGCTTAAACAATAAATGAGGACACATGTTGATTAAAACTCCCAGTGGGGCAGAATGCATTCAGAGTCCCTACATGAGTCCTTGATTATGTTTTACCCAGCATTTTTGTAAAATGTAAAAATGTGTAAAAATGTCTCCTCTTTGTGAAGCTATAAAATGGCAATTTTTGTCTAAATGGGTCTTGCGCTGGTTGGAATCAGTAAATCAGATCTCACGCTCTTCTCCTGACCCTGTGTTTATTTGGAGATAGGAGTCCACGGCACAGGGCCACAGGTGAGCTAAGAAGGAGGGATGGAGCCTGAGCATGTCACCTGCACGGCTCCATGCTTCAGTTCACTTAGCTACCACCCCTACACCATTTCCTTGCTCGGCTTCAGCCCTTGCTGTTAAGAGCATTTCAGTTTCAGATATTTGTTTCCTGAGGGCAAACAAGCAGCCATCTCCCCCTCTACTCAACTGATGGAAACTCTAATGTGAGGGGCAGTAATTCAGAGATAAATAGACCGAACACTGCCCATGACAGTTCATATTTTATGGTGAAGAGAAGGCCTAAAACCTAAAAAACTCATGTGTAGGAGGCATAGCACAAATGCCTCATCCATGGTACATAATGAAGGAAGATGTCTTGGCATCAAACTGAAAATCAAAATATCCAAGTGACCGTGAATAGGAGAATCAGGTGATAAATCTTTATGTTTTGCTAAATGCCCGTGGGTTGTCACATTTGACAAAGAGTTATAACAATAGAAGAATTGTCATATCTGATAAATGTGTCTTAGGCATTCCATTCTTTTGTTGAAGTGGTCCCAGTTACTATAAAACCCAGGTAACATGCACGCATGTACAGATTCAGAACAGGTTAGGTTACACACTGAAAGTGAATTATCTTGACTAATCAGAACCTGGATGGAAATTGTAATGCAATAGGGAAAAAGCTTGAGATGTTAGTTCATGCTATCAGATTAATGTATAAATCATGTTACATGGCTAACGATGAGTTCGTTACCCACCGATTTTCCCAGTGTTTCAATTACTGTACTTTTTTCACAATTGGATAATGTATTCTCTGGACCCTTTAATGATACTTTATTTCACATTGAAATTGAAGTTGAAACCAGAAATGCTCCTCAAAACATGTGAGTTTGGGGACACAAATGTATGCATGGTATGTGTAGCTTGTTTCTTTGAGAGAAAGGCTGATTAGGATGAATCTCCAGAGTCCTTGCATTATTTGGCTGTGTCTTACTCTTTTTGTCTTTATAAGGGATAGAATGGGCATGTAAAGACAATTTTTGTCTGTGTTTAATTTCGTGAATTTACCAAGAAGGGTGAGTCACGTCTTACTTTTTAAAAAAATTTTTTATTGTTATGTTAATCACCATACATTACATCATTAGTTTCTGATGTAGTGTTCCATGATTCATTGTTTGTGCACAACACCCAGTGCTCCATGCAGAACGTGCCCTCTTTAATACCCATC
>NC_138378.1:73824119-73865181 GCF_054177405.1 Leptonychotes weddellii | reverse complement strand
TTTTCTGTTCGGAGAGTTGTTGCTATTCTTTTCTTCAATCTCCTGTTGAGTTTGTAGGTGTTCAGAATGGTTTGATCCCTATCCAGCTGAATTCCTGAGACCAGATGAAATCCAGGTCTCCTACTCCTCCGCCATCTTGCTCCGCCCATGTCTTACTTTTTTGATCCCATCTCTAAAACAAGTGATGTCAGAATGCTTACTCATTAAAGGCATTTTTCCCTCCATCTCCTGGAATGCTCAATGACCTTGGCTAGCTCTGTACCCAAAGTTTTTGGTAATCTTGGGCAGTATAGCTTGTCCCTCTCCTCTTCAACCCACTCTCTATTCTGGCAAGATGGTTTTCTCTTGACCTCCACAGATTCTATATTTAATTTGTCACACCCTCAGGTCACATGACTTCAGAATAAAATTATTTTCCTTCCTTTGTACCTCTCCAAAACTTAGCTTTCATTTAAGACTTTTCAGAGCTCTACATACCCAAACAATCCTATCAAACCATTCTAGGCCCATCACAAAATGCCCAAGGCCAAGTCATTTTCTACTGAGTAGCTAATACATTCTGAGAATATTAATAATTGTTTAATAAATACCCATTGATAATTGATTTGTTGATCTTTTGACCTTCTTTTATTTCTTTTCACCACTTTGCCATGTACTTCAGACTTGGGCTTTGCCCAGAGAACACAAAAGAATGTATTCTGAAGAAATTTTTATTCTTATTCCTCCCACTGGGAACATGCTAGAAAGTAATCATTACTTAATGTAATTTTCCACGTATAGACATCATTTTACAAGCTACAAATAATGTGAATAAAATGTAAGTGTATACCCAACCGACAAACAAAATCTCCCAAATTAAAAGCAATATACAGCTGGAATGAATAAAATAATTTGTTAATTAGAAAAGTATTCATGATAGAGGGTAAGCTCCTCACAGCTGGAACTTATCAAACAAAGACTAACTCAAGAATCTGAGGGAGAGGATTTCCATAAAGAGTGGGAGATTAGGTTCAATAAATCTGGGGTCTCTTCCAAATCTGAGATTCTATGATAATTGTCTGAATTTAACCAATTAAGAAAATGATTTTAGTAGTCCTATGAGGTAAGTTTTTTATATGCCAAATATTTTTAAATTATAGCCAGAGTTAGGAGATTAATTTGAAAAAAATCTGAAAATAACGGGTCATTAATTAATTGACTAACTTACTAAAGTCAAAAGGATAGTTTTTCAAAGTGGTGTGGGCACGTGGACCTAGCCACAAAGCACTTGAAATCAATTTTATTCTTAGAACGTGCATCTACAGTTTAATTAACCTGTACATGTAAATGAGATGGCTACTGTGCACATTTTAATAAACGAATATTTATGTGCTCATTGGTCTTGTCAATTTTCCTGTGATGTGTTAACTTGGGTACATAAAAAGAAGTAGTGAAATACACTGCCTTCTTGGGAGTCCAGAAAGCTGTACCAGTGCTGTGGTCCCCTACCAAGTTTGGGAAACCTGTCTTTGCATGGTCATACTTTTAGACATACAGAACCGATATTTCATAAGTAGGCACCAATGCAGACATACCAACTATAAGATTTCAGCGTTTCCTCTTTTTATTTGTTACCTGGATTTTATTGGTTTTTAAATATCTTAAGCGACACCCCATTATCCAGAATTGTTGGATGTCAGATGTTTGGGTTAAGTAAACCAAACATCTAATGGCTATCATTTCTTTTTTCATTTCATTTCATTTTTTTTTAAAGATTTTATTTATTTATTAGAGAGAGAGAGAGCACAAGCAGGGGGAACAGCAGGCAGAGGGAGAAGGAGAAGCAGACTCTGTGCGGAGCAGGGAGCCCGATGTGGGACTCGATCCCAGAACCCTGGGATCATGATCTGAGCTGAAGGCAGATGCCTAACCAACTGAGCCATCCAGGTGTCCCTCTTTTCCATTTTAATGTAATCTTTTGATATGTGTCCAGAGAAACCATGAAATTTTGTCTTTTCATTATTTGGATTTCTGTGTTGTCAGGGTATGAAGATTTTAAGATCAGGGTTGAAAATGAACTTATCTGAAAACTGTACAGTTGTGTACACATAGAGTATATATATGTAAAACTTGGTAAAACTTTATTAATTTGTAACAATTTAGGAAAGTTTTAGTTATAGGATCCTTAAAAATTAATGCAGCACTTCTTTCAAGCAAACAGAATGAGATACTTTCTGCTTTAGCAGTGTCTTTGAAGCAAGTATATTTGTTGTTTATAAGTACAAAGGTGCTTTGAATGTGTTTGAAAGGAGTTTATTCAGTAAGGCTAATGCTGTGCATGGAATTATTTTTACTCTTCTAATTGGGAAAGCAGACTTTTGCCCTTGGAAAAATAGGAAACTTCTATCTTACCTGAAAAAACACACAATTTTTGAATTAACAATGTATTTGAATCAAAACTTCATTACATGTTAAGAAACATCTGGAGTAAATGTGGTTTATAGTTATAAACCCAGATATATATTGTGGTTAAATTGAATATATTTTGGTAAAAATTAGTCTAATTCCTCCAGACTAATTAACATGCATCTCTACTTAGTTAATTAGTCTAAAGTTTCCTGACTCACAATTCAACGATGAGTTTTTCATGAACTTGTTGGATATTTTCATCCCATCTTTTTTTTATCTAGGATCATCCATAAATGTCCCAAGGCATAGCAGAGGGCAAGGAACTGCATGGTAGGCAAAAGACAGAGGCTCTGAGTCCACATCTGGATTTCTGTTTGGACACTTAAGAAGTAGTGACATCAAGAACAGCAACCTAGCCTACTGCATTCATGGTGAGGTAAGATGATCCCAGCCATAACTATGAAATAACCTTGCCCTCTCCTGAAGTAGGATATTGGATAGATTCAGTGTAATCGTGTTGTTATTAATATTCTTATCCTTGATGTAATTATAATTATTTGATATAGTTATACGAACTAAAATCACTCATGCACAACTCCCTTGTGTGGGGGAAGCAGCCAGGAAAAAGCATGAAATCTTTATCTGTAGTATGGTTTTAGTTTCTCTCCTTATCCTCTTGGAGTTAGCTGCCTGAGTCTTGTTCAATGTGACAGAAGATCATTCTAGAGTCTGGGAGGAAGCAATGAGATAAACTGCCTAGGTTGTGATGAGGTATGAAGCATCCTGTCACATTTCAGGGTGAAATTCATCTTCAACAAGATTTCCCCCACACCCCCCACCATCACCATTTCACAGCTTGTATTCCCAGAACACGAGTATCAAGATTTCATTTGCCTTGGAGCCCTTCCAGAAATTAACAGCATTAAGAAGAACCATTCTATTAAGTCAGGATGATGTCCAATAAAAGCAATGAATGATTGGAAAATGGACCGTTTTAATGCTGTTCAGTAAAACCATCGTGAATGTTCTTAATTATGCAATTCCAACCTTCCTGTGTAATTGGCTCATTTGATTTTTTTTTTTTTTTTTTTGCCTCTCATGGTATAGAATAATCTGAATTAGGGGTCAGAATCTTCTAATATTGTTATATTTGACTAATATTTGAAGATGATGAGGCAAAATATGTAAGCACATAATATGATTTGGACTCCCCTAGACAACCAGCAAGTGAGCATAAAATCTCATAGGACTGACAAAAACGGAAAAATAATTGTACCCTTCAGAGGCATCTAAACTCCATTTGCAAATATAGAGCGCTCCATTTTTTAAAACTTTATTCCTTTGGTTTTGAATAGTTAATATAATCACATGATTCAAAATTCAAGAGGTACAAAAGGGCAGATAGTGAAAAATCTTCCTCCTTGGCATCCAAAGCAACTAATGTTATCAGGTGTGCGTGATGCTCTCAGAGATATCTAATGCATATTCAAACAAATTTGTGTAAACTTTCATTTGTTTTTCTCTTATTTGTATGCACAGTAGCATTATCTACTAGGATTTTATATTTCGTCATTCAGTCTGGGTACTAGGGATACAGTAGCAGCAAAGCCAAGTCCTTTTGGGAAGCTTACACTTTCATGGTGGGAAGCAGACAAAAAGCACTGAACAAGATAGTTTTAGATCATGAGTGTTTGACACTGACCTACAGGGAAGGGGTTGCTGGTTAATTGAGGTCATAAAGGCTCACCAAGAGGTAAGAATTAAAAAGATAGAAATCACTTTTTAACTTTCACATTGGTCTGGCTAAACATCTGGTTAAACCCAACAATTTACCACTATGTAGCCCAGCAAAACACGTATGTGGAGAAATGGGATTTGACACAAAATTCACCAACATGCTGACCCGTCAGTGTAATGTGGTGACCCAAAATTTCAAATGTACGCATGCTCATCACTGCCTGACAATGCTCAAAACCACTATGCTATACTCATCTTGCATGACAAAAGCTACAGATAGGAGAGGCCCTAAGAAATTCACTGCCAGATAAAATATTTCGTGGAATGTCTACCAGGAGGCTGGGACCATAACATTGACAGCTGCTTCTCATCTGTACTCACTGTTCCAATCATATTTTAGTCATTCTACAAAACCAGCAATAAGACAGGGAGGTTAGACTCTTCTCTTATTGTGGTCAGTGTGCCAAGAAAATTGAAATGGAAGGAGAGGGCAGATTGCTAAAATAAGAATTCTGAAAGACAGTTGGCATGACAGTGAGACCAGTAGAAATTCATAGACCAATCGTTTAAACTGAATATCTGGTTTAAAAAGTAAAAAAAAAAAAAAAAAAAATCTGTGCACATTTAGACATTTTCAAAAATCCTAACTTTTGTTCTCAGATATCTTGGATACTAACTATAACTGGTTACTGGGTTAACTTTTCCAATTTCCTTCCAGATGTGCAATATAATGTAGAAGTATCCCAAGATAGCTACTTGTAATTTTCCTACAGGTATGCAAAAACATCTATTTCTATTTCTCTAAAATAATTGAGGAGTTCTCTGGTTAGTTTAGATATGTTGGTTACTTCTAATAGTGACAAAATAGACACCAGTTGAGGTTTGGATTTCTGCCAAATGCTGAAACTCCTGAAAGTGATTCATTATTTGATGGCACAGAAATTACTTTAGATCTCATTGAAATTCTGTCCTCATTATGAGCATCAATTATCATCATATTGTAAAATAGATGTAAAAGGGGAAGGAGATTGGGTAAATTTTGAGGCAGCTCCTCCCTCTTCTACCCCACCACATGACATGTGCAGGGGGTTGCCTTTTTTTATGGATCCTCACAGCAACTTATATATTTGTATTTCTCATAGGAATGGAGGAAAAAATCTCTTCCCTCCCGCCCAGGTCTTAGTCCGTTTAAGCTGCCGTAACAAAATACCACAAACTGAGTAGCTAATAAACCATAGAAATGTATTCTCACAATTCTGGAGGCTTGGAAGTCCAAGATCATGGTGCTGACAGATTCAGTGTCTAGTGAGGGCCTCCTTTCTGGTTCACAGATGACTCCTTGCTGTGTCTTCATGGGGTTGGAAGGCCAGGGACCTCTCTGGTTGGTATTAGGTGGTGTGGCTTTTGGGAGCTGCTTAAATCAGGAGCACGAAATGATCCTGCTATTAAACTTGTCTCAGTTGACTCCACTTCAGTGAGCCCTTTCAGGTAGAAGCAAGTGGAATTTTATTTCATATTACTTTTATATCTACGATTAGCTCTTACCCTCCCACATCTAAAGGGAGAAGGGCAGCTCAAACAGTTGTATAGATGGAGAAATGCAGGCATCAATGCATTAAATGTCTCGTCCAGGGGCTGCCCAGGGTTGGAGGAATGAAAGCCACCCTGCAGTCCCTGACATTAACTTAGAGTTCCTTCCACAGGATCAGATGGTCTTCTGGGAGCTGGGCCAGGAAAGTGAGCCCCTGGAGAATTTAAATTCCCTGAAGGTGTGATGCAATGCCTGCAGATTCCATCTAATGGCACAATTCCAATTCTCTGTAAAAGAGGCAAGGAGCAGGGAAAACTTTGAGTGTTAGCCACTTCCCTCTTTGCAGGGCTACTGCTTCTCAAGAGAAGGGCGTCTTCTCTCTTTGGGCCCTCTTCCTCTGTCAGGGCTTATGATGGTGTCCGGTCCCCAGGAGTGGCACTGGAGCTGACTTTGTATTTGTGTTTCTCCATGGTGTGCTTTGGGTTATTGGCATCTGTGGACACAGTCTATTTCCCCAGTGCAGCAACAGCAGGTTCTTCTCCCCGCCCCCACTCAGTTGAGCTGGCCTACAACCAATTCCAAAATTAACATTTGTTTGCCAAACATGCACAGCTGTAATCAGCCTGCTGGTGGTTTGCTGCATAGCCTGCCACCTGCTAGCTCCCTTTCCAGAGAAAAAGAGGGAAGAGAGAAGCTAACTAAGGACAAAGTTCAGGCAAAGGTTTAGGATCTTTCTCCATCTCTTTGCTGCCCTCTGCCATACTCTCTAGTTCACCCCCAAAGAGCACTGCAAATTTGCTTATGGTTTGGATAGCAGTGGGGCAGAGATGCTGCTTTGTTTTCCAAATGGCAGAAAGCAACATACTGGTTTCTTCTCAAAGGTTAAGGGGTTTTTTTTGGCTAGGGGGAGGGAGTTGTTTACAGAAGACTGGGTCAAACAATTCTTGTTATGACAGTTATCTAGGGAGGAACATACCCACTCTCATTCAGGATGATGCATGTTAGATGAGAAATGAACCATCCCACAGTTTTGCTGTCTGGAGGTGGAAGAAGGGGAGAGCTGCTCGTGGTTGAAGTTTGACAGGACAAAAAAATCCGAAGAAACTTCTAAAAAGTTTTCTTACAGCGTTACCAATATTTTTTCACTTGCCTGCGGTCATTTCCTGTTATCTTATAATCCATCCTTTTCTAAGAGAAATTTCATAAAAGAAAGTCTTTTTTAATAGCCTGACTAAAGCTAGTGTGATGAAAACAATAAAAATTCTTGTTTGAAAGTGATTCTTTCTCTGTGTCTAGGACAACCAGGGGGATAAGATAACATAATATGCAGCAGCCCAGTGCTTATGAATTGCCAAGGCCAAGTGAAATTTGAAGGTCCAGAGTTTCAAAAGCCTCACATCCAGTTTTAAACCCAAAAGGCTTGCTTCAGTGGGATCCTTCTGGAGTAGAATTTTCATCCAGTTGTAGGGGCCACTTCTTGCCATCCACCTAGTGTTTGCATTTTCTTGAGGCTTCCAGCATCCATTCCACTTTTTTTTCCCTGTCTTCAAATGCTACTTTTTTTCCTTCACTCTTCTCTTCAGGTTCTAGATTGTTCATGTTTTGCTTTGTTCCCAACAAAATGGGAAAAGCCAAGAGGAAGATGGAGAGATAAAAATCTGGTCAGAAAGATGCATTTTTAAAAATAATCTCTAATATCTTATGACATGAAAAAAAAATAAAGACTATTCTGAAAATCCTAAAATTTTAATATTTTGGACCACGTCTTCCAAACTGATAGTAAAGTCTCAGTCTTTTTCAGCTCTGTGGACATGGGAAGTGAATGTATTAGTAGGAATGTGACAATCCTGTACAACAACCTGGTCAATCTTATTGCTTCATTGAGGCCTTCATGTTTTGAGGAATCTCTTCATAAATTGACAGCCACTGCTAGCTAAATGATTAAAAGGAGAGGAGAAATCTCTAGTCTCTTTGAGTCAGCTGGATGTACTGTAGAGACTAAGTAGGTGAAGTTGCCTTCCAGACTGTATGACATGCTAATGGGACTTTCTCTCTACATCACAGTCCAAGACTCTTCTAGAGCTCTGTTTCTTAATTCCCTCATTTAGTCTTGCAGGCTCTCTGTTGACTTTAACTTACCTTTCCAGGCTTATTTTTGACAAACACTCCCAGGCATTCCGCATTCACAAGGGATGACTTATTTCCAAAATATATCCTGGGTTCTCTTGCCCAAATATCTCTGCCTACCATTTCTCCTTTGTCTGGGAATGCTATAAAAATTCTGTTCCACTGAAATATTATCTTTTTTTAATTGCGATATAATTGATATATAACATTGTATTAATTTTAGGTGTACAACATAATTTGATTTATGTACATATTGCAAATCTTTAACTTGTGAAACAATCTGCAATCCTTTCAAATGGACATAATCCCTTATCTTTAATGCCACAAGCCTTTCATGGCACTTATGCTATCCTGGCATGTTAGGCTTTAGCTAGTGTGAATGATTGTCTTCTGCTAAGCAGGTGGCTCCCTGAGAGAAAATTCCACAGTAGCCTTTCTCACCCTTGTATCTTCCACTTTTCCTACCACAGGGCATGCTGCATACACTCCATACATATTTGTTAAATTAAATTGAATGTGATAAAAATGTTGCTAATGATCACATAGGAATATTCAAAGAGCATAACACCCCCACCCCCCCCAATTAAAAAAAAAAAAGAGCATCATACAGAAATATACTTCAAGGAGAATGGGAAGATTAAAAACAAGGACATTGGAGGACTCAAGACACAGAAGGTAACTCTCCCGAGAGAGAAAAAAATAAAGGAGAAACCAAAAAGAGAAAGAAAATTATAAGCTTTTCAAAACATAAAGTAAGCTTCTCTCTAGGCTTCCCGTAGGCTTGGAAATGATTTTTTGAGGGGGATTTGTGGGCTGGACTATCTGGTGAGAAGGACCCACATCATCCTCCATGGTAACAGAATGTTCCATAGAACCAGAGGAAGACGCAAGCTCCCAGGATACCAGCTGGTGATGATGGGGTAGCCAATCATAGAAAGGATCCAAGAGGCCACCTTTAGCAGATTTCTTATGGGAGGGAACTGCAAAGCATGAATTGAGGCATAAAGCAGCACACCTCAGCCTTTTCAAGTATCTTAGGTAAATGGTTTTACAGACTGAGGTAGGCCAGGAATTTTTCGAAGTTGGCTATACACTACGTATAGATAGTATTATATCTAATATTAAATTTACATTATTAATTAGTATTAATAATTATGGTAATATCATATAACATATAAATATTTATGGAGCCACAGAGGCACTGGGATAGAAACAGTGAAAAACATGGACACCATTTCTTACCCCTTCCTTCACGGAACTCTGCTGGTTGCATTTGTCATACAGTATTTTCTTTTAATCAAACTTATTATAAATTTATGGTAAGGGAACTGTATTTCAGATATTCCAAGGAGTGCCAGGAAAGAAAATATGCCACCAACCAACATTCTATAAAATTAATCACCTGGGAAAATTAATGAAATTGTGCTTGAATATAGGTGTTACATGTAAAAAAAATTATGAATTCTGCCCCTTTCGTTGAAAATTAGGTGTATGTTTTTACATCTTTCTAAGAACAGTTGAGAGCGGGAGTGAGTGGGTTCTGCCACCAAATTTAAGTGGCTTCAAAAGTCTCCAACTAAAAAAGAAGTCTCCAACTGCCAGGTTTGTGGTAGGACACCAGTGCTTTATTTAGTCCCGGGTATTCTCTGTTTCGGGCCTGAGGGAGAAAGACAAGCCATGGCTGTCTGCTTTCCACACTGTGATTTATTCCTTCATCTGACAGAGGCCCAGCTTAGTACCTGGCATATAGTAGATGCTCAATAAATATTGGCTGTATTCATGAATAAGTGGCAGCCATTTAATTAAGAAAACAGAAATGTGAAGTTTATAAATGTCCACAATTGTTGGGCTGGTTATGGGCTAGTTAGCTTCAGGAGAGAAAGCCATAGGTCTTTAGCAATTAAATAGTATGGGAAAGAGAGATTCTGCTCCTAGCGTTTATAATTTAAAGTCTGTTGCTCAAAGCAAGTCAAGGATAGGATATCACAGGAATATTAGTTCTTATATGATCAAAAGCCAGATGAGATCCCTAACTTTTGCATTCAGAGTGTCTTTTTTTTTTTTTTTTTTGAGGGAGAGAAAGAGAATGGGAGAGGGAGAGAGAGAAGGAAGAGAGAGAATCTTAAGCAGGCTCCATGTCCAGCAGGGAGTCCTACATGGGGCTCAATCTCACGACCCTGAGATCCTGACCTGAGCCGAAATCCAAAGAGTGGGATGCTTAACTGACTGAGCCACCCAGGTGCCCCCAGAGTGCTTTTGAGGAGAGTTTACGGGAATGCATGAGAGGTTTCTACTCAGGAATAGTATCCATGCTGCTGGGGAGGGCTCAAGTTTTATTTGCTAGACTCATGGTCTTTTGGGAAAATCTCCCATTCCCTCAATCACCTGAAACTTTCCAAGACCTCTAACATTTCCATCTTCAGTCACTCTCACTTCAGCCCAACCAATGACATAAGAGAGAAAGACAAAATTTGGAAAATATTATCTGGATATTTCAAACCACAACCTCACCTATCTGAATAATTCTGGCAGAATTGTGTTTTTGCATGCACGATCCAGACAAATGCCATTTCTTATGTGGCTGCAGATACTGACTCTTTCCAGGTTTCCAGAAGCCTAGGGAGTGCAGCAGGGGAAAGCCTTATATAAAAGTAGGGAAATGCTTGTGAGCAGAGAGTTCAGGATTACAGGAGTATCTTTTCAATGGAAACACCAGAATTCAAGGTGTGTAACTTACGCAGCTTCATTCTTTAGTATTATAGTTGCTTAGTGAGAATGCTTGTCTTCTTAGAATGTGCTCTCTGCTTTTAGTTAGGTGATGCATTTTGTAGACAAGTAACCTTGAAAGGAAAATACCAGTTTCTTTGCACTTAGCAAGTATTTCCTGGGTGGGTCTTTGTGCTTTGCAAGCCTTCCCACGTCAGGCCCTTCAAGCTTTTCTCCCTTTCATTCCATCTGCCACCACAGTTGGATTAGTTCAACATATACTTTCTAGTTTCTAAAGTGTTTTAGCTAGTGTTCTAGGCATGAGACACAAAGATGCATAAAACAACCCCTGCCCACTGGTAATTTCCAGTGTAATGGGGAAGACAGCTGTATTCCCAGATGATTTCAGAATACAAAGTACTGCGAAGGAGGTTATGAACTCAGGGTGCTTTCTCTAGTATGCAGCTACAAATATTTGCCTAGAAGTAGGTGTTATTACATGCTTTCCTGTACCTCTTTCTTTTCTCCCTGATTGTTTTTAGACTCCTTGAAGGCAGTGCCCATGTGTTTGTTACTTCCTTACTTCGCTCCTAGATGACATTCTCAGTAAATGCTCATATGAATGACTCTGGATTCATAGTTGACAATGCAGTCACTTTCTTATTGGCTTTTTATACAGTTTTTGCAATTTAGACTCTGAAGTCACTAGGAGAGAGAAAAGGGGACCCCAAACTCAGATTGTTAGGAAATTCATTATCTAGCATTTTAGTTGTACCTTCTCTGAAAGACCAGACTAATCTTTCGAGCTTTGTGGAGCCTTAATTTAGAGTTACTATTGACTATTCATTATCACGAGGTTGCTCAAGTGGCGAAGAGCATGTGTGGTGTTTAATGTGATCTTAAACATTACTATCTACGGTAAATCAGGAAGGGGACACAAGCGTTAGAGTTGCTGTTTAATGATGTATGAAAAAGCTGCCTGGTAAAGTGCACCATTAAGAAAAGCTGAAACCAGTGCCGAACAATGACCTGATGATATATTGAGACCTCGTGGCTAAGGCCAGGTCTCCTAACTTGGAAAGTGATGAGCATCAAGTACCCTTGCATAGAAACTAAGGGAAATCCATGGAGGCGGAGGGGCAGAGGGAATCTTGGGTTGGAAAAGGAATGAGACAAGGCTTGCACCGCCATGGGTTCTTGTAGTCTCTTCCTATCCAGGCTGGTCATGGCTTATTTTTAAATTCCCTTGTGGATCCATGAGCAAACCCACAAAATTAGAAAATAAACAAAAATGCTAGTCAACAAAAGTAATCTGTACTAGTTAGAATGGCATATGGTAAGCCAGTCTTGGATCCTTCAAAGAAACACCCAAAGCAAAATTACTATTAACTATTAGTTTTCTGCTTTCACAAACACAAGCTAGTAATTGCAATGATATCTTTGGTTTAAAATGCTTAGTGCAATATGAGACAGCAAACTTACTTTTATAGTTGTAATAGGAGGCCTATTAATAAGCTTTAAGTTTAGAAATGATGGTGGAGGGACGCCTGGGTGGCTCAGTCAGTTGGGCGTCTGCCTTCAGCTCAGGTCATGATCCCAGGGTCCTGTGATCGGGTCCCGCATCGGGGTCCCTGCTCGGCGGGGAGCCTGCTTCTCCTTCTCTCTCAGTCTGCAGCTCCCCCTGCTCGTACTCTCTCTCTCTCTGTCAAATAAATAAATAAAATCTTAAAAAAAAAAAAAAGAAATGATGGTGGATTTTTTGTCCTCCCGGGAAGATTTTATTAGTCTAAAAAAAAAACAAAACAAAACTCTTTAAGAATTATAGAGTCTGTACCTGCTTATTTAGTAGAAAGAGAGTTTCAAGGTCTATTCTTCATAACTTCTATCTAATTGATCGTACTTACTGTCTGGTGAGTTATAGTCTTATGGACTGCCATTAATGAGTATTTCCTGATATGGATGGGGTGTAGGTCCATGACAGAGTATTCTCCAGATCTTACAGGGGACATTTCTTAGACTCTTTCTGTCTTTTTGGGTAGACATACACAGAACTAATATTAGAAAGATGTGGTGAGGGGCGCCTGGGTGACTCAGTCGTTAAGCGTCTGCCTTCGGCTCCGGTCATGATCTCAGGGTCCTGGGATTGAGCCCCGCATCGGGCTCTCTGCTCAGCGGGAAGCCTGCTTCTTCCTCTCCCACTCCCCCTGCTTTGTTCCCTCTCTCTCTGTCAAATAAATAAATAAAATCTTAAAAAAAAAAAAGATGTAGTGAGAAAGTAAATGCTTTTTTTTTTTTTTCTTTTTCCAAATGAATTACACTGATGAGAAATATACTAGCCTGGAGGGAAGGAGTTGTTCGGGGAAGTTGTAGGAGGTGAAATTGGCATTGGCTCTGGAAGAGCCAACTTTTGAAGGAAGAGAAGGAAATAGAAGGTCATGCTATGTGAATATAATAAGCCTGAGCAGGTGGGCAAAGGGAGGAGTGCTCCATATGGGCTCAGGACACGGGAATCCTATGTAAATCTGGAGCAGATGATATGTGTATGTTGAGGGATTGTTTATAATAGAGAGAGGCATAGGTTAGTGCAAGGTCGCGATCACTTGATACGTCAGGCTAAGTATTTAACATTTTACCCAAAGTCCAACCTATTACCCAAAGTCCAAGTTATTACCTAAGGAGTTTCAAGATTTCATTGCTTAATAACAGTGGGATGTTTAAATTTTTTTACGCCAAATGTTGAATATAGACCCCTATTTTGAATATTTCTCCACAAGGGAGATGGAACATTTAAATCTTTGCACTTATTGTCACTGTGTATACCAAGTGCATTTTTACTTATTTATTATTTGATTAGGCTGACTTTTAAATAGTCCTATATAGTAAGTCTGATCAAATCAGTTGGCAGAGATGGAAATGCATTTGAATGCTTCTGTGGAAAGAAAATTTTGAGGGGGGTCTTGGGTAAAAATCCCAAGAAGAGAGGAGTAAGATACCATGGACTTTATTTTCTGTATTTATTTTATACCACAGCTGAATATCCATTAATAAGTGGGTTGCATAAAATAAAACTCTGATTATAAAGTACTCAGTGGAAGAACAATTGTTTATGTTCTGGCAGAGCTGAAAAGACTCCAAAGTATAGTGTCCACCGTATATGAGACTCAACAATTAACCAAATCCTTATTTTGTTTTACACTTTAGTCATCCCATGAGGATGTTTACTTTACAGGAAGGGCTGTTTTATTTTACCGTTAAGATCTAAATTGAGCCCAATTTTTGGAACTTGGTCTGTTAGAAAATAGCTGATGGACATTAAAGAATATATAACAGTAGGTAATCAAAGAGCTTGAGTTATTTCATCCTGAAATTTAAATGGAAGCTTGTATCCCTGACTCATGCATAGGGAATCAAGGCATCCACAGTTGAGGAGCACACTTGAAGGAAGTGCTTACATCCCATAAAGCTGGCAGATGTTACACAAATTCAGCCCGTGCAGGTCCTGTGTTGTATTTGCCACCCATGTTAGCCATCTTTTGTGTTCACAGATCTTAAGTATCTGATGCTTGCTCCCTGTGCAATAGTTATTTCAGGATTAAGACTATTTATATATTTCCCTGGGATGCTGATGGAAGCTAAAAACAGTGGCTAGTTTGTACATTTGAAAATCCAAAACCATCAACCTGAAATCAGTATTGTTCCTACTCCACTTTTCTTGCCAAGCTCCCTTCTCTCCTTTCCTCTCCTTCACCTCCCTCCCCTTCATCTCTTTTCATTCCATTGTTTTCTCCATTTATCCCTATCCCATCCCATTATGGACTCCACCTCAGAGAAGAGAGAGAATGAGCCCCACTTTTTTGAACGTTGAGGGCCAATTGCGCACATTGTGGTTAAGTGCCACTGAGAGGCAAGATGGCAACTTGCTCTCTACCTCTAGGTACCTTCATATCAGGCAATTTTCACGTTCCACAGGTTTGTCTTTTAATGTTTTCTTGCCTCCTGATTCCTTCTAAATCCATGGAAATCAGGAGTCCACATAGTACTTGGACCTAAAGAATGAGTTTTTGACCTTTACTTTCTTCCATAAAATCCTTAGCCTCCTAAGTGCCTAGGATGCAGCTAACATGACCATAAACCCCTCAAGTTTCACTGAGCCCTTTTCCAGTGTTTTTGGATCTTCTGCCAATCTTTGGGAAGATGTGTTTTATAGCCTCCTGGTCAGCATACATATTCCAGTGTTTTCTGGTCTCCAAACCAAACATGAAATTTCACACTTAGAACCATTTCCCGGTTGTTGCCATGTCTTTTCTTGTGGCCTTATTGCAGATCGCACACACACTTCACCACAGGGGGAGTTTTGAGAGGGTATTTTTCAGCGTTCTGCAGGACATGAGACCTCAGCCATTGTCCAGCCTCTGGGAGCCCCAGGACACAGGCACATGTCCTTTGGGGATAGTTCTGGCTCTTTTCTTCCCATATTCTGCCTAGTCTCCTTTCCAGGGTTCCCTTTAATAAATGAAATTAAATGTGTGGGAAGGTTTTTAACATATTTCAGAAAGTGGTCTGTATGCTTTGTTATATGTTTGTTTACATAGAAAAGACAGGTTTTAATCCTATTGTTTGGACTCAGTGCCTTATGAAGAAGATCTTGGGATTTTCCGTATTTGTATCTTATTTTTCTTAAACAAAACAAAACAAAAAAACATTTGCAAGCCCTGTGCTGTGCTTTATTTGAGTCACCTAATTTATTTAATCCCCCTAATAACTCTATGGATGTGTTCTTTTTTCCCTCATTATGAATGAGAAAACAAAAACTCAGAAAGTTTAAGTGGTTCAAAGTCACGTGACTCTCACATTGAGTGCAGCAGAATTCCAGTCCTGCAGTTCTGATACAAAAATAAGTGAATGAAGAATAAGTCATGCTCTTTCTACTGTACCATGCAGTCTCCCTAGTGAAAAAATTGCTTTTATACTTATTTCTTAATCTCTGAATTGGATGCCTTTCCCTTTCCCTTTTGAAAGAAAGAAAGAAAGAAAGAAAGAAAGAAAGAAAGAAAGAAAGAAAAGGAAAGGAGGGAAGGAGAGAGGGAAGTGGGAGGGGAAAGGAGGGAAGGAGGGAGGGAGGTGGGAGGGGAAAGGAGGGAGGGAGGAAAGAAGGAAGGAAGGAAGGAAGAGAGAGAGAAGAAGAAGGAGGAGAAGGGGGGAAAGAAAGGAAGGAAGAAGAAAAGAAAGAAAATGTCTACTCCCCTGGCTTCTTACAAGTATGGAAAGCATGGGTGAATGTCAGGAAGGTCAGAGGAATCACATAGTTTCCTTTGTGTCCTCACTCAAGGACATGGCAGGGCGAGGCAGTGAGCAGGGCTTCCTGAAAGTGAGAAGCTCTTAGAAGAAGGGTTCCCTACCTGTAAATAGGAGATGATGTGAAAATTCAGGAGAAGGAGTGCGGTCAATCTCAACTAATCAACAAACACTGAGAATCAAGGGAGGGATTGGGGTTCTGACACCCTGAGAAGGGTTGAACAGAAGCTGGCAAAGGTGCTGATCCAACATCCCCTGTCCATAAGCTCTCTCCACTGTCCCCTGCCCTGCCTCTTCCTGCTTCTCTGAATCCCTCAATGAGGATTATCTCATTCAGTGTTCAAAGGAACCATATGATAGGTGCTCCTGTTATCTCTTCCTCATAGATGAGGACATTGGAGGTTAGCAAGGTAGGTAATTTGCCCACAGTCTCATGGTTTCCAAGCAGTAAGGCTAGACGGGAAGGAGTGACCAGCTGTGAGAGGGGGTGTCCTGGGACATGAGGCTCTCAGTGTTAAAACCTGGACAATCCCAGGCACACTGAGACTGTCAGTCACCCTAGAATAGAAACTAGTCCTGCCTGACCTCCAAAATTTTTTTGGCACTGGCCCAGAAAATTTCCCTTCTAACTTGAAGTCAGTGTTAAATTCAATTTAAGCAAAATAAGAAGGGGCATCTAACTGGTTCCAGGTCTCTCCCTGCCATGGATAGGGCCTCACATTATCTCTATCCATGCTCCATATATCCTCTCAATAAAAATTTTAAGAAATCTCTCAATACCTGTAAATTTATTTATAAATTACATATATAAATAAGTTATATGTAACATAGATACAAAAAATTAGCATTTTAAAAGATGAGATTAACTATGAATAGTTGAAGTTTTAATACTGTCTTCTCCCTCCCCAGTAGAAGATCATATGAACATTCTTTGGTGTGTGCAACTAGTTAGGAGACACAAGTCTAACTATTGATTTTTGATCCGAGTTTTCCTAGAATTGATTATACAGTAACACTTTTGGATTGTACAGACAATCCCTCATTTAAATATTATGCCTTTCTGAGCTGGCAGCTGTCTTTTCGAACCCTAATTAATAATTTTTTGAAGCAACCCCATTGATCTAATTGATGGACTTTATAATAAATACATGTGATTAGATTAGATTAGATTAGGGTTTTACAATATATTTTTGAAAACAGGCTCTGCTGTTCAAAATCCAATTTCAAATCTACTTCTCTGTTTACTACATATATTACATTCCACCCAGCTACCTATCACTACAGAAATATCTGATGGGCTTATTATCTGAAACTGGGCTTGCCTGTTGGTGGGTGTCGAGCCCAAAGACACAATCAAGCCAAAGAATAGGAAAAGGAAGGGTTTTACTTCCAACAAGTAAAGGAAAACTCGGGGGATATTTCCCAAAACGGTGTCTCCTTGGACAACAAAACTGGGGAAGATTTAAGCTAAGGATGCATACATATTCATGAAGGGGCTTGCACAATAGGGAATTCAGGAATTGGGATTGGGGCAAAAGTCATTTTAAGGACCAGGTTGAAGTCACCAGGGCCTGCAAGAGTCAACATCATCAGTTCTCTGGCTTTAGTTGGTTTGGTATCTGAGTACTCAAAGGGGTTTAGATCCTGCAAAGGTAAATCAAGACTGCTTTGAGAAAGTAGTGCTGGGCAGGCATAGATCACAAAATGTCTGGGGGCCTAAAGTGACTTTTATGTCAGGAAAGCTATGCCTTGTCTTTCTTTTTTGGGGGACCCCTAATTCTTTCTGCTTATGGGCTCACCATTGACTAATAGCCAATAATGACTTAAATGTATTATCCCTCTGGAGGTATATGAATTTTAGACAATATTTCCTGAGGGTTTTTAGGAATAACTATAGGAATCACTAGAAGGGTAGGGTCAGATCAGGAGGAGAGAGTTTTTTGAGACAATACAAGACCTCACTTCCTGGGCGCCTGGGTGGCTCAGTTGGTTGAGCGACTGCCTTCGGCTCAGGTCATGATCCTGGAGTCCCTGGATCGAGTCCCGCATCGGGCTCCCTGCTCGGCAGGGAGCCTGCTTCTCCCTCTGACCCTCCCCCCTCTCATGTGCTCTCTGTCTCTGTCTCAGATAAATAAATAAAATCTTTAAAAAAAAAAAGACCTCACTTCCTGATCCTTCTGGGGCATCAACCTATTTATTGGTGAACTGGGCCAGGTTAAGGATACTTTGCAGGCCATCTCTTCTCTGATACAGTGAGATGAGTTTAAATCCTTGCTTGGTACACACAGGGGAGATGGGTCACTATCTGAAGCCGAGAACTCAGGGTATAATCCTTATTCTGCTATTTATAAGTGGTATGTATGAGGGCGAGTCCCTTCTGGACCTCAGTCTCCACAGCAGGAAACTCTCTTTGGCAATGTCACCTTGAGCTCCTGTAGTTCTAGAGTCTGTTCTTTTATTACCACAGTGTTGTATGCTGGGGTGGGGGCCGGGTTGGAGCCTGAGCTATACCTCATGTTGTATATGCCTATGTGAGGTTTGTGCCAACTGACTCCACCTTTAAATTCGGGTTTAATCTCACAATTTCCTTTTTATTCAATGAATCCCTGATGCACATGTGTCTCTACATAGGAATTTTTAGAGCCTTTCCCATGGGCAAGTCCTGGTCTGCCTGCCTAGCTTTGAATTAAATTAAGAATTACCCAAATATAATGATCTGTATATTAATCCCTGAATCATAGGATTGAAAAAAATCCTTGAGAGGCCTTGTATTTTCCTACAGGTACTCTTGCTTTCACATAAAGAGTCTCTGTATCGAATATATGCTCTCTTCAGCTTTAGCTAAATACTCTCCTCCTCTTCCAAAGGTAACACTTAAATGTCATAACCTTCATGAAGCCTACCAGGATTTACCTGATGACACCCAATGTCTCACTATGCATCAGACCTCTTGAGCACAACAACCTTTTATCCCCTGGGGTATCATTATTTTTAGATATTGCTGCTCTTCCCCTGATATCACATGCCTTTGCTTATTGGTCTAGATTTGCCCTCACTCTTGTTAACATTCTCTCTCTCTCTTCCCCCTTACTTCTCACAGATAAACAGGTATCTAGTGTCCCCCTAGTTTTAGAATCTGAATTCCTTCTTATGATTATTATTAAGGACATAGTTAATGTATTTTTTTAAATGCATCAACGTGGTGTGTTTTTCCTTATAAATTGATAATGCATTGCACTGAAGTCCCCTTCAGTGTTATGCCTCTAAAAAGCCACCCGTTATGCCAAAATCTACCTGCCCGATTCCCTCTGAACCACTGAGCACCAGACTATGACCCATTCTTAACCCCAAACTAGGAAATCCAATCCTCTCTCCTGTACACAGGTCATTTGACGTGAGGTGAGGTTGGAGTGTAACTCCCACTAAGTGCGTGTTTTGAAGATGAATAATAAAAGGGATTACTGAGATATTGATGCAGCTCCTAGACACTGGTGCAAGAGGCCCTGAAGGAAAGCCCAGGACAGCCAGCTCCCGAAAATGATAATTAACTTACAAAGTGCTGCCTTTGGGAAGACCTGCCTGTGGCCCTTCCTCTGTGTACCCAAAGAAAGGGAAGCTTGAGGAATGTTTCCAGAGGCTGGGGTGGGCATAATTCTCCCCTAGAATTTTCAACGATCAGGCAGCTGCAATACAGAGATCCTTGGTTCCATTCATTGACCCACCTCAGGAACTGCGCAGCCAGGGATGGAAGCTGTGCCTTGTTACTCATTTTAGTCAAAGCAGGTACTTATTGTTTTAAATGAACTCTACAGAAAAGCAACAGAAAGACCAGCAAATTATCATCCTTTTTCATTTGCTTTAAACCACAGTATCATGTAGTCTAGTGTAGAACAGGCAGAAATTGCCAGGCCCAACGGGGACCAAATTTAGAATCAGCTACCATTTATTGAGTAGCTACTGTGTGTCAGGCCTATGTAAGCCCTCTAAGATATAATCATTCTCCAGTAAAATGGGGGCTATAATTCCCCCTGAGAGTTGTTCTAAGGATGAAGTGACTTATTTCACACAATATTTGTCACCTGATCTGCCCTCATGAGTGGCAGCAATTGCTTTGCCCTCATTTCATCCTCCCAAAAAGCTAGTGAGGTAACAGGCGTCCAACTCAGGATACAATTTGTCTCCTCAACTTCAAGGTCTCATGTGCAAAAATTAATAATAATGCTACTGAATTCATAACATGTTAGAATTTGCATTATGTATTCACATATATTATCTTCTTTAATATTCAAATCCTACTTTTGAAGTAAGAATTCGTCTCTCCATTTTAGAGATGAATATTTGAGTTGGAGAGTCCTCATATGACTTGTTCAAGGTCACATGATTTAGATGGACCTCAAACCCATCAAGGCTCACTGGTGACTTTAGATGGAAAAGGCAATGTTGTCAAGGTTATCATTGTAATGGCAATAAATTAGCCTCCTGCTCCTAACTCAAAATATCTTCACCTGATATGGCCCTGCAATCCTTCCCACTAAGGTTACACATTTGAGTTAAGGCATTGGGTTTCCAACCTGTCCTTGTAAAATAGGCAAATATTTCCTGGAGATGGGCAGCAGAATAAACCAGTGCATCTCAAACTTTATGTGTGATATGTGGATTCACATATCACACGTATGTGACTGTATTAGGTTCCTGTGGCTTTTGTAACAAATAACCACAAAACTGGTAGCTTACAATATGAATTTATTATCTAACAGTTCTGGAGGCCAGAAATTAGAAACCAGTATGACTGAACTGAAATCAAAGTGTCAGCAGGGCCCTATTTTCTCTGCAGTTGTAGGGAGAATCCACTCCTCCCCTTTTCTACATTCTGGTGGCTGCCAGCATTCCTGGGCTGGTGGCCCAGTCTCTGCCTCCATCTAAACATTGCCTCCTCTGCTCCTCTGTCTCTGCATGTCAATCTCAAATCTCTCTATCTGCATCCTCCTAATGTGTCAGCATTCAGGGGCCCAGCAGGATAATCCAGGGAAAGCTCCTCCTCTCAAGATCCTCAATCACATCTTTTGCCTGTTAAAAAACAAAACTCAACTGACTAAATTTGAAGGTTCAATTGGCTTTATTAAGCAATTTATGAATTGGGCAGTGTCCCATCTAGCAAGTAGGGATGCTCCAAAGAGTTGTACAAAATGGAAGGTTTTTACAGGTAGGAGGGTGGGCAAGGAAGTTATTATCAAAAGAAAAGAAAGGACTGGAAAAAAAAGAAGAGAAGAGGAGAAGGGGAGGGGGAGGGGAGGGGGGAAGGGAAGGGAAGGAAAAGGAAGGGAAGGGAAGAATTGTTTCAGGCCAGGACATCTTCTTTTTTTTTTTTTTAAGATTTTATTTATTTATTTGACAGAGAGAGAGATAGCAAGAGCAGGAACACAAGCAGAGGGAGTGGGAGAGGGAGAAGCAGGCTTCCTGCCGATCAGGGAGCCCAATGTGGGACTCGATCCCAGGACCCTGGGATCATGACCTGAGCCGAAGGCAGACACTTAACGACTGAGCCACCCAGGCGCCCAGGCCAGGACATCTTCTTTTGTTGGGTGGGTGGGGCAGAGTTTTTTATTATGCAGATGACCTCATTAGTGCTGATCAGGAAATTTCAGATTGATTTATGTTAAAGGTCAGATTCTTGGGATCCGTTGAAACTGCAGATATGTCTTGGTTTGCTATTGTGGGGGGCAAATGACTCCAATTTAGGTTTGTTTTTCCTTTTTTAACATGCCAAATTTATTCTTCTGCCATGTAAGATCATTCTGGGAATTAGAAAGTGAATGTATCCTGTGGACTACCATTCAGCCCACTCTCATGACTTAATGAAATGCCTCCTTTGTGGGAGAGAGTGACACTGGGACCCAAAGCCTGGGACATTAGCCAGAGTCACAGTCTACTTTCTCAGTACCTAGATCCCCAGTCTAAGGCTGGACCCTTCTCACTTCAACTGGCCCTGCTTGGTGCCTAGCACGTAAGAGTGAGCAGTAAATATTATAGATTATAAGAAGTTCTCTCCTGAATGCCTCTATCTACCTTCCCCATTTCTCTACTTCTGGAACTTTTTTTCTCCCCATCCTTCAAAGCCCAGCTATAATTCTTAATCACGAGGCCATTCCTCATCTCCATGGCTAAAAATAATCTCTTCCACCTTTGATTTTAGTAGCATTTTATGTGACTCTTTTATGAGATTTGTCTTATGACATGTATCACTTTTTAGCTTGCATCATCGTAACTTACATGTAATTCGTCTCTCTTCCTAAATTCCAAGCTCTCTGAGCTTGAACTCGTCCAGGACCATCATGATAGCCTTCTAACTGAGCTCCACCTTCACCCCTCCTCACCTGCAGTCAGTTCTCCATGCAGCAACCAGAGTTATCTCTATAAAATAAAAATCAGATCATACTATTTCCCTGATAAAGGATCTTCACAGCTTCCTGTCACACTCAGAATAAAATCCAAATTCCTTACTATGGCCTGCAAGGCCCTGCAACACCTGCAAACTTTCCCCAAACCCTCAAGCAGCCAAGGCCACCTTCAACTACTTTCCCCCCATGCCCTGCCTTTAGAAGGTGCCCTATCCTGGAAGACCATCTGTAACACTGTGACCCTCTGGTAGACCCATTACCCAAAGGCACCGGGGCTCATGCAGGCTGTACCAAAACATACACCTTCCTTGGCAGGTACAGCCCAAGCTGGATCCTGTCCCCAGTTGGACCCTGTCCACTAAACACCTCTCTGCAGGCCATGACCTGAATTTCCTAGTGTAAATAAATTCCTTGCCCTGATTCTAAACATGGAATATATGCAAGTTGAAAAGCAATCATAATAAAGTGTGGAGGAAGTTTATAAGGATGTTCACTGCAGCATTATTTCTAATGGTAAAGAACTGCAAATGAACTACCTACCTAAATAGTTATTGGTAAAAAATTATTGGATTATGTTAAGTCCAACTTCAGAAAATTAAGCAAGTGATAAAAAGTAAGACACTAGCCTAAGGCTGGAGGACTAGGGAGAAATGAGAAATGACTTCTGATGGTTATGGGGTTTTCTTGAGCGTGCGGAGGTGATGAAAATGTTCTGAAATTGATGAATTGTTGTGATAGTTGCATAACTCTGCATAGACCAAAAAAAGCAGTCAACTGTACAGTATAAATGGCTGAATTGTATGCTATGTGAATTATAATAACGCTGTTAAAAAGAATATGATAGAGCTAAGTCAACTAACAAAAAGATAACCATGCAATTACTTTTTATTTTAAATAAAAATGAGTTACAGGACAATTAGATATCAGTATATTTTCAGTTTTAGAAAACAAGGTACATAACTATGCACACATATGAAAATACATTCCTGCTTCCAGATGCACGTGCAGCAGATTGATTAGGAAAGAGGATGGGGTAAAAATGCTGCCCTGGACAGTAAACTCTGGGTGGTTGGATTGGTAGAGAGACTGAAAGGGGATTTCAGTTTTTATTCCTAACCAATTAGGAATATTTCAACTGCAAGTTCTTGAATACCTGACAAACTGAGAACAGACAGAAGTTGGTTTTCCCCTCCTAGGCTGGAGGTAGATTTCTGCCTGCCTTGATTTCAAGGCTTGATGCTCTAGGGACTGGCACCTCCGGGATGACCTTGGCTTTCCCTTAAGCCTGTTACATGATGGCTGCTGAGTCACTAGACATCAAAGTCGAAAGTTCTTAGATTCTCCTGGCCCCTGACACATTTTTCCTTTTGCCTTATCACCAGAATTATGTCACATGGTCACTTCTGGTTACAAGGGAAGCTGGAAAAGTATTTTTCTCTTCCAGTTGCAATAGTGGAAGGCACTAAGGGAGATGAGAGGCAAGAAGAAATGCTGGGTGGGCCAACCAGCAGTATCTACCCCAATGTAGCCTTAAGTGTACCCCAACTGGTATCCTTTGCATTTTTTCATTTTTTTTTGGCTAAAATAACAATGGTTATAATAAACTAAATCCCACCACACAAAGGTAGATGCTATTACTATTTTGGTGTCTATCTTCTCAAATTTTTCTCTTTCTCTCTCTCTCTCTATATATAGATATTTATGTGTATAGAAATCCATATATGTCCATACACATATATGTGTGAATATGGGTATATATGCAGAGGTATATATGTAATTTTATATAAATAATTTTATACCCTACTTCTTATTTCCTAACCTGCTTTTTTCAATCAAAAAAAATTATGACATCCAATGTCAATGGATATGGATACGAGCATCCTTTTCATTGTTACATTGCTATTGTATCGTTTTTATTTAACCAATTCCCTGTTAACGATATCCATGTTGTTTCAGACTTTTCCCCATTTTAAGCAATACTGCAGCAAACATCTCTATCTATTTGGGCACTATAGTACTAGTGTCTGTCTCCCTTGGATAAAGTGACATTATTTTTTTAAAAAAGATTTTATTTATTTACTGGGGGTGGGGGGAGAGAACAGAGGGAGAATGAGAGGGAGAAGCAGACTCCCCACTGAGCAGAGAGCCTGACACGGGACTTGATCCCAGGACCCTGGGATCATGACCTGAGGCGAAGGCAGATGCTTAACCGACTGAGCCACCCAGGTATCCCAATAAAGTAACATTATTACTGAAACTTAAAAAAGAAAATCTACCAATGATATGAGATATTTAAAGTGGTCATAAATAAAATCAGGATTTCTCCTTTTTTGCCCTGTTCCTCACAATAATAAAGAACATTTGAAGAAGGCTATGCTAAAACATTTTAAAATATCGAAAACATTTCAAAAAATATCTTAAATATTCCCTTTAAGTAAGGGAAAAACTAAAACCATGAATTCAAAAGAGAAATTAAGATATTAAGGAGATACTAAATCTCCTTCTTGATATTCATTTCTTGGATTTAAAAACAAAAGTCAATTTCTTTAGTTGTTTTATTTAATTTTTTAATTTTTTATTTTTTAAAGATTTTATTTATTTATTTGACAGAGACACAGCGAGAGAGGGAACACAAGCAGGGGCAGTGGGAGAGGGAGAAGCAAGCTTCCCACCGAGCAGGGAGCCCGATGCGGGGCTCGATCCCGGGACCCTGAGATCATGACCTGAGCCACCCAGGCACCCCTCTTTAGTTGTTTTAAAAAGGAGAATTTTCATGTTATTTACACTGAAAGGGAAAGATTACATTAAGGTTTGACACAAACTGACAAAAGCCAGATGATGCAAACTGAACATTACCCCTCTACCCTAATTCAGGCTTTTTAAAGCCAAGATGGTTTTAACAGAAGAACTGTGCTCCAGTCAATTAAATTATATCATTAAACAATAGAGTGGTGACTTTGTAGGACAGTCGAAACCATACCTAGGATTACATTCTTCCACTGCAAGGACTCAAAACATTTTTATGAACAACTAAAGGAGGATAATGGGAGAGATCTCACCAAGTTAATGGCTGGAGAGAATAAGAAGATTCTGGCAAATCTGACCCAGAGAACAGTCCTGCAGCTGCAAAGGCAGGTAAAAGGGAGATGTAAAACAATCTTGCAAATAACCTGCTCAGACGGGTCTGCGTTTTCCTGTTCGCAAATACCCGGAGAAGTGGGCAGAAGTAGGAGGAAATAGACTGCCTGTAAGGAATCTGTGTGTTTGCATATACTGACTACCATTAAGAGCAACATACACCATTTGTTCTCCAAGTGAGTCATTCTGAATGTGTCATTCATATTTGAATGTGCTGTTATCCAATGCTATTGTCCATTGACCAATCTCGGCCTGTTGCCTTCTAAATCTATATTATTTGTAAGTGATCTACCCAGATTTATAATAGTTTCCTCTTCAGAAGCTTCACCACCTTCCATTGCTTTGGTCCTTAATCCCTACTGACCCCACCCCCACCCTCCCACCCCCCGAAGCTCCTGCACCCAGAATTGAAGACCACAATGTCCTATCTAGGATCCTGCCAAGATGGCAGATTTAAGAGTAGTAGAAGAGCCCTCTTATCAGACATGATAAAAACCACTTATTAATTAGCTAATCCAGAGTTAGTTCAAGTGGTGAATGATTTGAAATGATGTTATATTTAAACATTTATCTTAATGCACATTCACTCTGTGTCTGTTGATGCAAGAGGGAGGCTACTTCCTTCTGTCTGAATTCTCTTTGGAATTCTAAGGCATCTTTCTTATATAAACCATATCCAGAATGCCTTTCTACAATTTCCAGTTTGGGGTTTCTTTGAGAAAACTTAATGATACTTGCAAAGCAATTTGACTGCCAAAAAGCTGTCCACATTTTTTACAGCTTTTTCTGATCTTGTATAGTTGTCTTATGCACTACTATTGTCAACAGCCTACTTTTTTTTAGAAGTTCACCTATATCAAGGCTTTCTAAAGCACTCAGCTTAGTTTTTCATAGATATAATCCTTTCTACCTTCATATTTTGTCTGATATTGTAATATGATGTTAAATGACATAATTATGACATAGGTAGGTTTGGAAGCAAACTTTAGACGAGATTGGTTCTCGGTGAACATTCAGCTCCATGGTGAGGAACCGTTAGCATTCTTTCTGCAGTGAGTTTTGTGTCGTGAATAGAGAGCATAGGCTGACAAAGAGGTTAAATTGAGGCTGGTGAAGAAAGCTGCTGTACATCTATCAAGCTATAGAGTCTGAACAATTTCTGATAACTGGGAGAGAAACACAAGACTTAGCTGCTTGCCAGAAACTCACTATGTGACCATGGTCAGGGGTGATATTAAACAGTGTTCAAGAATCACTGGTCAGGATAGCCTGGGCACTGTCCAAGTAGAATACACACTGGCCATAAGCAACGTATAAGGATATACTGTGTGTTCTAGCTGGAGATTAGCTCTAACCACAGTGAAGTTGGGCCTCATTCACTTGTAAATGAGGGAGGTTGGTCAAGCAAAGCTCTACAGTTCCTTCAGCTCTCTGAAGTTCTTTATTGAGCTATATACAGCTCTAATTAATTTCCTCCTATGGGATTCATCAATTCTCTGATTCAATTGTTTCTTCTTTCTTTGAATAGGTGCTGTCTCAGAATTGTCATTGAGACATAGACTCTCAGGCGCACTAACAAAAACACAACAGCAAGGGAGGCCCTCGTGATAAGATTAACATTAAATGTAAATACATATATATGCTACATTAAAAAAAACAAACAAACAGATTTATCTTCACATACTCACATTCTCCTTCCTGATTCTCCAGGGGTCTGTGTTCTTGCATGTTTCATTTTGTTTTTAACCTGAGGATGATGCTTGTTTTTATGCCTTGCTTAGTTTACACAGATTGGAACATGTTTTCCACATGCAGTTTCTTGTTTGCCAACAAGCCCAGCTGTTGGGGGGCACTGAAGATCACCCAATTACAGAAAACAATCTTGAATACCTTTTCATGTCTCCCTCTCCTACCCTAGAGGATCTTTTCCAACAACTGCAATTCTAAGGGCCCCCTTCATTTACAGGAGACATTTACTCCTTTATTGCTTTTTCTCCCCCCTTGCCAACTCATCCTAAAAGAGTTTATCATAGAGCAGGTAGGGGGCCTTTTTCAATTGCCTCTGACATACAGACCAAGGGGGAGCCAAGTTCATCTGATCAGACTTTTATTTTTAACTCTCTCTACAGGGAGACAGGACACAACAGATTTGAACACTGGCTTGGGGAGAAAAAAAACACAACAAAAAACCTCCAAACTACTTTACAGTGTTAGCCCGGGCTCCTGTATGCCAAGTCCCAGCCCATAATAAATTTTATTGCAGTGTTATAAACTCCTGAAAAGAGGAACTTGGAATAGAAGTGCTGACACAAGCTGCCAGACTCGACTCACGGTGCTACCTTCTTGTGAGTTCTGTCCTGATATCAGCACACATCCAGGGCAAAACCCAAAATACTAAAATACCAAAAGAATGTCTTGCCCATCAGATAGATTCCTTTTCTCTTAAATTAATTTTAATAAAATAAAAAACTAGGGAGTCTTATCAATTGCAGACAATATATGACTTCGTGTGGAGACTCCCAGCTTACAGCTCAAAGAGTTTTTCAGCCAAAGTTAAATTCATCTTGCAAATAAAGCTGCCTTTGGGGTGGGGGGGGGCATGGGGTGGGTGATTATGCATGTAAATGACAGCTTTATGTACTATAATTACAGTCATTAATGAAGGCACAATTACTTTATCATACATTACCAGGATCAAAGAAGGTCTCTTAAGAATCAGTTGTCAGCATATAGAGTCAATACAGAAATTAGACCAAATACAAACTGGAAAATTTTGCTTAAATAATGCCCTAGAGGTTAAAGAAACAATGAGTTGAAGTTGCAGAGTGAGAAAATTAAAAAGACACACTAGAGGTCACTGTTGCTACTTGAGCTGAAGTTGTATTCTGCCTAGCTATCTATTTATCTATCTACCTATCTATCTACCTATCTATCCCTTTTTGGTATCCTGTGTGCATACTGGAAAATCTTGAAAAAGATCACTTACCTTCATTAAATTTTTAAAATTCTATCGTGGCATTATTTCCCTCTGTCTTATGTTGGATATCTAAAATAGAATTTAAAAAGAAATCTTAATTTTAAGGATTTCTTTCATGATCATATCAAATGCTTCATGTCTGATTAAAAATCTTACACCTGTTTTGTGCATTCTGAAAAACACTTTCCAACAGTCCCTTCACTTGGATCCAGAAATAAAAGTAATTGAAGAATTCTGTTTGGCATTCCTCTCCATAATAGAGGGAAATGATTCCATCTCTTAGCATTGTGCAAAAATGTGAGATTGTTAAATATGGATGGACAACATATTAAGTCCCATCTTTGAAACTGTACAGAGAAAGAATCTCTTAGGTATGGCAAGTCTGTAAAAAGTCTTGGAACGGATCGTGGTAATTGTTAATAAAATGTTTCAATTCTACGTACATAAAAGGAAATTATTTTAGAAAAACAACCCATGTCTCAGGTGAGCCACTGCAAGCATAGTGAGTCTAACAGAAAGAACTCCCTTTTTTTCAGTATTCGGGAGGAGAGTCTGGTTCTATCTGTCTCCCACCAAGACTGCTGGTGCTCAATAAGTGCACCTTGTTGCTAGAGGGAAGGAGCTCATCCATCCCAGACGCCCAGAGCCTAGGTCCCAAGTATATTAACAGAAAAGTTAATGGCTGAATGGTCTATTCCAACAAGAGCATCATATCACTGTCAAGGAAGGGGTTCAGTATTCTTAGAGTATTGGTCTTAATATGGGTACTGGTAAGAGGGGCATCAACAAAGGTATATGGCTATATTCAACTCTAGGCCTTGAAACGTTTTCTGAAAGATGTCCACCCCGACTCTCCTGCTTTCTGTTCTTCGCACAGGAAGCACATCTCTGCCCATTTGATAATGCAAGGCCTACCAAAAAGGAAAAAAAAGGAGGCAGAGGGGAGAAAACTGTGATGTCTCTTCCCTTGTCTGAATCTCTACTTTGCTCTGCATTGCGTTATTTGCTTTGTCCATGCAGCTCAGAGTCCTGGGAGTAATTAAGGTTCAAAGGCCTGGGTAATAACTCCTCAGTAACTGAATGCTTGCTACAAGTTTCATGGGCATGGGTAAAATAGAATTTGAATTTAATTTGAGAATTTTAAGGAAGGATTCTGTATTTTTAATAGTATTTTCCAAGTATCCGCTGTGAAACTAGTGGGGTGGGGTGGTGGGAACTCCTCAGAGGCTCACAACCTCCGCGTGAATCAAACATAAGTGTCTGGCCCATGTGACCGTGACCATGCAGCATGGAGGAGGAGGCTGTGGGTCCTGATGCAGGGCTTCCTCCACTGCCCAGCCAGGGTGAACTCAGGCAAATCCTTGACCTTTCTAAGCCTAATTTTTCACTTGTGAGAAGGAGATCATAATTTCTGCCTCTGCAGGTGGGATTACATAAAGTAATGGTTGTAAAGTGCTAGGCATAGGGCTTGGCATGGGTAAGCACTCAGTAAATGTCAGTTGTCATCGTTGTCATAGGGGAAGTTCACTGGGCTCCTTTGTGCCCATCAAGGAGAGACAGAAGCTGTGTTTACATCCACAAGCATGTTTGAAACAACAACAGCATAAAAAAAAAAATTGTTGAATTCAACAGTTTGTTGTTTGGGAGAAAAAAACAACAACAACAAGTTTGAATTAACAGTTGTGTTTTTGTTTTTCCAAACAGTTTAGTGTATACAAATTCAAACGTGGACTTTAAGGAAAACAGAACGCTTTACTATCATTACTTTACTAAATTATTACCATAATTTCTTTGGTTAAGAAAATTACGTACATTCTGTTAACCAAAAGAAAAAAAGACATTAAATGTGCTTGTGTTTTGCACAGTATAACTATTTTTCGAAAATGCTCTATAATCCACAGGCTGGAGGGTGGACTGGGGTTCATTGAAGTCAGCCCTGTTTAACAGCAGCCCGAGTTCTCACAAGGTTGAAAGCCACTGCCCTCCCTGGTTCTGGATGCAATTATAATGTGCAATACATTTTGTTTTAAATGGAAGCTTTTATAATGAAATTTGGAAGCCCACGTCATTTCCCTTTGCTTACTACAAAAAGAGGATTTGAGGGCAGACAATAAAGGAAATGGCAGGGAACTATTATGTGACCTTGGGCAAATCACTTTTGGTGGTTAGGCCTTGTACACACACACACACACACACACACACACACACACACACCCTTAGTCTTTAAATTCTTTTGCAAAGCTATGTCAAGCAAAAAGTGGAATGGAGATTTGGCAATTCTATGGTTATTTTGAATAATGGATATTTGATCAACTGGAATGAGTAATTGTTACCAAATTTTCTCATTAACCAGGAAATTGTGAAATCTTGAGTTTTAAGAAGTCCTGCTCAGGGTAGGGGATATGAAGAGTTTGCTTCCACACTTGGGCATACAGTCCAGAATTTAAGCTGGTAGGTTTGTGCACTGGTCTCGCTGGAATGGAAGTCCCGGAATTGCCTTTTAGACTAGACTCAAAGATCTTTAAAACTGTTCTTCTCAGCCACACCCTGGAGTATCACTTCTGAGATGACTTTATTTCATTAACATTTTGGGTCAGCAAAACAGGGCTTGGGCAGAAATACAGCAAGATGTTTACCACTTACAGGGAAAAAATCCAGGATCCTTTCCCTGATGCTCCCAAAAGGATAAATAAATCTCCCCAGTCAGAGATTCTGCTTCACCTACCCACAGGCAGTTGACTGAGTGCAGGGTAGAGGCTGGGTGCTGTGGGAGCCTGGGGTAGTTGAGCTTCCAGAGCAAGGAGGGTAGTTGCTGCCTGGGCGGAGCTGAGGAACTAGTGAGAGGTCCCACCTGAGGCCCCAGCAGGTGGGAATGCCTTCAGGTACTCGATTTTCCCTTTGCTGCTGCAATGTTGCCACGTCAGGGACTCTAAACGCCGGTTTGACTTTGCGGATAAACAGACTGTCACAGCTCTCGGTGCAGCCCTGCTGAAGAAGGACCACCAGATAGTGAGGAGACGGAACAGGAGGGGCTTTTCTGGAGAACTCCCTAACATGGGCCTCGGGCTGCAGGACAGAGAGCAGGCACACCATGAGAAGGGACTCTGGAGTGGACACCCACCGTCTCCTTTCGCCTCGCTCACTAATGTGGCACGTGCCTTTCAGCTGCAGGATTCGGTGCAAAGAGACCTCCTGCCATGGGGAGATGTCTGTGCATTGTATAGAGGCCTGGATTCCCCAGTTGGCTCAGCCCTTTCTGCTTGAGGAGTTCTAACAAGTCACTTTTCTCACACTGTAGAACTTTTCAGTGTGGCAAGGAAAATGCCTTTAGAGGTCCTCGTGTGTCTGGGGCCATCATGGGAGGTGGGAGGAACTGAGTCCCCGGACCTCAAGCACAATGCCACAGGCCCAGGGCAAAGTCTTCCTTCCACCTAAGGATCCGCGGCCAGACCTTCCTTCTCCAATGCTTCTCAGAGTTCGGGCCACGGCTGTTGTTATCAGGATCACCCAGAAGCCTGTTTTTAAAGGTAGGACACACTGGGCCTTCGCCATGACTCACTGACTCAGCATCTCTGGGCATGGAGCCTGGGAATCTGCATTGTAGCCACCTTCCTGGTTTTTTTTTTTCTCCTTTGCATATTATTGTGTGAGAAATATCACCAGCTGTCACCAGCTTTTAGTCTTAATAAGGGCTAAGCTCTTAGCTTAGTATGGACCCTCTCTCAATGGCTTATGGATTGAGCAGTACTGGGTTCCACTCTTATTAAAGGACATCAGGAGAGGGTGGGTTATCGCATGATTGACTCGACAAACCTGATTCTGAGAGAGTGGGGTGAAGGATGTTAGAGGTATCAAGAAATTTTTAATCAATTGAGTGAGACACAGAGACAATGTCCATACCTTGGCCACATCTGCCATAGTGTGGGTTTAGTCACTTCTGCTAATCACACATTTAATTAGAAGCACAGCCACAACCAGTGAACCAATATTACAAGTAGGTGGTTGTCAGCTTGTTGTTTTTCTTCAAGCCACTCCATACATTCTGAATGATTCCTTTGAAAGAATTATTTTTAAGTGGTAAATTAGCTGTATTCCCTGCCATTGTTCTTGTGATTACTAGAAACACAGGACTTTCCACTCCCTTAAGATAGTTTAAAATCCTTACTTAAGAAGCAGTTGGACCCTATAATTACATATGACAAAGGGCACGAAGGAAGATACATCGAATTTTAAATACCCAAATGGCTCACTTTATACTACATACCTTTTGTACCATGTATAAAAATTTATACATAATAAAAAAGAATAGAAATTTAAAATAAATATATATTCAAGTAAAGGAAAGAGCATACTGCACAAAAATGTCTTTGTATAAATGCTGAATAAGATAGGGTAAGGGGATATTTATAGTTCTGCACTAGGAATTCATCCATCCCTCCAACTGGCATGAGAGGCGTTTGAAACCAATAAAGCATATTTGTGTCCAAGCAGGGAGTGGATCCAGGCCCCACATAGCAGACCTGAGATGTGCTGGCCCAGGGAGCTTAACTGATGTCAAATGTAAACCACTTTTCAAAAGCATGTTATCAGGTCCACACCAGACTATCCATTTTGATAATCTCATTCCATTTTTCATTTTATTGTTGAAAGGAGAAATAGATTAATGAGAGTCCAAATCCCCCTAGAAAGAAAACCTTCCTTATAAGGCATGTCTGAAGAGAGATTTGGAAAAATTACTTACTCTGCCTTTGTTTTGCCAAGTAAAGTAACATTTAGACCATTTATATTTGAAAAATTCTTAACCCAGGTCAGCGTGGCCTACTAGATTGTATCGAGAGGGAAAGAAATGAAGAAGAAATAAAGATGATGATGGTGATGATGATGATGATGATTTGTTTAGGTCAGCTATAAATCTTCCAGACCTTGGTATGTGTATGATGGAGATTTGGGGGCAAACCCTATGATCCATTTCAGATACAACAGGAAAAAAATTGGCCCCAAATTACATTTGCAAATGGTGCACCACATGAAAGAAACATTTGCCTAAAGAGAATTTTAAATGTTCAGCTCCCAAATATACAAGCTATATTCTTTCAAGTATCTCAGAACACTAAGAGAAAGCCTTCCAGGGAATGGTAATCAGAATCATAGCACAGTACAAACAGAAGAGAACAGAAGGAGCCTTAGAAATGATCTTGTCACATTGGTGACATCATTTTACAGATGAGTCTCTGTGATTTCAAAAAACTTGCTTCCATTAGTCTTTCAGTGCAATAGGTCAAATGATACTGTGGCAGCTCTAGGAAAAAATACCAGGGTTTGGAAACGTTAGCCACTCAAAGTTGGAACAAGAGTCCAGCTTTTCTAGACTCCCAGGCCAGAGGACTGCATTTGAAAGGGTAGGGGGCTTTATTTTGAATAATTCCATTTGTCAACCGATTGGAAGACAATTTTTGCTTGGATGCTTAATGAAGGTGTAGTAAAATATTGTTTCTGACCAAATGTTCGTGCCTTCAGTGAGGTTATAGCAAACTGTTTTCCTGCCCTAAACAAGTCAACTACTCAAGGGTCATTTTTTAACTTTACCACTTCCAAACCCCAAGCTGATTCTCAGAGGCTGCCGCTGCCATTGATAATCCAAGCTTTCAGCAAGGTAAGCCACATTTGGCTAATAACAGAATTCATCTGGCTGATAACAGGCTGATAACTGGATCTTGCCCATCTCTCCCATCACAATGCCAGACTCCTGTCAATGGAATTAGGAACTATTGGTATAGACAGATCATCAAAGTCCCAGGAGTTCAGAAGAAAGAGACTTTATTGTCTTTGGAAGAGAGACTAGATCAGATCTAGCCCCATTGTTTACCAGAAATAAATGGGGCACAGTCTCCATGGGTGAAGAGCTTGATGGATTATGTTCCACGCATCTTATTAGCAATGTTCTTTTGGGGCATTTTTGATGTCTGCATTTAGAGCCATCAGGTCTGTCACCTCTATTCCCACAGGACATGGGGAGGACGGCTGATGCTTTATTTGCTCCTGGCAGTTAAGAAACACCTGGAGCCAGCAGGAACAGAGAACATTGTCTCCAGCCCTCTAGCCTCGGACCCCCGTCTTGGGTTGCATCAAGACACCCCACAGAAGCAGCAGTCTTGGCCAGGCACGCCACTTGAAGCCAGCTGGGGAAGCCCCTTCTGAGCTAGAAAGGGCAGGCCATGAGGCTGAAATCTGGCCCAGAGGGAAGGCAGAGCCTTGGATGGCTCTGCCAGGAAGGGACTGTATGTGCTCTCAGGAGGGTGAGAGCTCTGCCCTGCGGTTTGGTGAGTCGAGGTGTTGTGCACCTAAGGCTCTCCCACTAAGCTGCCTCCCAGCAAATGCAAAACCACACTGTGACACACACACCCCAGCAGAAGGAAATTAATTAAGACCCTGTGCTGACATTCCCTTCTGAGCTCATGCCACCCTCCAGCTAGGGCCACACATCACTTTGTGAGAGAGCAGACACAGCTGTGGGAGCTGTCTAGACCTGCTGTGATTAAGAAGGACTCTGCTGCCTTAATGTCGAGTGTGTTTTCTTATGTCACTATTGTCTCCTGCTTTTAGCATGACTGAATTGTCAAAGGCTTTTTTTTTTTGGCCTTGCCTGTGAAGTGACACAAGTCTTCTCCTTTCCTGGTTTCTATTATATTCCATTGTGTGGCCATGAACAGAGTCAACATTTTTTTAAAAAGTTTGTGTGTTTTCCATCTAATACCATGCAATAACTATAATGCATAAACATGTGTGCCAGCACTTTGGAAAACATTTTTAAAACTAAAATGCTTTATGTCAATCAGAGGCATACAGTACCAGCGAGTGTATGTAGCTGATCATGTGGATTATGTATTCAGAGGAAAACATCTCTATAGTTACTGGGCATGTTCCATAGCCACTTTTCAAAGTAAAACATCTCTGTCATTAAAATAACATTTGTATTTTGTCAAGACTCTAAAAGCAATTGGAAGCCCGTGTTGATTGATCACTTGCCAATTTTCAATTTTTAAATCAAAGCTGCTTTGGACTTAGTAGGTGTGAGCTTCCCAAACACCCATCGTCGTTCTATTTACATTTTACATGTATTCAAAATAACTCCTTTCTCCCTTTAAAAAAAATGATTGAAGAAACATTTGCTCTCAAGTTGAAAAACATTACACCTCAGGACAATCTGTAGTAGCTGAATGATTCTTCCCTTGATATAATGGTTCTTAATGAAAATTGTGAGGAATTTTCTGCTCTAAAAGCCTCAGGGTAATTGGGTTGGGGAGGGCACAGGGCAGCAATAAAAACACCACCCATCCCAAGAGTCAATGACATGTACTTGTTCTCCAGTCCTCAAAGTTTGCTCCTTAATTATTTTACATATTCTCTCTTTATTAATTGTTTTGGATGCTTTCCCTCTCCCTAAAATAAGAGGAAAAGTCACTTCCACACAAAATGCACAATGTTGCTAAAGGACAGGACCAAACTTTGGGACTGAGCCACTTAAGACTGAAAAGCTCCAAGCTTATAATTTTTTGTCATTATCATTATTTTTAAAATTTGCAAGTATGAACACCAATTAATTGGCCAAGATGCTAGCTATTTAATTAAAGCTTGGTAAGTTATAGAATTTGTGGGGATGGTAAGCAGGTACTCCTTGGGTTGTGTTATCAAAGGCATCAGAGGAAGAATTCAGTCTAAGTCATGCATTTTAGTAAGTACTTCATTTGCCCAAGCTGGATTTTATTTTCATGTGATTTTATTTATCACATATAGTTGTTTAGATGAGTCCTTGAGTAACTATAAAACCATGAAGAACTCTGTTCACAGCACATCTTGTACCTAAAGCCCATGGCAATGAATAGAGAGATCCAAAGATGAATGAAATGATCTCATGTTCAAAGACTTACTGTCTAGTAGGGGAAACAGAGAACAAAGAAACAATTTTATATTGGATGTATAAATACATAGAAAAATCTCATTTGTGTCTGTACAAAAATAAATAGCCCAGAGGAGGGGGTAATTGATTTTTTTTTTTTTTCCTGGAGAAGTCAATGAAAAGGTAAACCGATCATAAAATGTAAATAGTAGCATGCTAAGGACACAAGAGGAAGATGATTTGTATACTGGGAATAATATTTACAAGAACATGGAAGAGAGAGAAAGAGAAAGAGAGAGAGAGAACTGTTAAGCAGTTCAGTGTTACCAGAACACAAGTGGGAAGGGGTGGGGGATGAGGCTGATCAAACTGTCAAGGGCTAAATCATGAAAGCCTTTTATGCAGTGCTAAGAAACTTGGCTTCTATTCTGAAGGCAATAGTGAACCATGGGTGAGGTTTAGGCTTTAAGAAAGATTACTCCAGTGGCACTTTGGAGGCTGGATTATGAATTTAAAGGGAGAGAGACAAGGATCAATAAGGCTATTTGGGAGGCCATTACATAGTCCAAACAAAAGAAGATATAGGGCTTAACTAGAAAAGTAGAGTCAGAGAGGAGAAAATAGATGTGACAACTATTGGGGGGCGGGCCTTGATAGGTTGAATTTGGAGAGTCAGAGAGGGGAATGAGCCATGATGACTTCTGATCCTTAGCAAAGGAGCCCAATGCAGCATTTAAAGAAGGGTGGTATGCACAGATGCAGGTATTAAAGGTGGTCTTTTCTTTTTTTCATTTTATTTCATTTTATTATGTTATGTTAGTCACCATACAGTACATCATTAGTTTTTTTTTTATGTTATGTTAATCACCATACATTACATCATTAGTTTTTGATGTAGTGTTCCATGATTCATTGTTTGTGTATAACACCCAGTGCTCCATGCAATATGTGCCCTCCTTAATACCCATCACCGGGCTAACTCATCCCCCCACCCACCTCCCCTCTAAAACCCTCAGTTTGTTTCTCAGAGTCCATAGTCTCTCATGGTTCATCTCTCCCTCCAATTCCCCGTCCCATTTTCCCCTTCCTTCTCCTAACGTCCTCCATACTATTCCTTATGTTCCACAAATAAGTGAAGCCATATGATAATTGACTTTCTCTGCTTGACTTATTTCACTTAGCATAATCTCCTCCAGTCCCATCCACGTTGATGTAAAATAAAGGTGGTCTTAAAATTGTTTTCAATTACTCATCACTAGGAATGAGAATTTATTTGACTAATATTCAGATTCTGCCTACATGTTCATTCTAGAGATAGGGAAGAGGCAGTGTCTGTAATGCACGACTTACTTAGTAGATGTCTGGAAAAAACTGATAACTCCCTAGGAGGTCCTATGAGAGCAGCCCAGAAATACAGTCATCAGAGTTGGGCCAGAACTGGCCTTGGCCATAACAACCAGTTGGAATGGGGAAAATTCAGTAAATGATACAGCCTCCTACTAATTCCAAACCTACAAGAAAGACATATACATACAGAGATGTATACAAGCAAATCAGAACAATTTGAAGGGTATTTTCACAGGTATGACTTTATTTTGACTATAAATACCATGTTCCTGGAAACTAAGATGATTTCAATATGGGAGGAACACACTTATCTCAAGAGCAGGCATTAGTTTTGGATATATTCTGAAATGCTAGCATTTGTTAGAGGAGAATTTGCTAATGGATATTTTCTCTAATTTCTGTCCTTTCTATCTCTGCTGTTGTTCCAGGGATCTTAGCCTTTTACAATACACTTATTCTCTGAAAATAATATGTATATCTAGCTATGCATTGTGTTATATTTTTCATGGTTACATCATTTATTCCTCATAACAACCTATAGGTTAAAACTGCTATTATCCCAATTTTTAGATAAAGAAACAGAAGCAGAGAGGTTAAATGACTTGTCCAAGATTACATAGCTAGTAAATGTGCAGACATACTTCAATCCCAAGAAGTCTGACAGCTTATCCAAGTGGCCTTAGTCGCTTTCCATGTCTGGTTCACTTGGGTTTACAGATGAACCAAGTTTTCTTGTATACAAGACCAAAATGCAACCATTTCGGTCATTATTATCAATCATTTTTGTCATTTTATAACCTCAAAGTTTAAATCTATAGTCATGTGATCCCCTAAACCCAGAAAAACCATAAACAATGAAATTGAACTTGCCTGGTCTGGTGACTTTACACTAAGAGCCAGCTAAACTGTATGAACTGTCAAGGCTAAAACTAGGACTTCTATCTTAGCCTAACACCTGCCTCTCTCTCTGTTGAAATATATTATAATTATCTGCTCTTCCTGGGAGAGACTGTAAAACTGAATGCAATTAAACAAAAAGAAAGACAGCAGATTTCATAGCCAAAAAAAAAAAAAGTGATTTGGAAAGCCAACTAGATGGATGCATAGTCAAAGGAAGCAATTTCAGAGGCAAGGCACACCTCCCTAATTTTGCAGTAATGTACTATGTACCAAATGGCAGCTAGCATAGCCTTTTGCGCATGCTTGGGACTCTAGCCTTGTCCACTGGTGCTCACAAAATGGTTCTGGTTGAATTAGGACATTTACAGAGCAGCCATTCTTTGGCTGTGGTTTCACATTAGTCAAGGACCACAATAAGCAGGTGGTATGTGCCATACGGTCCATGATCCTTACTAGCCAAACTGTCCGATGGAGAGCCAAGTGTGTGTTGTAGATGCTCGTAGAGGCTCCTGTGTTCACTAAAGGTGTGCAGTGTGGGACCAGTTGCCTCATTTCTCTCGGTCAGCTCCTCTAGCTGTGAAATGACAGTGTGGATGCCTGCCCTACTTCTCTCAGGACAGTATGGTGAGATTCAGAAAAGGCTACAAACAATTGTCTGTTTTATTCACGTTTGGCTAATGAAAAGCCTACAGTACAGCGATTTGTAGAAATGAGTTCATAAGCAGCTGCTGAAGAAATACAGGGGAAAAATTCTAGGGGAAGACCCAATTAGTGCAATGACTCATCACTTTCCTAAAACTGGATTTTAGGAACTGCCGTTGTCCAAAAGGTAGACCACGAAATAACCCATGGCCCAGTCACTAAAAATTGAAAAGATTTATAAGTGCCTCAGAGAAGATTCAAAACTTAATTTGAGAAAAAAACATGAGTCAAGGCAGATGTGTAGCCCAAGATTGTAGCTGGGCAAAAGCGGACCTGGGGAGAAGAAACGGGAAGAAAATTAAAGCTAAATGTTGGCTTTATGCTGGAACATACCAGCCTGGAGATACTCTAAGTTTTATTGAACAATGCAAGGTTGTTTTAATTTAGCACTATTTATTTTGAAAGGTTTGCTACACCAGTGATCTTTCCAACATTGCTTGTGTGTTTTTGGCTGTGCCTAGTGGCCCGCTGTGGGCTGATGGATGTCCAGGTGTGGAAAAGGATGTTAGCCATTTGTTTGCACTGTGGATTTATTTCTTTGCACTTCCTTTGCCCCTCCTAATTAAAATAGTAAACATTATTATACTCAAAGCTTAAATAGTTCCTTGGACATGAGAGTGGTTATGAATTAATAATTAGAAATATAACTCCTTTAGTATGCCTCTTCCTCATAGCAAATGTTTCAAATGCAAAGCCAGTTTGCAATAAGAATCAGAGAAATGTAAAAGGCAACCTGTAACTGAACATGAAACCCGACAAACTCTCACAAAAAGCAATATAACAAGCAGGAAAAAAAAGAGAGAATTTTGAAAATTATCTTCCTGAAGCATTCTGAATCCCCAGTGCACTATTTTTCCGGGTTAAAAAAAGTCAGCCTATTCTAGGTGTTCTGAACTAGCTTACTGAGTAGCCATCTGTAGCAGGCCTGCTCCTGGATGTCATGCCCCCGTTAATGAAATCTGGACGTGCACTCGTAAATGGACCTGGTGAATGCTCTAGCTTTCAATGGCTTGTCAGCCATTGCGTGATGGGCAATCATCAATCATCCATTGTCAGTTATTTCTGTCCCAGTGAGTAAGCCTTTATTTAAAGCATAAAGTAAGAATGTTGCCAGACCACAGGAACAAGCCCTGAGCTGTTTGCAGGTGCTGCTATTCACAGCTGCCAGTTAAACCCCTGACATTTCCATAGTGGCCATGAGGCATGGCATATGCTTCTGACATACCAATTCTTTAAAACAAAATCAGCCATCTCAGATTATCAATACATGTATCTTATTCTTTTCCCATACTTGAAACATTAGGCTTTTAAAAGTAGCTCGTTTTAGAAATAGAGGAAGGAGAAACAGAAAAACTCTTGTAAACTGAAGTATTAAGATGTACACATAGCATTTTCTTCTAACTGGGCGAGTGGCCGGCATTTTATTTTATTTATTTTAATTTTTTTAAATTTTATTTTATTATGTTATGTTAGTCACCATATATTACATCATTAGTTTTTGATGTAGTGTTCCATGATTCATTGTTCGCATATAACACCCAGTGCTCCACGCAATACATGCCCTCCTTAATACCCATCACCGGGCCAAACCATCCCCCAACCCCCTCCCCTCTAAAACCCTCAGTTTGTTTCTCAGAGTCCATAGTCTCTCATGGCTCATCTCCCCCTCTGATGTCGTCCCCTTCATTTTTCCCTTCCTACTATCTTCTTTTTTTTTTTTTTTTAGCATATAATGTATTATTTGTTTCAGAGGTATAGGTCTGTGGTTCATCAGTCTTACACAATTCACAGAGCTCACCATAGCACATACCCTCCCCAATGTCCATCACCTAGCCACCCCATCCCTCCCACCCCACCCCCCACTCCAGCAACCCTCAGTTTGTTTCCTGAGATTAAGAATTCCTCATATCAGTGAGATC
>NC_138378.1:73760876-73823619 GCF_054177405.1 Leptonychotes weddellii | reverse complement strand
TCTCCCATTCTGTCGGTTGTCTTTTGGTTTTGTTGACTGTTTCCTTTGCTCTGCAAAAGTTTTTATCCTGATGAAGTCCCAATAGTTCATTTTTGCCCTTGCTTCCCTTGCCTTTGGCGATGTTTCTAGGAAGAAGTTGCTGCAGCTAAGGTCGAAGAAGTTGCTGAAGTGGCCAGGATTTTAGATGTGGAACATCTTCCCTGATGTCTAAAACTATATGGCAGAATGTCCTTTGAAGATTTCGAATTTTGATAATCTTTTCCCTACCTTTCTTTCTGAAATATTTTTTTTACTTTTTGATAACCAAATGCTACTGACTCATCTCATGTAATTCACTACTATTAGAACTAGATGTTAAAATTGATCATGGGACTACATTCCATTCTTTTCATTGGGATTCAAACATAAGCGGGCCTTGTGTTGGAAGACCTTTATGGAATTTACCAGAGATTTTTTAAAAAAATATTTTACTTATTTTATTTGAGAGAGAGAGCGAGCAGGGGGAGGGGCAAAAGGAGAGGGGAGAGAATCTCAAGTAGACTCTGTGCTGAGCATGGAGCCCAATGCGCAACGGGATCTCACGAGCCTGAGATCATGACCTCAGCTGAAACCAATAGTCAGATGCTTCATCCACTGAGCCACCAGAGACTTTTTATTTAGTCTAAATTTTAAGTCCATGAAAGGATGTACTTCTATGCAGAGTTTACATGACGCCTTTACTTTGACATATTTCCGGTATATGAAATATGGAAGGATGAAAGCATCCCACCACTCTTGGAGGATTATAGATATTGTGGATATGTTCATCTATAAATACCATATATAGGCAGGAAAAAAAAAGAGAGGGATCCACATACACCTTTTGGGAATATTTCACCATTTTTAACTAATTTACCCATTATTGTAGCTCTTGGTAAGAAATGAGTTGTGGTGACAATCATAGAAATTTTAACTAAATTATTCTTACTGATCAGTCTTTAGAAAATAAAGATATGTTCTGTGTGGTTTTATGTTGTTTCATGAAGAATTAGATCAAAGTAATCTGTGATTGGAACTGTAAGTCTTTGTTTTTCTAGGCCCAGCAACAGACTTTTTGATAGAGGCTGCCTCCCCCATTCTACTATCTCCTGTTCATCTGGCAGAGCTAAACACTTACTTCCACATTCTTTGAAATCCCTGATTCCCACTGATATCAGAGACATCTGTTGGAGAAGGCAGACTCGACAAAGCCAGGTTCTCTCTGTCTTGTTTTGTTTTTTCATGGTGCGAATTTTACATTATTTTCTTACTTCTCAGAAGGCAAAAGTCGCCATCCTCTTTGACAGAGGCTCAGCCGATTTCCATTTTAAAAAGGAGAGAAAATTTGTTACTGCCATCTATGTAATGAAGGGCTACTAAAAGAGCTATATTCTAATAAAAAGATGCTTTTGCTCTGTAAATTAATTTTATAATAAAATCTGCCCTACAAACAAACTGATGGTAAAAGTCTTAACAAGTGGATATGTTAACAATATATCCAGAATACATGAGTGTTTGAAATGAAGAAAAGAAAATTCGGTGGTTTATAGCATCCTTGAGCCCTTCGACCATGTAAACACAAGTATGCCTGAACAGAGCTGAGGACGCTGTTCAGTGGCATTAGCTTTGGGCTGCTTAATTGGGAATATGTCCACCCACAAGCTTTGAGGTAAAAGTGAAAAGGAAGGGCTGGCCTTGCCTTAGTTGTGCTGTCTCTAACTGGCACCAGTCAGGCCACTTATCTCCACTGATACCAGGTCTTCCAGGTGCCTCTGGTTGTAGTTATAATGATAATAATAGTGATGATGGCAGTGATAATGCTGATAATTACAGTAATGGCTGTTGCAGAAGGCAGCCTTGTGTGGTAGTTGAGAGACCTCACCTGACTAGGTTTTAATCGTGACTCTGCCCCTTACTAGCCCTGTGACCCTTGGTCAAAGTACTTAACCCCTTTGTGCTTCAGTTGATTCCTCTGGAAAATGGTGATAGTAATAGAACTCCCTCATTGGTACATTGAATGCTTAGAGCAGCACCTGTGTGGACTGCAGGAAGTACCCCTAGAGCATTAAATAAAATAAATGAGTGTTCTTAGAATGTAGACAATATCATTATTCCCATTTTTGAGGTGGGCAAACTGAGGCTATGTGAGGCCGTCAGCCAGCAATTTACCAGATTTTAACCTGGGTTGGTGTGATTATAAAACCAATGTTCTTTCCATCTATCTTCCAGGCTTCCTGTGGTAAGCGTCATTTCACAACTATACACCATTGGTCAGCAGAAAGGAGGGAGGGGTTGAAGAAAAGAGAGACAGTGTCTGAAACTTGTGAAATGCAAGAATTCCAGAGTGTTAGGGTAACAGAAATCATCTAAGGACAGGGGAAGGTAAACATTTTCCCAAAGTCAGAGGGTCAGGTAGTCACCACACATACTGCTCCTGAATGAACGAACTCATTCATTTATTCAACAGACATGCATGTCCCTCATCTTTCTGCACAAGGGACAGCAGCCTCATGTGTGGCTACCTAATAAATAAGAGGATGTGTTTTAATGTAATTTTGTCAAAGAAAGAGGCCCAGGATAACCTTAGGAAAAGATACTAATGAGAAGATGCCAGTATTTTTCTGGCAATTGAATCCAATTTGGTAAATTCTGGGGCTCTCTCCTCTCCCCTGCTTCGATGTCTCGAGGCAGAACAAGCTGGCCACGGAACAAGGCAAGGGCCGGCTGTCCGAAGGCTGGGTCTCATCAGCACATTCGTGTCTCTTGTGGTTGTCTTTATCCAGCCTAACTGGTATTGTTTTTGGCACTCTTAACACTATGATGTTATGTTTCAAATGTTTCCAAAACTGAAACACACAACGTCTTTCATTTCCTTTCTGCCTACTAAAATTATTTCAGCTCCACACATGCAAAGCAGAGTATTATGCAAGAAATTAATCATATCAGAGCAAAGTAGCTACTGAAAAATTGCCAAACACCATAAACATTGGCCAAAATGAGTCCGACCATTTGCACAGAGAATAATTGAAGCTATGGATTCACTTGGGATAACTAAGCAACTTTTCATTATGAATTATAAAGCTTTTCAAACATAAAATGATATCTGAGAGGAGTGCATTACCTAAAAGGTTTCGATAAGCAATGAAAGGAGCTTTAAAATATGCAGCAGGGATCAATCATCCAGCTGTATAGCATTACTTATACTTCGTGGCGTCACCTACATTCCTTGATAAACAATGTCCCATAACCTCTGAGCATTCCCATTATTTTCGTCAGCACCCAGACATAAGAAGTGACAAAAATGTCAGATGATGTTTTATTTACTAATATAAAACAAGTTCTCGTGGAAGTAGACATTCTACGACTATGGAGGTTTATGAAACACATTTCCCAGCACCAAAAATGATTCATGTTGTCCAAGAAAGATAAAAAGCCTGCTGTTAGTGATGAATTTTAATTGGAATATTACTCATCATGGGCATGAATTTCTTTCATTTGGGAGATGACATGTCCTGCTTCTATGGTTGAAGGACAGTTGAGTTTCCCTGTAAAAAAAAGTGGGTAGTTAAACACACTGTTTGACATCCAAAAGGTAGAGATGCCTTCAAGTTATCCTGGTGTCACCTCCAAAACAAGTATTCCAATGTCTTTTCCAGTTGTCGTTTTGCAGGAGACATTTTCATCAGTTACATGTGAAATTAAACGCAGTATTTGGACTCAGATGCAGTGCACTTCTGCCTTCTTCTACCCTGTTTATGAAAAAATCAAATGAAATGGGAGCATAAATTGGGAAAATCACTTGATGGTAGGGAAGAGTACTGGAGTTGGAATTAGCTTAGAATTCTACCCAAGATGCAGCAGGAGGGGGATTAAACAGCACAGAAGAGAAATCATTGACAATTGTAGATTCTTTTCATTTTGACAGAAGAGAGCCTGGAATGTGGTCCATCAACATTGACTGATGCTAGGTAGTAGAGAAAGGGAACTTGTAAAAGGTCAGGAAAAGTGGAGTTAAAGAGGATGAGGTGCATGGAGACTGGAAAAGTAAAAGCGGGGAGAAGGGGAGGAGGAAAGGCTAGGTATAGGAAAAGTTTCAGGACCTCATGTCCTTTGCAAAAAGAAAATCATTTACCAACCTTTATGTGATTCAGGAAATACTGTGGTTTAGTAAATTAATGGACTTTGGTACCGTGATCGTCGGGGGGAAACTACCTCTCCTGAAGAATAGGGTGGCTGCAGCCAGCCCCTTTGGATCTCGATATTAAAACATCAATTTGCATCATGGAATCTTGGCCAGCCTGCTTTGTGGAGGTGGTACAAAGCAGTCAATGCTCTATAGATATACAAATTGATTACTTCCATTACCAAAATCAATTTTCCAGAATAGAGTGGAATATATGGAAATGTATTTCAAAAGGTCATTTGAAATTAGCCCAAACGACAACTCAAGGCCCTACATTCAGAAGAGCACCTTGCTGCACATGTAACTCTCCCTCTCTTGTATTTTTGCCTACATAAGGTCTGAGGCTCAAAGCACCCAAATGGAACCTGGTAAAACAACCACCAAATTGCATTGCTCCCACTGCTCTCATGAATCTCTTAATAAGCTCATCTGATGCAGTTCTTACTGTAGAACCAGGGTTTGCTCCTATAAGTAAAAGGGTCAGATCTATTCATGGTTTGTTGGTTGCTTTCCCCCCACCCCAGTTAAATAGGTGTTTGAATTGTGGCTTTCCTTTTGAATTGTGGCCTGCCAGGTATGTTTTCGGATGTGTTGTATGTATTACATAAACACATAGACTATTCTCCATTCAGATATGATATCCTTTTACATGCAACACCATTATCCACATATCTCTCATGCAGATACACAAAAATGCATGAGGATGTTTTGCTCTCTTAAAATCTTTTCAGATTGCTTGGATGATTTTCTTTACATGTTTTCAACTTACCTAACGGCAAACCTCACTTCATTCTACACTAGTCTAATTAATTTGACAGGACTGGAAACTTGTTCTTCCTGTTCACACTTATTATTCATCTCTTCAGAATGCCCTGTAGGGAGGATGGAGCACAATAAAGCAGTATTTACCAAATGTCTTAGTGCTAAATGTCCTTTTAGGCTGACTCAGCACATTGGTGGCATTGAGAAGATCTGACTTTAGGGCAGCCTAACAAAAATGACATTTTCTAGAACATCATCTATTTAAACTGGTCTTGAAGAAGAAAAACTATGTCCATTTTTCCCTGAAGTTTTGCAGTGGGGTCTGGGAACTACAGTTTATCCCTACTGTATCTGAAATCTTTGCTAAAGAAATGACAGAGGTATTGCATCTTGCAAGGTAAGCCGTCAGTCTGCAATGGCAAATATGGAGATAATTTCAAGTTTTTTAAGAACTGCAAACATAACCTGAAACATACCAGAGATTTTGTGAAGGGATGAATTGAAATGCAGAATTGATAAATGCAACCAGGGAGAAGGGCTTTTCCTTTTTGGTTAACTTTGAAAATTTCCTCAGAGAGCGAACTTTTGATAGGGGGCAAAAATTCTTACAAGGTTGGTACAGGTGGGTAATTAAAAAAATAAGAGTGAATTTATCTGCATACATTATTTAAATACCTAAAGCATTTCTCTGCTTTAATGATAAATTACGATCAGTAAAATCTGTTGGCTGCCTTCAAGCTAACTAATGGATCACTAATCAGCAACAGTCGAATCATCCTAAGGTGGAATAAATACCTTCAAGGAAGCTGCAGCTAATTTTTTCAGTCTAAACCTATAAAGATGCTTACATATATATGTCTATATTCTTGTACTGCATCTGTGTATATGAATATGTGCATACTTTTGTTCATATGCCCATGTTAGGAACCTATTCTTTGATACCTTCTTGTTCATCCACCGCCGCTCTCTTCTTCTTTGTATGTTGTATAAGAAAGATTGTTCCTGCAACTAATTAATCCTTAAAGAGATTGGCTGATACATCTCATTGTTAGCAATACATTTTTAATTGTTCATTTTACTCAAGCACCATTTGAACACAAGTCAATTTGCAATTTCATTAGAGAACAGAAAAGGCCTGGGGTCTATTCCTGGTTAAAAAAAAAAAAGATAAAAAGCAGGCAAAATTCCATAAAGAATGTTAATCCTCTAATTAATCAAGCAAGAATTAATGTGTCCTACTACTTGAGCATAAGTCTTCTTGCCAAGAAGTGTACTTTGTCATACCTACCCCTCCAGAGAAACCTCTTTACAAGCTTTGTGGCCAAGTACCCTGGCAACTAATGATGAGCTTTGAAGCAACATTCACAGACCATTTGCTTTGATGACATTTGGAGGCTTTTCTCCCCTCATTCCCATTCTATTGTAAGTAGAGTACACATGCCATACAGCCTTTGAAAACTAATCAATACAGTAAGATTTGTCAGGTTGAAGCTGACTAGTATTACATCTTTAAACTCTTTTCTTAGCTGACTTGTTGTACACATTTTTAAGTTAAACGTTGTGAAGAGGGGTGGGTAGATTATCCTTACCATACTCACAGGCACACTAGAGCGACATGGCTCTTTCTTCCATATTTTAACATCAAAAGCTCATAATCTGTGTAAGTTAACCTTCCATAAAACTAAAATTATATGGTCATCATACATAATCTGATGATTGATTACAGCTGTCAAAAAGGTCACAAATTGTAAATGTTTACTACAGTTGCACCATGAAAATTATTACATACTTTTAAAAAATCCATCTAGAGAAAATAGACAGCTTACATTCATAGGTTGCAGAACTGAAGCATATATGTTTTCTTTGTGACTTTTAGCTCTCTTAAAATCAATGTTAAAACCCTTAGGTCTGATTTTTCATTTCAATGTCTTTGTGTAATGTGCCTCAACCATACCTCATCTAATTTAATAAGATGCAAGCTAAGGAAGTACTTAAGTTACTTATCAAGGGTTTCAGATGACACATTATTATTGTATTCAAAAGTCAATATTTGCTAATCATGTTAGTACAGGAACTGTTCCAGGCCTACAATTCTTAAATTGCAGAGATATTTAAGATTAATTAAACCTATGTCCCTTGGTCCTCTCTCTTCACCTCTGTGGAAGGAGTAAATCAATGACATCCTATGCAAGCCCAGAGAGCCAGAGCTTTAAGTCTGAAAGGCACTAACATCTTTAAGCCTCTGCATCGGTGCCCCAGAGTTGAGCTTTGCCATTTCTCCACGGTCTAAGGATTATTTGCATGTTTTGAGAGCAAAGTTCACCGATTTGCTTGATGTAATTAGAGAGGTATGCCCATTCCTGAACATATAACATGGACTCCGACATTTTTTTTAAGTCAGGAGAATGCTGAAATAATATATTGTCTGACTTCTTTTTTCGTTTTATATGAAAACTTGTGGATAAGTTTGCAGCAAACAAAATTGAAAGGGTACTTGCCCTTTTTCACACTGGGCATAATGAGAACATGCACTGGGCCCACATCCCTGAAGGGGTTACACTCAAATGACACGGTTCCTGTGAACCTCTGACCTCTCGCTTATACCCGTGAGCAGAGACAGCCAATTGTTCAAAGTTCAAGGCTCCTTTATTTTTAGACAGTAAACCCATTACACAAGAACCATTTCTAATCTAATGTATGTACAGAGCCCAGGACTTGGTGAGATTAAGTGATAAATAAAACTTTGAAGTCTTATTAACATGTATTGACTAGGAGAAAACTGGAAAACATAGTACCGCAGTGATGACTTACAGTAGCTGCTAGTTCAGTTCCCTTGAGGAGAGACTAGTGCCTTAACCCAATATGCCACCCAGCATATATTTACAGGTAGTTAGTGAACACAGTAATGCTATGCAAACTGAATATCTGGCACATGAATCAATAGAGACCAGCTAATTAGGTTATAAATGCATTGATTTTATTTTTAATACATCCTTAAATAGAGTCTGTGAGTAAGCATTCTGAAATGGGGTTCTTAAAATGAGAGAAGCGACAATCAGATTATTCTTTGCCACTCTCCAATCAATCCAGAAGAGGTAGGTAAAATACTCTGATGCATATTCTATATAATCAGAATGACACATCCTATTAATATTCCAATTACTGTTGAACTATTAGCAATGCCTGAGTCTGGTGTCTTAGAGCCTCATCCAGGAACTTCGTGTCTTTTGTATTCATTCAATTTAAAATGAGACAATTTTCCCTTTAAAGCACTTTTATTAAACATTATTTTATGCATGGATTTAACATCCTAATTGATTTAGGTGGACTCTCAGAATGAGTTGCTAACTCCTTTTGTTCTTTTCTTCGCTGAAAGAGGTCAGCAGTTGTGATCTTATTTATAAATTTAAATGCCAAATTTTAGCACAATGAGTTACTATTAAAACAATAGTTATTCGTGTTCATAAAAAATCTCTATTCACATTGTAAAAACCAGGGATCCAATAATTTAATAAACTAGTCTAGAATAAGAATGGGCCAGAATTGTCAATCTCATCTTAGAACACATAAAAATCATAAAATCATAGACATGAAAGTGACTTTGGAAAAAGCACTGAGATGTTTCTAGTCTTCTAAATATTGTCTCAACATAAAATTTACTTCTTTTTTTGAAACTCATATAGGAATCTATTCAGTACCATAGATAAAATATAGTTCTATAAGCTACTGCCTTCAGGTCAGGTTATGATCCCAGGGTCCTGGGATCGAGTCCCACATTGGGCTCCCTACTCAGCGGGAAGCCTTCTTCTCCCTCTCCCCTTCCCCCTGCTTGTGTTCCTTCTCTCACTGTGTCTCTCTCTATCAAATGAATAAATAAATAAAATCTTTAAAAAAATATATAAGCTAACAACCAAACTACTAGTTGAACAAGTCGAACTTGCCATCATTTTGTTAACATTTTAGGGTGTTTGCTTTACCTTAAATTTAATTAAATACATTTGTGTGATGATATAATGTAGATCTACCTCTGCTTTCTTATATTATGCAGCTGCTACTGGCCATGAATATCATGAATGTGGCACTCAATGCTGGTGCCTTGGCGCAGTTTGAGAGGAGTGGAGATAGAAAAAGATGGATAGATTTGAGAGATATTTGGGGGTAAGTCTAAAAGATTAATAGTCAAACCTGGGATATAAGTAAAATGGAGGAATCAAGGAGGATACTAGACTTATGGCTTGAGAAATTGAGTAGATAGCTATTTCCAAAGATGGAAAATACTGGGGAGATGGGCTTGAGTTTGGGGGCTCTTGGTGAAATAAAAAGTTCTCTTTGGACATTGTAAGTTAGAGATGCCCAAGTGGAGATGTCAAGGTTGCAGTTGGATATTTAAATCTGAAGCTCAGAAATAAGGTCTTAACTAAACAAATCAGTTTACACATTGTCAGCATATAGATGGCATCTAAAGCTACGAGAATGGATAGGCTAGGGACACCTGGGTGTCTCAGTTGGTTGAGCATCCGACTCTTGATTTTGGCTCAGGTCATGGTCTCGGGGTTGTGGGATTGAGCCCTGCATCAGGCTCCATGCTAAAGTGGGGAGTCTGCTGGAGATTCTCTCTCTCTCCTCCTCCCCCTGCTCATGTGCACTCACACTCCCTCTCTCTCTCTCTAAAATAAATAAATAAATCTTAAAAAAAAAAGTGGATGGGCTAACTCAAGGGATGAGTATACAGAGAAAAGAGGGACTGAACCCTGAAGAATCAACATTTAAAAGATAGACAATAAGTAGCCTCTGTGTAGGGGTCGGAGACCATGTTCCAGAAGACTTGAAATGATCCAGAATAAGATGTGAAAGGCATTCCTTTCCTCACACCCTAATAAACTGTACCAAGTTGAGATATTTGCTTGTGAAGGATCACTTCATTATTCTTGTTTATTTTTTAATTAAACTTTCAATATAAAAAGCTAAGCAACTGATTTAAAAATGAGTATAGTAAAAGGATAGGAAAAAAAAAAAAAAGAGGCTGAGGGTCATGCTAACTATATTCCTGAATCAGAACCTTTGCAGCTACTGTTCCTTGTGTTTCTAGGACACTTCACCTTTAGAAATCTATATGCCTCACTCCCTCATGTTCTCTTGGTGTCTATGCAAATGTTATCCATTTGGTGAGGACTTCATTGACTTATTTAAAATAGCAACACCAATCCTATCCCATATTGTCTATCCTCCTTCCTCTCTCTTATTTTTCTCCATAGAACTTATCACCATATAGTATATATTTACTTGCTTATTTCCTTATTTTCTGTCTCTTCTCACTAGAACATAAGCCCTACAAGGTCAAGAATTTTGTTTTGTTTCACTGCTGTGACACAATGCCCCCTACCCCAATACTTGACACATAGTAGGTTGTCAATATATAGTTTTTTATTTTTTTTTAAAGATTTTATTTATTTATTTGACAGAGAGAGAGAGAGCACAAGCAGGGGGAAAGGCAGGCAGGGGAGAAGCAGTCTCCCTGCTGAGCAAGGAGCCTGATGTGGGGCTGATCCCAGGACCTGGGATCATGACCTGATCTGAAGGCAGCTGCTTAACTGACTGAGCCACCCAGGCGCCCCTCAATATATATTTTTTAAATGAATGAATGAAAGAACAAACCAGCAGAAGAGATAAAAGGGAACAACCAAAGAAGTAGCAGGAAAACCTGGAGGTATCTTAGAAGCTAAAAGAAAAAAGTGTTTGAGATGAACCATGAGAGACGATGGACTCTGAAAAACAAACTGAGGGTTCTAGAGGGGAGGGGGGTGGGAGGATGGGTTAGCCTGGTGATGGGTATTGAAGAGGGCACGTTCTGCATGGAGCACTGGGTGTCATGCACAAACAATGAATCATGGAACACTACATGAAAAACTAATGATGTAATGTATGGTGATTAACATAACAATAAAAAATTTAGAAAAAAGTGTTTGGAAATGGAATATGGTCAGATATGTTAAATGCTGCAGAAGGGTCCAGGAAGGTGATACAGCAACAAATGCATCACACTTGGCATCATGAGAGTAACTGGTGTTGAAAAGAGCAGTTTCAGTATAGTGGTGGGGGCAGGAGTCAGAATGATTAAGGTTGAGGAGATACTAGAAGATAAGGAAGTGAGTGAAAATAGAATCAGTAGGTAACTAATTTGAGAAGTTTTGCTGTGAAGAAAAGTATTAGTATAAGACAATTAATAGAGAGGAATATGAGATGAAGGAAGGGTGCATTATTAATTTTTACTCTGGATTTTTAGTGGTGTATGGATTATCTCCTGCTACAACATTGCTGGTTAACAGTCAACCATAAAACCTTAGTGGCATTCGACAACACACATTTTTTACTTCGCTGGAGTGCTTAGCTAGGTGGCTTTGCTTTATGTCTGGATTTTGGCTGGCTGTTGTCTGATCTAGGCTGGCTTCAGCTGGGATTACTCAAGTATGTTCCACATGTCTCTCATCCTTAGAAACCACAGTCTGAAAGCAGATGATCCTCCTATTGGTTAACAGCCTAGTTTAGGTATGTTCTCAAAGTGACAGCTGAAGCACAACATATAAATGGAAATAGACAAGTCCTCTTGAGCCCTGGGTTCAGAACTGGCACACTGTCACTTTGTCTTCATTCTGTTGACCAAAGCAAGTCAAGAGGCCAGCTAGATTCAAAGGGAAGGTATTCCAATACTATTGCTATGAAACAAACTGCCCTAAAACTTGGCAATGTAAAATAACCATTTTATTATCCTTACAATTTCTTTGGGTTACGAATTCAGACAGGGCAGAGTGGGGTTGGCTTGCCTCTGCTCCATGATGTCTGGAGCCCCAGTTGGTAAGATACAAAGACTAGTGGCTGGAATCATCCGGAGGCATCTGTACTTATGTTTGATAGTGATGTTGCTTGTTAACTAGAACTACAGCTGGAGCTATTGGCTGGAACACTAGCATGTGGCTTCTCCATGTGGCTTTCTCACAGCTTAACAGAATAATTGATTCTCACATGGCAGCTTAGAGCTCTGAAAGCCGATGTCCCAGTGTACAGGGCATAAACCATGTCTTCTTTTATTACCTAGTCTCAGAAGTCATGCACTGTCACTTCTGACACATTCTATTGGTTACAAACCAATTCTCAAGCCTTCTCCAGATTCAAAGAGAAGGGAATTATACTCCACTGCTTTTTGGGAAGTGGTAAATTTGGAGATGGGTACAGGTACATTTATGAGTGTGGGAGGGGGAAGAAGAAAGATGCGGTAGTTTACTTCCTAATATTAGTTGTACTTCATTTGGTGTTGCTTTACCCTGTCTACTCATTCTATCTGAGAGCAGCCAACACAAACTAGAAGGTTCTTTACCCCACAAGAAAAGGAAATGTACTTTTAACATAAGACTGGAGCCTCCAGGATAAAGAATTTGTCCAAATTGACTCCATCCACGTGATTTTGAGGTTAAGTCCCTGAAGATTCTTGGGCATAGCTGCTGAGAAAGCTTCTTTACATTTAAAAGCCGCAACAAAGAGAGTATAAATGCAAGTCTCAGCAAGCATGTACTATAGGGGTCGGTTCTCTGTGTTTGACTTAGTGATGCCCAGGGTCTTCTCCTGAGACATTTCTAGGGTGGCTTTGGTGTCCAGAAACTTCAGTATAGCAATACCTTACCACACTGATTCCAAATTAATTTTGCAAAAGCCTATAAGATATTTTAGGTCTTTGAGTTATTTGATTATTCAAATTAATTTTAGCCACAGATGTTCATATAGGATTTCTCTTATTATTTCATTTGTTATATTTAGTTATAACATGCCATTATTTCAACAAATCACATTTTGAATATGCTAAACCCAAGCACCTGGGAAATAAATGAAACTTTTAAAAGTAGATTTTGCTTTTCCTTGTGGGTTTTCTGAGCTAAAGCTTTGAAAATAAGCTGACATCTATTGTAAATTTATGCTATATATTTATGGTCTCTAAAACCATACACGATATAATAAATACAATACAATGAATTATATAATACAGTCATTTCCCCACCTTATCTGTAGGGGATATATTCCAAGACCCCCAGTGGATGCCTGAAACCACAGATTATACCAAACTCCATATATACTCATGATTTTTCCTATACATACATACCTTTGACAATATTTAATTTATAAATTAGACACAATAAGAGGGTAACAATAATAACTAATAATAAAATAGAACAATTATAATAATATACTCTGAAGAAGTTATGTGACTGCGGTGTCTCTCCTACAATCTTACTGTACTGTGCTCACCCTCCTTTTGTGATGATGAGAGACAATAAAAGGCCTGTGTGATGAGATGAAGTGAGGCGCATGATGGAGGCATGGTGACGTAGTGTTAGGCTACTATTGACTTTCTGACTAGACGTCAGGAGGAGAATCATCTGCTTTTGGATTGTGGTTTCCTGGAAGTAACTGAAACCATGAGAAGCAAAACTATGGATGGGGTTACTACACTATATGTATTATATATTGATAAAGAATATATCTAAAAACAATTTGATTTTTAAAAGAGAAGGTTTCAATTCTTTTGTGTTATATATTGAATGCAATGAAAAAAATAGATGCTAAATTATTGACAAAATATACTAATTGAAGAAGGTGGGATTTTTTTCATGAGGGAGAAGAGGAGTGTTTGAATAAATATCATCAAATATTATCAATATTTATAAAGCATTTTGTAGCTTAAAAATTTTTTGAATTATTCTCTGTATAGCCTTCTGTTATATGTAAGGCAGGCGTTATTGTTTTATATTCATTTTACAGATGTGGAAACAGGATCAGAATATTTAAATGGCTTTAAGAAAGTAAGAAAATGGCAGAGCTATAATTTGAGCCCTGTTTCTATTGCATCTCACTAAATGGATTATGTGTATATATAACAATACACCTAAATTTATATATGTTTATATACATGTATAAGTAATATAGGTCAATTTTATGTAATTCATAATCACATATCTAATTGTGTATATGTCTATAGAAATGAATATATTAGTAGTTATTTAGATTTTAAGCAAAATCACTCACATTTTTATAGATACAGATGTATATTTATTCCTACATTTTTCCATCTACCCATCAAACTTCCACTTGATATCTGAAAATATGTTTGCATCTGATACACATTTGGATAAGGAGGTATTTAAAAGATTACAGCTAATAAAAATGTCTTTAGATTTTTGAAAGTCGAACAAACATAGAACCTTAGTGTTCAAACGGGGCATTTTACACACTCTGTTTCAGAACTAAAGGGATTCAGCAGTTAAAATTCCATGAAAATTTATGAGGAGGAGCCAAGACAGAGAAAATAGTGTTTGTATATAAACCACCCTTGATCTGAACAAAGCTTTTGCTAGAAGTTCAACATAGAAGACTCATCTGTAGACTCAAGGGCAAAGAACTTAAGAAAAAAACCAATTGGGCAGGCATTTACCAGATGGCATGTGGGTGTTAAGTGGAAAGGAGCTGATAGATGTGGATGAAGCAGAGTGGGTCTCCCGGATTAGCTACTTTCTAATATGGATCCAGCAGAAGGGCAGGGCAAGGAGGAAAGAAAGTCAACAATACCAAACCATAAGAGCTCGGGCCTAAACTCACAAAAAGCAAAAACACTTTTTTTTTTTTCTCCAAAAGAACCTTGATATCTGAGGAGTAAAGTCAAAAAAGGACTTACAGTAATTCATTAATGTCTCAAACCCATGACCAAGTTAATGTACCTTTGTCTCACCACTCCTCTAGAATTCTAAGAAGCTATTCATTGTAAGACAAAGGAACAATTTAGTAATGGTCTTTGTGGAGAAAAATGCTATATTAAATGCACACAATGAATCTGGGACATAGTCTGGTTGCAGAAATGTGAAAATGGATGTGTGTTGGGGGGGTGGTAGAACATCTTAAAATCAAGGAAATAAATTTTTGACTTGAACACTTAGGTTAAGAGAAAGATGTATTTAGTGAGTGAATAGTACTCAAATGATAACAAGTTTTAACAGAGAGCAGACTTTCAGTGAGGTACAATTAAACAAACAGTTAAATAATCTCACATACAAGTGCTTAAACAAACAAACAATCACAGACTGCCTTGATCACTGCTCAGTGCACAGAGCATGAGTCAGAAGAAATTATTTCAGCACCACTGAGGGGAAAAGCCATGTTGTGCTCAATTCTGGTTGACTTATTGCAAATAAGGATATCAGAGAAAATGAGAAGTTTATGGCAGAAGGTAAGATAAAGTTATTCAGTGACTCAAGGAAATTAATTATAGCGGAAAAGCTCAAAAACTAGGTGCGTCTGTGATGACCTCATTGAGGAAAGCAAGGATGACAGGTGTTGCAAGGGTGGATACCCTGAAGGGATCTACATTTATAACAACTAAAAAGGGAAGTATAAAATCCCCAAGAGAGGCAAGCATGAGCAAAATTTAATTGATATCTCTCATCCACCCCTTGATATTAGTTAATACTGGAAAGAAAGAGTTCTGAGAAGTGATTAAGATGAATACAAACCGTCCAAATATGGACCTGATTAAGAATTCAGAGGGAGAAAAATAAGCTCTTATGAAGGAACATCTTTTATAATTTTACTTTTTCTGGAATTTTGCTGACCCCCAATGAATATTTAAGGAGAAAAAAATATACCCCTATCTTGTCTGGAACTGGTATGTGAATTCAAGCTCTAAGTTTTAATATCAGGCAAGGCTTTTTTCTTTGTTTATTCTTGTGATTAAAATATTACATGAAATGAAACCTAAGTAGTGTGTTATAACTGCTGTTCAGATGCCACATTTCATTTATTATATGCCGTACTTTACGACTCTCAGAAACCTTTGAGATTAGACCTGTGTGAGGTCGTCAGGTGTCTGCTCCATCTCTCACTTAACTTGTTTGTACCTGATCACAGTGATTTGAGCTCTCAGTGGAGGAGAACAGAAGGAAAAAAGTGCTCAAACTTTATAAACACAGAATACAGATTAATAGCTAAAGTAAATGTTCATTTGACATAAAATGTTGATCAGGATGTCTCTTCAGAATATTTCTGCACTAGCCTTGGCATTCAAGATGCATATTTGAATTCTATTAAAAAGAACCCTCAAGAAAGCCCAGAATTTACCTAGGAAAAAACTAGCAAAATGTGAAATGCCCTTAAGCCTCACCATTCTGTAATCGCAACAGTAATGGCCGATATCCTTGCAGTTAGAAGGGCTGTTCTTAGAACAATATTACATCCAGAAACCTTAATGAGAGGAATGCATATTCTATTTCCTAAAAATTTTAAACTTCTGTATAACCAAAGGCAATATTAATGGAGTTGAGAGAAAAAATGCCAAAATATAGGTTTAAGCCTATATAAAATGTTATCTTAATATAAAAGGCTACTATCTTAATATATAGAAGCTCTTGCAAATCAAAAAAGATTGATAATTGCGGGAGAAAATGGACAAGTAATAGATATAAAACAGATGCTCAACTACTAATCAAAACAATGTAAAATGAAATTACAAAATAATATGTTTTGCCTCTCGTAAAATGAATTGTTAGTAATCTGAACTGAGCAGGGTGTGGGGGGCAATGACAAACTCTCTTAGATGAGAAATGAGATTTTAAATTGGAACATTTTTAGAGGGTGATTTAATAAGATAAATAAAAAATTTAAATTTATAAATTTTGCCTCAGCAATTCTACTGTTAGGAATATACTCCAATGAAATAATTAGACAAGTACACAAAATTTGTGTGTACATATGTGGAAATTTTATAATAAGGAATTAATACAGATAGATTGAAAATAACCTTAATGTTTATCAGTCAAGTTTGGTTAAATAAAGAATGGTAGAGTTATAAAATGGAATACGGCAAAGCCTTCAAAAGGATAAAGTGATTATTACGTAGAGTTTTCCCTGAATGCAAGCATGGTTGGACACTAGGATATTGAGTAATATAATTTTCGATCTTAGTGTATGAAAAGATCATATATCTATAAATGTTTGTTATAGATTGAATAATGCCCCCCACAAAGGAGTTTCAGGCAATGTGACCATGGAGGCAGGGATTAGAAAGACAGCCAAGATAGGATTGTAATTCTACAGAGAAGCAAACTGAGCCTCAGAGAGACTATGTAAATTTCCCAAGGTCATATAGTGACTAATAAGTGACAGAACTTGGATTCCAACCAGGTGATCTGACTTCAGAATGTCCTTGTTCGTGGGCGTAGGATAGTATGAGTTCAAGGTTCAAATGATTGGCTGCTCTTTATTGAGAATCTATCTATGTGTGTGTCATACACCAAGCAAGCCCTGCCCTTGGGAAAGGTAATCACTTCTGAGATGTATATATATTAATATTATATGTTATATATTAATATATAATATATTAAAAAAGGAAATAGCTTTCCTTTTTAATTACTACATAGCATTTTTTCTTTTTTTTTTTTAAGATTTTATTTATTTATTTGACATAGAGAGAGACAGCAAGAGAGGGAACACAAGCAGGGGGAGTGGGAGAGGGAGAAGCAGGCTTCCCGCTGAGCAGGGAGCCCGATGCAGGGCTCGATCCCAGGACCCTGAGATCATGACCTGAGCTGAAGGCAGTCGCTTAACCGACTGAGCCACCCAGGTGCCCCCATAGCATTTTTTTCAACACTTACTTATGCCAGATGTTATATTAGATGCTGGAATGTAGCAATGAACAAGAAAGGGAGGTTCTGTACCTCTGGAGCTTAGAGGAAGAGATAGACAGTGAATCCCTAAATGACCTCAGCCAAGCAAAGAGAAGGGGTAAGAACATTCCAGGCAGTAGGAATAGCATGGGCATTGGGCAGGAAAGGTATGCAAGGACAAATCCCTGTAGATCACAGGGTTGTCTCCTTGAAGAGGAAATAGAGAAAGCATTGAGTTCCCATAGGATTTAATAAAAATCCCACAAGTTCTTACTCAACATATCCCATTTTAATGATTAGCTTCATGAGGTCAATCTCTTAAAATAGAGGACTATAACATATTCCTTTGTTATAACACTATAGTTTGTCATCATGGGATTATTTTAATTAAAGTACTTGAATAAACCTTAATTGTTAAGTATTTAATTAAAGTATTTGATTCAAATCAAATCAGAGAAATCAGATTTCTCTAATATTCTTAAAATACACAATTTACACACTCACGCTGATATGTTCTCACACCCATACATAGGCAGTAACACACACTTACACACATGCTCACAGGCATTCCCTCATACACATTCACATGCTCTCATGCATATTCATATGCAGTAGAGCATCCTGACACTCACATACAATCATATAAACCCACACATGCTCACACACTCATCTCACAAAAACCCACATGAGGGAGGGTGCACAACTCATTTACTCAGTATTTTAACAAATACTTACTGATCACCTGCCAAGTGCCTAGAGATAGAACAAAAAACAGGATTCATCTCTGCCCTCTTAGGGCTGACCTTCTAGTGGGAGGTACAGAGACTGAACAAGACAACAAAAAATGCAGATTATAATTCCAGGTTGTAATGAGCACTATGGAGAAAATAAGTCAGGTGATGAGACAATAACTAGAGGGCAGATGATTTAGGACATATGGAGAAGGCTTCTCTGGAAGAGGACAACTGAACTGAGGCCTGAATGACAATATGGAGCCAGTTATTCAGAGAAAGGGAGAAAGACCAGTGCAGGCTGAGAGAAGAGCAAGTGCTTGGAGAAAGGGCTTGGTGTAGACGAGGAACCAGAATGTGATCTTATGGCTGAACTTTAGTGAGCAAATTGATAGTGAAATAAGAGTGAGGAAGGGACACAGAAGTTAAATTAAGACAGCCCTTATAACCACGGGGCTGCCTTGAGATTTATTCTAAGAACAAACAGAAAGAACGGACAGTGTGTAAGTGTCCCCACTTGATAGGATTTGTAGTTTTGTAAGTCCTCTCTGGCTACAATTTGAGGAATGGACTCGACAGGACAAGGGTGGAAGCTAGGGACCCATGGGGAGGTGGTTGCAATTGGCCAGGAGAGAGTGTTGATGGTGGTATCGGCATGAGTGGTCACCGTGGAACTGAGGAGAACGTCATGGGTTTAAGATGCATGTTGGAAGTAAGAAAGCCAGGACTTTGTCAAAGCTTTGATGAGCTGATGAGATAGGACAGGGTTAAGGATGCCTTGCAGGTGTTCTGCTTGAGCATCTGAGAACACTGTGGTAGCTGGCCTTCATTTAACCACCGTCTCTGTCATAGGAATGGCTTCTATTCATCCAGTGCTTATTGCGTGCCAAGTATGCGCTTTATATGTATTATCTCACTTGTTCTTTTTTTTTATTCTTATGTCAATCCCCATACATTACATCGTTAGTTTTAGACGTATATCTCATTTACTCTTTACAACATCTCTATAAAGTAGGCCCTATTATTATCTCTGCTTAGAAATGAGGAAACTAAGGCTCAGTGAGGTTCACTTCCTCAGTTTCAAGGACTCATATGTAAGTGTTGGAATCAGAATTTAAATGCAAAAACTCTGAACCCAGAGTCACCTCACTGAGGAATTGAGTAACCATTATTTCAGAAACCTATCACTTCACATTTGAATGGGATTATTTGAATGTCATCATGTCATCATGGGATTATTTTAATTAAAGTACTTGAATAAACCTTAATTGTTAAGTATTTAATTAAAGTATTTGATTCAAATCAAATCAGAGAAATCAGATTTCTCTAATATTCTTAAAATACACAATTTACACACTCACGCTGATACATTCTCACACCCATACATAGGCAGTAACACACACTTACACACATGCTCACAGGCATTCCCTGTTAAAATGTTAAAATGAATTTAACATTAACAAGATCTTTATTACTAGTTTCTCTTTTGTCCTCAAGTTGACTCAAATGGTGATCAGTTCACTACAGTTTGTATCCTTGCTGTAGACTTGGAAGAACAAGTGAAGTGCTGACCATTTATTTTTCTACTTATGCTGTAAAAAGGTAGTACAGGTGGATTAGAATTATAAATGGAAATGAAGTTTGAGGATTATATTTGGATTATATTTTATCTCTAATTAATATAAATGAGAGATTTAGTCATATAAAATTGCATCTATATCAAATGAGTAATTTCAGAGATGAGTGCTTTGGGTATAATTTTTCCCCCATTACTAATTAGGGGTGGGGGCACACTGTTGACATGAATCAGAACCTCTTATTAAATATGATATTGCTCCTACTTAATTGGATTGTTCCTCTTCTGGTACTTCTAGGACCATCCCCTTCCCCATTCCGCAATGTGCATATCCTTGACTCATGATCCTCCTTTCTTCACACTTACTCCTGATATCATCAGTTCTCACCATCTGGCCAGTCCTGACCCTCTGTGCCATTGACCTCTCTCAGAGCTCTGTGTAGCATTTCTTGTCCACTGGCTCCAGGCAGGAGGGAGAGAGAAGGAAGAGTGAACTCTAGAGGGCAGAGTGGTGAGAGATGATGAAGATGATGATGATAATGATGATGACTAGGTGTAAGGGGAGACAAGCCAGATTCAAGGTCCTATTTAAGATATTTAAGGAAAATCCTTAATCCGCACTATCCATGTGGGCCCTGTGAGCTTGGAGACAAATCTATACTCAGATTCTGAACACTGAACTGTTACAGCTTATAGAGGCCATCCACTGTTCTGTGCTCAAGTGAATGTGTGTAATTACACAAACATTACATAGAGACAATAATCCCTATATCCATCACTCTAAATATAAGCCCCATCCCTTGTATATAAGGATGACAAGCATAATCCCACCAGAGACAGTCCTGGGAGGCCAGAGAAGCCACGGAGTTTGCTTGGCTGGATGGTATATAGGATACAATGGGGGAAAGAAGTCCTAACCCAGTACGTACTGTTCAGATTTCTAAACAAAATAGGCTTAGGTGCTAATCTAACCTAATCTTTACACTATGTCTGACCCTCCCAGCTCCCACCCCTATACCATGATGTCTCTCTTAGTGAATAAAACAGGCAGCAGAAACATGAGGTGAGAATACAGAGGGAAGTAAAAACAGGAGAGAGGGAGGAGGTGAAAGACACAGATCAATTAATCCTCCCATTTTTTTTAAATCAGAGAAAACCTTGGCATTCAGTGATGATGAATCAATGCTGCTGACAGATACATCATGTTAGGATCTCAACAATCTAATTCTTCCATCAACAGAAAAGGCAAGTAATTACCACATTATCAAAAGGCTTAACAAATACAGGAGGGAATGCCACACAAATACTAGTGCTGCATTTTCTGACTCATCCTGTTTAAGACTTAGCACCATGTTCTGAACTGATCAGCACTCCTGGAGAGTGGGTAGCAGAGTAGGTTAAAATCCTGTGGGGAAATCCTTCTTAGGAGAGAAATGTCTTTTGATTAGAAAAACAAAATTAAAAAAAATATGAAGGGTCCTTTCAGTTGTGGAAAGACAGGCCTTAGGACATGACCAGTTGTGAGATAAGGGTAAATAAAGAAAGCATTGCCTTGTTCCTCATAATGAAATGGGAAGAATTTTTAATTTTCAGGGACATGAGAGAGGGACAGCTCATCTTGTGGACATTCCAGAGATGAAAGGAGAAGGAGGAAGATAACGTTCAAGGAAAAGTCACAAAATGACTAATTCTCAATAGCACAAATAGCCAAAGAACTTTCAAGAACATCAGTGTCTAATATTAATCTTATCTGTTGTGCTATAACTAAGTGTAACTACTCACCAGATCAACAATAAAAATCTATTGCACATAACTATCTTTGGTAACTGCTTTGTTTGGATTGTGTTTTGGAGAATTTAAAAGGGGGTTCTGATCTCTGTTGAGCCAACTAAAGAAAGAGAGCTTCTACAAGAGGTCAGAGATAAATGAGTTAAAATTCAGCAGAGGCAAAAAACTAGATGTGACTGTAAGAAATAAGTTTCAGAGGATCCTCAAAGAGACACACTGTGGTACACACTGAATTTCCCACAAATGGGAGATGAAATTTAACATTAGAACTCATAAAACTAGGGGTGCCTGGGTGGTTCAGTCAGTTAAGCCTCTGACTCTTGATTTCAGCTCAGGTCCTGATCTCAGGGTTGTGAGCTCGGGCCCCACTTTGTGCTCAGCACTGGGCATGGAGCCTGCTTAGGATTCTCTCTCTTCCTTTCCCTCTGACTCTCCCCCCTCCCTCTCTCCCTCTTTAAACAAAAATAAATAAATTGTAAGGCTAGAAGACTGAGGCTTACATCTGAGTTATATTGCATACATCAAAAAATTGTTTAATCTGTCCCATTTTTAGAATAGCTTGAAAGGGAAATAAATTAAATACCCAACAATAGATGATTAAGAAAAAATGATAATGCATCTGCTAGATGAAAAATTATGTAGTCAATAAAATAATATTTACAAGGGATTTAAAATGAAATGATAAAAGGTTTTGGTATGTTGTTTAAGATGAAAATAAATGATATTAATTGTATATGTGGTATGATTGGAACTCTGCATTACCTAAATTCATCCTAGGAATACAGAGATGACTTGATTCTAAGAAATTTACTAATGTGCTTTCACCAGTTAATACATCAAAGGAGGAAAATGCATTCATTTCCATAGATACTAAAAATACAGCATGCATTCTTTATTTTTATAATTCATTAACATAATAATAGATGGATACTTCCTTAACATGATTTTCTACCTAAGGCCAAAACCAGGATCTTGCTTAATGTTGGATAACTAGATACATTCCTATTAAAGTCTAGGAACAATTTAATATTATTCGAGCTGTACTAACTAGGCAGTGCAATAGGCTAGAAAACTAACAAATATATATAACCTAGGTATATGTCAATCAAGAACTGATTAAGTAAATGATAGAACACACATACAGTAGACTACTAGGGGGCATCTGCAAATAAGAGACTAATATCATATTGTTAAAATAAAAGTGAAAATGTATAGAGCATGTAAAACATTGTATATAGACTGCTTCTATTTGTATAAGGAAAAAAAGCAAGTTTGTATATACACAGACTGTTTAGAAAAGGGGAAGATTTGAAACAGATAATCAGAGGAGGAGTAGGAATCTGGAAGTCTGGGATGGGAAGGAAATTTTTCATATAAATCCTTTTTTTCTATTTGCATTTTTGATTTGTAAGTATTACTTTTTTAATTAAAAGGAACTAAGAATTAAAAGAAAAAAAACTTCGTAGATCAAAAAATAACAGGAAACTAAACATCCAATAATAGAAAATTGCTTAAACTATGGTAAATGTACTTTATGGGATTTAAGGCAGCCATTAAAAATTATATGTATAAAATTAAAATTAAATGAGAAAATATAGTATATTGCTCAAGAAATATTTGTTGAATGAATGAAGTGAGGAATCCCAAATGGGAAGAGAAATAGCATAAAAATTGTGGATACTGAATAATCATAATTATATAACACCACCCACATATATATAGATATATCTAGAGAGAGAGAGAGAGAGAAGGAAATGTGAGAAGAAAGAAAAATGTAATAGTGGTATCTTCTGCTTGGATGGTATTATAGTGTACAATGAAAAACAATTCCTTCTATTTTTCTGATTTTCAGAAATTTATAAAATAAATGTGCATTGTTTTAAAATGAAAAAGTTCTTCAGAAAAGTTATCTGCTTTTCTGAAGAAATGTGGATAATTAAGTTACTCCCCAAAGGTGGTTCATGCAGACCCTGCAGTGTGGACACAATTGCCTTAATGCTCACCTTAAACTCTACTGTTGATTTTGAGTTTTACCTGCAAAATAAACAGTGAGCCAAAAGTAAAACACTGATACAATTGAACTTGATCTGATTTATTCTTAAAGCAGAGACTTGCCTAAGGCATAATTCTTTAGGAAAACATTCCAACAGCTAAAAGAAGGTTGTGAGTTTGTACTTAAACTAGGTGAATTTTCATTCATAAAATTATTTCCTGCTCCTATTACAGATTGTAAAATAAGGTAGAAACTGCTGCCCTTGGACTTTAAATTTAGTGTGTATATACTTTGTAGGAAATAAGGGGCTGTGTGAAAAATGTCTAAAGCACTCAGCTGATGTTTGTTAATGGTGATGTTTTAGTAAAACTATTTGAAGTCAATTGGAATCATTATTGGAAATCAAGACAGTAAAGTAAGGGATTTTGTTGTCTCTCTAGCAGCTATTCAGATATTTTTAAAGACCAAGCTATCAGTCTATGGTATATAAATTTGTTGTTAGTTTCAGCGTTTACTAGTAATTGATAAATGTTACCTCATATACCAAATCTCCTATTCTACTCAAACTCTTTGCCCACTTAAACATTCTTTACAAGAGTGGTGCTCATCTTTTTTTATACAAGACAGTGAGCTAATTTGTCTTTTGCTAATTTTCGAACAACAAAATATTTTCTCCCCCGCATTTGAATTATTATGTTTTTTAAAATATGTTTCTAAAATTTTGAGAGGAGAAATAAAGCAAAAGCTCAATGGCTTCTTATTCCCTCTCACATTAACCATTTAGTGTATCTTTCAATAACCTCAATAATCTGTTTCCTCCAACACACACACATATTTCCTAGGCAACATGCCTGTGTCTCTGGCCAGAATACCACAGCATACCATTTCAGTTCCACTTCATTTCTTTGCTTATTATGTTCTTCCCATTGCCTTGTCTCCTATTCTTGGCCTGAATTGTTCTGGTTCAGGTACTCACGAGGTGGCAAACTGTCAGCTGATGCTGCTGTCATCTCAAGACTTGACTGGTATTAAAGAATCTTCTTCTAAGCTCACTCACATGGTTTTTGTCTGTTAGCCAAAGCCTCCATTTCTCCCCACATGTGCTTCTCCATAAGCTGTCACTACTGGTTTCCTCCAGAGTTATTAATGAGAGAGAAGGAGAACAAGATAAAAGCCACAGGATGTGAATACCAGGAGTGGGGATTATTGGGAGGCATCTTGGAGTCTGGCTACCTTCGAACTACCACACTTCGAAGTCCCAGCTTCTCCTAGAAGCTTTCTTTAATCACTACTCTTCTATGATTTCCTTCTTCACAGAACACCTTTAGAAGAAGTTCTCAACCATACTTGGCTCTTAATAATGTCATTTTTGAAATTTTTTGTGTTTCATTTTAAGTAATTCTTCTCAGTGTACAATGTAAACTCCTTAAGTACAATAAGTAAGACTCAATAAATTTGATAATTCCTATCTCAATTTCAGCAATACTGGGCTTAATAAATATTGGGATGAGTCTATTTGAGGATAGTGGTACTGAATACTGCATGCTGATTAAAATGGCCTGAGGAGCTTTTAAAAAATACCGATGCTTAGGTGATATCCCTAGATGGACACTGGTATTCATTTAAATGCTTCACAGGTGATTCCAATGAGCAGCCAGTAGTTTAGAATATTTCCTGCCTCAGTTATAAAATTAAGAGGAACCTATTTTGAATTATGTTTTTTTGTTGTTGTTCATTATCCTATAATTCCACCAAACAAGATATTTGCCATTTTTTTTAACATTTTCTATTTTTGATACAGTTCTCTTAATTAAAAATATTGGGAGAAGATCAAGTAACCATAACCCCATTAGTGAATCTAGTTTTTTCACATATATAGTTTTTACTTCATATTTTGTCCAAAATAGAAATATACATAATTGCTTTTCCAAAATGTGTAATTATCATGTCCTCTAATAGAAAAATTAACTTACTAAATATAATAAAAAATTGCCCAAGAGTCATGACAACTGAAATGGTTACAGCTGCAGGTCATAAAATTGTTTCCAATAGATAAAATTTATAGTCTGAAGATTGTTTTCAATCCAGCCATTTAAGATCTGTCAGGAAAGGAAGTGTCTATTTCACTTGAAGTCCTTAAATGTTTTCCCTTCTTTTACATTGTCCCTGAGGCTTTTAAATTCTCTATACCAGTTCTACTTCCAAAGGTTCCCCACTATCCCCCCTCCAATGCCACTCCAGCCCCCAACCACAATCCACAATCCTGAAAAGGATGGAGTAAAAAAAGGTCTTTCTGATACAAAGGAGTTTTTCAAAGGCAAGCCTTCTGTGACTTGAGATGTCATAAGGAAGAGATTCTTTACTCCCTGGTTAGAAAAATCAACTGTTTTCAATTGCTTATTTAATGGTATTAGCCTTAGTTCTTTTGCCACTCTAATTCCCACCCTCCAATTTGAAGAAATAAGTAGTGAGCTCATTTACCTCTTAAGAATGAGATGCTTCTGTGGTAGCAGAAGATCTTTTGAAAAGGTTAACTAATTCAAATCAGAGGCTAAAGTTTAGGACAATGATTCTTAAATGTGGTGCACTTCCTTTACATTTTTTTTGTAAAGCACTTATCTGAGACCTATACCAGACCTAATCAGCATCTTACAATATAAAATTTGCACAGATGAGGGGCGCCTGGGTGGCTCAGTTGGTTAAGCAGCTGCCTTCCACTCAGGTCAGGATCCCAGGGTTCTGGGATCGAGCCCCACGTCGGTCTCCTTGCTCAGCGGAGAGCCTGATTCTCCCTCTCCCTCTGCCTGCCGCTGTGCCTACTTGTGCTCTCTGTCAAATAAATAAATAAAATCTTAAAAAAAAAATTTGCACTGATGAACACTGAAAGAGGCAAAGACAGAATTAAGCTTTGCTCAACATCTTGGCACACAGGGGTATTTCTGAAATCCATCACCCTGTCCAGCATAAATAGATTAGACAAATAAAAAGTAAATGACTGTTGAAAGTAAAACAAGGGAAGGTAAGATTGCAACATTTGAAGACAAAATAGAAATTACGGTTATCATTGCTGTTCCTGATTAATAGATGAAGTAATGCAGAATTATAGAGGGTTTATAATAGTTTATAACAGTAGACCAACACGGAACCGATCCAGAATTATTTTACCCTACCATCACATAAAAAAAGAAATCAGATCCCCACGCTAAAAATTTTAAAAGCCAAATTTTACCCCATGAGTGAAAATGAAGAGGATTTAACATATACTTTGTATCCTAATCTTACTGCTGGCTTCATGTAAAATCATGTTGCAATTTCCTCCCATATTAGGCCACATTCTATTGGTTGCAAGTTATAGAGAGCTTATTTTTTTTTAAATGGACTTTATATGCTTCCTCTAAAATCATATTTTAGCAATTTCATTCTTGTTCTTCCCACTGAATTTATAAAATAGAACAATATGCAATAAATTGTTTACATAATTGTCAAAACATTGTTGCTCAAGATGGCAATGGAGTCAAAATAAAACTATAGCCTGCAAAGAGTTCCAGAAAGCAAGGGCTTTAATTGTTCATTCAACTGTTGAATGAAAATCTGAGTTGAGCAATAGAGTTCTAGGAGTAGTGATGTAAAATATAGAAAACTACATACTTTAAATCTGTACCCTGCAGAGAGGTTTTTCCCCAAATAGTTGAAGTATAACTTGTTACCATTAAACATAGCTACCATGTTACCTAAATTCATTTATTATGTATTTTAGGTCTAAACATTTGACTGGGTAAGAAAACTTAAAGGAAACAATTGTGACTTAAACAGTTAGAAGTCAGAGATATAACAGAGTTTCTTAAGCAGGCAAAAACAAACAACTCAAATGGAGTTGTGTTTGAAAACTGTATTTCCTGAAATATGCTTTAATAATCTCTGTAAATTGGAACAAGCCAAGGGAGATAACCTCTATAGTGTTGAATATAGTGTCTCAAATGTGCTGGTATCAAAGATGAGATGATGTTATAAAGTCAATATTTCCCCATTTTCTTCCTGGATATCACTCAAAGCAGCACAGAGAAGGAGATAAAGTAACACAAACTCCTTTTTTTTTTTTTTGCAAATAAAGTATTAAACAATAAACTGAAAACTAAGTGTAGAGTTTCCCATTAGAATACAGGGATGTATGCATAAAGAACAAAGGGGAAGAATATTGTAGCTTCAAATTTAAGAAAGATTCAGCAAAACACACTTCTTAACAATAAGGGACACTCTCTGAGATGCAAAATCCAATGCCTTGTTTACAACAATGGAAATAGGATCCATGTGCTAGAAGCAGGAACTACTCTGGATCCAGCTTACTTCTGGGAATCAAAAGGATGGCAACAAACAAGGCATCATGCAGATTGGCTGCATTTGCAGGAAGTATTTGCAGAAAGTGAGTGCAGAGATTTGGCATTGTAATAAACTTCCATAGTGCCTATCCTCATTGACTTGGGAAAGTTTTTGTTTGTTTTGTTTGTTTTTTTTGTTTTTTGTTTTTGACTTGAGAAAGTTAAGGGGAGACAAACTGATATACAAAATTCTGGGTCCTCAAGATAATTACAGCTAACCTGGAATATAGCCATCAATTCTTCCATACACTAGACTCCTGAAAATAACTTATCCTGGAGAAATTTATTTGCTTTAAAGATGAGTAATGAAAAAAAGGAAGTATCACTAGAGCCACACAAATATGCTGCAAGAAAAAGAAGGAAACAAGAGTATCTTACAAAGAATATAGGCAGAAAAATGATCTATTGTAGCAACAGAAATTTAAAAATCTCAATTAAGCAATACCTCCTATGAAGAAAGAGCATGAAAAAGATATTCTAAAGCTCAGGGAAGGGATCATAAGACAATAGGAAGAGAAAATTTATAATGCAACTACAAAGTGAAAGAAAAAAATAACAAAACCTTCCCTCAAATATAAAGAAGCACAATGGAGAAAAAATTGCAGAAAACAATAAAATAAATATAAGATAGGTATAAGAAAAGTAAGGAAAATGAAATAAAGAGGTAAAATGGAAGAGGCAAATTGACTCAAGATTTGCATGGAGTCCAAAAAGAGAAAAAAATGAAAAAGAACAAATAATTTACAATATAGTTTAAGTTTATTTCATGGAAATAAAAGATTTGGGTTCACATAATGAAAGAAAACCTTGTCAAAGAAATATATATTCAAAATAATAAACAATAAAACATTTCCTAGCAAATGTATAGGATTTCAATGAAAAAGAAACAAGTATTTGGGTAAACAGGCAATAAGTTCAAGATACTTTTAAGGTATGGGGTATGGGTGGGGGATCAAGCTGGTCTCAGACCTTTCTGTAGAAAGATTTAAAGCTAGAGATTCCAGAGAAATTATATAACGTCCTCAAGAAAAGAGGAGGGGTGAATAACACTGAGAATTTTATACCTAGCCAAACTATGATTTAAAAAATAAAGAAATATGCAAAAACTCAGAAAATACTAAAACTATAAGAACTCAGAAAATAGTCCCATTGGTCCAGTTTAAGTAATCTAGAATAAGAAAAAATGGAAAAAACTATTAATGTTGAGCATTTATTCTATTAACATTGAAGAGTGAAAAAAATGTAGGATTGGAGTTACAAAAGTATAAATATCACAAGCCCTGGAAGTATGGAAATAATGCAACTAACAAAAGATGGAAAGAGCAGGGGCAAGGAAGGTGAGAATTTCCAATTTCCTCACCTTTAATGGCTACAAATCAAAGCCCATCACTAAAAGCTCACCAATCATTAATACAGATATACATATATAGATGTTAATAACATGAAAATAATATAATCAAGAGAAAGCAAATGATAGAGAAGGAGTGGAAAAGAAAAAGAAAATACAGTAACTATCATTGCTTATAGTAACAGCTTAGGCATATTTAAAGAAATGGAGAAATAGGGGATTAAAAATTAATCGTATGTGATGTAATTTTTTTTAAAAGATTTTATTTATTTGAGAGAGTGAGCAAGCAAGAGAGAGAGAGAGAGCACGAGCAGGGGGAGAGGGAGAAGCAGACTCCCCAGGGAGCAGGGAGCCTGACGCATGTCTGGGGATCCCAGGACCCTGGGATCATGACCTGAGTCAAAGGCAGATGCTTAACTGACTTAGCCACCAGGCACCCTGTGATGTAATGTTCTTATTAAAAAGGTATTCATTAGAACAAAAACATAAATCTCCGATTATCAGAAAAAAATGAAAAATAGATGCATGGGAGGGAAAAAGGCTACATTTGAAAGGTTTTTAAACAAGTATAAAAACAAAAAGCAAAACATAAAATAATATGACAGCTGACACCAAATATATTTATCATAATAATAAATATAAATAAATTACCTCAACCATTAAGAGAAAGTGAAACCTAACTCTATACAAAAGACATACCTGCAACAAAGTGATTCAGAGGGGAAAATAGAAACATGGGCAAAATTTTACCAAATAAATACAAGTAAACAAAAAGGGAAGGTCACAATTTTGGGACCATGGAGGTGACAAACTTTTAATACTAGATAAGATTGAATTCAGGCTCCAAATCACTAAATGAGACCAAAAAGTTTATAAGGAAGAGGGTAAAATTTAAAATTAAAATATATTAGTTATGAATCTGTATTGCATACCAAATAACTTGGATACACTATTTAAAGGACAAAAGCTATTGAAAAAGAGTTCCACTTTTCTTTAGGATATAGAAAGTCACAAGAAGAAAGTTCCTCCCATCCTAAAAATAAGATACGACAACACCTTTCTTGAATTTTTTCTTGAACCTAAAAACAACAGTACTTTTCTTGAATATATCAGAGAGCTGAGTTACAAGGCAACCGATTGAACTGAATTTTAAAGTCACAAGTTCCTCTAAGAGAGATGGAACATACAAACTGCTTCACCTTTGGCGGAGAACAAGAGGAAGATGTGGCTTCCATAGAAGCAGGTAATAGAACATCTTGCTAATTGTGCTCTATTTGTGTCATCTGTTCTTTGTTGTTGTTTTTCTTCTTTACCTACCTTCTTTTGGATTAATTGGATATTTTATTAATGTTCATCTACCTTCACTATTGGCTTCTTAGTTTTACTTTTTTTACTTTTAGTTGTTCCTCTAGGTTTTGCAATATAAATCTTTAACATCACATTTTACCTATACAACTTTGTATCACTTATGTATGTTGTAAGAAATTTATAATGGTATACTTCCCTTTCATACTATATATAATTGTTGAATTATATTTTAATTCTACATATCTCATAATCCTTACAACACCTTATTACTATTTTGCTTGAGACATTCAAATATCTTTTCATAAATTTTTCTAAAATTACCTGAGAAGAAAGAAAATCTAAATGACCAATTACCGTGAAATAAATACAATTGTCAAGTAGCTATTTCTCCATAGTAGCAGACTGTGAGGGTTTCAGAAATTAATTCTAAAAGAAAAAGATAAACCTAAATTACTTAAATTATTCTAGAGTATTTAGTAAAAAAGACAATTTTCTAAATCCTTTTTATAAGGTGGCCATGTCATTGATAACAATTTATAAAATAGATTTCACACACACAAAGGAAAACTAGTGGTCAACTAAACTGAAAAAATCCTAAACAAAATAATAGTAAACAGAATCCATTAGCACATTTCAAGAATTATACAAGAATATAGCTGGAGTGGGGTTGGATTATTTTAGTACTACAAGGATGATTTAAGATTAGGAAACCTAAAATTTAATATAAAATTGAAAACAAAAACAAGAGAGAAAACTCACAGGGTCACTTAATTAGGTAACACATTCACTGGCTATAAGAAATACTTCAATAACAGTGGCTTATACAAAATGAAAATTTACTTCTCTTTCCTGGAATAGATTGAGCATAAGCAGTTTAGAAATGATATAGTGGCACCCTAGTATTGTAGAGCTTATGGTCTCAACTAAAATTAGAGAATTAATAAATGAAGAAAGGGGGAATAGATACTGGGCAATGTCAAACAGTATCTACCATAGTCGTCAAACAGTATCTACCATAGTCATCCCCATTAATGATGATAATAATACTTTTTTTTTTAAAGCAGCAATCCTTGATTTCAAAAAAATAAGGTAAATAATAAGATAAAAATAATAAAAACTATTAGCAAGAAATGTGTCTCATTCTAAAAGCCTGAAATGTAGATATTAAAAATACTAGAAGCATCTGTATTAAAATCAGGAGTAAGGTAGGATACCCACAATGACCACAATTATTCAACAACTTTCTTACAGATATTAGTTATTACAAATAAAAGTACATGAATGAAAGAAATAAAATTTGTTTTTTATTTTTTAAAGATTTTATTTATTTAACAGAGGGAGAGAGCAAGCACAAGCAGGGGGAATGGCAGGCAGGGGGGAAGCAGGCTCCCCGCTCAGCAAGGAGCCCAATGTGGGGCTTGATCCCAGGACCCTGGGATCATGACCTTAGCTGAAGGCAGCTGCTTAACTGACTGAGCCACCCAGGGGCCCCAAGAAATAAAATTTGTAAAGGATGAAAAGAACTTATCAGTTGTTTTATTTATCTATTGATGCATAGAACTCACACCTAAAAATTATGGGCTTAAAATAATAACATTTACTATCTCTCATGATTATGTGGGTTAATTAGGCAGTTCTTTACTCTCTACGGTAATTCAAACTTTATATTTTAAATCACCAAATTAGTAAACAATCTAAAATTCTAATATTAGATAATGTTCAACTATTTGGAGAAACATTTTCTTTCTTTTTTTTTTTTTTAAAGATTTTATTTATTTATCTGAGAGAGAGAGAATGAGAGACAGAGAGCATGAGAGGGAGGAGGGTCAGAGGGAGAAGCAGATTCCCCGCTGAGCAGGGAGCCTGATGCGGGACTTGATCCCGGGACTCCAGGATAATGACCTGAGCTGAAGGCAGTCGCTCAACCAACTGAGCCACCCAGGTGCCCCTGGAGAAACATTTTCAATACTGGGTAAATCTTATCTGTAGGTCTTTGAAAGTTTTGGCTCACATGTTCCCTCTGTCATGGTTCTCTAAGGAAGAAAAGTAGGACAAAAAAAAAAAAAAGGTAAGACAATATTTAGTTTGTCCTCTTTTGCTGAATGTTGGATATGTTTCAAATCCAAGATTTCTGTGGTTAAGTTTTTAGACTGACTTTTTCAACTTGGTTCAAAGTAGTATTATGACTCATGCATATAGAGTTCCAGATACAGTGAAGAAGCAGAAGCCTGATCAAGAGCCCAGCATCAGAGAAATGAAAATGATATAGATGAATAACCAAGATTGACATGGCAGGAGAAATGTAGAGGTTCTATATGTGAACCTTCATTGGGAAGTTTCTGGGCACATTAAAATATTTTCTGGCTGTCACATGACACCATTTGAATGGACTGTTTGTTGTTATTTTAAGCTTAATTCATCAATTTTAGAAACTTTTCCAGACACATAGAATGGCTTCTATGTTTTATCCCATAACTTGCTTAAAGTATTTGATCCTCTTTGATGTGGACTATATCCAACTTGGAAACTAAACTATGAGTTATGTGAGATTTCAATAATACTTTCCTAAGGTAATCCACACCTTTCATCAGCAGTCTTCTGTCCTCTCTCTATAAATATAAAGACTACATCCAACATTTTAAAAAGAGGCAACTGTGTTTGTGACATTATATAGTTGCCTGGTATTATTTCTTACTGTCTCAGAAAGCAAAGGACAGTAAGTCTAGAATAATGATAAACAACATTTTTTGAGGGGGGGGAAGGGCCAACTCAAGAAAATAAAAATATTTTATTTTTTTGTCTGTAAAAAAAAGTAACTTTTGGAAGCTTCCCCTCTTGTATGTCACATGATTCTGGTATGATTGTCAATTAAGAGGCCACTTCCCTGCCCCAAGAGTTGCATGTATCCAAGCAGGGATAATCAGAGCTCTTGTTCAATAATCGAGATGGAAACTGGGAGACGGGGGTTACCTATCTCCTTGTATAGGTTGAGAAAAAGCATGTAAAAGGAATAAGATTCATTTTTCTCACTATGTGGAGAGCTTGGCTAAAGATAAAGTCAACAGAGGAACAGAAAGAGGGACATAGAGGTAAATGTAGAGTGACAGGCTGGCCACAAGACAACTTTTACCTCAAGAATGGATTATAACAAAATAATTTAAATAATGGGGTACACTGTTTAATTTCATTAAACTATTTTCAACTATTTTGGAAACAAACTTATTTGCAGGATCCAGCTTTAAACCTAAAATATTAAATACCACACATCAACAGTCTTTATACCTCTTTTTATATACCACACTTACTAAAATTACATTTATGCACCTCCTGTTAGCATTACCATTCTTTTTCTTTTTTCTTTTTTTAATGGGGGGGGAGGGAAGAAGGAGAGGGCGAGAGAGAATCTTAAGCAGGCTCCACGCCCAGCATGGAGCCCATCACAGGGCACGATCTCACAACCCTGAGATCATGACCTGAGCTGAAATCAAGAGTTGGATGCTTAACTGACTGAGCCATCTTGGTGCCCCTAGAATTACCATTCTTATGAAATGGTGTTTGTGCAGTTATTTGAATATTTTAATATATTTTGCCATATTTTACAAAATTGAGTGGAAAACTGAATAATGAATATGCTAATATTAATGGGTTTAGATAATTTTAAAGTTTGGAAAAACACCTCTTTTTAAGTTGGCTTAAATTTCCAGGACTTCTATTTTCACATATATATAATTTATATATATTTTATAGTAATTCATATATATATAAAGCATATAACATATATACATATGTATATATATTACATATATATATTACATATATATATTACTTAAGTAAAAAATATTCTTGTGATCTGTGTATGTGTGTATTTGTGTGTGTATGTTAAGCAAATATAGTTTAAAAGCCTGAAGTTACATAATCCAAATATTCTTATAAATATCTTTTGAAAATTATGCTCATTTTTCTAATAGGAAATAATTATATGTAGGAAAGTAAACTCCTCTCAAATGTTGAAATAACACAATAAAAATATAGTTAACAAGGAACTTCTAAATCAATACCTTTATAATTTGGTTTAAATTAATTATATATAAGTAATAACCTATAAGCTTTAAGTATAGTATAAGGTTATATAAAGCTTATAGGTTATGCTACATATACATATGTTATGCTACCTCAAATCATGGCAATAAGTTATGTGGTTATTTCTAATATTTCTAACACAAAACATATATCTGTAATCAGTTTTGTGTGTGTGTGTGAATATACATTTACACAAAAGTTAAATTAGGAAGTGATTATTTTAACAAAAAGGATCTTAACTAAAGAATAACCCATGCAATTCCTATAAATGATAGTCATCTATTATGTACTATGTACTGGTTCTAGCCATGAATATAGCCTTGACTGAGTCCCTTAACCTCATTTGAGTTTCAATTTCCTCATCTATACAATGTGGATTTCACATTTTTTATGCTAAACAGTAGAGTAATGATTAAGATGTGAACACTGTGCCAGGCTGGTTTGAATTCTGGCTCTCCCACTTATTAGCTATGTGATCTTGAACAAGTTTAAACACTTTATGTTTCCTTATGTTTATGTATTTCCTTATCTACAAAATGAAGCAATATCCTCTTCATAGGAGTATTGAATTAAATGAAATAATGCATATCAAATTCTTATGTCAGTGCTCAGTAAGTGTTAGCAATTAGTTGTTTTTTAAAATGACCCTGAAATGTGAGGTACAAATGAAAGTACTAAGTGAATAATAAACACAATTCCTTTTTTGCATATTAGAATTTTGAGGCAGGAACATACTAAGGGTATGCCTAAGAAAACAGAGTAACTCTGTAATGGAAACAGAAACAATAACAAATTAGATATTGTTTCACATAAAGGTGACAATTCACAAAAAATAAATCTTGAGACATTAAAAAAATCAGTTAATATTTTATGTTTATTTTTGTTTAAAAGATACTTGTATTCAAAGTATTCAAATAACTAGTTGAGTACCTCTACGTGGTACTTTTTTTTCTCTACAAACATTTTGTTATAAATGAAAGTAAGCTATACTTCTTCAACTCCCTACCCTGCAAAAATATGGTTTGGGGGTTTTTTGAACTACTAATAACACTTTCAACATCACAAAAAGTGTATTGGTAGAACCAAGTAAAAGGTGTAATTTATTAACATAAATCTTTGAGTCTGTAAGTGTACTACCACAGACTATAGAAAGATATTGTCAATTGAAATCTAAAGCAGAGGATTAACAGCTTGATGACTTACTTGAAAAGTTCATTAGGAAAAGCCATATCCACAAGTGCTGAAAATGTCTAGAGCCCAGAACTGTGGTTCTCTTTCTAAGTACACCATTACCAAGTTCTGGAAATGCTATTTCAATAGCTTTGGCAATAATTATAATTTAGAGATGTGGGGTTTTAATTCCCAAGAATTTAAAGCATGATTGTCCCTATGGCTTAAATTTTCCTTTCTGTGTACTGGGATGTAGAGATAATGACTTTGGGAGAATGCTCAGCAGGGAACCTGCTTCTCCCTCTTCCTCTCCCTCTGCCACTCCCCCTGCTTGTGCTCCCTCTCTCTCAAATAAATAAATAAAATCTTGGGGCGCCTGGGTGGCTCAGATGGTTAAGCGTCTGCCTTCGGCTCAGGTCATGATCCCGGGGTCCTGGGATCGAGTCCCACATCGGGCTCCCGGCTCAGCGGGGAGTCTGCTTCTCCCTCTGACCCTCTCCCCTCTCATGCTGTTTCTCTCTCGCTCGCTCTCTAAAAAATAAATAAAATCTTTAAAAAAAAAAAAATAAATAAATAAATAAAATCTTAAAAAAAAAAAAGTGGAACAGGAGCTCTTCAGCATTTAAACAATGTTTTCTATATTTGCATTTAGAATATACTACTAAATCCTTCATACCAAAGGAAATATTTTCTATTAAACATTTAAAATTTTCATTTATTTAATATAAGTCCAATTGTATTAAAAACAAAACAAAAACAAGAAGCCCTATATAAAACACCATAAACCAATCACAGCAAAAGAATGGATGAATTTACAAATAATGGGGAGGTGCCTGGGTGGCTCAGTCAGTTAAGAACCCAACTCTTGATCTTGGCTTAGTTCTCAATCTCAGGGTTATGAGTTCAAGCCCTATGTTGGGTTCCATGAGAATAGTGGTTTACTGTGGAAAGATCTTGAGATATGGAGTCAGCCTGAACTGGTCTTAAAACAGGGTATAGCTCAGGATAGAAAAACTGAACCCCTCTCTCCTTAGCTCTGAACTGGGAATAATGTCAACTGGGCAGTTGTCACAAATGACATGATTGATCATGCATCATAATCCACATGTTATTTATGTAGTGATTTGTGGACTGAGATAGCTATAAAGTTTGTACTTTATGCAAGTATTCATAGTTTAATATACCGTGTTAACAGAAATTTGAACTACGTTGTTAGGAAACTGGTGTTATGTAACTGAAACCCACGCATGCCAAAATGTGCAAGACTAGGACTATCTACTTTCATATTTTTTTTCCTATGGCCTTTATGCTATTGTCATGTTTAACTTTTATGTTATAAACCCCACAACATTGTTATGTTTATATGAGTAGTCAATTCTTTTAAAGGATTTAAATAATTTTTAAAACTCATATATTAACCCATGTTGTTTATCATTTCCAGTGTCATCATTCCCTCATGTAAACCCACATTTTCATTTATCATTTTCTGCTTGAAAGACATCCTTTAGTATTTCTTGTAGTGCCAGTGATGCATTCTTTCAGATTTTATATGTCTGAAAGCAGCTTTATCTCATGTTTGACTTTGAAAGATATTTTGCTGGGTATAGAATTCTAGATAGACAGGTTTTTCCTTTCAGTGCTTTAAAGATGTTTCTCCATTGTCTTATCAGATTGTTTCTGATGAAAATTCTGATGTTATATTCATCTTTGTCCCTTTGTTCTTTTTTATTGCTTTCATGATTTTATACTGGCTATGATGTGGCTTCATAGTTTTCTTAAGATCTCTTGTGCTTGGAGTTTATTGAATATCTTGGATTTGCGGGTTAATAGTTTCCATAAGGTCTGAAAATTGTTAGGTCATTATTTCAAATATCCTGTATACTCTCCCCCCACTTCCTCCTTCAGAGACTCTAACCATACATTAGGCTACTTGAAATTGTTCAACTCACTGTTCTTTTCCTTAAATTTTTTTTCATTTTGAATAATTCCTATTGATATGTCAAGTTCACTAATTACTAATCTTCTACAATGTGTAAATTGCCATTAATCCTATATGGTGTATTTTCACCTCAGACATTTTAGCTTTCATCTGTAAAAGTTTGAGTTTAGTCTTTTTAATATCCTCCATGTTTCTACTTAACTTTTTTGAACACATTTAATAACTGTAGCTATTTTAATATCCTGTTAGTTTTAACATCTATATCAGATACAGGTTTGTTTCAATTGATTCTTCTTATAGGTTGTTTTTGCTTATTTGCATGCCTAGTTATCTTTAATTAGAGGGCAGTCATTGTTAATTTTATCTCATAGGTGCTGGGTATTTTTGTTTTTCTATAAGTATTTTTACTTTGTTCTAGCATGCAGTTGTTCTGTGGGAATGGTTTGATCCCTTTTGACATTGCTTTTATGATTTGTTGGGTGGGCCCAGAGCAGTGCATCCTAGGGCAAATCATTCCCTACTACTCAGGCAAGTAACTACCCAGTGACCTTGGTTGGTAAGAACTGGCATTATTACTAGATGCTTGTGAGCACCGGACAATGTTTGCTCCCTCTTAATCCCATCATATGTCTTTCTCCAGCCTCCATTTCCTCACATATATGTGCTAATCAGTACTGAATTTAATTATCAAAGGGGATCATCTGCAGATCTCTGGAGTTCAGTTTTCTCTTCTCACAGGTACTCTGTCCTGTGAACTCTAGCTACCTTAGTCTCCCTAGTGTCTCAGCTCCATTTCTCACTCATGATGTCTACTGGGCTGTTCCTCAATTCTTCCTTGCATCATGGTCTGGAAACTCCCTCAAGGCAGTAAGCTGGGAAAATGGTAGGGCTCTATTTGTTTGTTTCCTCATTCTCAGGTTGTCTTGAAATCCACTTTTCCATGTAGTTTATTTGGTTCTTTCAGCAAGAAGTGTGCATGCAGTCCTCATTATTCCATCTTGGCTGGAAACAGAAGTTAGAGCTATCTTTTAATAGATTATCACTTCTTGAGTTTTTGTGTAATATCAGAAAAGAATACCTATAATTATCTGAAAACACTATTAAAATACTTTTCCTTTTCCCAACTACAATCTGTGTGAGCTTGGATTTAACAATAACATATTGTAACAAATTAAATGCAGAATACCTCTTCTATATAGTGTGAATCTAACCAGAAACCTTGATTTTATTACTTGGATCAGAGTTTTACTAGCAGCTTGAGGTATGCCATTTCATCTTAGACTAGGCAATTAAGGTTTCCCTAATAGATTTAAAATCAGAACACCCAGAAGTTAGTAAAATAGTGAGGTAAAATGAAGACATTTTAAATAGCTATACATTTTATGTATTTCTTTACTCTTTTGTTTAGTGGTTGAATGAAAAAGAAGGAGATCTCTGTGTGGATTCATGTAATCAGTACACACCCACCTGCTCATGTACACATAAAGTATAGGAGTCATCTATAACAGCAACTTGGACTGTAAAAAAAAATTCTCCTGAGCTATACAGTTAAGCTATAGAATTCTAGTGAGTTTTTTTGGCACACTTGCCTGAAATGTAACAATTCTTTCCTGTACATATAATTTCCACAGACAAGTGATTTTTATGAATAGTTTCCAAGAATGACAGTACACTCAATAGTTAAGATCACAGTATTTGAAATTAGACTGCTTGGGTTCAAACTCGAGCTCCAACTACTTTCTAATTGTGTAACCTTGAGAATATCCCTTAATATGCTTACTTCAGCTTCTTTTTTTTGTAAAATGGCGGTGAAAGTGTTATTTACATAGTTGTTTTGAGAAGCAAATTAGTTACGGTAATTTCTTAAAATTGTGCATGGTAAATAAAACATTTAGCAACTTATAGAACAGCAATTACAGTTTCTTTTCAACCCTCTTGGCTATTAGCCAATGAACTTTAAAAGCACACATATCTGAAATCTACCCCTAGATGTACTTTTATGAAGTCTAAAGAAGGCACAACAACACACGTTTGTTGTTTTGTTTTTGAGTCCCACAAGTGATTCTGATCATCACATTCCGGCAAGAACTGAAGATCATGGTTAGACTTTAGATAAATTAGACTTAGACTAATCAGTATTAGGCTAAATTTTAATCGTTCCTAGAAACATTTTCTAATACTGAATAGCTCAGGGAATCAGAGTCAAACTGCTTTAAGGAGGGGAAGGCAGAACTCTGCCATCAGAATATATCTAAATTCATAAAATATTTAATAAGTAACCATTGAATATCAGTATTGGGTAGACAGAGATGAGTAAGGTGCCTCTGTTCTCAGGAATGTAAAAGTTAGTGATATAAGCACTGTTTCCCAAGGTGTGGTACATGCCTGCATACAACTGACTCTGTGTAATAAGCAACCCAAGTTTTCCTGGGATCAGGGTTGCCTGGCTGCAGCAAGAAAGAGTAGTGATGGGGTGCCTGGCTCAATCATTAAGCATTTGCCTTCGGCTCAGGTCATGGTCCCAGGGTCCTGGGATTGAGCCTCACGTCGAGCTCCCTGCTCAGCGGGAAGCCTGCTTCTCCCTCTCCCACTCCCCCTGCTTGTGCTCCCTCTCTCGCTGTCTCTCTGTCAAATAATTAAAATCTTAAAAAAAAAGAGAGAGAAAGAGTAGTGATAGATGGGCTCTATTCTGCAGTGGACTTTCCTGCAATCATGGCATTATTAATGTCAGTTTTTCCACAGCCAGCCTGAGATGCATAAACAGCAGCCAAGCTTGAGCTGGAATTAAGCTGTCAGGCCTACCAATTATTCCTCCTCTGTGTAGAAACAGATTTCCTAGAGATTGGAAAAGCCAACCTAGAGAAACTATCTATACAGCCCTCTGTGTGTTCACTGAAGGGCCACTAACCCCTACTGTTTCCAATAATACCTAAAGGAAGAAGAATGTGTTACAGTGTTACTCTACTGTAGATATGAAAATACAATTGTCAGAGTGATATATCTCTATATAGTCATACCTTAAAATGCATTTAATTGTTTTGATATTATCATAGCTCTAAGACACCTGAATAGTGGTAAATGCACTAATAGGTGCATCTATACCTTTCATCAAGTCTCCCAAAGCCATTTAGGACAAATAAAGCATCTTTACTGCCCTTATGACCTCTGTTTAGATTTTCTGGCTTAGTGAATTCTAAACAGACAAAAAGAAAAAAATAGAGTAATAGAGATGAGCAAATTAGTAAAGTGAGAAAACTAATTAAGGGAAAATTAAATAGTTATAGGAAAACTAAAAAGAGAAAGATTCTCATTTTTATATTCTGGAATGAATTCTTTAATACACAAAACAATGAGCATTATTATTAAACAGTCCTTAATGTACTGTGAGTTACTATTTTTTTTTAGTTTTATACTATGAAATAATTAATGCTCCTACAAACAAGTTATTTTATATACTAATTAATACTCAGAAGAAAATGGTACAATTGTCTAGGTGTTGATTAGAATGAAAGCAATCATTCTAATTTCAGCACAGCTTTAACCTGCCTTGTGATTTTCAGAATAACAGTATTCATTTCTCACCTATACAAAAAAGAAGTTGGACCAGATGATATCTAAAGGTTCTGACAGTTCTAAATGTTAATAATACTGTATTATTTATATAGCCAGTCTACTTTCTTTTTTCTAAACTTCTTAAATCAGCATTTTCCCTAAAAATAGTGGAAAGTTTCCAAAATACATCATGTTTTAGAAAAATAAAATTAAAATCTATTTCAGATTAGGAATTAAAAATAGTGATTTACTGACAAATAAATTGAAGTCATTTCCCACCAACCATGTTCCTAAAAATATGAAAGTGTTTTTAAGATTCAGAAATGTATAAAAAACTTAGAAACAGTTACTGAAAGTAAAACTATAAAAAATAAAATCTTATTTACTTAGTGAGTTGAAGCTTTGTATTAGGAGTTATTATGATAAAAAAATTAGTAGATTACCACTTTTGGATGATCCACAATATTTAAAAATATAACTACTTACTCTGTATAATTCTACAACATAATCGCTAACTCTCCTGAATTTCCAAAACTTTTATGCAATTATTTTCACATACCTCTCCAAGGAAAGGTTTCACTGAATTGCAACATTGATTTATTAAATAAAATAGAAGTCCATAAAAAAAAAAAAAGAAGTCCATGCTTTATAAGTCAGCATTAAATTTCTCACAGAGAAATCAAGAAAAAATATTTCCTATCACAGATAGCTATTAACTGTCGTTGTTACATCTTCCAACTAATATTTCATAAAAGAAATCAAGTTAAATGGGAGCTGCCTTTACAGATGATGCCTGTGCTTTGGCCATTCTTCGAACCAGTGCTTCTTGTCTTTTTCTTTGAATTTCTTCAGGAGAATACTTTTTATTTTTCTCTTCTTCCTCTAAAAATTAAACAAAATATAGATATTACTTTTATAGACTGTAAAGTCATCCTGAATATGAGTTTTAGTTTTTACTTTTTTATTATCCAGACTTGCCATATTGGTATAACTATTTCACACTAAACTACTATATATGATACTCCACTTACAGATACAGTGCTCTAGCCAAAAGAAAATCAAGCACTGATCAATCTGTCCTTATTTTATATACCTTTTCAAAATGTCATAAAGTTCATTTGATTAAACTCTACATTTTAACTTCTTAGCACATAATTCTTGTAAATAAGGACATCTAATTTATATAATTCACAAATTAGTATTATTTTAAAAACTGGGATTTTAAATGTTATATAAACTTTAGTAAAAAAGCAGTCAAAATATAATGAATTAAATACAAATACCTCAAGTAGTGTATTTTTACTGAAAAGCTATATTAATATTCACACCAACTTTTTTCCCTCTATAGAGCTCCAAGATTTTCATTTTAGCCATTGAGGAAAAATGTTTTAGAGTGATCTAGTGAAATCTATCATGACAATAAGCATATAATTCACTGTCAAATATTTTTATTTGGAGAATACATTTTATATAAACATTAGAAAATTATTTCAAAAAGGAGAATATCTGAATAAAATCTTCAATTTGAATGTCTTTTTAAGTATACAGAAATGTGAAGCATTCTGACATATTCCTATGCAGCATATTTTAGTGTATACTTCAGGGATAATATACTATAAAATAAACAATGTGTTTTAAATTAATGAAAATAGTTAAGTTTGATTTTAATAATATATTCAATTATATCTATGCAAAATACTAAGTTCTAATAAAATGAATTTAATTCCACAGTTTAGTCACTTTAAGCTAAAATATTAGATTATCTACGTAATGGTAATAATAATCAAACTTTAAAATTAGCAAACGTATTTTCTCATTTAAAGGATGTTTTAAAATTAAGACCATCACCTTAAATCATATTTACATGACCTTGTACTGGTAAAGCTGTTTATGTTGTAAAATCTGCCTCTCACAGAATATGAATCTGTAGTACTGTTGGCAGAGAAGTATTATTTACACTACCATCTAGACAAAGGTTCAGATTTTGTTATAAGACATTTCCCTTGTTAACTAAGGGAGATTATTTGTCCAAAATAAATTATCTGTCTCCCCTTCCTTTCTTGGTATAATTGGAAATGGGAGAGGGTGTTCAAGGTAAGAGGTAAATATTTTAGATAAACTCCCCAGATTACTCTGATGCCTTATTTATTTCCTAAACTAATTATCTCACAGATTTGTAGCTATTTTTCCTTACAGAAAGATGCTACAAGATACTTTATAATTAGCTTGACTAATTATCTAATATTTTAGTCTCAAAGCTGAGAAACGAAAACTCAGAACACACACACAATTGAAGTGACCATAAGTTTGGAAGGAAAACAGGTTAATAATCCATGCCAGCAGAAAAGAACATAGCTCTCTAAAACTGGTTTTACAACTGGCTTGGTGATATTCTTGGAAAATAATTTCAAATGATGTAAACAAAGTCACACTATGAAATTCTGACTTAGAGAGAGTCATCCATTTCTCCCATCAGCTCTTCCTTTAACTCAATCTTCAATAAAAATACATGGTAAAGTCTCAAACTATTACAAGATACAAAGCAAAAGTGGCTCTTCTTAATCTTTATCCTACAGCAGAGGTCAGCAAAAAAGAAAAAAAAAAATCTGTGAAGGGCCAGAAAGTAAATATATTAACCTTTGAAGTTCATATGGTCTTTTGTTGCAACTGTTCAACTCTGTTATTGTAGCATGAAAACAGCCAGCCATGGACAATACAAATGATGTGATTATGTTCAAATAAAACTTTGTTTAGGGACAATGAAATCTGAATTCCATATAAGTTTCAAAGGTCATGAAATATTACTCTTCTGCTGATTTTTTCAACTATTTAAGATGTGAAACCATCTTAGCATGCTGGCTGTACAAAAACTGGCTATGGGCTGGATTTGGATAGGCCATGGTTTGCCAAACCGGGCCTTACAGCAATGAGGTAGTTAAATGGGTTTTGTTTCAGAGACATTCTCTGGAGAGCAGCTTGCTACATAACAAAGTAAAAGAAAGTAGAAACAACAGACAATATCAAGAAGATTAATGTTAATTAGAAGATTAGGTACTATCAGTAAACTTAAAAAAATTGATAAGATAAACTGAAAGAGATTATCCACCCATAAAAAATGCAGACAGGATAGTAGTTTTGGGAAAACTCAAATATTGCAGAGATGTAGTAATTTTTAATATAGTTATAACTATATGTAACTAAATTCATGTTGAGAGTATGGTCCAATTAATTACACTTATTTAAATATAAATTTAAATATTTTAAATTATAGATTGACCACAATTTTTAAAAGTTTCAAAATATCAAGGCTATAATGTAGGGAAATATTCATTGTCAATGTTGATAAGAATATAAATTGATGTAACTTTGGGGGAAGATTTGGTGATATCCATCAAATTCAAAACATTCTCTTACATCAATTTTTCAATAATTAACAGATACAATCACAGGAGCATGGAGAAATTTATGTAGAAGTATATTCACTGGAGGATTGTTTGTAATGCAAAAAATGCAACCAAACTGGACTTTCCATCAATAGAGAAACAGTTAAATAAATCATGGTACATCCATATAATAACATACTATGTAGTTATTAGAAGGACTGAAGCAAAACTATATGAATAACAGGAAAAGATAGCTATATTAGATGAAGGCAAAACCAAGTTGTCAAAGGGTAGGTACATAGTACATAATTCCATCTGATTAAATGAATGTGTAGGTATACACACATATACATACACACAAACATGCATGCACGCTTTTATATGCACAGAAAATACTACATGATGTATTCCAAACTGTTAACTGTGGTTTCCCTGAGGAATGGCTGTGAGAAAAGAGAAATAGAGAATTTAATTTTTCACTTCAAATTAATCTATTCTGTCTTCTTTCTTTTTAAACAACCAGCATATTACTGTTACAAGTTAAAAAAAAAAAAAGGGTGGGATCACTTAAATAGGAAAGTTGTAGCAGTAATGCCAACAAAATCATCATCTAGAGTCTAAACAGAAAACAATGATCTAATGCTAAAAGGAGCCAAAGACTCCCTCACCTTATTAGCATTAATCTACATAATAGATAAGAATCCTAATGTTAGCCCTCAGTGAGGAAGACTGATTAAGAAAATCAATAATTACAAGCTAGCATAGTAAATGCTGTAACAGAAGTTAACACTGGGTATTGGAGAAACCCAGAGAAAGTGAAGCTAAATTATCTGGGTGGACAGAAACATATTGTGTTTTAAAGGACAAATGGAAAATGGCTGGGCAGATTTGGTATATGCAATGTGGGGGCACTGTGTTTCTGGTGAAGGAAACAGCATCTGTGAAAACATGAGGCTGTGAGAAAGAACTGGGCATTAAGATGTACAAGTAGTTATGCCAGACACAGTCCCTTTTAAAAAACATTACAACATCAGTGAATAACAGATTTTTCACATTATATTGCATGATATTCATTCAAATACTTACTAAACATCTTCTAAGTGGCAGATACTGTGGTACGCCTAGGTATTCACAGATAGGACAGACAATAATCAATACTTGCTTGGAAATTGTGATAAAAGAAACGAAGGAATATGAGAGATGATGGAAAATAACAAAGAAAAGACCTATTTATAGGTTGTTCAAGGAAGGTCTCTATGAGGAAGTCATACTTAAAATGAGACCTAAGGATAAAAAAGCAGCAACCAAAAGACAGGAATGGGGGGTCAAATGCTGGGAAGTAGTAGTTTTAGTTAGGAATAGCACAGTCAGATCTCCTGATCTAGGAAAGAAACTATTCTGTTTGAGGAACCAAAAAGATAGCTAGTGTAGTTGAAGCTTAGTAGGTGAGATAAAAAAGCAGACAGACAGGCTAAGGAGTGGTAATCCAGGGCCTTATAAATCAGCGTAGAGTTGGAATTTTATTTGAAAAATGATGGGCCATCATTGAAGGCTGTGGTTAAGCACAGGAATGCCATATTTGCCTGTTTGTTTTTTAAAAGATTATCCTATTGTTTGGAGACTAGAATTGAAAAGGGACAGATAAAAGAACTACAATCTAGTCAAAAAATGTTGGCTTGGATAAGGGTGGTAGCAATTAAGAGTGAGAAAAATGGACAATTTTGAGATGTATTTTTTTTTGAGGTAGAAACAATGGCACTTGATAGAATTGTGGGAGAGGAATCAGAAGAATCAAAGATGACCGGTTGTACTTAGTAAATTACAGTTCTAACCATCACAACTAACAGAGTTTTATATCAGATATTATAGTAGCAAATGTGTTTAATTAGAATGCTCTGAATTTTCAAATATCGTTCACCTCAATGTTCTGCTAAACATAGGAATAAGATTATTCAAGTTTTAAAACAACGAGACATTTAGTAAACACAATCTCACAGCAATATATCTACCTAAAGTACAATTTTCTAGGAAACAATTCAGAAAACATTCAACAAATATTTATTGAGTACCTACCATATGCTAGTCACTGTATTAAAAGCTAAGAATCTAATGCAGTCTTCTGAAAACATAAATCACACACCCTTTGTATATTAGAGCATTATTTTTAAGAGTCACTTTAAGAATTCTAGTTAAATATCATGATTTTTTAAATTGTTACACAAATTCAATATAACAAATAACTAGTTTAGCTACTTTCCCAGGTGATAATTTTCAAAGAAAACTATTTTATACATACCTTTTGAAGGCTGTTCCATAGATTCAGAATGTTTCACCAAAGACTGCTGTTGAACAGTCTTCCCACAAAATGGGCTGACAGTTTTATTTTTCTCCAAACCCTGTGTAATTTTGGTATCAGAAATACTTGCTGGTATACAATTTTGATTGAACTGGGAAAGAATCTGAGAATTTTTCATCTTTGTAAATGTATACTTAGGAAATCTAACTGGTCTGTTAAGGTCACTCTTAGCTCCATCTGTTGTGCTCCTATGGGATAGATGCTGAGTACTTAATTTCTTCTTGTAAGTAGCAGTTTCTGTATTCCTATGATCTGAACTCACATTCAAACTTGAATTTCCTATAAGAACCGATTCAGTACTATTCACTTGTATTGGAACATCAGTGTTATTCCAGGAATAACGTAGATTATTGATCTGACAATTTGAGTTCTTAGAGTATATTGTTAAATTAGTTGTAGCACCTAAAAAGCTTGGAGAATTTCCACAAATTTCTCCTTTTTCCATCTTCACTGGTTTATTTAATTGTGGGCTATTTGTGAAAGATGTATGCCCTGAAATGCTGCTCAGATTCAAATGCTTTGACTGCACCAATTGACTTTCTTTAGATGTAGTAAACATGTTTTCGGTTCCATGTTTGGAACTATTATTGATCTCAAGTTTACTTTCTGATATCTTGCTGTCCTTTCTAATGTCTTGTTGCTGAGTTAGTCTTTCAATATCATCACATGCTTGGTATAATAAATCATCATCTACATCATCTGCTTCCCAGGTATTCTCTAATTGATGACATGCTTTAACAACTTCATTGGCAAATGATGGATCATTCCAGTCATCAAAGAAAGAACCTAACTTTGATGTATTAGTCTGATTTGGATTATAAACACTGGTTTCATTGCCCAAAGTTGCAGAGCCAAAATGATCTATATTAGCAGGTGCTTTAAAAGACTGATTATAAATGGACTTATTTTTTTGTTCATTAGAATATCCTGTGTTCAAAGTTGACTTTTCAGAAATATTTACATTAGAAGTAAATTTAGTGTGCATATCTTCTTTTACTTTTGTCAGATTAGACGCAACTGCACAGTCTTGAATTTTGTCTTGAACAACAGTTTTATTGAAAGATTTCTCAAATTTCATTTTATTTCCAGTGGATGGTAATTTGCTTGGTTTATCGTTTGGATTTAGTGAAAACCCATATTTTCCAGAATCTATTAATTCCTTGTTATATGTCTTTGAAGGGAGATCCTGTAAAATTTTTGAATCCCTTACCCTGGTATCTAGACTTGTATTCATTCTTGACTTATTTTTATCATTTTTATTGTTAAAATTATAATTTTGCTTTTGATCAGCAATCTGGGCTGTTCTAGGAGCAGGGAAAAGTTCACACATTTTGACATTTTGCATAACAAAAGGTTCATTACTTAGTAAGTTTTCCCAATCATCCTCAAAATCACTGGTAGTAAATGCATCAAGGTGTTTATGAAAAGCTTCTGGCTTCTCAGTATAAGAAGTCACACATGATTTTGTCATTCCAGGAGTGTCTACTTGACAAAAAAGTGATCCTGGGGTTTTATCTGGCAGTTTTTCAGGGACCAGAATTTCATTCATAATGATTTTCTCCTCTTTTAAAGCGCTTTTCTTTTCAAAGTTGGTATTACTTGTGTTCAAAAAAGCATCTGACAAATCTTGGCTGAAATGTCCACTACATTTCTGAGTAGAGCCATCAAAAATGGCATTAAAGGCTGCTTCAGCATTTTGGTCAAATGGCTTCTGACTGCTATTTTGATCATTTACCACCGACATTTTGGTGTTTTCTTTCATCGGCTTCTTTATTATAGAATTATCTATTTCAGGACCTATATCATGTAATAACTGCATTTGTACATTATCTTTATAATTAGTTAAAGTCTCTGCTTCTGCAATTGTCTGGATAAAATCATGATTTCTTTTGTTTTGCTCTTGAATCACATCTAACTCTTCCATATTTTTATCAAATTGCTTAGCCAATTTCATAAGTTCTTCCTCTCGATTTTGTGTTTTTAACCTATTGAAAAAATTATAGAACTTATAAGAAAACTTCTAAGGGTCATTATAAATATTCAATTGTTATTAAGCATATTTTAATATATTAAAACTCAAAATTTTAACACAATTATTTTAAGTCTAAAATTTTACATGTCAAAACTAAAAAATATAATTTATAGCCATTTTGATATATTTACAAAGCCAAAACAGAATATTAAAAATATTTACTCCACTGAATCTCAGGAAAATTGTAAAGTTTGAACTTACTTTGTGCAGCTGATTTTTGCTCTTGATTTTCCTTTTGCTACACTAGGAGTACAAGGAATAGCAGTTGCACCAATCCACATGCCAAGCATGGAGTTTGTTGTTGGTTTTTCATCCTTTGGCAAAAGGGAAAAAAAGGAAATTTACGTAACAAAAAAAAGAAAGAAAAGAAAAAACTTTAACTATACTGAATTATTTTCCTAAAGCAAAAAATTTTGGTAAGGTGATAGTTACTAAACAAATCCAGAATAATGAGAAGTTGGAGGATGGCAATAACAAGCTCTAAGAAGTGATCCTTTTATGTTTCAGGAAGTGAAAACATTCAGAATTGGTAATTTCTTATTTTCTAAAAAATTAAGTTTTAAGAATTTAATTAGTTAACATATGCATATTCAACAGTAAAAGCAGTTTTTTTTTTTCCCAAGAGAAAACTGAATGATTTATTAAGAATAGAGAGAGATACATATGGAATTCTTTCTGTATCACCTGCTTCTCCAAATTTTCCCTATCCCCATTATAATCTTTATCTAAAGTTGGACAATCCATGTTGACCTGAACTGGGAACACTTAAAATTAAACTCAGGACTGAGTCAAGTGCAAGGTTAGAACTGATGCTAAGAATATGGCAGGGATAAGAACAAAAATAAGTAGAGAAAGCAGAAAAAGAAGTTTAACCACTATTAAGGAAAAGAAAGGGCCATTTTAATCCTCGATGTTTTTGCTACTCCTTTCAGTGAGCTGATCATGCAAAAAAATTAGAAAATGAATTTATTCATTAGTTACAAATGAACAAATCAAATGGTTTAACCATTTTCCACTCTATTTTTGTACTTAGAATGAATATAATACTTAGAATGAACATAAATAACTATCACACAAGCTAAAAATAATCTTATCACTAGGTTATAGGATACTTAAAAGCATGGACTGATCTTATGATCAGCACCCAGAAAAATGCTCGGCATGAAGAAGCTATCAGTTTATATTTATTTACTAGGTTTAGATGAAATTATCTCTACAACTTGATACTTTAAAATCCTCATTCAGCAAGCAGTTTTCTTAGATGTCCAGTTGAACCTAGATTTTAGCTTCACAAAATACTCCAGTAATCAATAATTTTACTTTCAGACTCAATATATATTTTCACTTTTGTTTCAACAACAACCTTGAATTTAGGGAAAATATTCTTAATGATTTAATTATGGACCCTTTGTCCATTTACCAAGTATTTTTAAATTCATTCAATTTTTAGAGAATAAAGGTATGACAACTTTTTATGTCCAATTTTATATATACAAGGGCCCTGTGTATGTTTTTATACTATTTGTGTTAAATTTTAAAAATGTCTTTAATAATTGCATAATTTATTGATTTCCAACTACAATCCAGGTGTTATATAAGGAATCTGAACACATTACTTCATTTAATCCTAAAGAGTATTCTGTGTAGAGTTGTATAAAAATTATGAAAAAATATACATCCTCAAATAAACAACACTATATGAAAAGTATCCCTCAAAAAAGTGAAATGATTGTCCAGGGAAAATGGAAGTGAATATTTGAGGGGGGGAAAAATTGCCATCTCTGAAAATATCAAGGTGACTTAAATAACTACTTGAGGAGGTAACTCACCTAAAAATAAAAAGCATGAACATGTCATTCTGAGAACATGACAATCTTACACTACCAAAGATTTACATGCTTTAAAAGTGCTTAGTTGAAAAGAGTAACATTTAAAAGCAACTAATTTCACTGTATTTTTTCTTATATACAAGTTACCACTTGCATATTGTTTCTATTTCTTTATGTGAGCTATTATTTCCAGCCCACTTAGGTAAAGGGTCCAGTAATTTACTCAACTATCTTTTTATCACTATTTAAGCTGGCCAGTCCAAACACATTTTATTATGCTTCTTTCATGTGAAACCCACAATTAATGAAGATCTATTGTTAACTTATGAAGTAAATAGTATTATGGCATAAAAGCTATTTAACTAATGAACCGAATGTAAAATGAATTTCTATGACACGCCAAACATGGAATGTAAAGCTAGTAGCAACAGAGTTGTTTTGACTGTGCTAATTGTAATTTTGGATATTTTACAGCCACTAAGAAAAACTTTATTTCCTGTCTCCTCCACCTGGATGATGGTAATTCCTTGTAACCACAGTTTGGAACAATGCCATCTATTGTTTATGGTGAACATATAGTCACTATCCAAGGGTATGTCAAGGAAAAATCCCATACTTCCTACAAAGAGGACACTGAGCAAAAATTAGATGCTTTCTGAATTTAAATATTGTTAAATAAGAAAAAGAGAGAGGACAGTAAAGAGGTTCAGAATACAGGCTGCCTTAAACTTGTATTTCTATTCCATTCAAGCAGTAGAGGAACTGAAATAAAGATAGAGAAACTTTTGAAGATGGTTCTATGACAGTAAATAATTTAATTATCATAATGAACTTTAAAATAACCTTACATTTATAGTGCTTATGTTTACAAAGAATTTTTATCTAATTTAATCCTCATAATAGTCCAATGGAGAGAGCAAGACAAGTAATTCTAGTTTATGGCTGAATGAACTAAAGTTCTGAGAGCTTAAGTGACTTGCTTATGGTCACCCAATATAGGAGGCAGACTGAGAACTTCAAATCCAGTGTTCTTTCCACTTTTATGAGTATTTCTCAATGATCATATTAGTCCACAAGTATTAAGAAGAGCAGTTTCAATGGGGAAAAATTGTGCTATTGACAGTAAACAAACACCAATCACAAAAAACTTTAAAAAGTTTAAATTTTTATTGTCTGATTCTATTATTTTAGTAACTTTAAAAATAATGCCATATATTGTTAAACAACATTAAACACAAAATAAACACAACGCTCTAGTCAAAATTCATTACTCTAAAAAAATTAAAATATAAGATATATGCTTAGGAAAATAAATATTGCCAATTATACATTATGTTACTTTTTTCAAAACATATATTTCAGTAGTACAAAAGGTAAAAGTAACCTTTGGTGCTCTATTTTCAGAAAAGAGAATTGTAAAAGACAACATTTTTCATACATGGGCCTAGTGGCATAGTTTTCACAGTTCTAAAATAAACTATAAAACTAGTGATATTTACCTGAGGAGCAATACGATTAACAATATGTGAGATTTCATCACTATCTGTGGTGTAAATCTGTTTTTTTCTTCCTTTACCTAAAGAACAAAGACATTCCTATAAATGGTAAACAAAAAACTTAATTTTTAAAAATAGGAGTCACTTCATAGAAAACGATATTAATTAGCATGGCTTAGATCACTATGCACTGACATCACATGCGTACCATACCAATCACGTAAGATTTCTCAAAGAACATCTGTTGTATAAAAGTTCTGTTATTACCCTACTGAAATTCTATAGTTAAATCCTAATCATTTGCCAAATATTTACCCAGATAAAAATATTAATTAATAATAAATTACCTAACTGTTTTGTCATTGGAGAATTTTGATCCCAAAAGATATCATTTTGTCCATCTGGATCATTAGGAGAACTGAAGGTAGATGACAATAAATCCATTTTCAGCACTCTCTTTGGTGTTTCATATCTTTCTACATAAAATAAGATTAAAAAACAATTGTTGCATTGTAAAGCATTACTTTACTTCCTAATACCCCAATGTCACATATCCTTTAGATTACTTTTTATAGTCTAACTATAAAATTTTCTCCCAGAGATGATATTACTTTAATAACAACTGAAATGTTTCACATAAAAATCCTTGTAATACTTCACAAATTTGACACTGTAAATAGCAAGTATTTTAAGATAACTCAGTAGCTCTATGAATGTCTACTACTGTATAATCTAGTCACTCCATTCATTACCACTGGAACTTGGAGGCTTTGGGAACCACCTGTAATTTCGAAAATCAAAAAGCTCCCAGCAGAAACTTCAGTAAAAGTCTGTTTAGCTCCCTTTCATTAATTCTATCCAACTTATGCTAATTACTTCAAAAAGCTTTAGCGACCCATTTCCTGTGAAGTTTTGTCCACTATCACTTTTAAATTTCTACATTTGTTTTTGTTCATTCCAGAATTGCCTTATGGGAGTAAACTAAAGACAAATAAGGTAACAAAAGTCGTATTTTAAGAACACACTTTAAGAAAGAGCTTTTGTGTGAATTTCAGTTCCTACCAGGATTTACTGGAAATCTTTAAAAAAACAGAACACCAAAAATTGACCAGAATGAAATATTCAGGGGCCCTTAATTTCCTACTTGGAGGGACACCATACACAGGACTTCCGGTTTATTCATAATGAAGTGAGACATCACCCAGACTCTTGAGGATGATAGAGATAGCTATAGCTGTTTATATGATCCCTTCACTAAAGCAAGTCAGGGCAAAAAGTTTGCGGGGGCGGGGAACAATTCCCCTGGAAATAAAGTGAAGGCAACAGGTTATCAGATAGTTTTCCTTGCTCTGCCACTGCTGAAGACTGGAGGAGCAGTATAGAAATAGCCGCCCTCCTTCCCTCAAACAGGTAAATCACAGGGCCTATTCCTATACCAGGGGCAACAAGTGGGTGGTCAAACAGAGCGTGGCAGAGCTCAAATTCGGAGACTAAAACCACGGGGGTAGTGGCGTCGTGTTCCTTTCGGACTCACGAGGGAAGAAGCCCAGAGAAAGAAAGCACTAAGACTCCACCCCCACCCGCACCCTAGGATCGCCCATTGCAAGCGGGGCTGTGGGGCTGCAGCGCTTAAGCCCGGAGAGGCCGCGTTGCCGACGTCTCACCCTCGGGGTTACTTTTACTGCACGAAGCGGCTGCTGGAGGCTGCTCTTGTTGCGGCACGGGCCGGGGAGACGTCTCTCCGGCCCTGCGGGGCTCTGAGCCGCGGGCCGACCTCAGCCGCCTCTTCCCTGGCTCGACCATCGAGCTGCATTCCTCAGCCGCCGCCGCTTTCCGCGGCGTGTTCTTCAGGCCAGGGCTGTCCCCATGTTTCCTTCGCCGACTCATTGCCTACACACCCCCTCCGCCAGCCCCTTCTCCTTTCACATTTTGCAAGGGGAGTAGTAAGGCAATGGAACTACAAGCGGGACTCAGCGCCAACGGCCGCCGCCATTTTGGCCGATAGGGCGCTCGAAAGAGGCAGCCGCTCATTGGCTGCGTCTGGACAAGGGGGCGGAGCGGTCAGGGTGCTAGCGGCGCGCGCTTCCGCAGCCCGCCTCCAAGCTCGCCGGGCTCGGCTCAGACTCATCCGGATTGGAAGTGATGTAAGGAGTAGTGAGCTGGTCAGAGTAGTCGAGTGAGAGTATGGGAGGTGGAAAGAAAATTGAATCCACTGGCACCTTTTTACTGTATTTACAGCTGGAGTTACACATTACTCAGATTTAGATAATTGTGGGTTTTAGTATTTTAAAGAAGAAATAAAAGGTATAGATTATGAAGGAAAATTTTAGCTATTTTTTCATAGGTGATGTGTGCATAGAATAATCCAAAAAGTGTAGAAGTTATTAAATATATAAATTAATTTAGCGGAGTTGCAGATACGAAGGAAATATTCAAAGACCAATTATGTTTGAATATATTAGGAACAAACAACATTGACTTTTAAAGAAATATGATTTCTGGGGCAACTGCCTTTGGCTCAGGTCATGATCCAGGAGTCCCCAAATCGAGTCCTATATTGGGCTCCTTGCTCAGCGGGAGCCTGCTTCTCCCTCTCTTCCCCTCTAGTGCCATCTCTGTCGCTATCTCTGTCTCTCTCAAATAAGTAAATAAAATCTTTAAAAAAATAAAATATGATTTCTAATAGCATACAAGATATCAAGTAACTAGAAATAAATTTAACCAAAATCGCAACATTTCTACAGAGAATATGAAATATTTTTGAAAGAAATTGAAGACCTAAATACAATTGACCCTTGAACATAGCAAGTGTTAGGGGTACTGACCCCTGTGCAGTTGAAAAATCACTGTTACTTTTAACTCCCCGTGAACTTAACTAGTAATAGCCTACTGCTGTTGACTAGAAGTCTTCCAATAACATAGTTAATTAACACGTATTTTGTATGTTATATGTATTGTATGCTGTATTCTTACAATAAAGTAAGCTACAAAAAAGAAAATGCTGGGCTCCTGGGTGGCTCAGTTGTTAAGTGTCTGCCTTCGGCCCAGGTCATGATCTCAGGGTCCTGGGATCGAGCCCCACACAGGGCTCCCTGCTCCGAGGGAAGTCTGCTTCTCCCTCTCCCACTCCCCCTGCTTGTGCTGCCTCTCTTGCTGTGTCTCTCTCTGTAAAATAAATAAATAAAATCTTTTTTAAAAAATGTAATTAAGAAAATCATAGGAAAAATACTTTATAGTACTGTGCTGTCTTTATAAAAAAACAAAACTAACTATAAGTGGGCTTGCACAGTTCAAGCCCATGTTGTTCAAGGGTCAACAGTGAATGGAGGATTACATCATGTTCATGGTTGCAAGACTCAATATTTTTACCTTATTTCTTCCCAAATTGACTCAATGCAAATCCATTCAAAATTGCAGTAGGTGTATGAGTGTAGGTTTGTGTGTGTGTGTTGCGGGGGTGGGGGTGGGGGGTATAACATGACAAGTTTATTTTAAATGTATATGGAAATGCAAAGCACCAAAAATATCCAAGAAACTTTCGGAGATCTCTTGAAGAATAATAAAGTTGGTATGTACCACGTATAAAATCATGGTAATTAAGACACTGTGGCAATGGTGAAAGGATAGACAAACATGAAAGAAACAGGATAGATGGCTCAGAAGCAGACCTTTACATAAATGGCCACTTGATTTAAGAACGAAGGTGATACTCCTAAGCAGTGGGAAAAGGACTTTTTGATAATGAACAGTGCTTGGTTGATTTGATAGTCACATTGTTGGAAAAAAAGAAACAACCTCTACTTCAAACCATAACCCAGATCAAATGATATGCAAGTTGATTATATATTTAATTGTAAAAGATAAAATAATTAACATTCTAGGAGCTGTCTATAAATTGTCCTAATGACAGGAATGATTTTTAAATTGAACAAAAATGTCACTATGAAAAAAAAATTATATACTTGAGTACATTAAATTGATAACTGAAGAACTTAGGTCTATCCAAAGACAACATTAGGGAATGAAAGGCAAGGCACAGATTGGAAGAAGGTATTTACCAGATGCCAATTGGGCCCATATGTAAAATATATGAAAAACGGATATAAATTGCTAAGAAAATGATTGACCATCAATAAGAAAAATGGGTCAGATACTTTAGCAGGCTCTCCAAAAGAAAATCTCAAAGATCAATAAACTTGTATAAAGGTGCTCAACCTTATTTGTAATGAGGAAAATGAAAAATAAAGCCATAATGTGATACTCCTCACACCCATCAGAATGGCTAAAATTAAGACTGACAATAGGGGTATCAGGGGAACCAGAGATGAGACCACAGCCTCAGCCACTACCTTGATTGCAGCCTGTGAGGGACTCAGAGCCTGAGGACCCAACCAATGGGAATTGTCACATACTGCTGGTGAGAGTAACTTGGTACAACAGTTTTGGAAAACAGTTTTTGGTCTAGCAATCCCACTTTGAGGAATATAACCAATGGAAATGCATGATGCACTTGTGCATCAAGATACATTTTATAAAAATGTTTTTAGCAGTAAAATTCAAAATCACCCCAACCTGGAAGTAAGCCAAACATCCTTCAAGAGTACAAGGCTTAAATATATTGAGCTATAAACAAAATGCTACATAGCAACATAAAAGAAAAATCACAACTCCTTGCAACAATGTGGAAAATCTCATAAAGTTGAGCAAAAGAAGCCAGACTCCCAGTCAATTACATCCCAAGAATACTATATAATTCCATTTACATGTAAACAGGCAAGGTGTTGTATAGGGTTGTAAGTTTAAGTGTTAAAATTATAAAGAAGAATCAAGGAATCAATTACCATGAAAGTCAGGATAATGGTTACCTTGGGGAGGGGAGAAGGGACAATGATTAGAAGGGAATAGGGTGGCAGTAATCTGGTGTTTTGGCTTTGTTCTTTTTCTTGTTCTAGTTGTGATTTTGTGGTAATTCATTGAGCTGAATATGTTGTTTTGTGTACTTTTGCGTGTATACACTATATTTATCAATAAAAATATTTTTAAAACTTTTGTAAAGCAAAAATATTTGTTTCCACGGAGGAACTGAAATGTATTTCTTTGTAATTTACCCTGTCTGGCTGAAAGAAATCCTACAACTAAATATGAAGTTCAGTTCTAACACTTATATAAACCAATGTGACCAAATATTTCCCTTCTTTTTCCTCAGTCCTTGACTTTCTACTGATATTTCCCTTGCCATGATTGTTTTTAATCTCCATATTTTAAACCATTATTTAGTTTTATATATTTATACCTGGATATGACTGCTTGGAATGTGACATCTCTTAAAATTCACATCAACTACATGAAACTCCAATTGTTCAAATTAACAGGAATAGTTATTTCTCTTGGGGATCTCTCCTACCTACCTATCAACTGACCAAGAATCCCAGAAGCAGAACAAAAAAAAAGTTCACGTTTGCTACACTTTATTAAATAGATGGCATCATAGCTGCCTAAAAGACTTAACTTACCCTAAAAAGAATCCACCTCACACTTAGAAAATAGTTGAAGTTTGAAGAATTTAATAAAGCCTATAGGAGTAATAATCATGTGGTAATCCTTTAAAGCATATCAATACTGCAAATAAAATAACAATGAATAATTTCCCATAACTGTCCAAATTCTATAGTGCCCAAGTAACCCTTGTAAAAAGGAACAACTGGAGCCCAAAGAACAGCCATGTGTTGTTACCTTAGCATACCCAGAATGGTTGTAATTGTAATCATTATGTGGTAGGAAGCTATCATAAGTTTTAGCTTGGAAGTTACTTAATTCACACAATCTGTTACAGTTCTAAATGTAGTTCAAATTAACTGTACTTCCTAAATGTAGCTCTTGAAATCGGTACAGTACAATTAAGTCCTTGATAAAATGTTTTTAAAAAACAAAAGATAAGTCTCCTAGACATTTGAATACAATATGATTCAAAATGCCAAAACTTAGCATTTCTAGGCATTTGGATACAATGTACATACACGTAAGGTTTAATACAACTAAAAATTTTTTGATAAACCAAAGTTAAACTCTTACTTGTTTACTTGCAGGAATTATCCATAAGCTTGACAGTGATTATTAAACAAAAATTGAGAGTCTATTGATAAGGAGATGTTATGTGGATTGATTGCCTTGTCACATCACAATGATACTACCTGCTGGCTGGGTGGCTAATTGTGAGAAGTCTTTGTTTCAAGAAAAAAAAAAATGAAAATCATAATGTGCTACATAATAGCACATTATGTGTACAGAGCCCTGCCCCAGTTCCAAATATATCAATTAGCAATTGTATAGCCAAATATATCAATTATCAATAGATACAATTGACAGAAACTGAACAGACAACAAAATGAGTAGAAAATTTTTATAGTCTTATTGCTATGTTCCTAAGATACCCCAAAATGAGCATGGGTAGGTATTGGGCCCATTTTTCCTCAGTCCTGACCTATTAGCAATTGTAATTAAAATCACCTACTATGCCCATCCCTCTTCTGTGGGAACTGCTTCATCCAGAGCCTCTGCCTAGGTGACTTTAGTCCCATCAGGTAGTCCCAGTCAGGTAAAACTGATTGGACTAGAGTGGGCACTTGACTTTGGGAGCCAATCCATAGGCTGGCTTTCCACCTCTGACCATCACAAAAGATACATCGAGACATCATATTTCTTGAAGATTTGAAGTAAGAATTTGCTAGAGGGTCTTGTGCAAAACCATGCGGGGCCACAAACTTTGAGAAAGCTTGTAGGTAGTAGAACAGTGTTACCTGACAGGACAGTTGGAATGAGTATGTAGATTTGATACCTGGAAACTGAACAGCCATTCAGCTCCAGCATCCCAAGGCCAGGTTCTATTGTAATTCCAGTTCTTTTCTTTTTCAATCCAAGCCCTTACAGTAAACTTCCTTTCCTTGTGCTAGCTAATGCCAGTTAGTCTATACTCCTTATATCCACAAAAGCTGAACTAAAACAAAGCTTAGGATCAACAGTTATAGTCTAATTGTTTTTCAGTTTTTATTAGAAGGCGCAAATTGCCATGAGAAATGGCAGCTGCTAAATGCTTTTACTTTAAATGCTGTTTGCAAAGCAGGATACCAAACTCATTCTCAAGGACAAGATGGTAACTGCAAACTTTAACAAAATCACACTTAAGTATAAATGATTTAGGCAGTTTTTATAATAACTTAAAGAGATATGATTTTGAAAAGTTCAAAATAGAATGTAACAAAATCCCATTTAAAGGTAGAGTTGGGAGCTAAAATAGTTTAGTGATTTATCTGAATCTGAGACAAATTATAGTGGACACTGGCTGTCATCTAAAAATCACTTTATTTTTATTTTTTTACATTTCTTGGCTCACTCTTTATAAAGACCTACAAGTTTAGAAAATATAGACTGTGTTTGTTTGCCTTTCCAGCCCATACTCCAGGATGATGTTTCAACCTCTATTTTACTGCTTTCCACAATTCCCTTACCTTCTCAACCCACCAATACACTTTCCTTGCTGGCCTCCAGGCTTGGATCAATCATGCCACTTGCTTTCTCAGCTCCTACAAGTGGGCTACTGAGTAGGTTGGAGAGGTTTCCAACTGTGCCATCATGAAGCTATAGTGACCAGGTGAGTTTTCAACGGCGCACAATAAAGTATCACTGACCAGCAGAACTCATGCTTCCATTCGCTAGAACAGAGATTCTAAATTTCTCTACCACTGTCTATATAAGAACAGATACCATGAGAAAAATGAAGGCTTTACTTATTAAGACTAAGCTTATTTAAATCTTACATAAAATTTCACAAGGAAATAAACAAGATTTGGAATGTTTTAGCAATCATTCTGCAGTATTATATATACTTCCTTAAGTCTTCACTACAATCAAAATCATGAATATATCCATCACCCCTAAAGTCTCCTTGGACCCTTTGTATTCCTTTTGTTTGCAGTATGTAAGAGTGTATAATTTACTTTTGATTAATGGCTGTATTTAACAATTTGCTAGGCTAATTCCTAAATACTTAACGATCAGCTCTCAAGAGCTAGGATCAGCTGGCTATAGCACATCACTGATTTTCTTACCTCTCGTTCTCCTTTCTCCAGTTTAAGTAACTTCAGTTTCTTCAGCTTTTCCTCATCTTACCTATTTGTCAAAGCTTTCATCAGTTTTAAGCCTCTCAATTCAGTGATTGAGCTGAGAACTGGACTGGAGAGTGCTACTGTATATGTTACAGGCTTAAAAATGAAACCAAGCTGTAAATGTTAAAGGACAAGAGAGCCTGGGGCACTTTCCCAGGGTTGAGAAATTAGATGATTGCTGGAAAAGGTAGCTCCAAGTAGGAAGGGACCCTTTCTAACTAAGCGACCCTTGGGAGATCTCTCTGTAGATGTGGGTAGGAGGAAGGAAGCAAAACAGGGTTACTCAGTTCTGGAGTGGGACGTATTTTTTGCACACTGTGCTTTCTGCAGGCACCACTTAACACTAATTGAATTCAATGCCACTGATTATTTCAAAAGCAGCCCCCATTGGGCCTATCTCTACCCAGGAATAATGGTTGTGGGTATGAAAGAGGTAATTTGAAAAGACATTTTCCTCTACTGCTTTAAGTGAAACCTTGGGGGGAAAAGACTGAGCTGCCCCAAAATGTCTTATTCAGGGTTAAAACTTTCTTTTCCCTGGCTGTAATGGAATCTGGTTGTCCTCTATGAGTTTTTGCTTTTATGAATAGCAGGAAGATGGCCTGATTTTAAAGATTGCCCTTGACTCTTTTTCAAGCAGCAGGATCCGGATCATTCACTCTGTCACCATAATTTTAACTTAAAACACCCCTAAACCATAGTTGAGACTATTACAGATTTATTTATTTTGCAGTAAATAAAATAATAAAATCTTCTTAAAATTTTTACAACTCTAAATAGTGTTTACGTTAGTTCAGACAAATGCATGCTTGGGGGTGCTTAAAGTGTCCTAAAAGCAAATCGTTCTTTTGGTGAATGGTTCATTTGTACAGTATACTCTGGCCAGAGCTAAAAATGGCTTTTGATTGTTTAGGAGTGATTTTACAGCACTTAAAACATTAAAACTTTAAATAACATTTTAGATCAATTTGAATGTAAAAGGATAGAAAAGAAGCTAGTTAAATTGCAAAATTTATATTACAAGGTAACTCTGCTCATATCAATCTAGTTCACAGCATAAGAAAATTTTCCTTTCAACGGGCCTTTTCCTTCTTTCAGACTCCTGGAAAAAATGATTGGTGTATTTCATATGAATGTAAAAGACTCTTTTGGCTTTGGTCTAGTGTCAGTAATCTGGGTAGCGGGGTTGGGGAAAATTGGGCCCTGGGGGTTGTCGTCTCCTTGACATGAAACATATGGAAAACACAGGTACATTTAAGCTGCTGTTGAACTATTTTCTTAAGCCTGTTACTATGACTTCTAAATGCATCAACAGGCAGTCCCCTTTACATGCTGCTCTTTACATTTCCAAATGCTCCCTGTCCTTTTAGTCATTGCTATTCAAAATATAGTGTGTGGAAGAGCAACCTGGGTTTCACCTGGGAGCTTATTAAAAATGCAGAATCTTGAGCCTATCCCAGACTGCTGAATCAGAATCTGCATGGTTACAAGATCCCCAAATCATTCATGACCATAGGAAAGTTTGAGAGCTGATCATCTGCATGGACTTTCCCAAATAATTTTGACCATAGTGATTAATGCCTCTTTTCTCTGAACTCCCACCTTACCTTTCGTCCATTCTTTAAATTAGCACTTTATTATATAATCCTATGTTTCTCATGAATTGTTGGGCATATGCAAACATGATTTCCCTGACAATATTGTGAGCTCTTAGACGAGGGGTTGGCACAATTCTCTAAAAAGCCACATGGTAAATATTTTAGGCTTTGCAGGCCAGATTCTGTCTCAGTTGCATATTCTTTTTGGACTCGTTTACTCTTTTTTTTTTTTTTTTTTAATTCTTATGTTAATCCCCATACATTACATCATTTGTTCTAGATGAAGTGTTCCATGATTCATTATTCGTGCACAACACCCAGTGCTCCATGCAGAACGTGCCCTCCTCAACACCCACCACCAGGCC
>NC_138378.1:73740333-73760376 GCF_054177405.1 Leptonychotes weddellii | reverse complement strand
GGTCTGCAAGTCTGTGCCCCATCCGCAGCGCGTGAGGCTGTCACTCACCGGCGGTGTAGGATCCCCACAGCCAGGCACCTTCCCGCCGCCGTTTATCCTCTGATATCTGCCCGCAGGATCACAGCTCTCCGCTTCGTACCTCAAAACCAACTGCCTGGGATTTCTCTTTGTAGAGATCCAGATCTTCTTACATCTCAGGCTGGTTTCGTGGGTGCTCAGAGTGGTCTGGTAGATATCCAGCTCAATTCTGGGGACAAGTTGAAATAGGGTCCTCTACACCCCCGGCATCTTTTCCCCCTGCCCTGGTAACAAATTTCTTGCCTCTAGTCCCATATTCCTGCATTATCCTTTGTGGCTCCTTTATATCTCATTCACACCTATGTAATCAATCCCTTTCTAAATAAATCCTCATCAAATTAAAATTATTTCAGTTTAAGTGTGCCATTTGTTTCTTGATAGGATCTTGGCTTATCCAATGCCCTAACTTTTAAAAAGCAAGTTTTCATTGGGTTTTCTAGTCCTTTCAGCCAAAATGATCCTAAGGTTATGATGTGTCTGTGTGTGTGTGCATAATCCACTTAGACACAAACCACATTTGTGAACATATATTTGTAATTATTCTGTATATTAAAATTTCATAACATTTTGTGCATCACATAACCCTTTTATATGATATTAGTCTTTGGAGCTCTCCTTTTTAAATTGAAATCTTTTGCATGGTGGCTGATTATAACATAATTAAGTTTTCCTCTTTGGAAACATTTAGGTTGTCCTAAATCTTCAAATTTCCACTATTATAAATAATGTTTGTAAAATTATCTTATGTATAAAGGTTTGATGATAAATTCCCTGAAGTATAATTATTGAGTTAAAGTATATATTTACATTTATCAATATTTATTTTTATTTTATATTTTATAAATATGTCATATTTATACTTACTATATTACAAAATTTCTTTCTAAAAGAATTAGAACATCTAGCCATATGTGAAAATACCCATTTTGCTGCATCTTAGCAAGAATTGTGCATTTTTGTTTTTTCACTTTTTGCTACTTTATCAGAAGAAAAATATCTAAATTATTATGAATGGAGTTTAATTTATTTTCATACAAACATTGTCATTTCTTCTCCATCAATTTTCTTCTTTGTATAGTTCAGGAATTCCTTTAATTATCTATTTCATGCAACTAAGGAAAATGAAACCAGAGCTTTTAAAAATTCTAGATTTTGGTTTTAATTTAGTTGAGTTTTAATCAACTAGGAAGACATTGTTGACCCATAGATGCTATTTATAAAGTATTGTTATTTGGAAGCTACTTAATTTTATATTACTATAATCAAATGCTAGAATTTCTATCAACTAATTTAGCAGTTAGAGATCAGGCACCAATATAGTTTCCTAATACAAAAAGAATTTCTTTCTTCTGGGAAGTGTGAGTGATTCTGGTGAGGAGTGGTATGAAGGTGTATCTGTTTGAGTTGTTGGTTTATGGCATTGAGAGTCATGGAGTTCTTCAAGGGGTGTCACTCATCAAGGTGCTGAAGGAAATGTCTAGTTGTGTTTCACCAGCCAATGCAATTAGGAGGGAGATGTTTTGTTCAAAAGAAATCATAGAAAAAACTAGTTCTCGGGGGCACCTGAATGGCTCAGTTGGTTGAGCCTCTGGCACTTGGTTTCAGTTCCAGTCATGATCTCAGGGTCATGGGATTGGGCCCTGTGTGGGGCTCTGTGCTGGGCATGGAGTCTGCTTGAGATTCTCTCTCTCTCCTTCTGCCCCTTCCCCCAGTTTGTGTGCACTCTTTCTCTCTCTAAAAAACAAAAACAAAAACTAGTTCCTAAAGAAAAAAAAAAGGAATGATCCACAGAACAATATCCTTAATTCTCCATAGATTTTTAAAATAGAGAAATAAAGTAGCTTTTGATATCAATTTTCAGTTTTATCTTCAATAGGAATCACAGTGTTCCTTTCCCTGAAGTTCCTGCCACTGTTTTTAGTATATCACAGTTTAAAATTTTTCCACCTCTCCTATTTAAGCTTTGGCCAAACTTATGAATCCGTCGTTTTTTGCATTTTTGTTTCTCACTTTTATTCCTATCCTTTCTTCCACCTTGTTCCCTAACCCTGACATTCCTTTTCTTTTTCAAAGTAGATTTTTCTTTTTTGTGCAATTCTCTCCTTACATTCTCTTTATTCTATGAAGCTTTCGAAGCTTGTAGAAGATTCTTTTGCAGACATGAACTCTCTATACTCTTGAATTAGAATGAAAGGGCAAAGAAAAAATGAAGAACTGTGAGACAGTTTTCCTAGCTGAGGGGTTTTCTTTGCTTTTCCCAGTTGTTTGAGTGAGTGCCAGCCTGAAGCCTCTGTAGGATGGGTAGAAGAATATCATGCGACCTCTGCCAGTTTTGGAATCTAGGCCTGTGTTGAGCTTAGCAGCTTCTCGTTCCCCCAGGCTTATGGGACCACCTACAATCTCAGCCTGTGCAGGACTAGGAACCACTTTGTCCTGGCATTCACTTGGACCCTTGGAACCAACTAATTGCCCCAAATCTCTTTTCAACTGAGCTTAGCTGTGTGCTAAATGCCAGCTTCTCTGGTCATCTGTTCTTTCCGGTCCTCTCTCCCTATGCTCTGCATGTTCTTGCTGCCTATCCTGTTACTGCCCTTCTTCCCTACACTGTGCTTTCTGCCTAGGGAAGCCCCTGCTGTGTAGTGAATGAGCTCTCCCCTTAGTCTGTAACTCTCCATGGATCTTGCCCATCTCCGTGACTGAACTAAAAGCAGGTCTTTTAGTTGGGTGAAGTTTTCCAACAGGAAGCACACTTCCAGATCAAGTTTGAGACACCAGACCTCAGAGGGAAGGGACTTATGTCAGGTGGTCTGTAAAAACAGAGAAGACTAAGGTATGGAAAGAATGAATCAGGAGATGATTAAAAAAAAAAAAAGTCTTTTCTGGGATGACCTGTTTAAGACAGAAACAAAACAAAACACCTTCCAGCTTAATCCATTTCTGAAAGTCAGGCCAGAGCTGACCCTTGGGTAAAACCAAGTTTAGGCCTCTTGCAGAACCTTTCCCCAACCAAGGGTGGTGGCCAAAAAAACCATGATACAGTTTTTAATGAATATTAAAGAGGCATAATTTCAAACTTAAAAATGACCTGAAAAATCCCACTTTCATTTTGCTGATAAAGGATATGCTGCGGAGAAGTGTGCTGCTCCTTTCACGAGCACTCCTCATGTGATCGGAGGAACAACAGGGAGGAAAGCAGAAACAATTTCTAATTTCTTAGGCCTACTCACTTATGCTTTATTGTTAAAAAAAATCGCTCTACTTTAGAGGCTTACTCTCTTCAGATGCTGACCATCCACCTTACCAGTCACTGTCATTAACTTGTCCATATATCCACCTTCATTAACAACACTGGTCCCTGGCTCAGTCATTTCCTTCCCCCTAAATCTCATGTCGATTCTTGGTCTTTAGTATCTACTTTGGAGGCCCTTCCAACCATGAGGAAATACACTGATGTGAGGCCGAAATTCATCAATTGATTTTTTTTTTTTTAAAGCAGTGAGACAAAAGTTTTGAAATACTAAAAATGGTAGTCTGTATAATTGTTTAGAAATATTCAGGCCCTGTAGGAGAATAAAACACCCCACTTCTTTGAATTGAGGAGTAGTCAAGTAACTTTGGCCAGTGAAACACAAATGGATCAGTTGTGTTAATTTCATTCAAAAGCTTTAAGGGCCAAAGAATGGCTCATTACATTTTTCCTGCCTCTGAGGTTGCTGAGATACAATGTGCAATAGACTTGTTTTAAACTGTTGGTAATTTCAACACAATTTAGCATGTACTGATGGGTATATCTTGAAACAGAGATTATCCTCTCCCCAACTAAAAAACATATTCCATATATAAGGTTCTTTCTTTTCTATCCGAGATAATCTATGCTAGTGACTGTGTGTGTGTGTGTTGTATTTCCTAGTTTTTGAACATCAAATCACATTGAATTTCTCCAAGATAAAGGAGCATATAAACAGAGAGTTTTCCTTTTGTAGGTAAGTTTTTCTATTACCTGCCTCAAATGGGAACCTTACTGGAATAGAGATAATTGATGATTATGTCATCCAATTATGTCTTTATTTTGTTATTTCAGGGACTGAGAAGGAGGTTTCCTCTAAAAAAATATTAAAGACATCTCTCTTTTCTTCCCTTGCTCCAACATGTGTACATCCCTTCTTGGGATGGAATGGTCAGAGCCATAGTAGAATACTTGATTTGGTAATTAAAGCACCAGCTCCAAGGTTCAGAAACAATCCTGATAACACTGATCAATTCCATATCTTCCTAAGAAAATGAAGAACTGTCATGTATCCAGTATCCAAAAAAACTCCTTGGCTTATAAATAAGATCATTTAAAGTCTTCCTGAATAAGAGCTAATATTTGGAATATTAACACTAATTCTGACCTCTTCTTTAGTCTCCATTTCTTGTTTTCCTCATTCCAGAACTAGAACGATATTCTTATCCTTTTCTCCCCCCTTTGGTTGAAGCTCTTAAACATCACACCCTCTTTTTTCTTGAGGTACTATTCACTGTCTGCCTCCATGGTGTGCTGGAGCCGGCTCCCGCAGCCTCTTGAGAACAGATTGTTACGTTTCTTCCCAACTTCAGGTTCAGTGGCTTCACATTGAGTGCAGTGACTTCAGCCATGGTGGTTGATTTACAGAGAAAATAAAACACACTGGCTTGCTATATTTAAAATTTCAACCCCATATATATATAACCATATGGATAATTTTCACCCAGGACTTGAACCTAAACCTCCTTCCCCTCTTCAGCGCCAGCCATCTCCCTGCATTCCATTTCCGCTGCTCATTCCCAAGGCCATATCCTCCTTGATGTAATTTGGAACTGATTCATCCCTGAAATATTAGACCAAATGCCCTACCCTGAGTTCATACTCCAAGATTCTCAACTCATTGTTCTCGTACTCTCATTGCACCAGTTTTTCAGAGCTCCAACCCATTTATTCTTCCTCTTCCACAAATATATCAGTCCTTTTCTGTCTATGCTTCTTTTTCTGACCACCCAAGTCCCCACAATCCAACACATCAATTATTATTATTTTTCTCCCTTAATCCCTTTAGTTCCCATATGGATCAATCAATCCCTGTAACCTGTGTGCTGCAGGCTGTTGTACATAGACTTTCAAGAAGCCACGGAGAAACAGTTCTGCATATTTGTGCTTTGTGACCCAGGGGTTGGCAAATGTTTTCTGTAAAGGGATATGTAGTAAATATTTTAGGCTTTGTGGGCTGCATACTGTCTCCTTTTATGTTGTTTTCTTTTTTTGTGTGATGCTTTACAAATGTAAAATTCTTAGCTGGGGAATTTATAAAAAAAGGCCAATGCCTGGAATTAAGAGCCGACGCCTGCTCTTACCTCAGACTGACCCACAGCAATGTGTGGCAATTCTTGTTGAAAGCCTCCATCTGCTTCCATTCTCCACAGCAGCTTCTCTTAATTTTGACCATCAGAAGGTTCCTATGCAACTCGCCCTCTGCTTCAGCTTCATAGCAGACCATACCTTACTATTCATAAGTAGGCCTCTGCCTAGCTGTTTTTCTCATCACCTTCTCACATACTTCTGTGGCTACTGCCATTTCAAATGAGTCGAGACCTTTTCATTTTGAAAGACCACCATGGGCCCCAAAGTTTCAAAATACCACTACAGCACATAATGTTCCCCCATAAAAATACAGTGAAGTGTACCCAAAAATATAAGTAGCTCTGCAAATCCATAATGAGGAATACTACATGATAGACACTTCACTGGCAAGGAGGTGTTCTCAAGCCCCCCAGCCATTCAGATACGGTCATACCTCAGCAACATTATAGACTATTACATGTCACCTTCATGGTTGCTTGGAAGAGCCAAAATTGTGAAGACTAAACTCCTGAGTGCCAGAGAGTTTCTGTATTAACAGTTCTGGAAAAGGTCTTTAGACTTTCTGTCACTTTATACTTTTTCACATGAGGTTCCCCCTGCCTAGAAGACTCTTCAACTACCCTCACCCCCTGGGTAGGCCCTACATCTGGGATAACTGGATCAAACTATAGAAGCATTAAGACATCAAGATGCATATCCTTGAATTATTTGTCAGACATCTGTATCAATTTAAACTCCCTCTCACAGTGTGTGAAAATGTCCTTTCCACCAAATGGGGGACGTACTTTTAATATTGTGTTTCAAAATGTGTTGAGTTGTTTCAGAAGAATGTTTAAACTATATGACTGCATATATGTCTGACCACAGTGCTTTATTCTGTGAATGTTTGGTATGCTATAATTATAGTACTAAGAGCTCTCATAATTCTTTACCTTGGTTTATTCTATGGAATTATTTCAGCACTTTGGAAAAAATCATTCTGGGCTTGTTATAAAATTTGCTTTGCTAGCCATGCATGGCACCTGAAACTGTAGGTATTTAAGTGATTATTTCTTGGGATGTGCTCATCTGAGTGCAAATGAGTTTGGCTCTGAACAGATTTTAGCAGGCATTTGACAGCTTGGATGACTGGCACATTGTCATCTTCATAACACACCTAAAATGTAGAGTGCCAAAAATCACAAACAGGTTGGGTGTAGTTAAAGATCTGAGACCTTGTCCGACTTAGTTAATCGTTTAAATCATAACAGCAGAAATATGCCAGCTGTAATTAAAATTACAGCCTGTGATGTAAAATATGATTATCTTACCTGCAGATACATATTTTTATTTTAATATTCCATATTCATGTTAAAATGTGTCTTTGTAAGACTAGTGTGTGGTGTCAGATTGATGGTTGGTGGGACTGGAAACCTTCTTGGGCAAGAGGGGTAATTTTGGTATACTGATCAGCACTTTTTTACTATGACCATTTTGAGTTTTTGTTGTTGTTCTAGGGCTATAACACTTGGGGAATTTTTATTGATGAGGAGCAAAATCCATTTTTGTTATATCATATGTAGATAATAGACATTAATAAAACACAGCAAAGGGACCCTGGCAGAATCAGTGATTCATAACACATAAAACATTCTTTTCTGGAGGTGTTAGGGTTTAATAAAGAGGATTTTGAATCATTGTGTGTGTGTCTGTGTATGTATTCATTAATATCCACAAGTTGTTGAAATACAAAAAGAGAACAAGGGCTTAAAAAGGTATAAGGCTCAATTTTTTTTTTTGATTTGTTTTTCAGAAATTTCTATCATGTACAAAATATTCACTAGATGGTTTTATTCCTAGCACCGTAAGTCATCAATGTATATCAAGTATGTTTTAAATTTCTTCTTAATTTTTTTTTCCCCAGAGAGGTAATGTAGGAATTCTGATCAGTTGAAAACTGATACCACGGATATGACATATGCAAAGTAAAAAGAGAAATCAGTGAGGGAAGGAGAAATCAGAAGAATCTGCTATCCTGAGAAGCAAGGCTGAAAGTGTTAGTTGGAGAGAAGAAGGGAGGCAGTCTAGAGGAATGGAGTGAAGAGGGCGCTAGATTTTGTTATAAGCAAACAGTAGTAGTTCCCCCTTATCTGTGGTTTTGCTATCGCAGTTTCAGTTACTCTAGTTAACCGCAGTGGGGAGGCAGATGATCCTCCTTCTGATGAATCATCAGAAGGCCAATAGTAGACTAAGGCTACGCTAGGCTATGTCTCAATGCTTATGTCATTTGCGTCCGTCACACGTTTGATCATTCCGAATCCTCGTAAGAAGGGTGAGTACAGAATGAAATTTTGAGAGAGAGAGACCGCATTCACATAACTTTTATTATAGTATGTTGTTATAATTGTTTTATGTTATTATTAGTTACTGTTGTTAATCTTTTACCGTGCCTAATTTATAAATTAAACTTTATCAGGTATGTATGTAGAGTAGGTCTGTACCATCCCTGGTTTCAGGCATCCCCTGAGGGACTTGGAGTGTATCCCCTGGGAATAAAGGGGTACTGCCATAGAGATAGTTCTGGTATTAATACCTCGTTATCTTGTACCACAGTGAATTTTTAATTCCCTCATTTCCATTTTCCAGACGAGGAAATTGAGACACAGAGACTTGTCCACTATCTCACAATGAGATGGGGTTGAAGCAAAGACCAGAAGGCAGATTTTTTTTTTTAATTCCAGTGTAATCAAGTGTTATATTAGTTTCAGGTGTATAGCATAGTGATTCAGCAATACTATACATTATTCAGTGCTCATCACAGTAAGTGTACTCTTAACCTCCTTCACCTATTTCAACCATCCTCCCACCCACCTGCCCTCTGGTATCAGTTTGTTCTCTCTAGTTAAGAGTCTGTTTTTTGGTTTGTCATTTTTTGTTGTTGTTCGTTTGTTTCTTAAATTCCACATATGGAATTATGTTTTTTTCTAAGGTTTTGTTTTTTTCTCTGACTTATTTCACTTAGCATTAAACTCTCTAGATCCATGCATGTTGTTGCAGATACCAAGAGATCATTATTTTTCATGGCTGAGTAATATTCCAGAAGGCAGATTTTTTTTTTTTTTTTTTTTTTTTGGTGTGTGTGTTTTCACTTCTGTGATCTCTCTTTGATGATAGAGAAAACATGTCCATCTGGTAGTTTGAATTATTTGAAATCTGGAATGCCTGTGACTGATGTTTCTTAAACATGATATAATTTATACATTCAAAAGAGTTTTATTCTTTCCAAGTATCATGTTAAGCAATTATACATTAATTCCCAAACTGATTTATGATCTAGGTAGCCTTGGGAAACTTTCTTAATCTTAATAAACTTTCATTTTCTCATGTGTAAGATGAAGATAATATTAACCTTGCATGATTACTTAAAGGTTTGGAGAGGATATATATAAACACTATAGGCACATCAAGAAATAGTGGCTAGTGATAAAAACAAAACACAGCTTATATTCATTGATACATATTACTGTTTAGTGCTTTACATGAAACATCTCTTTTGATCACTTAGACTATTTTTATGAAGATTACCATTTAAAAATATGTATTAGTATTGCTCAAAGAATGTTCTAATTCATCTTCTGGAATGTTTACATTTGAGTAATCAGAAGAGCCAGGTTTCTGAACATAAAGCTCTGCTTCCCTGCTATATTGAGCCTTCGTTGTATATGACCACTTTGTAGGCATCTCTGAACCACCATAGACCCTGCCCCTGATCATGACACTGTATTGTTTTATGTGGAGGTGATTAGATTCCTATTAGTTTGGTAACAAATCACAAACTTAAAGGTTTAAAATAACACAAATTTATTATCTGTCAGTTCTGTACATTAGAAGGCCTACATGTGTCTCACTGGGCTAGAATCAAAGGGTTGGCTGGGCTGTGTTCTTTCTGGAATCCCTAGGGGAGAATATATTTCTGTACCTTTTTCAGCTTCTGGAGGTTGCCCTGGCTTGTTGGCTCATGGCCCCATTCTTCCATCCTCAAAGCCTATAACATTAGGCCATACTTGCCTCATGCTGTTATCATGCTGGTTCTCCCTCTTCTGTGCCCCTCTTCCATTGGTAGGAGCTCTGATTACATCAGCCCCATTTAGATAATATGGGAAAGTCTCCTTATTTTAAGATCAACTGATTACTGACCTTCGTTAGATGTGCAACCTTAATTTTCCCTTGCCATGCAACATAATGTAGTCATGGGTTCTGGGGATTAAGATGCAGAAATCTTTGGGGGGCCATTATTCTGCTCATCACAGGAGAGTGCATAAGAGACAGTAGAAGCTGCTAGTTAGGAGCTTAATAATCTTACTTTATGTTCTCCATTGAAGAATCAGATAGCATTGACATATCCTTCACCAGCCTTGTTTTGTTATCAGTGCTGCTTTGCAAATGGGAGCTTTCCTTTTGCCAGCAAAATTATTTTATATAGCATTTGTGTGCAGCAACATCTTTAAGGTATGTTAATATTATAATCCCTAGTATATCTCAACAATTTACCCTCGAAGAGACAGTGTGATAGAGAAAAGACATTCTTGGGAGGAAGTATGGGTACTGAGCATGGACCATACTTTTGCTGCATGCATCCTGATCCCCACTGTTGTGGCTAGGAGAACAGGGTAGGAGGCAGATGAATCTAGGTTTGAGTCTCAATGTCAGCTATGTGATTGTGAGCAAGTATTTAAATCTTATAAACGGTAGTTTGCTCATATATAAAATAAAAACTTTAGTGCTTATTTATAGGGTTATTGTTATGAAATGAAATAATGCATGCAAAGTATTTAACATAGTACCTGACTCAGAGGACCCCATTAATGCGGGTGACTTGTTATTTTCATCTTTGTGAAGTTTAGTTCCCTTATCTTTGAGAAAGGGTTGACCCAGATTCACCTAGGTCTAATAGTCTGTGGTTCTAGATATGGTTCTCTCTGAACGAAAGGATTAAACAAGTTAACTTTGTTTTATTTTTGGAGAGTGAGGTATGTAGATTTTAATTAGGTATTAAATATCTCTTCTATAAAGGTTATACATCAATTTAGGTTTTTTATTTTTATTTTTGCTTGAGATGGATTGGATAGGGTATATGTTTTTAAGATATTATCCTTTTTGTTTTAGGTTGCATACTTAACAGCATATTTGGCCATAGTATTCTTTTTGATTAAAAAACATCTCTACTGGGATGCCTGGATGGCTCAGTCAGTTGAACATCCAACTCTTGATCTCAGCTCTGGTCTTGATCTCAGGGTCATGAGTTCAAGCCCCACGATGGGCTGCACAATGGGCATGGAGCCTACTTAAAAAATAAAAACAAAAACAAAAAACAAATGAAAACAAAAACAGAAAAAAACAACTCCATTATTTCTGTAGCTATGTCCCTTTTCTTCACATTAAGTATTATTTATTTGCCTTTCCTCTTTGTTTTCTTTATCATTTTGGCTAGTGGTTTGTCTAATTACCCTTTTTGTTTGTTTTTAAACCAGCTTTTATTTTTACTGACTCTCTATTTTTGTTGTTTTTAAACATATCACTGAATTCTGCTTTTATTTTTATTATTTTATTTCTTATACTTTGTACTTTTTCTTATTCTTCTAATTTCTTTTTCTTTCCTTCTTTCTTTCTTTTTTTTATTATGTTCAATTAGCCAACATGTAGTACATCATTAGTTTTTGATGTAGTGTTCTTCTATTTCTTGAGATGGTTAGCTAGTCGTTGATTTTCACTTTTTTTTTTTTAAGATTTTATTTATTTATTTGACAGAGAGAGAGAGACAGCAGGAGAGGGAACACAAGCAGGGGGGAGTGGGAGAGGGAGAAGCAGGCTTCCCACTGAGCAGGGAGCCCGATGTGGGGCTCGATCCCAGGACCCTGGGATCATGACTGGAGCCGAAATTAGCCGCTTAATGACTGAGCCACCCAGGCGCCCTGATTTTCACTCTTTTTCTAAAAAAATATATGCAGTAAAGAATGTACATTTTCTTCTGACTATTGCTTTAGCTGCATCCCAGAAGTTTTGATATGTAGAATTTTTATTATTGTTTAATTATAAATATTTTAAAACTACCGTTGTAAAAATTATAATCCATGTATCATTTAAATATGTTTTTAAAAATTTCTAAATATATGGGTTTATCTTTTTGTTTTTGACTACTAATATTATATGTATTCAGTGATTGTGATCTGAATGACAGATATTCTTTGATATTTGTTGAAATTTGTCTTATTTTCTAGTAGAAGGTCAAGTTTTGTAAATCTTCTATAAGGGCTTGAGAAAAATGTGCATTCTTAATTGGTATATATGCAAAATTTGATACATCACATACTGATATTTTTGTCCTTGATTTATCAATTAGTAGGAAAAGGTTATTAAAATCTCTCACTATGGTGATATTATTAATTTATTTTTGCATCTCAATTAAGTTTTGCTTACTGTATCTTGAAGCTATTTTGTTAGGTAAATACAAATTTGTAAATTTTTTTGTCTTCTTGTAAAATTGTTAAATTATTAGTGCTCTCAATATATAATGACCTTCTGTATTTCAAAATACCTTTTGGCCCTAAATTACATTTTTCTCTGCTATTAATACGGTGCCTGAAGTTTTTATTTGTTTGTTTTGGGGCCAGGCATCTTGTTTCTCCCTTTACTTTCAACCTTACTGTGTCTTTGTATTTTAGGTGTCCCTCTTTTAAATACGTGTAAGTGAATTTCTTTGTTTAGTCAACCTTTGAGTTTGTAACTGATCTGTTTTTATCTTCACTGAAAATCTTGTTTTGTAATTGAGATATAATTGACATATAAAATTATATTGGTTTCAGGTGTACAAGGTGATTTGATATTTATATATTGTAAATTGATCATCATGATAAGTCTAGTCAACATCCATCACTACACAGTTACACATTTTTTTTCATGTAATGAGAACTTTTAAGATCTATTCACTTAGTAACTTTCAAATATACACTACAGATTGTTAACTATAGTCACCATGCTGTATATTACAACCCTAGGACTTATTTATTTGATAATTGGAAGTTTGTACCTTTGACTGCCCTCACCCATTTTGCCCATCCACCTATCTCCACCTCTGGCAATCAGCAATCTGTTCTCTGAGTCTGTGAGTTTTGTTTTGTTTTGTTTTAGATTCCAGATATAAGTGAGATCACATTGTATCTGTCTTTCTGTCTGACTTATTTCACTTCCCATAATGCCCTCACAGTCCATCCATGTTGTCACAAATGGCAAGATTTCTTTCTTTTTTTGTGGCTGAATAATATTCCACAGCATATGAAAATCTTCTTAACGGGAGAATTTGGTTCTTTTATATATGCTTTTATTAATGGTGTTTGGGGATTTATTTCTTCTTTATCATTTTATACTTCTGCTTTCCTCTTTAACAGTTAGATTAGACCTTAGGTGTGGAAATTATGTACATAGAAAAGACTGTAGAAACCAGTGGAGTGGATTGACAAGAATGAGGGTACTAGAGTTAAGAAGCAAGGGCAGAGCTTAGAGGAAGACTGAATAAGCTAGAGAAAGAGATAAATTCTGACCAGAAAGACAGGAAGAGGATCTGGAAAGACAATGTCTTAGGGTCCAGTAGCTGAAAAAGTCCAGGTAGGAGTGCATTGTCAATAATACCAGATGCTACAGATTCTATGAAAGGTGATTAAATTTGGTGGTTAGAGGATTGTTGAATTGTTTCTATGGAGTAGTAGAAACAAAAGTTTTGTGGGCCCAGAAAAGGCCTGATATAGAATATAATCTTAAAGTGGAAGATTTGTAAGGATAGGGACAACTTCAGGATGGGAGAAGATACCTATCAAGTTGTGGGAGCATTGATGCAACAGAACAGAGGTCACTGATGAATCAAAGTCTTCAAGATAATAAAAATCTCTGCACTTTCTTCTGATGCAGATTTCTTTTCAAGAGTCCATGTAGAGACTGCACAGATTACATGCCTAATTACGAGTTGGGAGAAATGCAATATAAATGACGAGGGTGTCTCAATAGGCAGTGCTGATGAATCCATTAATTTGGGTATCATTGATCAAGCACTGTGAAGTTAATCCTGCAATGTGGGTTAGATCAGAGCATACATTAATAAACGCACTTGCGCTTGACCTATAAAATGAATTATCAACATGTCCCATAGGGCCGTGAAACTGGTGAGCTCTCTGAAGAATCATCACTATCACTAAGCTATTTTAAAGGCCTGGGTTTAGATTTTCATTAGGAGAAATATCTCTGAATGTCTTTCCTAATGAAAACCAAGTGCCTAATTTTTGCTAAAACAGACTCAGGGCAATTATTAAAGTTTTTGCTCTTAGAGTGAAAATAAAGTAATTTTACTTTACCTGTACCTTTTGTCACCTTTCCTTTGGGAAGTGACTGCAATTACCAATTTATTTAACAAATATTTATTAACAGTGCTAACAGTGTGACACTCATCCTAGATGACACTAACTTATCACACAGATTAGAAGGAGCTATTTACATTTTATTTAGGAAAAGAATGCTTAACTAAGCTGTACTTTATCTAGGCATCTTAAATAAAGCACTGTTTCTGGATAAAGAGTAGTTATCCATATTGCTGAGAGTTTTGACTGCTTAGGAAAAGCTCTGTTCATCTCCTCCTAGAACTCTGACAATAGGATATTGAGAAAAACACTGTTAAAAGGTGGCTAGATGCCTTTTGAGATAGCTACCTTCAAAAAAGAGGATTTTGCTTTCTGTAAGGAAAATCCTTTTCTAGGATCTTTGCTTATAAAAAGTGAGTGATTCCCCCTACACCACCTAGATATTGGGGAAAGTGTTTTATTCACTTTACATAATAAAATAACAAGAATTTGGCAATTGTCTCATGGCAACTCAAGGAGTTGTATTAGAGCTTGAGCACTTATTCACTATTCAGAGAAGAGGAAAGAAGGCCTTAAACAGTCTTACAGAAAGAGAACATGGCTGAGGGTCAGGGCTGAAGGGAGAAAGAGAGTTGGTCAGAGGTTACCTATGGCAGAATGGTTGAATGTATTTATGATATAAAGCATTCTACTTGAAGTTGGTTTTTGATCTGTGATGTAATCTATTTATTTTCCATAATCCTTAATAAAAGTCAGTTTTACACAGCAGCCCTTATTTAATGTTGCTTTTGGTAATGAAGGACTGGGAGCTCTCCCATGCTTGTGACAAAATGGGAATGAAGATTTCACCTGAAGATCAGAGGGCAAGGAGGGCAATTTCGATTTCAGGAGGAATAGGAATTGCATAGAGGAAGTCCCTTGGGAACACATGGAAGTATTGTGGAGGGACTAGTCTTCTCACAGAAAATGGAATGGTAGCAGAGTGATCTTATTTACAAAAACATGGTTCCTGGTTCCTGAATGCCAGAGAACTTGGGGATAGCTGGCTTACACTAGAAACGCTGATAGCAAAGTCAGCTGGTCATGAGAATTTATTCACTCCAAGCAGCCCAAGAAAAAAACAGACCTTGAAACTTCTAGGATTTGAATTGGAAATAACAGATTTTTTCAAAAAGGTAAATGAAAACATTATATTTCAGTGTAAATGCCATTCTAATATTAACATTTTCCTGTCTAGTTAGCACTTCTTTTTTCAAGCTATATTCAGCTGTAGGGAAACTTAATAGGTCAAATCATGTTCTATACAGTAAGAATAGTTTCATTCTTCTGAGAACTTTAGTGGTTTGTGGTCCAAATGAAGTCAAACTATATCTTAGCACTGCATTGCATTCTCAATAGCTTTTAGCAAAAGATTCTCATGCAGAATGTACACTCAGTCATTGGGGTAAACAGTTGCTGAACACATTAATAATGGCTTCCAATGTGAATTATTATCATTTTGATACTTTTCTTGGGCTAGTGTTTCTCATGATATAATAAGCCTTGCAGCCACATAAGAGAAAGTTAGGAAGTCATGATGTGTCAGATAAAACTTGGAAGGAGAACAGCAGAACAGTCAGGAGGGAACAGGCTTTGGAGTCAAAGTGGGTAGGTTGAAATACTGGCTCTGTCTCTTACCTGCCGTGACTCTGGATGACTTACTCATTCTCCTTGCTCCTCAGTTTTGTTTTGTTTTATCTATATAAAGAGAGGATTAAATAAATTAACTGGCACCTGGTAAGTGCTTAATAAATGCTAGCTTCCATAGAAGGTGATTCTTGACGCTATCCAAACAAGTCATCCATCCATTTAACACTGGCAATATACCTAGTGTGTGCCAGGACCTGTTAGACTATGGAGATATGAAGAGGAAACACTAACCTCATTCTTGTAAGGCTTAATAGGCTTTAGATTTTTGGGAGAGCCTAAGGCTAAGACTCTTTCTTCTGTGGCTTTATAACCAACAAGAAATAGGAGAGAATGAATTGGGATCCAGACTTTATCCTTGGAAGCTTAACATTTCCATAACACGGGGCCCCTGGTAGAGAGAAATGGGAAAATGGGGCATCTCAAAACCACCTATCATGCCTTTGTGGACTGAGCAGCAGAGGGAACCCTTCCTTCCCTGCTGAGAGGAAGACCCTGCCAAGGTGGGCTAGCTTCATGCAGGCAGGAAGTAGGTGAGGAAAAGATCTGACCTGGTGAACGAACAAGACTAAGACAGAATAGAAGGGGCTGATTTAAAAGAACCTCACTCAAGTGTGGGTGGGTCTTGGCCTAATCCCACCATCATAATAGAAAATTTCTTTTGTAGCTTCATAAATGTGCATACATGTGCAGTTTTAAATTCGAGAGAATGGATTTTGTATTAAAGGAATCTCCATTCATGTTTATTAATGGAGAGGTTGTAGAGCAGGACTGGTGTTTGTTTCATTTATTTAGCACTTGTGACAAGATGGTTCTGGGCCTGGCTGGTGCGAGGGCATTGCTTTATTGATTAAATAATGTGATGAAAGGGAATGGTGCTTATGTGTTGAGAGAGTATTGCCAGAGACACTTGGCCAACAAAGTGCTGAAAGGAGAGCAGTGTGACACTTTCATTGTAAGTAATTAGCAGCCAGTTGGAACCAAAACACAGTATCCTGGGGAAAGTTCCAGTTAATGCTGCAGGTTTGCATTTTTGAAGGCATGCAGAATCATACATTTTGTTTCCCAACTGAGCTCATTTTTTGACTCTCAATAATAAAAAATAAACATCTGAAACTACAGTGATATAAAACAATATATTTGAAATGGCACAAAAGAAAACAGTCTACTTTTATAGAAAAGGGACACAGTTCTATTCTCAGGAATCATATATAAAACAGTAAAAAATTTCAAACAATGCATTTATTACATTACTTTATTGTAGTTCTAAAAAAAGTCTACAATTCTCAGAAATGTTATAGGGTCTATGAGAAGTGGATGTGTTTGTTCATGCATTTATGGGAGAAAATAGGACTGGACTACTCAAGAGTATAACCTGAAATTTGTCCATTGGCCTATGGAATGATTTGAAGGATAGATATTTTGCCAAGAAAGATGGTGATGTGATCTCTGAGAACCCAAGGCATTAGTGGATTTACTTCAAGTGATGGCACTGGGATTTACTTTCTGCCTTATGTACATAGTCTAACCCTACTGGAAAGGAATGCATGGAGCATTTGTGGCTCCTTTTGACAAATTGACTTATATCTCACCATTTCTATTCCATCAGCACTTCAGAGTATTCCTTCTAACTTTCTGTTCTTCATCCTTTATCTTTTTTTTTTTTTTAATTCTCTGCTTGAATTCTTTATTTCCCTTCTCTCTCCCTCTCTCTCTCCCTTAGTAAATAGTTAAGGACTCTGGAGGCTGTCTTCCTGGTTTCAAATCCTGGTCCTTTGACATATTAGCTATGTGACCTTGGGAAAACCACTCATCTTTCTGTACCTCAGTATATTCATTTGTAAAATGGTGATGATAATAATATCCAATGCGTAGGATTATTCTAAGGATAAATGTTTAAAGTATTTAAAGTGCTTAAGTCATTCTTGACACATAATAAGTGCTATTATACTTCATATGTTTTTATACACTGATAAATACACTGGTTTGATTCCCATTGACTCAAAAAATATGTACGGGCTCCCTAAGACCTGCAAAATGATACAAGGGGTTCAAGGTGTTCTATTATTTGGCTACAAACTGTCTTTTAAAAGTTTTTTTTCATGTATGCTCTGCATACTCCATATTCTAGTCATTTACCACAGCCTGAAGTTGCCATGTATTTATTTTCCTACTTCTCCAGACTACTCACTCAGCTCCATTTCTTCTTGTTTTCTGCCCCTCAGAAGCTGAACACCTGTGTTTTTATTACTTACCTAAAGAGATTGAATACTACAGGTACATTAAAAGTTTCCTGTGTTGACTGTTCTCATTTAATATGATTGGGGGAAGCCAAATAATAGTTCCCCTCTCCCAAATGTCCACATCCTAATCCCTGGAGCTAGTGAATGTTACCTCACATTGCAAAGACTTTGCAGATGAGATTAGGGTCTTCAGATGGGGAGATTATTTGGATTATTCACATGGCCCCAAGTGCAGTCACAAGTGTCATTATAAAGCGAGGAAAAGGGAGATTTCACACAGAAGAGAAGAAGCCACTGTGACTGTGGAGGCAGAGATTGGAGTGACGTAGTCACAGATCAAGGACTACCAGCAACCACCAGAAGTTGGAAGAGGCAAGGAGCAGATTCTCCCTTAGAGTCTCCAAAGGGAGTGTGGCCCTGTCTACACCTTGATTTTGGCTCTGTAAGACTTATTTTGGACTCTGGCCTCCAGAAGTATAAAAGCATGAATTTATGTTGTTGTTAGCCACTAGTTTGTGGTAATTTGTTATAGCAGCTGTAGGAAACTAAGACAGTGGTATTGTGGTCTACTGTTTTATTTCCAGCATTTTTCTTCATTTATTTTTAAAGTCATATAGAGTGAAATTCACTGTTTTTGGTGTACAGGTCTTTGAGTTTTGACAAATTAATAGATTAATGTAATCACTACCACAGTCAACATATAGAATAGTTGAGGAAGGAGAACAAAGCTGGAGACATCATACTTTCTGATTTCAAACTATATTGCAAAGCTATAGTAATCAAAATAGTATGATACTATCATGAAAACAGACACATAGAATAGAGAGCCCAGAAATAAACCCATGTGTATATGATCAATTAATTTATGATAAAGAAGCCAAGAATATATCATAGAATGTGAAAGAATGAAACTAGAGCCTTATCTTACACCATACAAAGTTCAACTAAATGGATTCAAGATTTGAGTGTAAAAGCTTATATGAAACTCCTAGAAGAAAATCTAGGTGGTAGGATTTTTGATATCAGTGTTGGCAGTGATTTTTTTTTTTTGATCTGACACCAAAAACAAAGGCAACAAAAGCAAAAATAAACAAGTGCGACTACATCAAACTAAAAAGCTTCTACACAACAAAGAAACCATCAACAAAATGAAAAGGCAACCTATAGCATGGGAGAAAATATTTGCAAATTATATATCTGATAAGGGGTTAATATAAAAATATATAAAGAACTAACATAACTCAACTTCAAAAAAACAAATAAAAACAAACAAAAAAACCCCCAAACAAAATATTAAAATATGTGCAGGGGTGACACCTGGGTGGTTCAGTTGGTTAAATGACTGCCTTCGGCTCGGGTCATGATCCTGGAGTCCCAGGATTGAGTCCTGCATCAGGTTCCCTGCTCAGAGGGGAGTCTGCTTCTCCTTCTGACCCTCTCCCTCTCGTGCTCTCTCTCTCTCTCTCTCTCTCTCTCAGATAAATAAATAATACTAATAAATCTTTTAAGAAGTGTGCAGGGGAACTGAATGATCCTCATGTTATTGCATGTATCAACAGTTCATTCCTTTTTATCACTGAATAGTATTCTATTTTATAGATATACCACAGTTTATCCATTCCTTGACTGAGGAACATTTGAATTGTTTCCAGTTGTTAGTAATTATGGGTAAAGTTACTATAAAGATTCATAAACATAAAAAAAAGATTCAAAAACAGGTTTTTGTCAGAACACTGGTTTTTATTTTACTTGGGTAAGTATCTGTAAGTGGAATCGATGGGTTGTATGGTAAACACATGTTTAACTTTATAAGAAACTGCCAAACTGATTTCCAAGTGGTTGTACTATTTTGTGCTCACACCAGCAATGTGTTAGAGTTCTACTTGCTTTACATCCTTTCTAGTACTTGGCATTTGTCATTTAAAAACCTTTTTTAGGGGCATTTGGGTAGCTCATTTGGTTAAGCATCTGACTCTTGATTTCAGCTCAGGTCATGATCTCAGAGTTGTGAGATTGAGCCCTGCATCAGGCTCAGCACTGGGTATGGGGTCTGCTTCAGATTCTCTCTCTCCCTCTCCCTCTTCCCCTCCTCCCTGCTCACGTGCTCTTTCTCTTTCTCTCTCTCTCAAAAAATAAATTAATTAAAAATAAAAATCTTTTTATATTTTAGCCATTGTATCTCATGGTTTTTTGTTTGCATTTCCATAATGACTAAGTATGCTAAGCATATTTTTCATGTGCTTGTTTTCTTTTTTTTTTTTATTCTTATGTTAAA
>NC_138378.1:73733149-73740233 GCF_054177405.1 Leptonychotes weddellii | reverse complement strand
ACCCATCCTCCCACCCCCCTCCCCCCCAGAACCCTCAGTTTGTTTTTCAGAGTCCATCGTCTCTCATGGTTCGTCCACCCCTCCGATTTCCCCCGCTTCATTCTTCCCCTCCCGCTACCTTCTTCTTCTTCTTTTTTTTTTCTTAACATATATTGCATTATTTGTTTCAGAGGTACAGATCTTAGATTCAACAGTCTTGTCATGTGCTTGTTTTCCATCCATATGTTTTATTTCATGAGGTATGTGTTTAAATATTTTATACAGTTTTAATTGGGTTATTTTTTAATTTTGAGTTTTGAGAGTCTTTTATATATTCTTACACAAGACCTTTGTCAAGTATGTGATTTGTAAGCATTTTCTCCTAGTTGGTTGTTTTCCCATTCACTTAATGGTGTCTTTTGTAGGAACAAGTTGTAATTTGGATGAAGTCCAATTTATAATTTCTTTTTCTTTTCAGATCATGGTTTTGGTGTCAAGAACTCATTGCCTCATTCAAAGTCACAAAGATTTTCTCTCACATTTTTCTTCTAAAATTTTTGTAGTTAATATTTCACATTTAAATTTATTATCCATTGAGTTGTTTTTGGTATAAAGTGTGAGGTACATAATGAGGCTTTTTTTTTTTTTTTCATTTAGATGCCCATTCATTCTAATTGTTGAAAAGACTATTCTTTCTCCATTGAATAGTCTTTGTCAAAACTAATTTGGCCCCATTTGTGTGTGTCTATATCTGGATTCTTGGTTCTGTTCTGTGAATTCATATGTCTATCCTTTTGCCAATACTATGCTATCTTGATTTCTGTAGGTTTATGGTAAGTAATGAAATCAAATTTTATTTGATTATTCTTCCACCTTTGTTCTTCTTTTTCCAAAGTGTTTTGACTATCCTAGCTCCTGTGCCTTTCCACATATATTTTAGTATTAGCTTGTTGGTATCTACAGAAAAGCCTGGTAGTTTTGACTTGGATTTCATTGAATCTATAGGTCAATTCGGGAAGAGTTGACATTTTAACAGTATTAAGTCTTCCCCAACTTGTTTTTTTAACCTCCACAAATAAATCAGCATATAAATTTATTTTTGTAGTCACTGGTTGTTTAGATATTTCCATGTTTTTCTAATTTCTTTGTTCATCATTACCTCCTACAAACTGTGCTGTGCTTCTCCATTCAGTTTCCTTGCTTCTGAAGTACCTTCTTCATTGTGACTGTTTGCAAGTAAAATGGGTAATTTTGGGAGTGGCAAATTCTTTTAGTATTTGTGTGAGATATTTTTATTTCATTCCCATTCTTACATAATAAATTAGCTAGGTATAGAATTGTAATTTTTCCCCTATGCTTTGAAATACCACTTCAAAGTCATCCATTCTCTTATACTGTTTGTAAAAATGTTAGTAGTCTGATAGTTTTTTCTATATTTTTTTCTCTTTATTTTGGTGTTCTGCATTGTCATCATGATGTATTTAGACATAATTAAAAAATTTTTTTCTCCTGCTTAGTATTCATGATTCAGGAATTTGTGGATTCATGTCTTTAATCAATTCTGGGAAACTCTTGGTCATTATCTCTTCAGGAATGCCTCACTTTCTCCAAATTACTCTAGAAGAGCGTGTGTGTGCGCATATACACACATACACTTGTAGTCTTCTCATATTTTCCATTTCTATACAGGATTTTCTGGGCAATTTCTTTAGACCTGTTCTTCAGTTTACTAATTCTTTTGTTATTTTGTCAGTTTTTAATCATATCTTTTGCTTTTAATTTTATTATAGTTTTCATTTCTAGAAGTATTATTTGGTTATTTTTAAAATCTAGTTCATTTTTCTTGGTGTTTTGTTCTTATGGATTTTTATTCCTTCATTTTGTCTTTATCCTTTTGCATTAATTTTTGAAATATTTTTAGATAGCCGTATTGTATACATTTTCTCTAGGTTCTTTTCCTGTTGCATATTCTGTCTGCTGACTCTCAGTCATGGGACTTTTTTGCAGATGAATTCTGCAATTGTTCTTTGGGAGGTAATAATTGGGAGACCTTTACAGTTGTTGGGGTATCATCTCTATAGGATCAATTTTTATATAATTTTCTAGTCTTTGGACATGAAATCTGTACAGTGTAAAAGCCTGTGGTTTTGATTTCTCAGGGGAGTTGCCCCCCCAACATATCCTATGCTAGAGGATAGATTTTTTTTTTTCTTTTCCGTTATCCTTCCACCTGTCATTCCTCCCTGTAGCTCCACAGCACTGAGTCAGCTCCCCATGGTGAGTGCTCTTTGTTTATGGAACTAGGCATTTTCCTTTATTTTCTTATAAGCTCAAGTATTTATTTCAAACATTCTGTTGTTAAATGCTTATATCTTGTTAACTCTTGAGAAAGGTAAATATCACTGTTAGCAGGGTCTGCCACCTTGCTGTAAAAAATCCTGCAGATTATCCATTACTTGTCTACCCTACTCCACCACTTCTTCAACCTAAGTACCATTTCTTATGGATTTTCTTTCTTCCATAATACCTAGTATAGTATTTATGTGTAGTAAATGCCAAAAATTGCTTGTGGAAGGATTGCATAGAAGTGAAGTGTGTGTTTCAGGATTCTCTGGTAGAATGGAGAGTAAGTTATTTCTAGAAATGTGGTAGAAAATGGAAGAATAATTATATCACTTTGGCCAGATCAAATTCTGTTGGTCTCCCCAGATTCATTCTCCCTGCACTTTCTGCCCTATTCTGTGTCCTATGGAGACTAACCACTATGAATGAATCATCTAAGCTCCCTGGCTCTCTGACTTCTATTGGGGTTGGGTTAATGAGAAACACCAGTAGGACAAGAAAAGAATGAGTTAAAGTAGGGATTCTCAAACTTTAATATGCCTACAAATTACTTGGGAATCTTCCTGAAATGAAAATTCTAAATCACTGGGTCTGAGGTGTAGTCCACAGTTCTGCATTTCTACCAAACTCCTGGGTGATTGCTGTTGATGTTCTGAGGATCACTCTGTAAGTGTCAGGGGTTAGATAGAGTGTTTTTCCCTTCCTTGCATGTCTACATTCCAGCACTGGCTGTGTCTATCCCTCTTTGACAATGGTTCTCTACTTTAGCTATATACCTTAGAATTATCTATGAGGTTTTTGAAAACCTGATGCCCTGGCTATATCCCAGATATATTACATCAGAATCTTTGGGGGTGGGACCCAGGTGTCAATAATTCTTAAACTTCCAGTGTATAGCCAGGGTTGAGAACAATGGATAGATCTTTGACTATAGGTTTTGTTGGTTTGCCTCCTTTCCATGGCTACAACTCTCCAAAAGCAATGATAACCCTGTTTCCCCCACTCTTTGCCCCTTCAGATCTATAAGTAGTAGTGGTTTCTGGTTGTTGCTAGTTTCAGAGTGTCTCAACCTCCTATTTAGGAGGTTAACCCTGCCCACATTCCTTTAAATAGTCCCTTTAATGAATTACAGTAGCCACCTCTTATCCGTGGTTTTGCTTTCTGTGGTTTCAGTTACCCATGGTCAACTGCAGTCTGGAAGCAAACGATGATCCTTCTTCTGACATGTTGTCAAAAGATCAGTAGTAGCCTAATACCAGGTCACATTGCTTATGTCATTCACCTCACTTCATCCCATCACGTAGGCATTTTATTGTCTCATATCATCACAAGAAAAAGGGTGAGGATAGTAAAATAATATTTTGAGAGAGAGACAACATTGACATACTTTTATTATAGTATATTGTTATAATTGTTCTATTTTTTTTTTTTTACTGGTTATTGTTGTTAAACTCTTTTTTTTTAGATTTTATTTATTTGTCAGAGAGAGAGACAGAGAGAGCACAAGCAAGAGGAGTGGCAGGCAGAGGGAGAAGCAGGCTCCCGGCTGAGCAAGGAGCCCAATGCTGGACTTGATCCCAGGACCCTGGGATCATGACCTGAGCTGAAGGCAGAAACTTAACCAACTGAGTCACCCAGGTGTCCCTGTTGTTAAACTCTTATTGTACCTAATATATAAATTAAATTTTATCATAGTATATAATGGGTTTGGTACTATCCTTGGTTTCAGGCATCCACTGGAGGTCTTGGAACATATCTCAAGCATATGGGGACAGAGGACTATTCTGTCATTAAACTCCCAGCTCTTTCCTGCCAAAATTCTTGTTGATATTTTAAGATAAGAAATTCAATTTTTATTTTGTAGGTAATTGGGAAACCAATGTAATCTTAGGAAGAGTGTCAAGTTCAGAATTGTGCATTAGTTATTGCTTTCAAATGAAATTTTTCATTTCACATACTTTACATTTAGGAGCATTGAATTTTACTTTAAGGTGCCAAGCTCAAACATTTTTTTATGTGTAACAGTTCTGCTAAAAGTATGACTTAAACCAACACTGACTTTTTGAAATTAGAGAAAAGGAGTAATATAACATTAATTCAGTTTCCTTTTTAAAAAAAGATTTTATTCATTTATTTGAGAGAGAGAAGGGGGAGGGGCAGAGGGAGAGAGAGTGAGAGAGAGAGAGAGAAACAGACTCCCCTTTGAGCATGGAGCCCTGATGTGGGGCTCAATCTCACAACCCTGAGATCATGACCCGAGCTGAGATTAAGAGTTGGACGCTTAACTGACTGAGCCACCCAGATGCCCTACATTAATTCAGTTTCTAATTATTATTGTTCTTCAGCTGTGATGTATCCATAACTTAATCTGTAGGTCAGATTGATTGATTTCTTCCTCATTAGGATTTTCTTGAACTTGCACCCTTACTGAAAAGCTGAGTCAGGTCACCATCCTATTGGTCTCTTGGTTTTCCTTGGAAGGTACTGGCAATTCCATTGCTTTGTGACTTATGGTATCATCACTTGAAATAGTGAGTTTGAATTTATTTTTTTTCTTCGTGAGTACTAATCATTTCCTTAAAGTTCACATTTCAAGAACTCCCTGGATATTCTGACTAAATTGCCATTTTGAGAGGCTCTCCATTTCAATTTCTCAATTCTCTACCAATAATCCTGCCTTTTAATCCTGGCAAAGGACTTTCCCTACAAAGACCGCTAAGCCATCATCATTCCACAGGAGAAAATTATTCTTTAATCTTCCCTTCAATTTCTTCTTGTAAATATTGAGCCTCTGGCACTCTATGCAGAGCATTGTTAGCCTTTTGTCTCTTCTTCCATATAAATGGGCTTTTGCAATCAGACTTGAGTATAATCTTGAATTGAACTCAAGTGAACAAATGATTTCCTCCCTGATGTTGTATTACAACTCTGTAGTGGGGGAGAATAAAGGTTTATAATTTGTTTTCACTACTGAGAACAGGGTAAGGGTTTGCTGCTACTAATCCTATTTCAGGGCCATGGCCCTATTTTTAAGATAGGTGTAAAAAAACATCAACCTGAAAAAGTGGTTTTTGAATGAAGCAGTGTTTCATAGCTCCAGCTACAGATTTAGATGCTCTAGCTCAGCCCATTTGGGAATATTCTCTTCCTCACTGCAATTTCTTTCTTCTCTTTTCATAAGACTGGAGAGAAGAGGGAGGGTCAGAAGTTTGGCTAAAACATGATGACAAATAATCATGTTGCCAGGTGACTTCTCTTTCGTGTGATAGAATATATTGGTTTGAAAAAAATTTAGGACATGTTTGACTGGGGCCTTCAGAAAGAGAGTTGTGTGTAAGACACACTTGCCCAGGCCTTTTTGGAACCATTTATTCCTAAAGGATCTGCTTGCTGCTATGTAGATGCAATCTGAAAGATTGAAAAATTAAAACCATCAGTGTGCACTATGAAAGAAAATGAGCTTCTTAGGCTTTAGTGGACTTTTAAATATGTGAATTTTTTTGTAAGCTAATTCAAATGTTAATAAAAAAGATAAGAGAATTGACCTGAACGTCTTTATTCTTATAAACCAAATTCTGCACATTAGTTCAGAAATATTGAACCTTTAACCAATTATAAACACCCCTATTCTAATTATTTAGATTGAGGCACTTCTAAGGATTGCATCTAGGCATGTAGTTATTGAAATGAATGTTTTTGTAAGGTTTTTTTTTTTTTCTATAGTGTCTTCAGTTTTTTCTTTTATAAAACTTAGAAAGGTTTCAGGTGTTTTGGGATGTTCTTGTAGCTATTTATGGGCAATAGATGAATTGATTAGTAACAAGCTAATGGATCACCTGGTTGCCTAGTATGCTCTTCATATTCTGTGGTACAGGTACAGATTTCTAAGAGAATAGTGGACATATACTCACACGAACCATCTCTGCTAAAGGAAAGCCTCAAATGCAGCACAAATCCTAAACAACCATTCATACAAATCCATTGGTTTTGGAATGATGTTTGCTTTCTTAATTACTTTTTCTAAAGATCAATATTAAAAGCAGTTTGCCAAGAAAAAGACTAGGGAATTATTTTAGAATGAAGGAGGGTAAGAGAAATGACAACCGAACGCAATGCATGATCCATGATATTTTGCGCCATGAAAACATTGTTGTGATACTCAATAAACTCTGAATGAAATCTATAAATTAGATAATAATATTGTATTCATGTTAATTTTCTGATTCTGGTAATTGTATATAGTTTTGTAAGAGGATGTCCTTCTTTATTAGGAATACACACAGTATTTAGGGCTGAAGGAGGATCACATCTGTAACTTATTCTCAAAATGATTGAGAAAACATGTTTGTATGCCTACACACATCACATATATGTACATGTAAGGCATATACATATAAGTGTATGCCCACACTTGTGTTTACATGCACACAAAACAGATAAAGCACATGTGGTAAAATACTAACATTTGGGGAATGTGGATGAAGTCTATACAGGAATTGTTTTTTAATTAATTAATTAATTTTTTATACAGGAATTATTTGAGCCATTCTTGCAACTCTTTTCTTTTTTTTTTTAAAGATTTTTTTTATTTATTTATTTTGAGAGAGAGAATGAGAGACAGAGAGCATGAGAGGGAGGAGGGTCAGAGGGAGAAGCAGACTCCCTGCCGAGCAGGGAGCCCGATGCGGGACTCGATCCCGGGACTCCAGGATCATGACCTGAGCCGAAGGCAGTCGCTTAACCAACTGAGCCACCCAGGCGC
>NC_138378.1:73688490-73732649 GCF_054177405.1 Leptonychotes weddellii | reverse complement strand
TTTTTTTTAAAGATTTTTTTTATTTATTTATTTTGAGAGAGAGAATGAGAGACAGAGAGCATGAGAGGGAGGAGGGTCAGAGGGAGAAGCAGACTCCCTGCCGAGCAGGGAGCCCGATGCGGGACTCGATCCCGGGACTCCAGGATCATGACCTGAGCCGAAGGCAGTCGCTTAACCAACTGAGCCACCCAGGCGCCCTCTTGCAACTCTTTTCTGTGAGTCTGAAATTATGTCAAAATTAAAAATTAAAAGAAAAGAATAAAAACAACTTTGCATGTTTTTGACAAGGGAACAGTTGCTCAGAAGCAATAAGATAAGAAGAAAAAAAACCCCAAGCGTTTATAGGAGATTGTAGGTCCTATTAAAACTTAGTAAACACTATTAGTCTATGTATTTTCATATGGATATTCTTCAAAACCACAACTAAAGTTTCATTCAGGAAATTACATTCAATGAATTAGAACAAATCCAACCAGAAAGTAGGAAGTAGTCATTTCTGTAACATCTCACCTTGTAGTTGTCAAATGCCAGGATACCTTCAGTGTATTAAATATGATGGTATACGTTTATTTTCATGAGCACTGATACTTTTCAGATGTTTGTTTTATTAGCCTACCTACTTTTCTTCTTTTTGGTAGTGAAAACACTGGGTCCTGTTAATTTCAGAGTAAGTAAGAAATACATAGTGGATTCTTTATAGATATGTTTCCTTCTTGTTAGATTTGCTAATTCTTATGAAACATTAAATGTATTAAATGATTGGGAATAGTTCTACTTTCTATTCTATTTCACCAAATCTTTTCTTCAAAACATTTTTACCCCTTTGCCTCAGACACTTCTTATTCAGTATATATTTTCTCACAAGACTACCTTCCTTATCCACAGACCCAAGTGTTCCAGGGCAGGCAACCTCATCCCTACTTCCAGAGGAGTAGTTTTCCTAATCCCATCATGGTGATCCCATTTCCCTTGCCAGTGACTGGGTTTAGGAATTAACATGGAGCTCATTTGTAGCCAAAGAAAAATGCTGATTAGGATTTAAGGGGCATTTAATTTACTCCTGAGAAAGAGAGATTTTGCTTCTTTATTGTGGAGTCTGGGTATGAAACCTGGAAGTGCAAAGCTGGTGAAGGATAGGGCTATGGAAAGACTGAATGACTCTAGTACTTGATGACACCTATGAGCTGCTGAGTCAGTCAGTCCTGGAACTAAAATTGCCTAATGATTCTGAATCTGTGTTACTTGAAGGCAAATATATGCTAACCTATTATTATATATCCCGGAAGTTTATTACAATTTTTTTTAATTCCATGATTTATTATTCAAAAGCCAGTTCATTCATTAAACCAACCAGATGATATATAGGCTTTTTTATTTCACTTAAACAAACCATAGAAATGCAGTTTCCTTGAGTCATAGTCACCATTTCATTCACCTTCTGAGATTTATAATAACATTTTAGAAAGGGAGACTTGTGATAAAGAAGATGAAGGAATTCTGGCTCAAAGTGGAGGTGATGATATTTGCCTACTTCATAAATGATAGTGAGGATTAAATGTGTTACCATATTTTAAGCTCATAGAACAGGGGCTGGCAGGAGGTGAGTTCACAGTGATCGTTAACAATAGCAATAATAATAATAATAATAATTATTCCTTTTTATGGCATTTATTGCTAACAAACTTACCATCTCAATTTTAAATTGTTTTTATTCTAAATAACAGATTCTTTGAGAAGCAAATGACCGCTACCAATGAATTCCATTTCATAAGAGTTTTAGGGACTAAATAACTCTCTGTTCTTAGATGAAAAACTTGAACACTTCAATCTTATAGGCAGAACTTTCCGCCTACAAGTACACTTTTGGTCACTATACTGATACCAAGTCCAACATAATGAAATTTAAAATTTTGAAGGGCAGCATGATGCAGTGTGGCATTTATCAAATTCTGGTTGGGCTACAGTACAAGGTTGTGAGATTGATTGAGTGGAATTGCAACCAGAATTTTATTTTATTTTATTATTTTTTTTTAAAGATTTATTTATTCATTTGAGAGAGTGAGAGAGAGAGAGAGAGAGAGCACATGAGAGGGGGGAGGGTCAGAGGGAGAAGCAGGCTCCTCGCCGAGCAGGGAGCCCGATGCGGGACTTGATCCCAGGACTCCAGGATCATGACCTGAGCCGAAGGCAGTTGCATAACCAACTGAGCCACCCAGGCGCCCGCAACCAGAATTTTAAAGAATTGAACTACAATCAAATAGGATGAGTAAAATCAGAGTCAACTGCATGTATAAAGGAAAGTTCTATTTCATGAAACCGTTTCAGTAGCATATGTGTGTATGTTAGGTTATATTACAGAATATATTTCTCCCTGTGAGTTTTGGTCATTGGTATGGCGGAAAAACACGGGCTCTGTAGCAAGACAGATTTGGCTTCAAATATCTAACCTATTGGCTCTTATATGGAAAAAGCATGGAACTATGCCTACAACGTAACAGGAAATCAAAGCAACATCCCTTCTTTCTTGCCTCTGTCCACAGGCTTCCTCCTCCTCTTCCCCAGGTAGACTTAAGCTTATGAAACCATAGAGTAAAGCAGCACAGACATTAGCAAAGTGTCTTCAAACAAACAGATATCACTGTTTTATGTATTTTTTTTAAGATTTTATTTATTTATTTGAGAGAGAGAGAATGAGAGAGAGCACATGAGAGGGGGGAGGGTCAGAGGGAGAAGCAGACCCCCCCCCCCCCCAGCAGGGAGCCCGATGCGGGACTCGATCCAGGGACTCCAGGATCATGACCTGAGGCGAAGGCAGTCGCTTAACCAACTGAGCCACCCAGGCGCCCCACTGTTTTATGTATTATATATTCATCCAAGCTTGAAACACCAGGAGCACATTGAGTGATATGAGTCCTGAAACAGAGACGATCGATTATATTTAAACTACAACAAATAGTTTTCTCATGTGTTCCTCACAGCTAAGAAGTCACTCTGGTCTATTCTTAAAATATCAGATATTTGGCTAGAACTATTGATTGTTTTCAGTTTGGTTACCTCAGCAGAATGACACACTCTCCATTAAAAAGGGAAGTGTGAGGACAGAGGGCCACTCTGGCGCACTGAGCACCTGGACTGACTGAGTACCCAGATGCCACCAGACCAGGCATGCCAAGGCCATAGGCTCCTACCAGAGGTGAAGGAGGGGGAGTGAGAGGATGCATGCATTATCTCATGATGACCATCACTATTCCACAGAGCCCACATTATCACAGGAGCAGATCCTTTGTTTTGTTTTCTCCACGTCCCATGCTTTTATTTGGTATTACTCACCTTAACTCCTTATTTACTGTGTGGTATGCTCCCGTGAGTTCAGGGAGAAGAAAAACAAACAAACAAACATATTTAGTTTTGCTGACAGTATTGAACAAAACAAGGGACTGATTCTCCTCTTGCCCTTCCTCCTCTCTTCCTTCCTTTCTTTTCCTCTTCCTCCTCCTCCCTCTCCTCTTTCCTTTTCTTCTTCTTTAATAAAACATCTATCTTGGTGCCTGAACTTAGTGAAACTGCTGAGTTAGTCAAGGCAGTAAATCGAACGGGTCCTTTTTACCTCTAGAAAATACGAAAGCATCCTTCTGCCATTGAGCTGGCACCCTTGGCGGGATCAAGTGGTACTGTTAACAGGAAGGCAGGAAAGTACATTATCACTTCAGGGCTGTCATTACCAGAGGGTTTCGCTGTGAACTACAGCATTCAGAGAAAGCAGGCAGGAGGGAAAAGGGGAGGCCAGATGAGCAGAAAGGGAAGGAAATAAAAAGCAAGATTTTGTTTGTTTGTTTATGAGGCTGACCAGAATGATGATGATATTGATAGTAGAGGAATTCAACTCAAATGCAAAACATCATACTACTTTCATTTAAAAGGTGATTAAGACAGCCACCTTCTTCTTTTATCCACACTGTTTCTCTGTTGCTAAAGGTAAATTGTTCTGCAATAAAATTAGGCTTTTAGGCTCAGCCACACCCATGGCTTCAGCTGATCAATCCATTTGCATCTTAAACCTGTCAAGACAAGATCTTCTATTTAGTTATAAACCTCAAGATGTGTATTTTAGTACCAGAGAAATCCCAAAGAGATCAGTTCATTTTATTTTTTCTTGCTGCTTATAGAAAAAAAAACACAGTTTAAGATTTTTTTTCTCTTTGGTATAAATTTTAAAATTTATTTAAATAAATCGCTTATGTAATATCTCAAATTATAGCAATAAAATGGCCAAAGATATGAGAGTGCTTTAGATTTTTTAACTTAGTTCATAATACAGTTTCTAAGTGCTGTATCTAAGTAATGTTATCACCATCTTATAACAGGGAAATTTTGCTGAAGGCAAGGGAGAAAAGTTCAGCATCTTGGGTTTTGCTTCCTTCATTCCTTTATACCCAGGTTGCTTAGCACAGACACTGAGCTCTTACCCAAGAGCAATTATAATCATTTTTGTCTGTTTCTTCGAAGTCTGTTTTCTGTCTGGATTCTGTTGTGCAGCATATCAGATAAGCAGATCCCTAATGAGTTCAAAGTCAGCTAGTTAGTTCCTGGATGTGTAGCAGGCCCTGTTAATCCAGTTATGTGTAGCAGGTTACTCATTTTTCCTATATCTACCATCCTCCTGCCTGCACTAAGGTTTCTAATTTTATTGCAGAACAATTCACCTTTAGCAACAGAGAAATTATCTTTTTTTTTTTTTTAAAGCAACAGTGGTAAGCAAGGTGTTGTAGAAAAAGCAAACAGTGTGGAATAGCTATTATTATATGGAAGAGCTACTATTCCCTACAGGGCCATCTGTTTTCCCCACAAAAAAAATACAGTGCTTCCCTGAGTTATTTTTTAAAGGGCTTAAGCAGTCATTCAGATAATCAGACTTCATTGCTGTGAAATTTCATCAAAGTGTACTCAATCCTTGAACTCATATCTGGGTCCATTTTGCCAATCAGATAAAACTTCCCAGGCTTTTTCCTAGAGGCACGAGGGTTAACTTGATTCTATTGCATTGCAAAAGATTTTGTGCTACAAACCATTTTTCATAAAACCTATTTGTTGTGTTAGGAGAACTCCAGACAGGCTCCTTGTTAGAATACATTTGGTGCGGGGGCGGGTGTGTGTGTGTGTGTGTGTGTGTGTGTGAGTGACTTGCTGTGCCTTGTCACTTAGGGTGAAATGAAAATTCTTAGAAATTCTTACAAGTTACCAGCAGAAGAAATGAAGAGACAAAAATGATACAGGGGAAATTAGCATCTTAGTGAATAAAAATGTTATTTTTCTTGAACAGATCGACAATTATTTAAAAGGAAAAAAGAAAACAGCCCTAGGAAATCCCTGATTTGGAAGCACTGAATTCATTTGTCTTACGACTGTCCCTTTCCTTTCCTTTCCCTTTCCTTTTCCCTTTCCCTTTCCTTTCCTTTCCACATAGAGGTTGAAGCCACCTAACTCCTTTCTTTTTTCTATGAAAGGTCAGGCACCCAAGGCATGCCCACTCACATCCACTCCAGCACAAACAGTCTTTGCATCAAAAAAGCACTAGGTGGTGCCCATTTTCTTTGCCGGTGAAAGAGCTGGATTTCCCCAAGGGAGTCACTCCAGGGAAGTTGATCAGCCCCCAGCCCCTCACAGTGCGGTCCCCTCTTCTGACAGATGACCAGGAGCATGGCATCACGTTCAGTCATTTCCCTGAAGTATCCTGGGGCTTGCCAGTTTTAGGACAGAGTTTTGGTTTTGGAAGTCAGTGGTTTTAAATGTGAAGGTAGGAGTGGAGGGTTAGTAGTGGCAAAAAGCTTTGAATATTCCCTTTGAAAAGAAAAGATAAGAGAAATAAAGGCTGTAACCCTGCCATCTGTGTCTCTAAAAAGTCATGGTTTACTATCTTTGCCAAGACTTTCCTTCTGCCATATCATCCAGACAATGCATTTCGTGTGCTCGTTTAATTTTTCCCATTTTTACCCATAATCAAGCTATAAGAATAATAAAGGAAAATAAAGGTTAATCTTAAATTTCAATTTGCCTCCTCATGAAAACAGTTCTTTGTCAAATGAAGTATGGTGAAACTGAAGATTTTGCATGCCTATGTTCACCCCTAAATTTACTGTTTGAAGAGGTGCCTTTATACCACTGGGTTTATTCCTTAAAAAAAAAAAAAATCTTATTAGGCACACTTAACAGATTATTGCTTTGTGAGCAAGGAGAGCAAATAACTGGCTAAGAAGATGTTTTCTTCAGGATAATTTTATCCAGGCGATATGCCCATCAGATTTGTTTCAGAATTTAGGAGCATTTAGAAAATTTTTGTTCTCGTAAAGATCTGGTATCAGCAGTTGGGCATGATCATACTGTTGCCACAAAATGAAAAGAAGAAACGAATATATGGACTTTTTTCTTTTAGTTGAAATAGGCAAAATGATTGTCAATCTATGACCTATTCTCTGAAATTTGGCTGAATAGGGCTAATTTGTTCGAATGTATTTTTATGCTCTAAAGAGGGCAAGAAAATGGTTTTTGAATGTTAAAAAGTAGACTCTTGCAGTAAAACCTGAACCCTGCTTCCTAGTTGGTGAACTATATTACAAAATAAAGGGAAAATAAAGATTGTTAGTAGTTTTAAAAAGTCAAACTAAGAAAAAAGCCCTATTATGAAACTACAAGAATTATTTCTGTGCTCTAGCTGTCCTGTCATATGTCATGACATGTGGCAGGTTGACTGCTCATTAATTCTATTTATATCAGTATGATAATCCACCCCACTGAGTACACATGTGTTAAAATATTCATAAATTATGTTTATTGCGAACAAATATACATTAAATGCCAAAAGAAGACCATTATTTAAAGACAAAACTAGTCAACAATCAAAGAAGCATAGCCTTTTTACTGTCAGTCTACTACATTATGTTTTATCAAATTCACATTAATTGCCTCTCCTTCCAGTGCCTCATAGGAAATGTTTGTCTTTTGTTTTCAAACTGTACAAAAGAAATAGATTTCACTGAAAACAATAAACTTGGAAAACAAAAGATGTTCTTTTATTTGACCAATAATAATATCAACCGGAACAACCCATCTAAAGAGAAATGCACTTCTGGCCTCCAAATTTTTAAAAAATATGTCATTTGAATCCTAATACAGGCTTCAGTTGAATTTGAGGGTGTTTCATGAAATCGTAGACCAAATTAAATCAATCAGATAACTTTTTGATAAAAGGCTGTAAATAAAAACTAAGGGTTTATATGTATTTTGGAAACAAATGCATAAGGGATGGTTAAGAAAGTCTAGAGCATTGGGAATTGAAACCAATAATTAAAATAAACTGCAGCACGCTGTGTTTTAAAACTTATTACTTCCAAGTGAAACAATCTTGAACTACTCTAGTTTGAGTGATTTCAGGAAGTTGAGAAAGTTGAGGTGATTATTCTTTTTACAAGTTGCCTGTGCAGTTACAGACCCCAGTTGAAAAGTTTGAATTCCTTGTCAAAATCCGAAGTGGTTTTAGTTAAAATATATTGCCTCACTTACCCAATTCATCATATTCTGAATTAAGGCCATGAAAACATCGAGGGTTATTAATTATTAGGACCACACTTCAGGTATAACTAAAATAATGGTCATTTGAAAAAGTGAACTGTGTCCTGGTCTAACCGTCTACTTGGGGCACTTCCTAGGAAACTTACAAATTTTCAAAACTTTAATTACACTTAAAGGGACACTTTTATTTCTAGAGAGAAATGACAAATGATGAGTAAAACAAACAGGAAATTCTGATTTTGGTTCGTTGTTATTGTACCCTTCTGTTACAGAGCAGGGAAGGTCACAACGTGGACATGAAACACTTTTTGAATGTTGCCAGTACTTTGCTACAGGAGCGAAGCCATCACCCTCGGATTGCCTGCTAACTTCAGGTAAGATTTTCATTTCTTCTTCTTCTTTTTTAATTTTAGCTTTATTGAAGTGTAATTAACAAATATAATTGTAAGATACTTAAAGTGTGTATCATGAGGATTTGATATACATGTTTGTTGTAAAGGACTTCCCGCATCTCCTTAATTAACACATTCATCCCTTACTTATTCCTTCCTTTATTCATTCGTTCATTTATTAATTTTGTGAGAACATTTAAGTTCTACTTTCTCAGCAAATTTCAATTATACAATATAGTGTCAACAACTGTAGTCCCAATGTTTTACATTAGATTGTCAGACCTTATTCATCTTATAGCTGAAAGTTTGTACCTTTTTACCAACCTCTCCCTATTTTCCCCTTCCTGCAGCCTGTGGCAAACACTTTTCATTCTCTGTTTCTATGAGTTTGAATTTATTTTTTTTTGTAGATTCCACATAGAGGGAAGATATTCTATATAGTGATACCTCACAGAATGTTTTACTTTCCACTTTCCCTTGGAAGAAAAATTTCTTATACATCGTTTAAAGAAATGTATAGATAGGGAATCTACCTATAGATAGATAGGGAAACTATCATAAGGCAATAATTCAAAATGTAAAAAGAGAGCCATATGTATAAAATTGTCTTTCTAATGTTATTTATAATAACAGACATCAGAAGATGTTTTAATATCTAACAATAGAAGCATGGTTAGAAAAACTATAACATTAATTTGGTGAAATATTATGCAGCCAGTAAAAATTATGGGTACGGGGTGCCTGCGTGGCTCAGTCAGTTAAGCGGCTGCCTTCGGCTCAGGTCATGATCCCAGAGTCCTGGGGTCAAGCCCCACGTCGGGCTCCCTGCTCAATCAGGAACCTGCTTATACTTCTCCCTCTGCCACTCCCCCTGCTTGTGCTCTCTCTCGTGCGTGCTCTCTCTCTCAAATAAATAAATAAATCTTAAAAAAAATTATGGGTACATAGCAGTAGGGGAAATGTGTAGTAAAATATTAAGTGAAAAAAATTCAGTGTATAAGATTGAGGTATAAAATGATTATAATAATTTTAAGACATGCAAATAATGAAACACTAAAAGAGGATGGACAAAAATGTGAATCATCATATTAAGGAATGAAACTGATTTTTTGGCCCCTTTTCAAACTTTTATTATGCTGTCTTACCGAGATAATTTAAAATGCATTTTAAAATTTCAAAGAAATTATTTGGGGGAAATCAGTAGTTAATTTACATTTTTTTCTTTAGATGTCATAAATAATCACCACACATTTTTGAGGAGAAAAATTAGACAACTTCCACTTCCAAAAATGCTAACTTTGAAACTGGTATCCCAGTGTGTGGTTTTCAGCAGTCAAACCTAATTTGCTTTTTATTGAATCACAGTGCACATATATTTTATTAGATAAGAATTCCTTTTTTTATTTTATTTTTTTATTTCCCTCCTTATTGTATCCGACTCCAAACCACAGCATTTTCATCTATCAGTTCTCAAAAACCCTGGGCAGCCATTTCAGAAAAAAATAAAGCAAAAAAAAAACAACAAATCAAAACAGCACAAAACCCTCTCATTAATCTCTCTGCAAAGTTTGGGATATGCACTTTCATGTGAATCTTGGCCTCTGTACAGTCCTGCTGCACAATCATTTTCATCTGAGATTTGAACATATTGGAAGAACTATAGCCTTCCTTTCTTTTATCCTGTCATTTCCCCCCCTGGAAGTGACGGGCATATGGCAGGCACCCTCCCTGGATTCTCAAACAACAGGAGGGACCTGATTTCAATTCCTACATCCTGTCATCAGTGACTCTCGGGATATTTTGTTCTTGCAAGGCTAAAGATGTGATTCGAATTTGCCATACGGACAGAGCTTAATGCGATGCCATTTTTACCACTGGAGCCCTCAATCAGTTAATTAAACATGATATAAATCACCGCATGTATTTGTAAAGTAAGATTAATATGGCAAAGTCAAAGTAAATGAGGAATCCTCCCCATCCTAGGAGTGTGAATCACAGATAGGAAGATTACACTTTCAGAAACTCAATACTTTTGAGCGGGCATTGTTGGTTTAATCCCTCAGACTGCTTTGTGCAACTTGAAACCTGGAGCTGTCATCTTTAGCCAAAATTTCAGTCATAACTTCCTCAGCTTTCACCCCACTATTGAAATCAGCATTCACAATGCTTAACAAAGATCAAACCTTTCAGCGGAACACAGCGCAGACTCTTAACCACCTGGGACACCAGAAACATGTTTAATAAATATTTCATTTTGTTTTAACATGAAGACTTCCCCAGTTTCCCATTTTTTGTCTTTCCTGGGGAGCTAAGGGCTACCCCCAAGTTGCACATTCCATCACTGTGGTCAGTTAGGTTTATAGCCTTAATAAAAGGATTTTCCCCTTTCACGTGCTAAGGAGCCTTGTTAAACCAGAGCAATTACAGAAACACAAGATAGGTGCTCTGCAAAGATCAAAGCTCACCTAAAGACAGCTCTGTAGGAATTTGGAGCTTTCTTTGAAAAGCACTCAGTTTACAAAGTATAGAGGTATTAAACCCCAGGAATTTTTTTTTTTTAAAAAAAGCCTAGTTTCAAATAATGTTAAAGTCTGACAGTAGTTAATATGAGACCTCCTTCAGCCACTCTGTGTATTATTCCTAATATCTATTCACAGCATATCTATAATAGCTCCAAAGGAACCATTATGCTCAGAAGACATACGCATATGATGGATCCTTAATACCAAATACATTACCTGCTCAGTAGGTACATTTTAATCTCAATATCCTAGCTCAGGGGGAAGGGTGAGAAAATGGCCTGTAAATGTCTTTAGGAGGAATAAAAATGCAGCGTGCCTGGGCCTTATGCCTTGTGACTCACTCAGTGGCATCACTAGAGGCTGTACCAGGTGACAACAGCACTTGCCTTTGGGGCCACCACACAACTCACCTAACCGCAATGGGGTGTTGATGCACCCAGTCTTAGGCATTATGTGTACCTCTCTAGATGGTTGTCATTCTTCCTGAAAACACACAAACACATCATGCTTGAAGGTTCCATTTCCGAATAACATTGATAAATCCTGAGTGGTTTAAACTCAGCCGTGTGGCTGTGGGAGCTTTCAGGTGACAGAGTTTGAGGATTTCTTTCTGGATTCAGCTATCTGCAAGTCAAATGATTTCTATTGTGTGCAGCATCTTAATACAACAGAGCGGTACAAATGAGCTCAGCCTGGAATTTTGAATCCTGTGTTTCGGTTTAGGAAAATAAGTTATTTAAGAAGCAGTTATTGCCAGGAACACTTTGATATCAATTTAGAGAACACTGGCATTTTTGATGTCCAGCAGTCTTGGCTTTGAAAAATGCAGAGATAAATGCAAAACCCTCATTTTACATCAGCATATCCATTTTTAAGAAAACATTTTAATGGTGATAAAAATAGGAGCAGGTATTTATTGACTACTTGTTACATGCCAAGCAGGTTACATGGAATATCTTATTTAATCTTTACGACAATCCTGTGAGGTAGGTTCTATTACTATATTTACTTTACAGGCGAGGAAACTGTGGAAGGGCTGAGTAATTTGCCAAAGATTACACAGTTGGTAAGAAGTGACGTTGTGATTCTAATACAGGTATACATATCTGGAAGCCAAGCTTTCACAGCCTGTGACTCTCTGATTTGAAGTTTATTTTGTGCTGTGACCTAAAGTTTGTATTTTGTAGTTTCTTTTTATTTAGTAGTAACTTTCAGGAGTTGAAATTAAAGTTAACAGCATTGTTGTTGTTTTTTTTTCCCCAGAGATTGACTTTCTTGCTTTTAATTTTGGCGTTAAACAGTACTTAAACTTCAAGTTTTGTGTTTCTCGTAATTTATTTTGGGAAATATCATACACCAAAAATAAACTGAGAGAGTTTCATGATAGTAAGCAAATTTTTTTTTGCCTTAGAATCACCATTTCCTAATTCACCTGAGAAAATATCATTGAAAGAAGAAATATTCAGTTATCTTGTTTGTCTTTCCTTTTTATTTATTTATTTAGCCTTTTCTTTGACTAGCTCAAGATTCTGATATTTTGTCAAATGATGAAGAAGATTGTTCCAGAGTTTTAGAAGTATTACGTTTCAATGTTAGTCAGATAGGCCTGACTTAGAGTCTTAGAATCACCAATATTTGGGTCTATAATCTTGGGTACCTAGTTAAATTCTATTAGGGTCAGCAGATTGTCATTGGCAAATAAGAAAAATAAGGCCAGTCGTACACTTTTATTATGAGAACTGTGAAAATAAAATAACAAACACATAAAACACCTAGCACAGGTCTGACCTATGATGATTCAAGAAATGTTACTTTCCTCTCTCCCCTTGATTGTATTTATAATAGATCTGGTTGAAAATGTTCCCTATTCTCCCTTAAATAGGCTTTGGAAATCCTGCTTTCATCGTCTGGCACTTTACTGGAAAAGAAATTCTGAGGCCCTGATCAAGTTTGAGTGTTTGTATCATCAGGGAGCCCTTTTACCACCCCTGCCAGGCCTGAAACTGAATACAGGGGAATTTACTCTTCTTGTCCGGGCTTAGCTTGATGGTTGGATATCAAAAAGATCCTTGAAATAGGAGGAAAAGGCATGATTTCAGTTTTTAGATTATGGACATTGTGGATTTTAAGAATTTTCTAGCTATCTTTTATGGATTGTCAGATCTCATTTGAACAAATACCTCAACCCACTACTCGGCAACAACATGTGTCATCTTGCCCTTTAAGACCTTGTCACCCACTGCTCCAAGACAGGTCACTTCCTCCTGAGGCTATAGAGACCTGGCCTGTGTGTTCGAATAGCCTCTAGCTTCTTGCTGGTATGTAATAAATATTAATAATTATTCAATCAATCAATCTGCCACCTTTCATAAGCACTAGATTTCTTTCACGGTATAAAAACACAGTTGACATTTTATTGAAATTCAAGAATTTTTGAAGGAGTCATTTTTATCTTTGATCTGAGTGTATGTCTATAGAAACATATATGTATACCAATATCCTCTTAAAAGGGACTGTTAATGTCAAAAATGGTTATTCTGCCTCTTGACAACTCCCTGGTCTTTGCTTTCTTCACTTTCTGTAATCTTTCTTTGTCTATGTGTAATACTCTCATTGTCTTTGTAAGCATTCAGCATGCAGCATGACTGTAAGATCAAGACTCTTTACAAATATCATTTTAGGGAACTATGAAAAGTTGGCCATTACTGAATAATGCGTTAAGATAATTCTGCTATTGTTTCCTGCTCAAAGGTTCACTTACTCTACTAGAGTCTGCATACATGGAAACACTTGGTATTTAGTCAGAACATTTGCTTTTCTTCTGGGGTTGCCAGGTTTAGCAAGTAAAAATACCTGGCATCCAGAGGTTCAGATAAACCATGAATAATTTTTAGTGTTAAGTATGTCTCATACAGTATTTGGGGCATAATACTTACACTAAAATATTACTCATGGTTTATCAAAATTAATTGAATGGGCTTCCTATAATTTATCTGGCAACTCTATTTCTTCCACCTCTTTAGTGAATAAAATAACAAACTCAGTGCTGCTTCTGTCAACTCTTAAGGGATTCAGTAACATGCCATTTGGTGGTGGTGGAAGGGGACTCTGCATAAGGAGGACTCTGAACCAAAGGTTAAGGACTAAGTCAGAAGAGATGGTTTTGGTATTCTAGAATGGCTAAAAATATCAAGTAGTCATCAAGCCACAGTTTGTAACTCAATTTTCTGACTTGCTTTACTCATTTTTCTTAGAGGAAAAAATGAAAATGACTTAAAATAGTACAGAAAAACAGATCGCATCTGGATATGTTTATACTCATTATTCATTTTTTCATCCATTCAACAAGTATTTATTGAAGGCCTCCTATGTGTCAGGAACTTTGTGGCAGTTATAACAATATTTGTGTATTTATGTTATACTTTTGTTCTGGTTCAAGGTATTGTGTGTACCAGATTTTAATGGTGGTAATTTTGAATACCAACGGCTGTAGATGCCTAAGTCATGGTTCTTGCCATCTAATCGAACATCAGTGATAGACATTAAGAGCACTCATGATAACTAAGGATACATATTTTATTGGAAGTCTTTTGGTTTTGCCTTTAAAAAACAGCTGTATACTTCGAAGATTATGTTACATAAGTACCTATATTTTTGTTTGTTTGTTTTTTTGGGTTTTTTTTTTTAAGATTTTATTTATTTATTCATGAGAGACAGAGAGAGAGAGAGGCAGATGCAGAGGGAGAAGCAGGGTCCCCGCGGAGCAGGGAGCCTGATGCGGGACTCGATCCCAGAACCCTGGGATCATGACCTGAGCCGAAGGCAGACGCTTAACCTACTGAGCCACCCAGGCATCCCAAGTACCTATATTTTTGTATCTATAGCTGTATCGTTGAAAAGAACCGGTATCCCCATAGCACTAAGCTAAATTATAATTCATTCTATATTTTTAGAAACCAGAGGTTGAAATATTGTTCAGGCACAATTGCTTCATCTGTCAGACATGAAAATGACTCCTATCACATTGTCCTTCTTAATTTTTAAGTCATTTTCACCCATTTTGAGGTTATGGGGAATCTTACATGTGTTTGATTGGATTCAGTCAAACAGGCTGTGCAGCTTTCACTATGCCTTGTAATTTTTTTCATTACAATAAAAAGCCTTTTAAATCACTGCTACTTAGACTTATATTGAAAATACTTGTGATACTTTTATATACAGTGAGTTTAATGCCAGGATGTGAAAGCAAATTGATTGTAGGCAATTCTGTGCTTGAGCACCCCAGAGTAAAAAGAATTACACTAGTAACCCTGGGGACCTCCTGCTCTCAGAAAGGCTGTCTGTGCACTCAGACATCCACTGGCTGGTGAAAAAAGAAGGGATTGCTTTAATTCTGATCTGAAATTGTATAAACACATTTTAATTCAGAGAAATAATTTTTGAAGGGGAAAAAAAGCACCTCAAGAGACACTTATGTTTAATGTTTTTAATTTAGTAAAATGAGCTGCAAGGAAAGTGTGTCATCTTTGCAATAAGCATTTGAACATCTCCTAACAGTGACTTAAATGCAGACAACTTGCCATCTGGAGGGTGTGTCGGGTGTGGGGAGGCTTGGCTGGATCAACTATAAAACCTTCATGGACTTTTTACCTCTGACACCCTGGTCAGAGTGAGAAGTACTTGGGGCTTTTAACTGAGTCTGTAATGACACATACTTCAGTCAGCTTGAGGAACAGCTGACATGTCTTAGGAATGAACTTAGAGTGTCGTGCAAGCATTAGAATGAATTAATATTTTTGGGAGGAGTCCTTGGTTGAGATTATGGTCCATGATCAGTCACTTTTGATTCTTCTTTCCTGGATCTTCAAGGTGAAATGTATTGGAAACCAAAGAATTCTTGTCTTTTCAATGAAAGCAAAACCCAGATGTGTTAGGCTTGATTTTAGCAGGCAGACTAGCTGCATATACTTGTTCATTTCCCTTCCCAGGCTTTGCTGGGTCAGATACCAAGGGAGGGTATGAAGGTGGGAAATGAAGACATAGAGTGTGTTTGTTGACATTGGCCATTAATACTTGGAGGGGCCAAAGGGGAAAATCTGTACAGACTAATGGGCCTGGAGTTAATACGGTTCTAAATCAAAGTCAGGCCCCTCATATGCAAGCATATTTCTATCAAGTTATGGCCTTGAACAACTTCTGGAGAGAACTTCGTAACAATGGCTACAGCTACTCATTGGGACCAAGGCCTCTTACCACCAGTTTCCTTGAATAGAGAGCTTTACCCAAGACCTTATCTCTGAGTTGTTATACTTGCCTGAGCATAGCTCCACCATGTATGTCATTCATTATCAGGTTATAATGACCAACTTCTGTTTAGAGAGGTAGTACCTGCAGAAGGGTACAAGAGTGCAGAACCCAGAGCCTGCTGCCCACCTTCTAAACCCAGCTCTGTCATTAATTAGCTGTGCAATTTTAGGCAAATTATATAACCTTTCTCTGCCTCAGCTGCTTCTTCTGTAGGATGGGAGCAATTGAGTCAATACTTACAAAGTCCTTGGTTACTACCACTGTATGCAACTTCCCAAGCAGGCTGTGAGACTTGCATGCTGAGGCTGTGTGTTATTTTGCAGTTATATGTACTTAGAAAATAAAAAGTGTATAAATGTGTATAGGCAATGAGAACATTTTTTTTTTCCTTTTCTCAGAATGAGAAAGCACTTTATTTTTTTTTCAATGAGAGCATTTTTCATGTGTGTTTGTTAGACTGATTGCCTCTGACGGACAACAAAGGCACAGGATCATTTAATAAAATCCTTGAGATAAAGTATCATGTGTAAATGTTGTTCAAAGGTGAGTTCACAGGAATCGCCTGGCTCCATGTTCTCCTTTTACAGATAACTACAGCCCAGAGAAGTGGGTCATATAACCAGGTTTTGGCAGCACCAGGACTAACTTCCATGGTTCTTGTCATCAGTGTGTGCCCGTTCCATGACACCATGCTAACTTTCAGTCTTTGTCACAAAGCAGATTCAATCCAGTCATTATTAGGAGGCCATTCCATTCTCCATCTGAAAAATTTCCTGTCTTGTAAGTTTCTTGAATCACTCTCCAGATTATCCATCTGTGTATCCTGAAAACTATCTGCCAAGATGGTGGGGCTCAATGCCAACACCCAGTCCCTTCCACAAGATAATGCCAACCATCACACCACTGGTTAGTTACAACAGGCTTTGCCAACCTTTCTAAAAGAGGATTGTCAAAATGTTTTACTTATGGGCTAAATTTTACATTTTTATTATTCACCATTCACAACATCTATTCTAATCTTTTACTGGTCAGGGATGGTCACTTTGCCTCAAAAACACCTTGTGAATTCCTATCACTATAGCTTTGTTCATGTTGTATCTTTTAACTGGAATAGTCTTTCTGCTTCTAACCCATCTTACAAGGTCCTGCTCAGTTTTACTTCTCCCATGGAGCCTTTATTAAATATCCCAGCTTATAGCTATTTACCCAATGCTACTCTGTTTTGATAAACTGGAGCCAGTAAATATCCATGATATTTCACTTCCTTTTATGAATATTGCTCAATTTAGACCTCTTCTCTTGTAGGCCAGAACTGCATATACTTCTACATGCAGTCTGGCCATCTGCACCATGGACTAATGCAACTTCTTGTTGTCTGGTCTTCCTGAGAGTGCATTATATAGATTACAGTTCATTTAGAATGCAGCTGCCGGGGTCGTGACTCACACAGAGATTAATCATTACGCCTGGGTTAGTTTCATTACTTTGACTACCCATTACATCTTGCCGAGATTATAAAACGTTGCTTTTAACTTACAAGGCCTACACTAGCATCCACTTACCTTCAAGACACGCATTTATGCTGGGTTTTTTTTTTTTTTTTTTTTGGTATTATCAGGTCACTGGAAATTGCTGGCATATCCTATAAGCTTTGACTTGAGAAATTAAGTCCTGCTGAAGCTTTCTGACATCAGATTGAGTAGCATGTCTAGAAAAGGAAGTATATCATGTATTTTATTATAAATAATATAAAAATTTATAGGGTAGATATAAAGGACTGGGATGAAAATTTTAATAAAATCACCAAGCTTTTCTTTGACTTCCTTTTAAAATAATAATGTCATCTCAAAAAAGATTTAAAGATTTTCCTGCAATTACAGTTGCTAATGAAAATACTACCACACTGTTGCAAGCCATATGTATTTTCTGTGGCACTATTCCCTTCCCTTCATCATGTGATTCAGCACAAGCCTGAAAAAAGAAAAGGATTCTGAAGAGAAACAGTGCTTCTGCTCCCAGTACACAGTGAGCATAAGTGGAAAAATTAAGGAAGGAAATAGTTACTAACAAAAATTGTCGCATAAACTCAGTGGAACCACAGAGATGGACTCAATTTTCCAAAATCTATATCCATGTGACGTCTTCCCAGAAGTAAAAAGAAAAAAATGCTAATGTGATAAAATACTTGAAGGAAAATTGTGAAAGTGTGCCCAACAGTCTTCTTCATTAGTATCCCTGACAATTGTATTTTAAGGAAGTTAAAATTAAATCTTAAAATATATGTGACATCTATGTGGACCTGAGGGGAAATGGAAAATGGAACGTGTTGTGAATGGTTTATTTAAGAACAAAAGTCGTATATTACAGTTTCAATCCTTGTATGAAAATTTGAATGCCCTTTTTTTCTTAGTAGGAACTTAAATTTGCCTGTCATTCTTGATGTAGGTAATGTGCATGAACTTGTTTCTGATTGATCTAAAAAATTTGACGAAGTCTTCATAAAACATGACTGGCAAGCAAATATAGAATTGCTAATAATAGCAAATATATAGAAAGGATTTATTCTATGCCAGGTACTATTTTAACACTTTATATATAGTAACTTATTTAATCCTCACCTACCTCTGTGAGGTTGGTGTTATTATTATTTTCATTTTACAGATGAAGAATCTGAGGCTCAGAGAGGTCAAGAAACTTGGTCAGTTAGATAATAAGTGCTGGCACCAGAATTCAAACTCAGCTGATCTGGCTCCTGAATTCATGTTTAAAACAACTATGTTATACTACTCCTTGGAGTAAGTGTAGGTGGACATTGTTCAAATTATCCAAGATCTGTATTATAAAAAGAGCAATTTGAAGGCAAGGAGAACAGAGACCATGGATTTGATGATTCATTGCTTAGGACCTAGGGTTCAGATTTATTCTATGGAGAAACAAAGTCCATCTCATAATCTAGAGTGAATTTGTGATAGTAGGTACATGCCAGGTGAGTTAGTTTGTTGGAGAATGGAGGGCTTTCAGAGCAAGGAGCTAGGTACATTATTTATGAGATAGTCTGAAAACATTTCTGTAACCTCTTCCATATACCCCCCATCCCTGGATCTAAACATTCATGTCAAGGAATAGAATAATTATTTGAACTAGAACACATAAAATTAGAGAGTATTTGTTTAGGTGGGAAAAGTAAGTCTTGACTATTTAAACTAGCAGAACTTGTAACAGTCAACCAAGGGCCAGCCACAAAAAAAAAAGAAAAAAGAAAAAAAAAAGGCATACAAATTCTTATCCTAGCTTTGGAATTAATGTGTCCCATGGATTCAGTAATATCAGACCTTTTTCATAGTTTCTTGGGAACATAAAGAACTGTATGCATCAGTGCCTTAAAATCTACAAAAGAATCATTCAGAATTTTTAATTATTGTTAGGAAAGCCAATACATTTATTTAGTAGTATGAAGTGTTTTCCTGTGTTGTTCTCTTCTGTACTCTTTGATTGTAATTTCCTTTGGCTAAAAACATTTCCTTTTTATTCTTTCACCAGGCCTTGAAGAGAGCTTTTTATTTAGGAGAACTTCAATATGTGTTGACATACTAAATGTAAAAATTGGGGTTTGGTCTAGTTTACCAAGCATGCATAGGGTGCTTACTGCACTATGCTACATGCAGGGACATGGAATGACATAGATGTGGGGGCCCTGCCCTTGATGGCCTATGTCTTGTTGAGTTCCCTATAAAGTATTTATTTGTCAGGATCATTGGTTTAGGGCCTGCCAGTCATCCCATAGATTTCCTCTCCAGTGTCCTATTCCTGCCTGAATCAGTTTGAGTGTCTCACCCTTAGCCACTAAATCCTGTGAACTGGTGAAAACTTATCTGCCATCCATTGCTTGGGGACATGGAAATCGCCATTTTGAAAAAGAAAATTTATGAACAAAAACCAGCCCTTTAAAAAACACAAAACAAAATAATAAAATATCACAACATCTCAGAATAATTTTTATATCAAGTTATAAAAATTGATATTAAAATGAGTTCTTGGTATTAATCTTTCTTTCCAAAGAAGGGGGATGACCTTAGTAAAGCATGCTACAACATTGCTGACATACTGGCTGAGTCATTTGTATTATTCTGCCAAATGGAAAACAGAGCTAAGAGCTCTCATTCTTACTTTTTGTGTTCCTGGTTTATATCCCAAATGGAACACATTGGTCTAATAAGCAACTTAAGCATTTTTATTTTCTGTTGTGTTCTGTAACATTCCTGTCCTATTTATAAAAAAAAAAAATCTACTAGAAATTTTACTTGAACGTATTTTCCATGACAGGGTTTATAACTCTGCTCTCATTACTCTATAGGGGGAAATAATACATCAATAACACAGTTATATAAAAGTCCTAATACAAGTCAGTAATGTGCTGGGGCAGAGTTCTTCATGGTTTAACCCAGAGGTTGACAAAGTACAGCCCCAGAGTGAAATCTGGCCTGTCATGTGTTTTGTAAATAAAGTTTTTTTGGGCCATAGCTACAGACATTCAATTACATATCGTCTACTTGACAGATTAGAGTACAGCTAGAATGACAGAGTTGAGTGGATACAAAAGAGATCATATAGTCCACAAAGGCTAAAATATTTGCTACCTGGTCCTTTGTAGAAAAAAAAAAATCTGCCAACCCCTGCTCTGAGCTATTTGCCAAATATATATAATAGATATGTTCATGGGGGAGGGGAAGCAACTTTAAAATTAGAGTTAGCGGTCTTTCACCTATTTTTGAATAACATGCATAAAGTAAAATAAAACTTAAAACTTTAAAAAAGAACTGATTTACTACTGATCTATGATCAGACATTAGAATCTCATTCAGATTTATACAATAGACAAGTTGAACAATTTTAATTTGGAAGTAATAGGTTAAGATATGGAAGTAGAAAGATGGTTAGACAAGATGAAGAGACAAGTCATTTTAAATAGGAAGAAGAGTAAGCAAAGACATGAAAATAGGAAAGCATATGAAGTTCAGGGTATGGAATGTCATCTTTTAGAAAGAAGCTGTTAATTTTGATGGACTGTATTTATCCTGAATTTAAAAAAAATCAATGTAAGAACTAATGATTGTGCAGTGGGTTTAGAAGGAATAGAAGATCATGGTTCTTGCCATGGAAAAGCTTAAACTTGAACTATAGATTCAAAATTAAAGTCCATGATAATTTTTTAAAAAGAAATATAAGACTTGTATATTAAAAACTACAAAACATTGCTGAAAGAAATTAAAAAGGACCTAAATAAATGGGAATACACTCATGTTTCATGGGTTATAAGACTTAATAAGATGGCAATAATCTTCAAATTGATCTACAGATTCAGTCCCTATCAAAATCCCAATTGGCATTTTTGAAGAAACTGATGAACTGATCCTAAAATTTATATGGAAATATAAAAGATCCAGAATAGCCAAAAAAAATTTGTTGTAAGACATACTTGCAGTTTAGAACTAAATAGCCAAAGATGGGGTTAAAAGAGCCAGAGTTGGAAGACTAATATTCACAATTTAAAAACTTACTACAGATCTCACAATAATCAAGACTGTGTGATATTGGCATAAGAATAAACAAATAGATCAGTGAAACAGAATTGAGAGTGCAAAAATAAACATTTATGGTCAATTGATTTTCTACAAGAATGACAGGACAGTTCAATGAGGGAAAAATAGTTTTGTTTGTTTGTTTTTAAACAAATGGTACTAGGACAACTGGGTCCACATACAAAGGAATAAAGTTGGACTGCAACCTCACACCATATATAAGAATTAGTTCAAAATAAATGAAAGCCCTAAATTTAACAGCCAAAACTATAAAATTCTTAGAAAAATAGAGGTGTAAATGTTTGTTGCCCTGGATTAAGCCACTGTTTCTTAGATAAAATACCAAAAGCATAAGCAACCAAAGAAAAAATAGATAAATTGCACTTCATCAAATTAAAAACTTTTCAAAAGACACTATCAAGAAAGCAAGAAACAGCTCACAGAATGGGAGAAAATATTTATAAAACATATATCTGATAAGAGTTTAGTGTACAGAAAACATAAGAACTCTTATAGCTGAACAATAAGAAGAAAGATAGCCTAATTTAAAAATGGGCAAAATATTGAATAGACATTTTCCCAAAGATGTTGTGTAAATGTTTAAATAAGCATATCAAAAGATACTCAACGTGATTAGTCATTAGGGAAATGAAAATCAAAACCACAATGAAATACTCCTTCATACCCACTAGGATAGCTATAAGCAGAAAGATAAACATTAATGTGTGTTGGCAAGTATGTAGAGAATTGGAACCTTCGTACATTGCTGGTGGGAATGTAAAATAGTTCAGCCTCTTTGGAAAACAGTTTGGTAGTTCCTTAGAAAGTAACTATGTTTAAGTTACCATGTAATCCATCAATTCCACTCCCATGTATATGTCAAAAAGAATTGAAACATATGTCTATACAATATCTTCTTTGTGAATGTTGATGCATTATTCATAATAGTCAAAAAATGGGAGCAACCCAAATGTCCATTACCTGATGAATGGATAAACAAAATGTGGTATTTCTATACAGTGGAATATTATTCAGCCATAAAAGGACTGAAGTACTGATTTATGCCATTAACATGGGTGAACCTTGAAAACATGCCAAGTAAAAGAAGCCAGACACAAAAGGTGACATATTACATTATTGCATTCATATTAAGTCTCCCAAATAGGCAAATCCCTAGAGGCAGAAAGTGGGATAATGGTTCAGAGGTGGGGAGGAGGGCAGATTGAGGAGTGACTGCTCATAAGTATGGAGATTCTTTATGGAATGACAAAAATGTCCTGGAATTAATAGTGATGATGGTTGTACAACTTTTGTGAATATAGTAAAAACCACCAAATTGTTTGGTATGTGAATTATATCTCAAAAAAAGCAAAACAAGAAAATGAAAGCCTATGAAGCAATTACCGGGGTAAGGATGTGTCTACAGGAAATGGGAGTTTTGACAAGAGAAAACTCCTATGTCCTAAAGAGGCCAGAAAGGTGAAAGGTAAGAGAGCCTTGACTGCAGCAGGTTGCAATTTGGGAAAAATGAAAAATCAGTTTGGAAATAGAGTTGTAAGTTAGGTTACGTGGGGGCCTTAAGAATCATTCAGAAAAATGTTATAAAGGGTTGCACATGGAGAAATAGGGAATCACTGTAGGTTCAATAAGTTGAAAGTAGAAGAAAGAGAAGCTACAAAATGTCAGAAATGAAAATAGAATTACAATGCAAAAGCAACAAAACCTCTTTAAATGGAATAAGGCCAATCTAAGTAAGTTAAGTATATTCTACAATTTTATACATGTGTGTGTGTGTATACATACAAGTTATTTATATATATATATATATGTGAGATATATATATACGTGATTCCATATAATAATGTAGTAATGCACTAAATTCAGTCACATTACCTCTTTTGTTTGAATTAGAAACATAAACTGTGTTCTTCTGCCTATTTAAGAGCTATTAAAAATTTTTTTAAATTACAGCTGTTGAAGCTCACTGCAAAAAAAAATGATTAAATAAAATCCTTCAGTTTATTGATTTTATCATATTTAATGTTTGCTGTGACAATCTGGTGTATCTGTATAATGAATGAAATGGCTCTCTTTTATTAATATGCAACACCATGTTTCAACTATATTATCCATTGAATATTACAAAAGGAAGATTTTATCTTGTTTATTAGCTGCCCTCTTGAGAGTCATCACAAAATTATTGCAGGTGTAGGTAGTCCTGCTGATTGAAATCTCTGATAGGGCAAAGTGCTTCCAAATCCATTCCACTTTTATGGAGTGACTGAAACCTGTGGGCTGAACCAAACTTGTAACCCTGAATTTGTGACCAAGAATGCAGGACCTACTCCTCTAGTGTTTTTGACCTGAATGAAACAGGCAAAATCTTGGGTTTGAGCTTAGTGCCATGGGTCTATAGCTATAAATGATCTTCCTTGTTTTGGCAGACTTGTCTAGTTGGGTGATTTTTAATAGCCATCAACAGTCAAACTCTGCAGAGCATGTTGAACTATCCACAGAGACGGTATGTTTGTCAATACTCAGGTATCCTGTAAGTCACTTAGATGCTGGCTTGATTAGTTGGCATGAATAAAGTATGAATAAAAGGGTGTGGGTATCCTCACTCACCTACTTTTATGTGCTTATTTGCCAAAGTTTTGGCATAATTTAGACATTAGGGAAGAAATGATAAATAGTTTGCTATAGGTATAGATTTCTCAGAGTGATTCATCATAGAGTGGAATTGCCATACTTTTAAGTAAGTCGTGGCATATAAAATTCCCAGTAATTTTCCACTTACTCTTTATTCATTAAAGGAACACTTAATAAACTTGTGTCATATGTAAAGTATCATTTGGGGCATGTTGTAAAAGGCACAGTCCTGGTCCCAGCATTTTGGGAAAGAAATGCTTTAGAAATGCAAGAAGAGTTTTGTAAATCATGAAAAGATCAGATCAAAAATGTAATTGGTATTGGTGGTGGGAATATGTATATTTTCTGCATTTTTAACATTTTCGGTACTTCAGAAATTTTCTATAGTGAGTACTTATTATTTTGATAATAAGAACAACAGAACAACAGTAGGAATTAAAAAAACATTAAAAAAATCTATACCTGAGAGCAGAGATAAAAGAATAGAGCAAGGCCTTTGGAAGGGTTTGAAGGATGATTGAGGATGGGGTTGGTTGGAAGGGTTTTATATCTGACAGGAGGAATGAGGAAAGACTAATATGGGAAGAAATTTGGGGGTGATCCTCACGGCAAGCAAACACCAGCTGCCAGCCCCTGGCCCTCCTGTTGCCTGACCCTGCTTCTCTGACATGTCCTCTAGTTGTCTGAAGTCTGCCTCTCCTTTCTCCTGCTTGTTGATTCCAGAACCTTCTACTGTGCCTACCCTCAAAACTTCAAATGCTTTCCTTTTGTCTAATGAATGAACTTTAATCTCTTTACTCTGCCATTGAAGACCTCTGGTCATCTGACTCCAATTATACCACCCCGTTTTAATGCTCATTAGATGTCTCCATTAACTTTCCTGCCACACAGGCCCCCTCTGCATCTTCTGATGACCCTTTTTCATTTCCCCTTCCAGCTTTAGTTTTTCAAACTTTGTTCCTCACTTTCTGACTAAAACTCCTATATATTGCTCAAAGTTCAGTTCACTAGTTCAATTCACAGTGCTTCCACACAGGGATTCAGTTTGTTTATTTATTTATTTATTTATTTATTTATTTATTTATTTATTTATTTATTTATTTAAGATTTTATTTATTTATTTGAGAGAGAGAATGAGATAGAGAGAGCATGAGAGGGGGGAGGGTCAGAGGGAGAAGCAGACTCCTCGCCGAGCAAGGAGCCCGATGCGGGACTCGATCCCGGGACTCCAGGATCATGACCTGAGCCGAAGGCAGTCGCTTAACCAACTGAGCCACCCAGGCGCCCGGGATTCAGTTTATTATCTCTTACTTCAGTACTGTTCAGTATATTTGTGTCTGCACACTCTTTTCTCTGGAGCAAATCCGTAACTTTTATCAGATCCTCAAAGAGTTGTGTGACTCCAAAAAATTTAAGAATCATTGATCTAGAATAATAAATCAATTATGCCATTAGTCTGGGATTTGATTATTATATATAATATATATAAACTTGATTATTTCTTTTAAAACATGAGTTATTAAAGAACTCTCACTCATTTTTGATGGTTATGTAAATTGGTACTAACTTTTCAGAGACCAATATGATAGAATCTCTCAAAATTTAAGAATTTAAAAATTTGAATCAGGAATTTCCCTTATGAGTATCTGTCCTACAGAGATATTTAAGCATGTATGTGCACAATAATATATGTAGATAGCCCAATGTAACCTTGTTTATAAAAGTACAAAACAGGAAGTAACCTGAATGTTCATGAACAGAATGATTAATGAAGTAAGGGAAGAAATAGCAATATTTGGAATACTATGCAGCAGTTGAAAGGGATAAGATAGATATATTATATTACCTGTAAAGATCTTTAAACATAGTGTTTAATTAAAGGAAAATTGAAAAATGTACATTTTTAAAAAGTTTAAAGGTTATGTATACTTGTAATTGTATAGAAACAAGCTTGGAATCCCAGTCTAAATCCTTAAAGTCAGACGTCACTCTCAGGGGTGATCCTGGGAGTTTCGAGACTGGAGATTAGAAGGAACTTTCCCTCTTTATTTACTCCTATAGTGGTTGTATTTTTATAACCAAAATGCATTTGTCTACTGCTTATGTAGTTAAAAAAAAACAAACAATGCGAACAAAATTTGTATTGGACTATAATATAGCTCTTCAATTTACCAGGAAAATGGATCTTTCTTTTCTGAAACCCAAATTTTCCATATTTCTAGTGATAATCAAGAGTCATATACAATTTTTATATCAAATCACTAAGTGTATGCAGTCTACCAGAGTCATTTTCATAAAGTAGTGCTTTGACCAGGATGCATCTTTAGATGATTATCTGTAGATCTTCAGTCTCCAATATGGTATCTAAATAGCCCCTGTGCTAATGATGATGATGATGGTGGTAGTGATAATGACAGTGATGATGATCTAACAATGACCAAACTCTATTTCAGATACTGGTCTAGATGCTTTATAGGTAGTAACTCATGTAATTGTCACAAGCACCCTATGAAGTAGACACTTATTACTCGCATGTTATAAATGAGGAAACTGAAGCACAGAGAAGTTAAGCAATCTGCCAAGCCCATATGACTCTGAGCGGCAGAGCTGGGATGCCTAATGGGTCATTCCAAGGTCCACGTTTCACCATGCTGTCTTCAGGTTCAAACCCACATTTACAGCCTCATTTTTACTCACCTCCAGTCTTTCTACCTCCCCCACATGCTGTGACTCAGTCCTTGCACTCTTCAGCATTTGCCAATATCCCCTGTTTTTCTGAGGAACAGAGGCTTTTACGTAATCTTGGAAACACAGTTTAGAGATGCCTGGAACACAGCAGACCTGCAGCTTGATACTTTGACCACATCATTTCCTCTAATTTCCACGTTCTTTCAAGGCTTAGACCAAATGCTGTCTCTTTGTGAAGATTTTCTTGCTTTCTCGGCCTGAATTCCTTCCTCCTGCTCTGTTCCCAAAGCCCCTGTTTGTCACTTCTTTTATACCATATACATCACATTTGGTCTTTTATAAGCCTTGTTACTCTTTATGTTTTTTTTCCTCCACTGGACTCTTAGGTTTCTGAAGGCAAGGGTCAGCTCTTCTTCATCTTCTACAGTGTACTGCCTTAGTAATATCTTTTTGAATTTATTTGAATTTGTGAGATTGTCAAGAAACATGTTTGATATTTGGATCATTAGAGTCAGACAATTAACTTAGAAACTTTTCTTTTTTTTTAGATTTTATTTATTTATTTATTTGAGAGAGAGAGAGAGAGCGAGCTCAAGAGAGAGCATGAGCTGGGGGTGGGGGCGTGGGGGAGGTGCAGAGGCAGAGGGAGAAACAGGCTCCAGGAACTGGAGATCATGACCTGATCTGAAAGCAGTTGCTTAACCTACTGAGCCATCCCGATGCCCCATTTAGAAGCTTTCTGAGCAGAGTTTTATGTGTGTGTATAAAAACTTAGAATTCCCATTTTAGCAAATGAATATATCCAAAAGTTATCAGAACTAAGGGTTTCATGTGTAACATGTTTGAATAATAATGCTTAATAATTATGCTAATAATATTAGTAACAACAGATGAGATTTATTTAGTACTTATAATGTACCAGTACTTTAAATATTTCACTTGATATTTAAACAAATATTTGAGGCTGGAACTATTAAATCTCTTTTTTTTTTTTTTTATGGAAAAAACCTCAGGCTTGCATAGGTTAAAATATGCTGGGCAGGCTCAAAGATGTAGTCAGAATCTGAGTCAGGACTTGAAGTCCAGTTGGCCTGATTTCAGAGCCTTGGCTCCTTGTTCCTAATGCTGACTTCCAATAGTGCGCACTGAAGCATGGGGGTGGGGGGTGGGATTTTGTCATGGGATCAACACTGGGCTGAATCTTGGATAGCAGTCTTCCAGTCCTGGTTCTTCAATTAATTATGTAAACTTTGGATTGCCCATCAATATTTTTAGGTCTCATTTTCCCATTGTGCTGAGGTGGGTTGGCGTAGTGAATCAGTAAGTATCCAAGGTCCCCTCCAATTCTAGTCTCTGATTCTCAGAAGGAGCCAAAGCCTCACTGACGTTTACCGAGTGTTACATATGGCACGTGTCAACAGCTGTGAAAATTTTATTTAATCCACTGTGTTTATTTTCTTCAACATAAAGGTGAAATATTTTTACATTTTCCCAATGCATTTCTCAGTAATAACATAGCCAGTAAAAATATTTTTGTTCGTGTAGAGCAGTGCTATTATATCTTAGCCAAAGAAAAAGCACACTATTATAAACTGGTGGAGGAAAAAAAAGCCTCATTTGTTATCAAGAAGGAGCAGAAATATAGCAATTATTATACTGCCCTTTCCCTAATTTGACTTAAATTAGTGACTTTAAGTTATCAGAGGTTATGAAATATACCGTATGTGCACATAGGAGACAAAAATATTGCTTGCTAATACCTACGTTTATGACATTAATCTATCTCTCAATGATCTAATATAAAATAAACCATTTGAAAGCAATTTCGTTGAAATACTTTCAGAAATGTTGAAATGAAAATATTAATCTTTTGGAAGTGTCATGCTGGATGTTTTTTTTAAGTCCCAGGAAGATGGGTTAGGGAGTGCCGAGAATAAAGAAACAGCCAAGAAGATGCAAAACCAAGAGGTAAAGATGTCAGCCGGTAGACAAGAGTGCCAGTTCCTTCTTACCTTCCTTCTTTCCTCCCTCTCTCTCTTTTTCCTTGTCTCTCTCTTCTCTCCATTCCTTCCTTCCATAAATATTATGGTGAACTTATGCTAAATAAAATACTGTGTCAGGCACAGGCATACAGACGTGAAACAAAGCAAAGCCTTATCCCATGGAGCCTGGGCACTAGGGATTATCCATAGAGGTGGGTTGGGTTCTTTGGGGGGGGTCCAAGTGTAATGATAGGCTGAAGGGTCCATACTTCGTCTACTCATGGATACTCACTTTAGGCTGGTGCCTATTCAACAGGTCCTTTTAAATTGCTTTTTTCTGTCTCTTGTGCAGCTACACTCCAGCATGTTAGCATACTTTCTTACTCAGTGTACTTTCTCCTTAACCAAAAGTAAATAAATAATAGGAAAACTAATTTTAGTCTTTTAAGAATATTGAAATGTGTTCAGTATATGTAATTAAAGTCATTCCAGAAAAATGTATATGGGGGTGGGAGTTGAATGCGTTTTTCTACCTCTGATGCACAAGTGTATTTCATACCTACCTATGTAGTTTCTTTGCAATTGGAACATAGGGCAGCTCTACCTCAAATATGATTGAAACTCTTCAATAACTTATCAGTTCACCTAAAATAAAATCCAGTCTGCCTTCTAAGGTCCAGGATGATCTAGACCATCTCTACTTCTGTTTCATCTTATCTCCTTTCTATACCCTCAAGATGCCATGGTCTTTTCCAGTGTCATCATCCCAAACGGCAGCATTGATTTCCTTTGTTGCCATCTTATTATAGTTTCTTTCTTGTTTGTATTTGCTTACTTGTTTATTATTTGTCTCTTCCCCAAAGTGTGAACTCCATGAGGGATTTGTCTCTTGCATTTGCTACTATAGCCAGAGGGGCTAGCATGGGTGTCTGGTACATATTTACTGAATAAATGAATGAATGAAGAAATGAATGGGCACACTCATTTGAAACTTAGAGAAAAACACAATGGTCAGTATTCTACAAGATGGAATAAAGTGTTAAAGGTATAGTTTGAAGTGACACAGCTTGGGTTCAAATCCCAGTTTTATCATTCACAAACTGTATGACCTTGGGAGAAATCGCTTAAGCTATCTGTGCCTCAGTTTCTAGAGAATGAAGATAATAATGGCATCTACCTCAAGGTTTGTTGTGATTATTAAACAAAGTAACACATTTAAAGTAGTTGGACCAGTAAATGCTAAAGAATGGTCGGGAAGATGCATAGTCAAGAATTTCAGAAATGCTTGTTGATAACCACTAGGATTCGAATGCCATTGAAAGTTTGGAGGTGGGATGTCCTGTGGCTCTTTGCTTGGTCCAGTGTGTGGACCTGACTGCTGGCAGCCCCTGCCAGAGGTGGGAGGACCAGAGTCCTCCCTTCCGTATGGCTGGTCTGGGACATCCCAAATGTACATGGCCCGGTCTGGCTTTACTGATAGAAACACTTGAAGGCCATTCACATGTAGATGCAGTGCAGAACTGGCTATCACTGACAGTATTTCACTAACAGTTCAGAGGAAAACAGTAGTGATATAACTCAGCTAAGGCCTGCCCAACTGCCAGCTTCCAGAGCATCTGGGGCTTTCCAGGCAGAAATGACAAGACATTGACATTTTTTAGACTCTATGCTGGAATTTGATTTGGAATCAAGGTTTGTAACAGGTTGAAAGTGATTCATCAGTTCATTTTTGCAGATAAATGAGCAGTCCCTTGTTTCCTTGGAAACTTGGACCTGAGCATATGTAGCTCAGAACGTGCACCCTCATGTTTTCAATCGAGCAGATACAGGATGAGTTTCTCCCAAGAGATTCAATATGTTGCCTTAAACAGAAGAAGCTAGAATAGGAGAGCATTGCCATATTAAAATTGGATACTACAGACATGGCTAGATTTCTCAAAACATGGTAATTGTGAATAAAAGAGATAGGCACTCATAATCTGGCCCTTGCTGGGTTAGCAATTTGCATAATTTATTTTTCTGAATTGAAAAGGTGAATGTACTTCTTGAAATATTCCTTTGTATACATTTAGAATGTCTAGTGTTTACACTGCTTACTCTTTGAAGATCTTCACAAGCTAAAATCAAGCTCTAAACCCCTATTTCTGCATAGTGGCATATAGGGAACTAGAGAGAGAAATTCTTGTTCTGGAATATTTGTTACACACATGAGGCAAAGTTAGCTTCTTTAAAGAAGTCTAACATATAGGATGATTTTTAGTTCCTAAGATGCTCTCCGTGCCTCCTGCTGCTTAGAGTGCTCTAGAACTTGCACGTTTTCCCATAGCCTGTTTAAAATGCCTGCTACTTTCTACTAGCAAAAAGAGCTCCTTTTGTGTTAGGTCCCATGCTGAACTTTTGTATACCTTCTTTCAAATTCTCGTATTTTCCCACTTAGCAAATGAGATTGATGTTCAGAAAAGTTAAAGCAGTTTACCTGTGGGCACATCATTTTTGAGTGATGAGACCAGAAGTTGAACACAGGTCTATCTGAATCCCAAATCTGTGCCTGTTATTTAGGACCCACTTTATCTACTATGATAAGGCAGAGTGGAAGGATGGAGTGTTCTGTTTAATTAGTATTCTGGTTAATAAAAAGTTATAAATATATCATTTATAATTTACTAACAGGTAAAATATTAGAATAGGGCAAGTGAGTGGGAAGGAAATAGATAGTAACTCAGTGTGAGGTGAAAAACACTTAGCAAGAGTAAGAGTCAGAGGTGACACAAAATAGTATCATGTGAAGTTGTGTGTTCCCTCTCATTGGATCTACAATTAGAGACTAGAAGACCACATGTAAAGCATGTAGTAGAAGAGGTTTCTGCTGTTTTGTGCAAGATGATGTTGAAGTTCTCTAACAATTTTAAGACTATGAATCTAGATAACAGAGACCACAGTGAGTGAGATTTAATCTTTGCTGATTCAAAAGGTACTTCAAGGCTTTTCAGTGCTTCCAGAACATCACTGTGACCATCAATTATGAGTCCTGAGATGTGAGGAAATATTGGATTTCTGGCTAAAAGAAGGCCAGCTAAGACAAACTTTTTTTAATCTTTTAAACTATTGCCAGAAACCAAAGTTATTCCTAGATCTGGAGTCTGTAAACTTTTTCTTTAAAGGGCAGTTAGTAAATATTTAAGCTTTGTGTACCATGTAGTCTCTGTCACAATACTTGACTCCACCATTACAGGATGAAAATGGCTATGGACAATATGTAAATGCCTGAGCATGGCATGGCTGAGGATAGTTTTACTTATAAAACCATTTGGTGTTGTAAATTTATAAATTTCCAACCTCTATTCTAGATTAAACATCCTAAAATTGTCGTACATATTTCCTTTTCTAGTGGCTATACAAAAAGTCAGACCCAAAGACCTAATCACAATGGTTTAAGATCACCGAAGTCTTTTTTCTCTTCATGTACATCAAACATATGCATCAAAGATAATACAGTATCAATTGGTTTCTTTGAAAAAGAGAGCCAGTAGAATAAGTATATTTGGAAGTGATTTCCAACATTTAAAAAAATACTTGGGGAAAAAGAAAAGAGTTCTCAGGATAGCATCTGGGAAATTAACTAGGACCATCAATTATGCTGAAATAATCACCAAGGACTAAGTTGACACATAACCAATGTTCAGTATGATGACTGTGGCCGAAAATTATTTGTGAAAGTAACTACAAATGAATTTAGAGGAAATTGTAATTTTTCCCTTTAGTTATTTAAGTGATAAGAAGCCCTTCAAAATAATGACAAATGTTACAAGCTGACTTTGCACCATGGAAATGATGTTCAAATAATACAGTACCCGAGCACCTCTGCCTAATTACCTAGGCACTATAATGACAGTTTAGAAATATTGAGGTAGCTATTGATAAAGAACATGGAAAATGTGAATATTCTTCAAATTTTTGGCAGCAGAGATGGACACTGAACTCCTGGTTTAAATGGAGAGCTCATGGCTTCTTTCCTAGATTTAGCTCATTTCAGGTCCATTGAGCATGTTAGAATCAGTAGTGGTTTTTCCATGGGAATTTATTCTTACCCCTGATTTGGAATATTATAAACCACTCTTTTTTCTCCTTTTTAAAGAAAGCAAGCCTGACATTGACTCACATATGATTTAAAAATACCTAATATTTGAAGAGTGCATGCTCACAACACTCAACAATTCTACACAGACAAGATTCTGGGGTAGGGGTAACTCTAGAGCTGCTACTTATTTTGAAAATCTGGATTAGTCATGTGACCTCTCAGCCTCACTTTCTTCAAGTTTAAGATGAGGTCAACAATATGCAGTTCAAAGTCTATTGTGGGGATTAAGTGATATAACACTTGGTGAAACATTCTATCCTACAAAATAGATAAAACTATGATTGTTATTAATGTCAAATGGCTTTTTAAAAAATGACTATACTAAAAATATTTAGGCAAAACAAAATTTAATTCAATGAAAATTCACTTAGCTCTCTTCTTTCCTGAAAAAAAAAATCTGCTTTGAGTAAAAATAATTAATGAAGTAGCCAGGTGTCAAGATAGCCAAAGTTTTCACATTAATAATGATTGCACCACTTGGAATTTCTCTGACTGTGGCTCCAGAAATCTTAGAAATTGGTGATTCCTTTCTTGACTGAGTACATGGGGGGCTTTCCTTTTGGCATCCTGTCCAGAGGGATTTATTGGCTATCCATTTCTGTGGTTACTTTGAAAAACTACTTCTAGCTAGTTAATTCATGATTCTGCCTGTGTAAAATTCCTTGTGGCTGGCTCCTAATGAGAAAAAAGCCAAGTTGATAGACTTGGGTTCGTGAGGCCCTGAATAATCCCCTTTGTTTTTTTCTGTTAATCTTTCAAGTAAGGCAAATCTGGAGTTACTCAAGTCATAATGTTTTACCTGAAAGCTTACTACTTAGTTGGCTAAATATTTAGTTTTAGTTAGTAAAGTGGTAAAAGAAATATATATATACATGTAATTACATATAAGAATCATATGTGATAATACATATATACTATATAGGAATCAGGTGGCTTATCTTAATCTAAAAGAAAAACTCCAATAAATTATTACTTAAATGTGAATTCCTCCACAAACTTTCTTCCCTTTACAGTCTGTCTCTGGACTACCCACAGATCTTTGGCTCATCTTCCCACTTAGGTTCAACTCTTCAGTAACTAAAAATCCATAGATCCTGACGTTTATTCTATAACAAAATATGATTCCTCCTGTTGTTATCTTTATATTAGAAACAGAGCTAATGCTTACTGAGTACTTGGCCTGTGTGAGAGAGTGTGTTAAGTATTTTTCTTGAAATTTTTTCACCTTTATAACAACACCCTGGGGAGTAGATATTATTACTGTTATTTTAAAGATGAGGAAACTGAATATTAGGGAATAAAATTGGGTTAAGGACATATATTTAATGAATGGTACAGCTAGTACTCAAATATAAGGTAATTTGATATGAAAACTCAAATTGCAATATATCTTTCACAGTCTATTGCTTGAACTTGTGAATTTAGAAATGGATGAGACTATCTTGATATATACTTTTTATATATTATATATATTTTATGTATGTATCATAATATATATTGCATATTATTTGTTGTTTGTGCCATTTTATATGTATGTATTGATGTATCTGTAATATATGCCTATATATGTATTATATGCAAACACACATACATATATATTTCATGTATGCATAAATAAAATACCCCAGCTCATTGCAACTGCAGCATACAATTGACATGGTCACTTACATGTTTTTTGCATTTCTACAAAGGAATTTGCAATGGAAGCCATTAAATAGGATGCAATTTGTAAGCCTTTCATTAAATAATGATTCTCAGCCGGATTTCTGAGAAGGGAATATTAATGCAACCATATGTAACTAGCATTGCAAGAAATTAGCGTTGCTGATTTAGTCTTGAATCAATCATTTTAAGCTATGCATTAGACTCTTTGCTGATACATTTCTGTCTCAGACAACTTAGCACAAATTGTGGGCTGAATACAGTCATGTTAAGAGTATAATTTTTGTGAAATACCACTAGCATTTCAAGTTTCTTTGGTTTGTTAGAGAATGATCAAATCCATATGCAGAAAGTAAAAATGCTGCCACTCAGGGTCCAGTGGCTAATTACTAATCTCTAACGTGTATTTCATGGGCATGAGGTTAGGTGGTAAGTCAAGATTCTGATGCCAACTCAAAGCTAGATTTCTGAACATGGAGCTGGAATGAGTTTGGATGTGGGTGAGGCTGCTGTGTATTAAAATCTCTAAAGCCCTAATCTGGTTACCAAGGTTTGAAAATGCTTTGAGACATTTTGAGGTTTTCCTGGAAACTGTGTTATCGGGCCAGTTCCACAGTATTTTTTCCAACTTTGAAGTAATGAAGTATGCTATTGTCCATGCTTATTTTATTAGTCACAAGAAGCTGTTTTAATAACAAAGATTAAGTCATCACACAGTGATGATCAGAGTTTTAGCTAAGAGAGATCATGAGAAAAGAAGCAGAAGAATTCTACAAAAAACTAGGTAAGACATGTCTTCTGCAGAGCAAATGTGCTAAGAAGCCTTAGCTTGGTAAGGCATGCAGATTTGTTGCCACTCCAGTGTCTGAACTGCTCCCTTTAGAAAGAACTCTGTGGAACCTGCCCCATGATTGCATTTGATTGTTATTTATGTTAACTTCCTTTTATCCAAAATAGCTCCCCTCCCCTACTTTTACTTTGAGTAATTGGTTATTTTTATTCTGAGGAATGACTTCAGTTTATTGCTTTCTCATGGTGTCATTTAACTGGTTTTTCTTTTTCCTGTATACTAGTGAGATCTATACATTTGATTAGATTATGGTTCAAATTTTTTTGGCCAAGAAGAATTCATAGGTGTTGCTGTGTTTTTCCTTTTGCATCTTATTAATAAACACATAATATCTGGTTAATCAGTCAGTGAGTGGCTTCCCTAGGCAGCATCCTCCTGATCCATCCATCATAAAATTTCCTATAAACCTTTACCTAAATGATTTTGGCAGCTACGGATGAAGGCTGCCTCGATCCATTATTTCATTAGAGAGTACTAAAATGTTTTAGAATGAAGTCTACTGCAGCTAAAAGAAGGTGAGGTTGGTCACAGTTCCTAAGAAATAGCCAAGGACACTAGACAGGGACAATACAACAGTATGGAACAACCGAACAGTATGATTCAGTTGGACAAGCTCGTAAGATATATTCAACATTCTCAAGTAAATTTCATAAACATATTTGCCAGTGTTAAGCAATAAGAAAATCTCCAGGCTGGTGGAGCAGTCAAAGCCTCAACACCAAATAACTCAATAAAATAAAGGCTCAGGAACAGAATGGCCTTAATCTTTATGTTCCTTGGTGTATCTTCTAGTGGTATCCAAGTGGTTTCAGTCTCATTCAAGCTTCAAGTAAAACTCCAAGGAAGGTAACAAGGCGACAGTCATATCTCTTTTTATGAATGTTGTACATATAATTCTTCCTAGGTAAATATTTAGTTCAACAAATTGCAGAAGCCAAATTGTCTTGCTGTTTCTTAGTATATTTATCCCATAGCAATAGCCAGCAATATAGGTGGTTTGAATGTCTTCACGAGTAAACAATTACCACCAAAAATAAAACAAAGCAAAACAGGTTCTTTTTTTTTATTCATACCTTTTTGCCTTTCCCAACTGATATTCCTCATTTCTACCATAGAAAATAGAAATAGAAAGCCTGGTGATTGGTATTAAAGAGGGCACATATTGAATGGAGCACTGGGTGTTATACGCAAACAATGAATCATGGAACACTACATCAAAAACTAATGATGTAATGTATGGTGATTAACATAACATAATAAAAAAAAGAAAATAGAAATTATTTGAGTAACTGTTTTCTCAATTATGCCAAGGATGGCTTAGAACCAGTAACACTCCATGTCATAGGAGAGAGGGTAATTCATTACTTAAAGTGAAGGTCTAAAGGCATTAGGCCTTAATACTCTTGTGGGACCCTGATGGAGAAAGGCTGCTAGACTGTAAATACTTAAGCATCTTTGTTAGCCTGAAAGATCCTTGAAAACATTTCTTGTTCATCTTTGTCTTCACCATATTGCCCAGCTCAGCACCTTGCTCATAGCAAGTAATCAAATAACATTTGACAATCATTAAATAAGTGATTGATTAAGCCTAGATACCTGGCCTTGGTTGTCATAGTCCACAAAACTTGCTCTTTTGAAAGAATCATAAAAATAGTGCCAACATTTTGTATTGTTATACTTCCCAGACATTTCTATGTCCCTTTCCTCTTTTATTTTCTTTATAGAACTTATTGTCCATATTGTACAACAGACTCTATATTTTTACTAATTTTTTATATTTCCCTCCAGTAGAATAATTTTTTTTTCCTGTTTTGTTCACTGCTTTTCTCCCACAGTGTCTAGACTAGTACCTGGCACGTAATGGATATATAACAAATATTTAAGGAACAAATGAATGTTCAGAGCATTCATTCTTATATAAAATGTATGAATGGCATGTTTTCTGCCCATTTCTTTAACTTTCTTTAATATTTGCTCAAATATTCCCAAGTTCTTTTGTCTTTATCTTTAATGTCTAAATAAAACAACACAAACCTAGTTCCTATATAACTAACTATAGGAAACCCTATCCCTGAATTATTTTGCTGATTCCTGGTAGGTGCCTAGATGTCTCATTCATTGTTTATCATTTCTCATTCTGGGCCTAACCCAAATGGTTCTATTATTGCCACTTGCTCTCCAGGTTGTCCTTGGGGAGGCTATGGCTTTTTCTCCTCTCAACTTTTCCCTGAGTACAGAACAACATCTAACTCTGCTCCCCTGATTGCCATAAAAGTTGCATTAGGTTGCTGTGGTTAAGCACCTTTGCTGAGGATTTGGGGAAATCATGAGAGCCACTCAGCATAGACAACTCTGGAACAAACACTGCAGGTCGTGAGGTTTGTTGGTCATCATCTGTCATGGGTGTTCACCTGCTGGACATTTCTTTCCTTAGACCCAGGTCTTCTGTCATGTTTGGGGGGCCCATGCCCTCATCTGTGTCAGTCTCCTTCCCCCTTTTCTCTCTTTTCTGGTCTGTACACTTAGCTCCTCTCAAAGGCTTCAACTACTTTTTTTTTTTTCCCCCTCACTTTGCTGGTTACTTTCCATTGCTGAGGCTTTCCTTCCAGACCTGGCTTTAAGATTTGCCTAATAGAGTCCATTAAGGAGTTTTCTCAAAAGAAAACACATCATTTCTCCATTTGATACATTCTGCTGCCACTTTCAGAGTGTGGCACAATGTCCTTACTTTACCCTGGGTTCTTCTGGAGAGTAGAACCCAAGACAGACTTCTTTTTTTAGAAGTGGTGCTAGGGAACAAGAAATGGCACTTGAAGAGTACAACTATTCAAGGGCACAATACTGAGCAGGCCACCATTGTAGTTAACATGCTTGATCCTGCTGGCACTTTCTGAGGAGCTGTGCAGACATGTTTCAGAATTGTCTCAAAGAACAGAAGGGAAAAGCCTTTAGCCACTCCTGACACTTCTGGGCACGTAATGGATATTTGCATGTGTGACTATCAAATGGGCATCACAGAGGACCTTCAGGGCACATGCCAATGACTGAGGGAGGCACTGCAGGTTATCCTTGTGCAAGACTAGCTGCCAACACTGTGGCTGGTATAAAAGGCAGGCTGAAAGCATAGAAGGTGGTGCCCCCACATTGTTAAATATAAAGTTTAACACTAGGCAGGAATTCAGAATTCCTACAGCATAATGGACTGCGTGAACTTGGACAAGTCCCTCTACTTCTCTGAGCTTACATTTCCTCAAAATAAATAATGCCTATCTAAGAGGATTGTTGAAGTTTGGAGATAGTTTAACTAAACATAAAACAGTGAAATGAAGCACATAATATGGATCCCAAATAGAGTATTATTATAATACATACACTTAATATTAAAATCTGGCTGTTGAGTGACTATCTGAATCGAAGTCAAGAAATAATAAACTATTTCTGTAGTAGCAGGCAATCAGATTTCCTTGAAAGTGGATGCTCTTCCTTACTATGGGAGGTAGGTTCCAACATTTGCATTTTTTTTCATCCAAAGAATTATGTGAAGTGTAGATGCCCTATTACCTGAGGAGGACCTTGAAACCATGGGAGCAGATGCACTGCAAGCATGGTGGCAGAGCTGAGCATCCTTGATGTGCAGTAACCTCATGCAGTGTTAGTGCCATAACAAACAGGCACACTTTGGGACTGTGGATGAAGGAAGGTTGAGTAGCAATGTGGTAATGATCCTTCTTAAAGGAGAAAATCTATCCTGCAAAGCCAACCACCACTCAAAGCTGGAGACCTTTCCACTTCAGAGCAGCATGGTTGATGCACTCGCTCATGGGTATTTATGAAAAAGTTAGCAGTTGAGGCAAGGGATTTGATTGAAGTTTCAAACTGAATATTGGAAAAGTGATTTATTGATCTTTCCAGGAAGTAACAGATTTAACAAAACCATCACTGAAGTTTGTCTAGACACATCTAGAAACAAAGTCCATCAAGATATACCCAGGCAAATCCAGATTTGTTTCTCAAAATATTACCATGAGGCATACACTGAGCTGCCAGGCCAAGATGAGGCACATCCACCAAATGCTGCAAAAAGTTTTCTCTTGTCAGAAGTTCCAGGGAAGTAGCAAAATTATTAAAAAAAAAAAAAAGTACCACATATTCTCTAAGAATTATTGTGTATTTAAAATACTGGAAATTGTTTTTGTTACAGTTACTAAAAACACCAGTAATTCAGACTCCCATAGCCTATAATAAAAAAATCAGCTTTTGTAAACATATTTAGGTTTGTCTGAAATCACATCCTTTACCAAATAGGACAGTTGATATTGTCAATTACTGGTCACAGCAAGATGCCTGTGACCATTTCTGTCAATGAGTAAAAACACTGTATTTAAAGTCAGTTCTTTGGGTAATTCTGGAACCAACTAGGTTATTTGGGATTTGACTGGGTTAGTTTATGTCATTCCTGTAATTCTTTATTTGTCTGTGATTCTTTATTTTTTACATAAGGAAGGCTGTGTCAGATGAGTTGACACACATTAACACTATATATTTATAAAACATTTATTAGTTTTAAAAGTTCTTTCATATTTGTTAATCTCATGTTTATATATCTTGATATTTCAATTTGAAGTGTCTCTGTGTGTGCGCACATGTGTCAATGTATGTACATCCATTGTTGAACATATAAATGGAAAAACCTCATGAGATCATCTCATCTACAAGGTGTTATTCAGCAGAATCTGAAAAACTCCTTTATTGCCCTCAGTGCTCTTCTTCAATCACTAATTATCAGAAGTCCATATTTAGTGATTCATTGCTTTGGCTCAGTGGTTAGTCCTTTGTAATTCCTCTGAGAGGTGATACTTAAAGTCATATCAGACATTGAATGTCTATGAGCTAGTTTGTCAGAAATGTTTAGTTTGAAGGAGGTGAATAGCTTGTGAGGGCACTGGGCACCCAGAGGGCAGGAGTGAAGTTACCATTGAAGGATGGAGGGTGATAAAAGACACAGAGAGGAGGGCCTGGAAGAATCCATGACCTATAGTCCTCACCACCCTCTACATAACTCTAATGGGATGCAAATTAGAAACTATCAAATTGATGAAACTTTCATTTTTTCTCACATAAATTATGTCCTATCCTCAACAGCTACTATGTTCTCATAGCCATCGAGAAATGGGAAAGGCAAATATTACTCTTCAAAGGGTGATGAGATAGAGCAGGAAGAAATCTCAATGGCCTGAATGAACGGGGAAATGAAGGGAAGCCCTTCTGGTTCTCAGGGACTGTGAAGAGAGGGTCAGAGGTAGATTGGGACTGGTCTTCTGAGTTTCCTCAAGTAGGCTGAAGCAGAGTGCCAGGCAAGGCATGGGCTGACCTATTAGCATGAGAGGCTGAGTATCCTTAGAACATTGAATATGAAACATGTTAGAATCCGCCAACACCCACCAAGTATCAAACAGCCCAAGAACCATGGCAATACACTCCCACACCAATTCAGGAAAGGAACGAGTGGGGGAAGAAACAGCTTTCACAGGAGGGTGAACTGTTCAAATTAGAAGAAAGGGGGTGGGGCACTGGAGGAATTTTATGTCAGCTAAAGAAAATAAAGATGCTACAATTTTCTAGCACATCTGAGTCATATGGTTAATTTTATGACAACAACAACAATTTTCAAGGAAAATATGTACCTTTGCAGATCTTGTCCATGTCATTGTCTAGGTGTTCTAATGGGAAAAATTCTAACATATTTATTCCTGGAGAATATTTTAATGCTTTCCTCACTTTCTTAAAGGAAAGAAATAATAAATCAACCTTATGTGATCTGTTTCTGTCCTTAACACGACTTATAATTTTGTGAGATTAGATGAGAGGTTCTTGTTCATGATGAGTATATGGTAGCTTTGGCGGCTTTTTTCCATAAGCAGATCCAAAATGTTAAATTTTATTAAAAACTCTTAATATCTGTCAAGAAAATAATGCCAGAAACTTGAAAACTTACAGTTCTTTCGATTTCCTAATTCTGATTATTAAGCTAGTCTTATGTTTTGGGATTGTTGTATAGATTCAAGTAAAAGCAAGATGGTGGAAATTTTCTGAATAGGCCCATTGATGGAGGACTCAGGCTCTCCTATCTTTAATGGCCATGACTTGGGCATATGGTAATGGGTGGCAATAAAAGTTATTTGAGATGTCATATTATACAAAATAATAATGACTTTTAAAAAAGGTGTGAATTGAAATGAAAAGACTGCAAAACTGAAGTTTTAAGACAAGCTATGCAATATAAATAATCAAAATATCATTTGGCTTTAGTTTGAGTCCTAATTCTAAACAGCTTACACATTTTCAAGTCAGAGTTACAGGAAAAACATTGATAGCTAAATAAACAGAGTGAGTGCATGATTAATGTTTAAAATAGTAAACACTTCACATTTGTAGCATTCCTTTAACAGATTGGTCTGGGAGACCTTGTTTTCATTCCGGCTTTGCAATCTGTGTTTTATTTATTTATTCTCTTTATGTTGAATTCCTTTCTTTTAATTTACCTTTCATCTTAATTTACACTAGGGGGCAAAGTGAAAATGTCTAAAATAAGTGAAAAATCTAAAACAATTAGAAAATTTAAGACTGAGCTATAATCAACTCTAAGAACATTACTGCCTTTTTCAGCAGGATGAATTGTAGGCAATAAAAAGATACCATTAGTAGCTATTTTCTTTAGACTTTTAAAGACTCATAAAGCTTCATTTTATATTTCTAACAAAGAAATAAAATTATTCAAGAAAATTTTGAGGCTAAGAGGAAGTAGGGTCTTTTTGCTTTTTTGTGCTTATTATCTAGGAGTTATATATAAATATAAGGACAGTGAGGGGCTCTGGGTTGGGGGGGATTTCCACTCACAGATCCCAGCAGCCCTGGCCAAGATGTGTACATACTGTGTGATACTGAGTATCAACCAAAATTCAGCCACTGACACATTAGAAAAAAAATTAAGAAAGATATATGTGATTCCTGTGGTTTTTAAACATCAAAAAAAGAGATGACCTAGAGATAATGCTTGAATCAGATTGATTTTCAAATCTGCTCTACTGATCTACTTTTTGGATGGAGAGAGCAAAAGGTCCTGTGCAAAAATCCTTAGTGGCAATGATTGGGTTGATAAATGCTGAGCATGTGGGTACATTTTTTCAAAATTAGATTCAATTGATTAACACATAGTGTATTATTAGTTTCAGAGGTAAAGTTCAGTGATTCATCAGTTATATATAACACCCAGTGCTTATTACATCATGTGCCCTCCTTTTTTTTTTTTTTTTTTTAAGATTTTATTTATTTGCGAGAGAGAGAATGAGAGACAGAGAGCATGAGAGGGAAGAGGGTCAGAGGGAGAAGCAGACTCCCTGCTGAGCAGGGAGCCTGATGTGGGACTCGATCCCGGGACTCCAGGATCATGACCTGAGCCGAAGGCAGTCGCTTAACCAACTGAGCCACCCAGGCGCCCCAATCATGTGCCCTCCTTAATGCCCATCACCCTATTACCCCATCCCACCACCTCCATCCCCTCCAGCAACCCTCAGTTTGTTCCTATGGTTAAGAGTCTCTTATGATTGTCTCCCTCTCTGATTATGTCTTATTTTATTTTTCCCTCCCTTCCTCTATGCTACTCTGTTTTGTTTCTTAAATTCCACATATGAGTGAAATCATATGGTATTTATCTTTCTGTGACTGACTTATTTTGCTTAGCATAATATTCTCTAGCTCTATCCATGTCGTTGCAAATGGCAAGATTTCATTCTTTTTGATGGCTGAGTAATATTTCACTATATATATGTTACATCTTCTTTATCCATTCATCTGTCGATGGACCTCTGGGCTCTTTCCATAGTTTGGCTATTGTGGACATTGCTGCTATAAACATTGCAGTGCAAGTGCCCCTTGAGATCACTACATTTGTATCTTTGGGGTATATACTTAGTAGTGTCATTGCTGGGTTGTAGGGTAGCTCTATTTTTAACTTTTTGAGGAACCTCCATACTCTTTTCCAGAGTGGCTGGACCAGCTTGCATTCCCACCAGCTTGCATTCCCACCCTTTCTCTGCATCCTTACCAACATCTGTTGTTTCCTGACTTGTTAATTTTAGCCATTCTGACTGGTGTGAGGTGGTGTGTCATTGTGGTTTTGATTTGTATTCCCCTGACACTGAGTGATGTTGAGCACTTTTTCATGTGTCTGTTGGCCATTTGTATGTCTTCTTTGGAGAAATGTCTGTTCATGTCTTCTGCCCATTTCTTGACTGGATTTTTTGTTCTTTGGGTCTTGAGTTTGGTAAGTTCTTTATAGAGTTTGGATACTAACCCTTTATGTGGGTACATTTTTTAAGGTATAATTCATTATTAAACTCCTACAGTTACACCCCAAATATATTTTATAACTATTTTTCTATTAACATATAATGTATTATTTGTTTCAGGGGTACAGGTCTGTGATTAATCAGTCTTACACAATTCACAGCGCTCACCATAGTACATACCCTCCCCAGTGTCCATCACCCAGCCCTCCATCCCTCCCACCCCCCTCCACTCCAGCAATTTTTTTTTTGTGTGGTCTTTTTTTTTTTTATTTTTTTAATTCTTATGTTAATCTCCATACATTACATCATTAATTTTAGATGAAGTGTTCCATGATTCATTGTTTGTGCATAACACCCAGTGCTCCATGCAGAATGTGCCCTCCTCAATACCCACCACCAGGCTAACCCATCCTCCCACCCCCCTCCCCTCTAGAACCCTGTTTGTTTTTCAGAGTCCATCGTCTCTCATGGTTCGT
>NC_138378.1:73648141-73687990 GCF_054177405.1 Leptonychotes weddellii | reverse complement strand
AGAGAGTTGTTGCTATTCCTTTCTTTGATCTCCTGTTGGGTTTGTAGGTGTTCAGAATGGTTTGATCCCTATCCAGCTGAATTCCTGAGAGGAGACGAAATCCAGGTCTCCTACTCCTCCGCCATCTTGCTCCGCCCCCTCCAGCAATTTTTAAAAATGTTAGCCACTGCCTCCCAATGGGAGAAGGATAGGGATATATGATCGTGACAACTTGTTGGTAATATGACCCATGTCATGGTTACTCAAAATAATTTCTATTAGTAGAGATTTTGATCCCTTACAGAGTTAAGATAGGCCTACAATATAAAGTAGACAACTCTCATTCAATGAGAGAATTATCCAATGTAAGGATGGTCTAGGTATACATATTCTGTGCATCTCTCTGGTTCTTCTTTTTCAGTGGTATGCCTTCCTGGGATATTACCAGTGTACTGTTGTGTTGCTCATCTCCTCCTTGGTTGAAGGTTTACCTTTGGGGGATGGTTTTGAAAATATCTGTTCATGATCCAGTGTTTTATCATTATCCTCTGTGATGTATGTCCTTCTTTTATATCTGTATAAGTAAAGTCAATTTTAATCCTTAGAAATCAATAGCCCATAAAAAACACAGGTCCACTTGATCACAGACAGAACTCTCCTGAGTCTGCCACTATTCAGCAAGAGCAGTACCCACAAAGGGGCATTTGGGTTCCAGGCTATTCTTCTTGGTGGGGAATCCTTGTGACATAGCCAGAGGGTGCTTCAGAAATAATCACATGGGAAATTATCAAGAAGATAAATGGACCACTTGTGTGTTTGTATCTAGTGTCACTGCTTTCAGTCCTCTAAGGTTGTGGTTGTCCTTTCCTGCTGCCATATTCAAAGAAACCTAGGTATTTGGCATTAAGGAGAACATGTAATGGAGATTAACAAATTTTACCCTCATCATCTGAAGGATATTATGCTTGATATTGTGTTTAGACAACTTGAAAAGCCACTTATGTGTGTATTCTAAAATGTAGCACTTGGACAAAGTAGGTATTTATAGTATTGGTCTGAAAGGCATGCCATACCCTCCCTCCTTCTCACCTTCTAATGAGTATTTATTGAGCACCTATTTTAGACATGTATTCTGGGGACTACAAGCATGAGTAATTCCTTGAGGAATTTATAATCTAGGGTGAGTGCGGACATGTCAAGACCAAACTGTGAAGAACAAGGCAGAATAGAATGAAATAAAGCTTAAAATGCTGAGGTAAACAGTAGGTTATAGACATGATTTAGTAGGACTAATCTAGGAAAAAGTTTTCAGAAGGTGAATTTTGAAAGATGTGTATGTAGGATTTCAATAAATATAAAAAGAGGAAAAGGTATTTAAGTCAAGTTGAGAGAATAATGCACAGTTGAAATGTAGAGAAGGGACAAGACAATAGAAGAAAACCGACTTGACATGTGATTAGAGATCAGTGTGTTGAGGAATAGAAATACTTATTTAACAAGCACTTTTCTAGTGCTGATAATATGTCAGGCATTCATAACAACTTAATGATGTCTGTGCTAATACAATCCTCGATGAGAAACCTGAGCCTCAGAGAGATTAACTAATGGGGCATCACCAGCAAGCACCAGAGCTGGATTCATACCCAGGCTCTCTGGCTCCAGTGTCTGTGCTCTTCTCGGTAAGATACGAGTCTCAGGACTTTGTACCGTGTTCTTTATTCAACAAAGAGTCTTTGGCAGCTTTCAAAGGGATTAATGATCTAATATACATGGTGGGAGATCATTCAAGTAACAGAATGATAGTTATATTAGAAATTCCTAACACCGGCACAGAGATTTTAAGCAGAAGAAAGTTTATATTTGTTGAAGTCTATTACATTCAAGGCAACGTACTAGGTCTATATCGTGCATGCACTGAATTTCCTGGTTTTCACCTTGGGTGGAAAGAAGTCCCATTAAAGGGAATAACTTCTACTTCTACCAACTCTTACCCATAACTGCTGTTTCAAGACCTCATTCCTTCCCCTCACCCACTGCCTCAGTCTTCAGGCACTTGGGAAGCCTCTAAAGGGGTCTTTCACATGTGCTTTGGAATGAAGCAATTGTCTACTAGTCCAGTGTTGTCCAATAGAACTGTTTATGCAGTGTTTATGATGGATCTGTGACTGAGACTGAGAAACTGAAGTCTAATTTTAATTCATTTTTATTTAAATAACCACCTGTGGCTAGTGGTATCGTGTTGGACAGCACAGCACAAGTTGGTGTTTCCTGGGCACTTCTGCTGGTTACCACTTTTCCCACTGAGTATTTTTGGGTGAATGCTCTTTCCTTGAACATGGCAGCTACCTCTGTTGGGAACATCCCATTCTCCTATACCACTTCTTCTGGGTACTGCTGCCAACTCTCAACAGAATCCACTGCTTCCACAAGGTATGACCATCTGCTACTGGCATTCTCCCCACAGTGCTGCCTGGAAGTAAGCAAGGCAAATCCCCAAAGAGTATATATATTGTGCCCACTATGTTGCAGAAATTTTAGACAAACAGCTTTTTCAATTTTTACTTTCAGTTATTTATAACTTCCACGCAAGTGCATAGAATGATAAACACCAGTACATTAGTATTACTGCTCTCAATCAACCTTGATGTTTGTTTTCAAAGTTTGTCTTGCCAGATGCCCTCCCCTTTTGGGATGAGTTTTCTTCCAAAGAGCTCTACAGTATGTAAGACAACTAAATTTGAGCAAGTTCAAATCTTTAGCAAATTAAAATATCTGTTTAGGTGCAGATGAGGTGCTGTGATAAGCACAAGCTACCTCATTTAACCCTTACAGGAAAAATGCCTCCCCTAGGAGACAGAAAAAATAAGACCCTGAGAGTTTAAGTAATTTGTCAGAGGTCACCCAGCTTTATAGATAGTTGAATCAAGATTCAAATCCAGGTCTGAGGTCTTGGTTCAAATCAAGTCCAGCCTCTTTCCATTTATAACAAACTGCCCCTCTATTAAGAGCCCACTGCAAAAAGAGAAGAGAATTTATAATTATACAAGAGGTTCATGTGTATAATATACTGTTTTGAAAGTTAAGTACATTAAAAAATTTTAATAGAATACATATTTTAAGAATAATTAGCGAATCTCAGTGGGTTAATGCATAATTACAAATTGTTATTTTCAGATTAGCTGCTCGTTTGAATTGGAATTTCATGTTTCAAACCAGTTTGGTGTACACATGCTAAATCAGGTATCAGAAATTTATACTAGATGATGTTTGGAATGACCACAACCAAGTCACTCCTTAGAACTAGCTGGGAGTTACCAAGGAGTTATTCATGGTGCCTGGCTTGAACACATTGCTTTTACATTGTTCAAATAACTTAAGATGTTAAATCCTTTGGAGCTGCCATACTGTTACTGCAGAGATTTGTATAGGGTCAGCATTGTGGCTACAACTAAATCAGGAACACAATTGCTTTTGTAAAGCAATGACTAAGACTAGAAGATAATAGACAGTCAGCAAAATCAAAATGCCACTCCACCTTCCCACCAGGGACCTGTGTTTTGAATATCTCAAGACAACAGCACCCAATACTTTGCAGACTTTGCTTTAAGTATGCTTTCTCCCTGGAGTTAAGATCAGGGGAAATTCCATAGGATCTTATAACTAGTATTTTTAAAAATATGGACATAGGGTTGAAATTCCTTTGCTAGAAACAACAGAAAACCTCTCTGTCAAGAATCCATTCTTCACCTTTTATTCTCCAATTAAGCAAGCTTTAGTTATTTCACATAATAATGATCTTGCAAAGTTTGAAATTCGGCTTGGGAGATGTAGTTCATAGAGGGCAGATAATTTGTTGTATCCCTTCCACCAGGATATATTAAGAATGATCATATCATCCACTATCTTGTTCTCTTTGTTTTCATCACATATTCCAAATGTACTATTATCTAGGCAACAAATATATTTTCCAGTATTTTTTGGTTTGAATACTTTCAGATGCTTTGAAAAATAATGCAACAGCCCCCACAAAATTTCTCACCATGCCTTTGGTACTTATGGTATATACATTTTTAATTATAAATCATGTAGCATTGCACCATTATCTAACATGGGTATTGTAGAGCTAAGTGGTAAAAGTAAAATATTTCTGCCTAATCAAATCTTATTTAATAAGTGATATTACCTTAGGCCACCCCTTTGGTGTGAAACCCTTTTATTTGATGTGAGGACAGAAGAACTTCCTCATGTCACCTCTGGCATATTTACTTCTCCCTTGCAAGCCTAGCAGTGCTGGGTTTTCTGCCCTGGCAAATGAGGTCTAAAACTGAATATCCAGAAATCAAACTGCAGTTCCACCATTCCTGATGTCCTCCCAGGTGAGCTCCTGGGCTTCATGTTCATACTTCTAAAGCAAGCAAACTTTAAGCTAATTATGTGCTAGTGTATTCTCCCTTGCTGAATTTTGGCAGGTTGCTTCTGTAAATTATGAAAAATAAATGTGAAATATGCAGATGTCTTTTGTTTGAAGCAGATGTTTGGTCCGTCTTGCCAGAATCCAATCAGCTGTTCCCCTGGGGCCCTTCTCTCTACAACATTATCCCAGAGCAGCTTAGAAACATGAAGGGGTGATCAGAATAGCACTTCACAGGCCTTGGAGGAAGCTTCTGGACTTAGAGGTCTTTGTTAAGGAGATTTAAAAATGGTAATATCCCAACCCACAGGATTGAAACAATCAGATTGTTCCTGGTAAAAGAAACTGGATACAGAACACTTTTCTCTGGTGATGTTAAATAGATTTGGGGAAAGGGTGGGCTCATTGTTGCCATGATATTCTCTGGGGGGCCTACCTTTCATTCTACCATCTTGGTGATTTATGGCAATACTTTGGGCTGTTACAGTCACAAAATTGCTGCCAATGCTGCTCACACCATGGTCCAGTGTCTCCTCACACAGAAATCTCACTTTAGACAATAGATTCTTGGATATTTGACCATTTGACCATTATGTGACTAATTGATTAAGTTTAGACAATAGTTCAATTCAATTCAGAATAATTCAATGACAATGCAAACTGCCTGCCATGCCATTCACCTAAGGACCTCTGATTCATGGACACCCAACTAATGCAGTGAAACTGTTGACCAACCTTAACAATACAGAATAATTCAGTACATCCTTCATTGATAAATAGCTAGATGACAGGAAAATAAAAATGTTTAGGGCCACATATTCCATTTTGAAAATGAAATCATTTTACTTGCTGATTCAGTGAATCTATCCTTCTGGGCTCTAATTTTACCATGAAATCTGGGTAAGGAAGACTTAGTAAAATATTTGCCTAGGTTATATATATATATATATATATATATATATATATATTTTAAAGAAATAATTCTGTAGGCAGCATTAATAAAGGTTTTGCATTATCATGGCTGTCCATCAGCTTTTGCTCTCATGCAGTCTATTAAGTAAAAAATAAGTAAAAAAAGAGAAACTGGGCTCCGTGGAGGGAAAAACTATAGAGCTGGTCAGTGTTGAGATTGCATATGGTGGGTGTCTTAAATGACCACGTGGATCCAGAAGTTAGAGATATGCACTAATTCCAGGGTCTGCTGACCGCTGATGACTTTGGATAAGTTACTAACTACTCCTAGCCTCTGTTTCTTCATCTATGATAACATCTACCAGAGAACTTGTTTAATGAGACAATGTAAGTCAAGTACTTAAACACACTATGTCTGTGTCTGACACATAGCAAATGCTCAATAATGAAGAGCTAATGCTGTAATTTCCCTATTCACTTTCTACTACTCCTCAATGAGGGTTTATTTTATGTATGCACATATGTACGTATTTACATATTTATTTTTACTAATGCACATTCTTTGTAGCGCAGTTGAACGTACTTCTGCTGCTTGTCTTCACAGCAGAAGCAAGGATCCCTTTGCCAACATGTTCTGCTCCACTATAGATATCTTGTAGAAAGCTGTACGATGCTTGCAATATCCCCTTACTTTTCTTATTGAGACTAATAACTTCTTTAACTTTCTTTTATGAGTCCCATTTCTAACACTTTCTCTTTTCTGAATCCACTTCAGAATTCCAAGTTCTTCTTTAAAGTTTCATAGTCTTCTATGAGTATTTATATGAGTATAATGGAAGACTTTATACCTAGCTAGTATTTATTGAGCACCAATATGAACCAGGCCCCCAAACTACTGATTATGAATAAATCAGATATCCTCTTGGATGGAGTGGTTACCCATAACTAGGAAATACCTCACAGCCTCTATACCTGAGCCACTTTTCATGATTTCCAGAATCATGTACTGTGCCTTGTGTTAGCTACAACATTATAGAGTAGGTGCGCATTTTATTTCTGTACTTCTGGAATTTTTGTGCTTTCCAGGAACATTTTAACGTGTATAAGAGCAGTACAACTGATTAAAAAGTAAACATTTTGATCAAATGGTAGATTATTATTTTCTTTCTGACATCAAGTAAAATTATGTTACCCTGGCAACATACAGATATACCCTTACTGTGCTTTTGTTTTACAAAGCACTTTGCTATCTGTACTGGAAAAATCTTTGTTCTGAATCTCTTTATCAAGCCACCTAAAAGAGTGGGATACAAGGAAATAACAAAATAAAAAAGAAATAAAAGATAGATATGGTCTGTATCTTAGGGCTGTTAATATTAAATTGATATAAAATCTACAGACTGAAAATAATAATTATGTTGTTAAAAATATTTTCACACAGTTCAATAAAAATGGATGAGTAATAGTGCTCATCTTATTCTGTCATTTGGGGATTAAATGAGATAAATATGCAAGAATTTTATAAACCCAGAGAAGTATGCAATTATTAGGTGACATATTGCCAACTCTACAAAGCACATAGGCAGGTTTTCTTATTCCTCTTTAGCATAAAAGAAACTGAGTCTCAGACAAATCAAACAACCTATCTAAGCCCATAGTGATAATAAACCTTAGGGCTTAAATGTGAGTCTAAGTCTTCTGACTTTCAATTGAAGCTTTTCTCACTATATCTCTCTAACTCTCAAATGATTTATGAATAATTAAAAAGGTATATAACAATACCATATTAATGAAATATAGACCTGATGCATAAGTGTTTGAGAAATATAAAGAAAAACATAATCAGAAAGCCTTCCTGAGAGAGGCAATAGGTTTTGAAGGAGGCAGAGCTGGATTAATCTATATATTGTATATACTGTATGTATTGTAGCCTTCCAAACTCCTCTCTTTGCTTCTGGCTTCCTTTCTAATTTAGATTTATAATTCAAAATGATTTTCCTAACTTTGAAAGTATTTGACCTAACTTCTAGTATTCATTGTCCCACAAAGACCAGTTTTCATGTCCTGAAGAGGTGTTCCCTGGCCCAGGGACAATCTCACATGAAACAGAAGTGGGAGCACACCAGAGGGCAGATGTGATAGCTTTCCTCATCTACCATACATGGGTGCCATTCCAGCTAGTGACCCAGGGCTAAAAGATACTATGAACCGTGACCAACCCCTTGAGAAAGTCAAGGCTTAATTTCTTAGCCATTTTTTTAATTGGAATTTTTCTTGGAAAAAATAGGAAGTTCTAAAAAAGACTGATCATGTCAACAATAATAATAATAGAATAATTCTTTATAGATCTACATCCAGAGTTAAAGGGAATATATTTTAAAGACATCACTAAAGCATTTATCTAGCTTTAACTGCCTCATCAAAGAATATTATTTTTTAAAAAGCAGCCTCATAAAGATGTATGAATATATAGACCTGTGATTATTCAAAAAAAATTGTACAAATCAAAATAAATTTGCTGGAGCAATTTAAAATAATTAACCTTTGACAAACCTCCCTCTCTGGTAATGGAATAGTAACTATATGAATAAAAGATAAGTCGTGACATTCAATGAATTACAATATTCATCCCATAAATTACTTGATATAATAGCTCTATAGTCTACATTTTTATAACACTAAAATGTCCCAAACACTAAAGAACCCATTCATTTCCAGTGTTTGGTTTGCAGATGGGTTGGGTAATTTCTTTTGCCTTCTTCAGATATCCTTTAATTAAGTCTTTACTGTTATTCCCCCCCCCCCCCCAATATACCTTGTTTCAGCCTGTCAACCATTTCTGGAAAAATCGAGGCTTGTGCTCACCACCTGAACAACTCTGGAAAATGAGTGAGTGTGAACCCGCTTTGTGTGTTGGGTGGGATGGTTAAGGGCTGTCATTACCATATGGCTGACTGCCACATTTAATGATCTGATGGTCCAGTCCCTTGGGCAGACAATAGACCCTTTGGCCAAAGTGTTGCTCCCCCTCATACTTCTGTCTCCACATCTAGTAATCTGTCCTGCCAGGTAAACTGAAGCCATCTTTGACCACATAAAGATAGTTAGAGACTGCAGCATGAAATATCAGTGCTTAGTAATGATAACTAGGAGGTGTTCATTGGCATATACAAGCCTCAGGATGGCAGAATGGCTGCAGAATGCCCAACATTTTTGGTCCAAAATGTGTTGCTATTTTAAAGAAAGAATGGAAACCTATGGCAATAGGATATCTTCTGAGAAATTGATGCTTCTCTGGCTACCCAAAGTACAAGATTTGCTGGTCATCTAGGGGTAACCTACTGGTTTTCTTGAACACTTCTGAGTCATTTGCTAGGGTAAGGTGAATAAAATGAACCAATGAAGGTAGCACTGGTTTTCAATTCAACGTGAATACCTCCTTGATGTCTTTCTAATGCAGTTTACATCACAGTAGAATGTGTCTACACTAACACATTGTTTAAAATTTCTTTATCCTTGATCTCTTAATCATGGTTTGGATTCAGTTATACCATAATAAAAATAGACACCATTTACTGAACACTTACTCTGTATCAGGTATTGGGTCAAGACCTACAAATGTATTTTCTTATTCAGTTCTTTCCAGTTTTCATAAGGTAGGTTCTAGTTTTATTCCCATTTTGCATAAGAAAATTGAAGCTTAGAGTTCTCAGTAATTTGCCTAATTTAACATTAGGCATTTAACTATTACACTGTACTTCTCCAGACAAAGCACGCTGTCTGGCTACTCAAAGTCAGAACCCCTTCACAGAGAGGGTTATCTTCGTTTCTTGATACGAATGTTAGCAAGCCGGAGTTGCAGCTGTGGGTGATGGCAGGTACAACTCTAGAACTAGAGCTCATTTGGCTTTTTTTAATCCCGAAGTCACAGAAGCAGGTGGGTGGGCCTTGTGCTAATTCAAGGCCTCGTAAGTCGGTGCTGATGCTACAGAACCATTCCTGAACAAATGGTGCAGAGTGCCCATTGCTGTGGTGTCTCTTGGGCGAGACACTGATTTGAGCCAAAAATACCTTCTGTTTCTCTGTCCTTTTTGTGAAAGGTCAGATGTATAAAAATAAAGGATATATGGAAAATAAACAGGTCACCAATTCACAGCCAGAACATTTGTTCCTTAGTTTGGGGGGCTTAATAGAATCTTGTCTATGTAGGTGGACGTACTTTTTTTTTTTTTTCCCTATTAAAAAAAATCCAGAGTGATTTTCTCCCCCTGGTCTTTTTTGGATTCTTTCTTCTTCCTCTTCCTCTTCCTCTCCTCCTTCTCCTTCTTCTGCCACTGTTTCTGAGCTAGGAGGTTAGGACTCATTGAATGGTCAGGAATACATAGATGAGGATGGAGGGCATAGAATTCTGGTGATAAATTTATCAGTTATAGATTATTTTCATGGGTCATCTATTAACATTCCATGGAAATAGTTCTGCAGATGTCCCTGGAGGAAACACTGCTTTTGCCCCATCATTTCTTTTTTACCAGTGGAAAAGTTGGAGCTCAGTGAAGTTAAGAATTTTGCCTAGTTTTGCACAGCAAGTTGACTCTTCTGTCTCTTAGTTCAGCATTCATTCAACACGAATTATGGAACATTTACTGCATGCCAGGAACTGAGTAAATTAAATTTGCTGTGTACCTCAAACTTAGATTTTAGGAAAGAAAAAAATGTATCTTAAAACGACGAAGGAATGTTTTGTTTCCTTTTTCCTCTGTTATGCATTTGTCCTTTCTCTAGTTTATGTTTAATATTTCCTTATTAGTAATCTACTAAACATTGTATGGTCTAGGGTAGAAAGAAGATTTTAGGCTGCAGTGACTTAAAAAAAAAAAGACTGTTTAGCACAAAGAGCCCCACGTTTTTTTAAGAAGGTGCTATCTTACATTTTTTTAGTGTTTTGTTGTTGTTGTTGTTTTTTAAAGAAGGTTGAGTGGGGCCAAAAGTAAAATTCCTACTGAACTGAATTTCCTTCTTCTTAGTATGACCCATAGTAAGAAGTACATTGTAACCCGGCATATGTGTGTAACCTGGGTATACATATAAATAAACAGTTGACCCTTGAACAACATGGGTTTGAATTGTGCGGGCCCACTTATAAATGGATTTTTTACGGTACATACTGTATGTATATTTTCTCTTCCTTATCATTTTCTTAACATTTTCTTTTCTCTAGCTTACTTTATTATAAGAATGTAGTATATAATACATGTAACATATAAAATATGTGTTAATCACCTGTTTATGTTATTGATAAGGCTTCCAGTCAGTAGAAGGCTATTAGTAGTTTTGGGGGAATCAAAAGTTATACTCAGATTTTTAACCACATGCAAGGGTCGGCACCCCTAAACCCTGCGTTGTTCAAGGGTCAGCTGTAATTGAAACATGAAAAGTTTTGTGAAATAATACTCTTGTAAGATATAATAAAAATAACATATTTTACATCAAATGTAACCTTACTATTATTTAAACACTACAAGATGTGTTACATAGCCTATTCTACTTCATTTTTTTTTTAAAGCTAAACAAAGTTCAGTGAATTAACCAAAGCAATTTGGGCAAATGTTTCAATTCTCTATTTAATTTTGCTTGTAAAAATATCAAAAGGTCAGAGGGCCAGTGAATTTTGTCTGGTTCAGCCCTTGATCAAAGATGGAGTCATTTGCCATTCAACTGCTAAGGGTACGATGGGAAATCTGCCCCCAATTTCTCTTTAGCCTTTAGATTTCTTGAAATCTAATCATGTGAGCTACCTAGAGCCATGTCTCAACCTCTCTGAACTTTCATCACACATGTTAAATGGGGGGGGGAGGTAGGTCTACGTGACTCTCATGATCTTTTCCAGCTTCAAAGGTCTGTGATTGCATGCTATTTTTTATTTGAAACCTGGATACCTGTGAAAATAAAGTTGCCTCAAATGTATTCTGCTCATAAACTAAGAATTTCTGGAACCACAAATGTATTCCATTTGAAGTTTCTTTAAAAAGTTGACAGATGTGAAAGGGAACATTATCAGATGCTTAGTTTTACATTTGCATTCAGATCTCCTGTTTCATTGGGGGCATTTTTTATAAAATAAAAATTATTACTGCTGTTCTTGGAATTCTCCCAGTTCTGCAATGGATTTAATTATCTAAAGCGCTGTATACTTACATGCACTTTGGTTTTTGAGAGGTTTAGCTGTTGTAGGGTTTAGGGCATCCCGGGGAGAGAGAGGTTCGGGTATTCATGGTCGCAGTATTACGAAGGTGGTGCCTCTAGTGGTGAGGGAATCCCAGTGGTAGGAGCTCCCGCACCAGCGCATGTCCTGCAGTCCTCAGGGCACGGGGGCGGCATTTCAGCTAAGTTTAGTAAAAGTAATCTGGGTAACAGCCTGAAGTGATACTACCTTTCTTGCTTATGTAGCTCACTTGCCAAAAAGGTGAATTGTTTTTATATTTTCTCCATACGTGGCTGTGTGAACATTTGAATCCTTAGAATAGTAAAATACACGAATCGACTGAGATAGGATTCAGGGATGTGGAGCTCATATGAATCTGGAATAGAGAGTTTGGCAATCACTGAAAGCTTAGGAAATTTTTATCCTTTCAGTCCTAAAGCAACTGAATCGAAGTTTTTGTCAAATTGATTGTATATAGAACAGAGCCAACGTATGCATTTACAGTGAGAAATATGACTGCCATGTGGCCTGGAATATTTACCTGAGCATGACCTATGTGTAGTCGCACCATGGACAGCCTGCACTGGAAGCCAAATATAACCAGCGGGTTGTGAGGTGATCCTGTAATTCCAACAAGGGGCATCAGTTACATAGTGGAATATTTCATTCCATATGGCCAAGACAGTCTGTGTGTCTATCTTTAAAAAAAAAAAAAAAAAAAAGGTATTGGAATGCCCCTAGCCTGTTGGCTAAGCCTCCTTTTCCTCTAGACAGCAGTTAGATGCTGGGAAGAATATCATCTACCCTTCAGTGCTTGCTGTGAATGATAGAGATAACACACACCTAGTACAGTGATTGCTGCCTTATAAAAATGCTTATAAGGGCACTTGGGTGGTTCAGTTGATTAAGCGACTGCCTTTGGCTCAGGTCATGATCCTGGAGTCCCGGGATCGAGCCATGCATCGGGCTCCCTGCTCAGCAGGGAGTCTGCTTCTCCCTCTCACCCTCCCCCTTCTCATGCTCTCTCATTCTCTCTCAAAGAAATAAATAAAATCTTTAAAAAAATGGTTATAAAATGATGGTTATTTTAATCTTTGTGACAGGGCTTTTGTGTCCCACCAGGTACTCTTCTTCACTTCTGAATGATATTTTCTTTCTTTCCTCTGTTGTGCAAGTAATAATAATTGTAGATATTTACAACATTCAGAAAAGCACCCCCAAAAAGATAAAATAATAATTATAATCTATGCAGACAAGAAAAAAGACCTCTCTTAATCATATTTTGGTATATAATTTTCCCTTAAATGTGGCCCCCTTTGAAATGCCATTCTCTAAGATGGAAGGACAGCACTTATTTGATGCCAATAAAAACAACACTATATTCACCCTTTGTATGGGATCTGACCTAGTTCATCTGACCCACATAAAAGTTTTTTGTAATTCAATTCTACCTTCTCCATCTCTGGCCAAGAAAAAGAAAAATGAGAAATAAAATTTCTGGATTGATCACACTAAGCCAAGTAGGTAAGTAGCAGACCAGAAATAATTAGCAGGGAAAAAATTTCTGGTATTGTTATTTGCAGCATAATTCCTGGTAGCCTGAATTTCAGACCTGTAGACCTAGGGTAATGGTGGAGAAGGAGTTGGGGGAGGGCAGAAAGAGGTGGGAAATGGGAAAGAGGGCATAGGAGGTGTTTAGCTTTCATTTGCAAGCGTGATACCCGCTGCTTTGTTTATGGATTTGATGCTATTCATACAGTCTTTGCAATATTAATTTTTAATTTATGATGCTCATTAGGAGACACTTAAAACAGAACAATTATCATTTATCTTGATATATTATTTACTAGGACTGACTGTCATGGTTAGGGGCCCATGATTAGTGAGAGGGGCATTGAGAAGAGCTTCTAAAAGGTGCTGGGGTAAAAGGATAGGAGCTTAGGAAGCAGTTGTCAAAACCCAAGGCCCAAAGTTCTGATGTCAAAGCGTAAGCCACACAATCCCTAATCAAGACTCAGGAGGCCCCCTCTAAGACAAGCCTGGAACAGTACTTAATGAAACTGCAAGATTATATTAATGAGACTCTCTGTTAGGCCACCAGCTCATCAATTATTCATCCAGCTGCATTCCTGATACTTTGCTGTCTTCCTCCTCTTTTTGCGTTGGTGTGATTACTTTTTTTAACCCTCAATTTCCTTACCTGGAGTGTAAACAAAGCCTTCGGTTCTATAGTTTCCTTTTCTTCTGCTTTAAACAGCATCTCTTTTCAGTTCTTATCCAGGATATCACACATGATGATAGAAGTCTACTAGAGGGAAGTCTAACTTCTGAGTCTCAGGGAATTAGGGCACCCCTGACTTTGTGCTTCCCTAGTACTCTGGGCCTATCTTTGACAGTTCTTTGACAGTGTGCTTATCACACCGTGTTATAATCATCTGTTTGTGTATGATTCTCCCCCTCAAAGACTGTGAATTCCTAGAGAACAGAGCTTAAGTCGTATTTAGCTTTGTATTTTCAATTCCCAACATAATGCCTGACACATGACATTGAATGAATGACTGAGTGAATGAGTGAATGAATGAATGAATGAATGAATTATGGGTACTGGATCATGTCTAATATTCAGCCCCGTCTGTTTATAATCAGGCAGTTTGTGAGGTGGAAGCCTGAGTACTACCTTCATGTTTCACAGGAAAATAAACAAAACAAAACTTTGCATTTACAATCTGGATCATGTAGGTGAAGATGTGTCTGCAGGCTTGAAGCAAAGTACCCAAGTCTGTTTGTTACCCAGTTCTACATATGATTATTAATTTCTTTTAGAAATTACTTATTAAAATTAGATGTAATTTTAGGAACAAAATTGTGTTTTACTAGGACTGACTGTCATGATCTAGATGGCTACATGATTGTGAGGAGGATTTCAGTGAGCTTTCACAGTAAACACCCATAAGGCTGGAATGGGCTTTGGAGCAGGACAGAGGCCAAGGACTGGGACTTACACCCAGATTCTATTATTTGTTTCACTTATTCAAGGTCAACAAGAAAACCAAGGAAGCCAGTTTCTATTCCTCAGGATGTAGAATGCTGGAGAGGGTGTAACACAGACCAAAGTCATTACCTCATACAGTAAGGACAAGAAGTACTTACTTCCCTTTTGTCCTGGACAGGTAGGATGATTGACAGTAGAGATGGTACTACCTGAAAGGCAGGTTGACAAATCAAGGGAAAGGCAGAGATAGGTATGAGGAAATGTTTTGATATTCCACCCCAACCAGCTATAATATTCAAATACCTAGGTCAGCTTGCATGTAAGATCATGCCTAATTGTCTCAGCTACACTCTGTGCAATGTGTCTGCACTCTGCCACCAAATAAACCTTCCCAAATGCCATGTTACTGCTCCTCCAAGAATCTGCAATGGCCTTCTGATGCAAAAAGCAAAACCAAAAAACCAAAAACCAACCAACAAACAAAATACCAACCAACCAAATAAATAAAAAATAAAAAAAAAAAAAAAAACACAAATACTAGAAAAAAGAGCAAAGATCCAAATTCTCTGAATAAAAAGAAATGAGAAGACATGGATATAAATCCTCAGCTTTGTCAAGGTAGATAGATTACAAAGCCAAAGACAAGTAGTGATTTTGGCCAAATGCATTCTAATTTGTTATATTTCAGCTAGTCACTATTCTACAGAGTCATATTTAGAGAAATATTGTCTGGAAGTTCTCTCCATAAAATTTCAAAATTGGGTCTTCTTATCAGTGTGCCAGACTGAGAATAGGTTACGGGTGTGCTTGAGCTGTTGTTCTTCTTTCTCCTTTAGGCACCTGGGTGGGCCTGATCTGCTGGGGACCTCAGACTGGTAGTCCTGGACTGAGAGAAACCTTACTCATTTGTCCTTCGTTTTATGGATTTGAAGACGTACATCTTTTTCCTCATTTAACATTTCTGAAATCCAAATGTTTTCCTTATCAATATTTTGCAATTGCTTTTGGCCAGGTGGCAGTGATGAGGCAATTGTCATAGTCTGCACATAAACTTAATGAGGTAGTTTTCATAGGCTGCACATAGCCTGACTAAACTTGGTTGCAGTTGTTCATATTGTCCTAACTTTAATTGAGTGATGTACATCATTGTACTACTTACACTGGGTTGAGTTTCCCTTAAAGTGTCTACATTAAAACACATTATGATTCAACATTGAAACAAAAAAGTTATCATGTGCACAGAAAGGCATGGAAACAGAGATGTGGATGTAAATGTGATATTGTTGAAGCAAAATATGTCTAGGCGGGATGAACAATCAAATGCTTTATGAGTCTGAGAGAAGGAAGATGCCCATCAATAGATGAAACCTATCAGAAGCCAAGCTCAGCTATTACAGGTGGGAGAAATTATTTTTTTCTTTCTTAGCGGCACATAAAATGATGGTATCTCTTTTGGTGGCTAGATTTTTAGCTTCTAACCATTTCTGTGTGTGCCACAGTATGAGCCACATGGAGAAAAATGGCTTTAAGCTCCTGCACTTTTTGTTTTTCTTCAGTCAAACTTTCTGGTAAAGAAATAATTTCAATTCAACTTAACAACTTTAAAATTATTAGAATGGAAGTATTGATTGTATTCAAAAAGAGCAAACTTGGAATTAATTTACCCTTTGTTGTATATTAACTTACATCTAATTTCGGTTTAGCTTTACATGATAAAGATGGAATCAAACTGTGTCCCCTAAAGCAGGTTAAGCTCAGAGAATTTATGTAAGCAGTGGACTCTGTGTCCAGCATTGTCATTCCCTTTGGAAGCATTGGGAAGCACTCAGAGGGTTAGAGGAAATAGGCTCTTTCTCTATTTTCTGTGATATTTATATGACACACCCTATACTGACTGCATGTGATTAAAAAGAATACAGCCTTTTTAATTTTTGAAGGTGTAATTAGAGGCTGGCCTCCAACTATCATTGGCCTCTTCATTAAAACGAAGTGGGTCATTCTGAAAATATAACTAGCATATGAACTACAAAATCAAATCATCATATGTAGAAATTATATCAGATGATTTAGTTCAGTTCTTTCATTTTACAAATGAGTAATCTAAAGCCCAAATGAAATTCACCAACTAGGATCTCACAGTTTGTTCAGGGTAGTAACTGGACCTTCTGCACCTGATGGGATATCCTGCTACCATCACACATGCATCTTGCAGGGCAAATTTTCATATAAACAAAATGTAGAACTGTTTGTGTCTTCGGTTATGCATGAAACTTTATTACATCTAATTCTTCTACTAAATCTTTGTCCTATTAGCACTGATGAACATTTATTGAGGTTTTTCACTGGTTAGGGACTTATTAATCCTAGGTTTAACTGAAGACTCTGTCCCAGAAGTTTTTTCTTCTAAGTAATTATAACCTTGGTGATTTTCAACCTCTATTCTGTACTCTTATTTCTATTTTCCCAAAGAATATACAGAAGCCTGGAAGAACATAAATCTGGAAAAAGGCTACAGTCTTTCTTGGCTTTAAAAATGCATCAACATGAGTCTAACCAAGAGGGTAGAGACAGGGAGAGGAGGTAGCAGTAGTCATTACCTCTCCTCCCTACTCCACACCCCACAGTGGAATTGACAACATCGTTTATAGAGGCCTGTTAACCAAATAAATACCTTCTGGATAGAATGACCCACCTTTCTGGTTTTCAGATATGATTTTTAAGGGCTTATGAAAAAGAATAGAGAGGGCTTGTCAATATATCTTAGTATACAACAAAATGAGGTCTACCCTGCCTTTTTTTTAGTGTTTTGCTGCAGATGAAGCTTCAAAACCAAAATTGAAAGGAAGTTATTCATAGTGTGTGTGTATTCATCCATTTTTGAGTGCATGTGACATAATGTGTGTGTGTGTACACACATGCACACCTATGAATTTAATATAACATAGATTTTTATTCCTTCATAAGGGATCTTACAGTCTAAAAAGAAGACCATTATCTGGTTTCTCCACAAAAGTCTCAATTAAGTTTCTTTCTTTATATAGAACCTTACATTTCCTTAGATTGTTGTTCTGAGGATGAACTTCATCTTGGTTGTGGTTTATCTGGAGCAAGTGTCAAGTATTTTTTCAAATTAAAAAAGCTGAAAATTGGAGGGGGAGACAAACCATGAGAGATTATGGACTCAGAAACAAACTGAGGGTTCTAGAGGGGAGGGGACTGGGGGGGGGATAGGTTAGCTTGGTGATGGGTATTACAGAGGGCACATACTGAATGGAGCACTGGGTGTTAAACGCAAACAATGAATCATGGAACACTACATCAAAAACTAATGATGTATGGTGATTAACAATATAATAAAAAATGTAGTATTAAAAAAACAAATTAAAAAAGCTGAAAGTTAACAAAGAACTTTAAAATAAGCAAAGAATATAAGAAGGAAAAAAGGAAAAAGAAGAACCTTTCTTCCCCAGAATCAAATAAAGGGGGCATGATATAGTAATCTAAGGGCCTTTGAAAATCACATCTGAAAGCCTGGTACCTGGACAGGTGACGCATGATGAATATTGCACTGAAACCTATGGCCTGAACCACCATAAAAAGAAACAGTGTATATATTATAAACCTTTCTCTTGACAATCTATAGACAGAGAGAGGTCATTAGAGTGAATAATCAATTCCATAAAAATGAGTATATGCAAACTTCCATTCAAAATAGAAATACCTTATTTTACTTGACTCTACCTATTACTGTTTTATAATGTGAGGAGCTTTGCTAATTTTTTTCTCTCAGGTGTTTCTTTGTTGTTTTAAAAAATCTTTGGCAAAATAATTCAAAGCATATGGGAAGCAGTGCTGAGCCATGGAATGTACACAGAAGTAAAGGTGAAGTGTGATTGTCAATCCCCTTCAGGGACTTACAGGGTAACTTAGAGAACCATAGCCCATGGTGGTCGCTCCTGGGTCTGTGTGTCCCATACTGTGAGGGGGCTGGCTAAACTTATTGCTGTCATTACTTTTAGCTTTAACATTCTGTGGTTCATTTGCTTATTTTGCATTATAAAACCTGTCCGGAAGCTTTAGCATGAGTGAGGTAGGAAACAGCTGTTAGATCATAAGAACAAATTTTAGTTAAAAAATGTGAATTTTTTTCCTCTGAAAATCCTTTTCTGGCTTCAATTACCAGCACACACACTTGCTAAGAAATCAAATTTGTCAATTCTTATTTCCAATCACTAGCAGGGCATTATATTTTCAAAATGCCATTTGTGATCATTCCCCCGCAGTATGGTGAAGCATCAGATTTGAATGTCAGCCTAGGTTTTCTTCCCTTAGCCCTCATGTCTTAGTCATTTAAAGAACAATGTTTTTGAGTAACAGAGTTACTCTTTCCTCCTGATTTCTTTTTCTTACAAAATTCAGTTTCCTGGGTGGCTTCTAGGGGGAAAATTCAATCATGAGATGTACTGTAGAAGAGGGCACCATGCTACTTTTAATATTAGCCCCTTTTAATTTGGGTAAGGTCATCGAAGTTTTCTGATTTTTGCCTAGGGAGAACTTTCCCCTTATTTTGTAATTGATTTTGTCCCCTTTTTCATTTATTTCCCTGTCTCCTGGTTGTAGCATCTTCTCCCCGGAGTCTCAAGTTAGAAGTTTTCCCTTTTGTGAAACCATGACAGGTGCCTAATTGAATGATGAATGTCCCTTTATTACTCTGTAATTGAACTGCCAGCTTTTTGATTGGTTTGTAGAGATGCTCCCCCCCGCCCCCGCATCAGGCACTGCAGGGGGCTTGGTAGTTGGCAGTCTGGTCCTACACTCCATCTGTCTAATCCCATCTAGCCCTCACTTGCTTTTTGGGGGGTGGTGATAGAGGTAGGGAGTGGGGGGAGGGGAGTCATAATAAATTATGCTAATTTGATGTGGCTCTGACAATGAGAAGATCGCGTTGTTCTATGCATCTTGGGGGTAAATGCTTCAAGACATTTTGTCGTCATGGGTGCCTAGCCTGACAGGACCACGATGAAGATTAATGGGCCTCACCTGAGTGACAGAACAGGGGATTGTGGGGAAGAGAGGGTCATTCATCATACTCTGACAGGTGTCATTCAATCCGACAGCAGCTCCACCGTCACCAGGCTAGCAGTTCCATTTTTCTGCCAGTTAAGCAAGGAGTTTAATAACATCTCCAGAATTAAAACTCATTCTTTGTAGCAGGTCTGACAGCTGAAAATAAGAAAATCAATTCTTCACATGTTATAGCACAGTTAACTGACTGGGGCTTTGACTCTAATTTAGTCTTTGGGCTGCATTTCAAGCAAAGAGCTTTTTGTAAGACATCATCTATTAAAATTTACCCACAGTGCTAACTTTGGTGGTGGTGTTATTGTGGGTGCATTTAAGATTCAGGCTTTCATAGCCAGTGTCCTTTTACTCACTGCGTGCTGAAATGTATCCCCACATTAGCTGGGTCTCTTCTGCTTCATCCTCATTAGCAATGTTTACTGCTTCTCTCTTCATTAATATTGATCCCTTCCCCAATTACCAGCAACAACAAGACAGACACTAATTTGAAACATTTGGTATCATTAAATTGTTTGGATTTCAGGTTTCAGGGATCTTGGAAAGCAGAGAAGGTGGTTCAAAGGTAAGAAAGGGTGTTACACTTTGGGGCTGTAGGGTTGACCTGATGAATGATGACACTCACCAACCTAGAGTACAGCAGACTGCAAAACATGGCTCAGGATTCCTTTTGTCCCTCTTCTGCTCCTGGAGGAGGAGTCTGTTTGTCCACCTCCATGAATCTCGGCTGCCCAAGCCTGTCACTGGTTTTGACCAATGGAATATAGTGATGCTTTGTAACTTTGGAGGGAGGGGCTCAAGAGATCTACATCTTATTTCACTCATTGTGAAAGTTATCCACTGTGTAAGATGTCAGTTCACCATGCTGTGAGGAAGACCAAGCTAGCTACATGGAGAAGTGCCCTACTGAGCCCTGTTGTGTAACTGGCTTAAGAGGACTTGTCACATTTATTTCTATGCTCCTTAGTTCCATCATTTCCATTTTATCCAGCTAGGGTCAAAGAAGGCATCTATGAAAAATAAATTCTGAAATTGGGTATTTAATCCATGGCATAATACTAAGTACGATTAAAAGGTTGTGAATTATATACAGTGATTAAGTTAACCAGATTACTGATCAACTTCACAGGGTGCCATATACACAAAGTACATATAGATAAGATAATTATTTTCTTACGAATCATCTAATTTGGTTCTCAACAGTAATTAGATTAGCTGAAGAAATTGGTCAAATAATCTATTAGGTCATCAAAACAGAAAAAATATCATATCTCTGCTGCTTTCAAGGAGCCAGACACCATAACTGCAATGCTTTAGATTTCTGAGTAATAATCTTGAAAAGAACTGGGACAAAAATGTGGTGTGAGGATAGATATCTGTTTAAAGAGAAATTCTATAAAGACACATTCTAAAAGCACATAGAGGGCATGCAATAGCTGTTTTGAATTTTCCAAATTCACATACCATGCCTATTTACTATAGCAGAAGAACATCTGAAGCTTGGGAAGAGGAGATGAATTTAGGAAGCAGTAGCAAGCATCTTGAGAAAGATCTTAAGCCCATAGTTAATTCTAGGGAAAGAAACAAAACTGAAGATCACTGTGGCAATTTTTACTGTAATAATTTACACAATAGAACTATTTTCTTTCCTTAAGATTATCCTTCAAAACAAACATCTGAAATTCAGAAGATACAGTGTCTTTGAAACCAATAAAAATTACTTGACTGAGGAGTTAGAATGACGCCACTATGGCTGAGGCCATATTTGCTATACTGTTGCTGTGACCTTAAGTGGACTGTCTGCATTGGCATTGCCTTCTTAAAAATTCCCACTGTCCTTAATTTCAAATTGCCCCCAAAACTCATATACCTGTTCAGAGTCAGTATCTCTCAATCACCATACACGTACAGTCTAACCAGGTGATTTGAAAGTATCTCCTTAGGCATCTGCCATAATTTTTTTTTTTCCTATTTCAGGTTTTGCTACTCCATTTCAACACTGATATCATAAAGGAGCCCCAACCTACTACCCCACACCTAGTATTAAATAGTGGATTCCATAAGGTTCATTATGTCCTTCCACTGTGCCTGAAAACCAAGAATTAATTACAAAAACAAACTTCGGCACCTAGAATGATAAGTTCTTTTTAGAACATCTGGGTTGATGCTCCAATACAAAGTATACTATATTAATTAATAGCTCATAAGCTAGCAGAGAGCCTGGCACATAACAAGTGCTCAAGAAATAATGGTAAATAAATATTAACAAGCCAATCCATAATTATCATCTGCTTACTGCCTATTGCAGGTAAGAGTTTACATAATATAAAACAGGCACGTTTGCTAACTTCTAAAGATGTAGTTGAGACTAGCAAGGCAGTTTTGCATATGGACCAGCCATATCTGTGAGATAGAAAGATTAGTCAGTTAAAATCTACTGCTCTGAATCTATGAATTTCTTCGATTACAATGAAGTAGCAGACTCTACCATCCAAATGATATTTTGGAGGTAGAACTTTGGATTAAGAGTCAGAAGACTTGGATTCTAGTCGTGTAGGCTCTGCTGCTTAGGAGGTAACTTTGAGCAAGTCACCTCACATGTCTAAACACCAATTTTCTTACTTATAAAACTGAATTATGGGCACCTGGGTAGCTCAGTCAGTTAAGCATCCGACTCTTGATCTCAGCTCAGGTCTTGATCTCAGGGTCGTGAGTTCAAGCTCTGCATTGGGCTCTACCCTGGGCATGGAGCCTACTTATGTGGAACATAAGAAATGGCACACAGGATCATAGGGGAAGGGAAGGAAAACTGAATGAGAAGAAATCAGAGAGGGAGACAAACGATGAGAGACTCTTAACTATAGGAAACAAACTGAGGGTTGCTGGAGGGGAGGTGGGTAGGGGGATGGGGTACTCGGTGATGGGCATTAAGGAGGGCACGTGATGTAACGAGCGCTGGGTGTTATATGCCACTGATGACTAACTGAACTCTGTATCTGAAACTAATGGTATACTATATTTTGGATAATTGAATTTAAATAAAGCAAAACAAAACAAAAAAGCAACTGAATTAATTTCTAGTCCTCCTGCCTAACATTGGTTTTATGAAGATCGTCTTAGATGATGTATATTAAAACAGCCAAATCTTAAGTTAACCCTATGTCCACTACACTCACCATCTTGCTGTCCTTAATCCAGTAAGTTGAAACTTATTTAAATATTCTTATATTATGACTTTAACTCCAAACATTATGTGTTTAAAAACCTTTCAGATAGTCATCTAGTAGCTTCTGAGTTATATAAGTAGTTATATCAAGCCTTGTTTTTTTCTCTAGTCCACACAATTTCTGCATAAACACCTATTCCATGGTATCTTTACATATGGCACAAATGCTTCTCAACAGTAGAAAATAAAATGTATATGTGGGTTTTGTAAATGATAAAGCACAATGTTTATGGAGGAAGGAAGTCATTAGTTCTTGGGAACAGAAGATGAAGAAGAAGGAAATGGAAGAAGAATGACAAAAAGAAAGAAGAAATGAGAACAGGCACATCATCACCAAAGGTGAAGGTTGCATGAAATCAGATGGTTTTGAGCCAAACTCAATACCTAGGATAACAAATGTGCATGCTAAAAGCACAAGAGCCCTGATGGCCTTCTTTTTGCTGGGTCAAAGAGGGAAAATAACTACCCACCGTAAAGATCCAAACAGGCGAGTAGCAGTGGCATGACAGCTTCTACTTTGTAGCATGACATGTCGTTTCCACTCAGGGAAAAGCTCTAGCCAGAGGAGCAGCATTCCAGTGGGTGGGTCTGATGTCAGGGAGGTGGATTCCATCCGACTTACAGCTGCACCAAAGGCTGACTTTGGCAGCAATTCCTGGGCTATAATTTTATAAACAGTCTTTTCTTTCCAGACTTCCAATGTGAATTTAGACCTCAGCACAGATTCCGCCTCACATCTTTATTTTGTGTCATCACATTCTAATCCGATGACAAACAGTTGGTTTGAGATTTCAGTATATTACTATATTAGTGCAATTTATGTCCTGTGTGGAAGTTGATGATGTGTAAAGGCTATATTGTGGACTCGCCTGGATTCTAATCCAGCACCTAAAAGGATAGCATTGCTGTGGTGGATCACAGTGGCACTTTATCATGAAACCAAATGGTTAGTGTGTGGTGCTGGTGCCAATAGACCTTGGCAGCAATATTAATTACATTTCCCCCCAAATGGGCCAAAGCGCTGCAATTTACCTTTGAACAATCATTATTATAATTTAGCGTATCATTGTACCATTTCTGCTTGACATTGTTTATAGGAATATTGTTTTAAAATATATACTTTAACTTAAATAAGTAAGATACATAGAATGGACTGGATCCAGCTGAGGAAGGGAGAGGATAACTACCTAGGTGACTCATAGGGCTGCCACTGCCTAGCCAAGTTGACAGTGGCTTGATTCTCCCGGCTTAGTAAGAGATGTGATGCTGGATGGGAAACCAGTTAGCCAAGTACATTCTCATTCCAAGTCTCTTTCAGTCATTTTATTAAAAGAAATTTCCACAACTTGAAAGCAGTGCAGTCTTCTAGCACATCTCAGAAGAAGTAGACCTGAAATAGATGAGCTCAAGAAGAATAGAAAGTAAATCAATTTCCATTTTCACAAGCCTGAGTCTGCTCATTTTCAGAGAGGACAAATCATGCAGAAAATAGTGCCAAATTACTCATGGTTTAATGACAATTTCACAGAAAAGGCAACTGATCTCCCATGTTGTTATGCTCAGGACTATGTCTGGATAGAAGTGCTTTAGCCCTGGATTGGGCCATCAGGGCAAAGACTCAATGCCTCAGGGACCAAAGTCTCACTCCTTTCTTCCTGCCATGGCATGTTGATGTAAACAAGATGCTCTCCCCTCAGCAGCCGCGGAGTTCCTCTGCAGCGCTGCATGGGTTTGTCATGTCTCCTTGTGGCTGGCCTTTTATCCTTGCTGAGATAAAAAGAGATCAAACAATGTCATGTGGTATTACATAAAGTAAATTCTTGGCATACTCAGCTATTCACATGGTACCCTCTGGTTTACAAATTTCCTTTGCTAGATCAACAATTTTGATTTTTCAAACCATGTTCATTTTTCAAGGTGTGATTATATGGGGCTGGGGAGGGACTATTGATTAATTTTGTTGCACTATTTTAAGACTTTTGAAAGAAAAAGAGAGGCTGATTAAGCCTTTAGTCATGAGACTCAACCTCAGTTTCTCATAATGTTTAATAGGCAGATGTTGACTTATTAGGCTATTTTTTCCTTGTTATTTAGGATATGAAGTCAGTGGAATATCATCAGATGAAGTATGGGATAATAGTACATTTTCTACAAGTATATATCAGTTTTTCTATCTGATCCAGCTTGCCTTTATAAAGATTTCCTATTTTCTCCACTAGAAGAAAGTTGGCTTGCAAAGCTCTAAACCAGCATTGTCCAAGAAAGATGTAACATGAGCCATATAGATAATTTACATTTTCTATTAGCCACATTAAAAAAAAGTAATGAGAGTGTCTTAGAAATCCAGTATGTACAAAACATCTCAATTTGTACTAGCTACATTTCAAGTGCTCAATAGCCAGATGTGGTTAGTGGCTACCATAATAGATAGCATAGATCTAGACCCCATATGATTACCCTAACAGTTTTCTTTCTTTCTTTCTTTCTTTCTTTCTTTCTTTCTTTCTTTCTTTCTTTCTTTCTTTCTTTCTTTCTCTCTCTTTCTTTCTTCTGTCTTCTTCCTTCCTTCCTTCCTTTCCTTCCTTTCTCTTTCTTTCTTTCTTTCTTTCTTTCTTTCTTTCTTTCTCTTTCTTTCTTTCTTTCTCTCTCTTTCTTTCTTTTCTTTCTCTCTTTCTTTCTTTCTCTCTTTCTTTCTCTCTTTCTTTCTTTCTTTCTCTCTTTCTTTCTTTCTTTCTCTCTCTCTTTCTTTCTTTCTTTCTCTCTCTCTCTCTCTCTCTCTTTCTCTCTCTCTTTCTTTCTTTCTTTCTTTCTTTCTTTCTTTCTTTCTTTCTGTCTTTCTTCCTTTCTTTCTTTCTTTCTTTTCTCTTTCCTTCTTTCTTTCAGAAAGCGAGCATGAGCCGGAGGAGGGGCAGAGGGAGAGGAAGAGAATCTCAAGCAGACTCCCTGCTGAGCTCAGAGCCCAACTTGGGGCTTGATCGCATGACCTTGAGATCATGACCTGAGCCGAAATCAAGAGCCAGATGCTTAATTGACTGAGCTACCAATAATTTTCAAAGTGTGTTTGTAATACTAACATGTGTCTCTAAGATTTGGGAGTATTCAGAAACAATCTATTCTATAGGTGCTGTAGATTTTATCTGAACACTTACAATTTCTCAAGGCATAAAATAAGTGTATATGAAGCTATTTGCCATCAAGAGTCCTCCTTAGTCACCTTTTTTCAGCAACAAAGATGCCAGTATCCCCTAGTAAAACTGTAAATATTAGACCATTATTCCCCATGACACATGATAGAAATGTGTACCAAACAAGGGGAAAAATATGTGTACCAAATGAAAAAAAAAAAGCAATTGCAAAAATACTTTTTATTACTTCAGTCAAAATCATACTATTTTCTTAACTAAACAAAGTCACATGATAAATAAGCTCCAGATCAAATTTCAGGCTGTTAGAGATCCCTTGGCTTAGAAAAATTCTAGAGGCAGAAAAGTAAGGAGATGCTGATGGGGACTTGAGGTGGAACACTACTTGTGTGCATGGAAATAAATGCTCATTCGAGTTGCAGTTGAAATGTGAGGTGAGCCTATCCCACTCAGGGACAATGATACCCCACATTAAGTCCACTCTGTCTTTGACTCTTCAGAAAGACTTGAGACAAATACCTGCTGTAGCTGGTCATATTCGTTATCTTCCTGCTCATTCTAGGGTTTCCATACACTCAGCCAAGTAGTTAGTTGGCTTTTTGGAGGTCTCTTATCTTCCTCTCTGAGGGGTCTAGCCCTTGGTTGCCTTACCTTTGTCAGGTTGTAATTGCTTCAATTGCCCTTTTACTCTTCTTCCAGTCTTGACAGTACAAGAGGTACCCCGTGAGTCTTCCAAACTCCATATACATTCCTCACTGCCCATTATGAAGCAGCAACACCAGCTCCTCATGATGAATCCAGTCAATTACTCTTGTCATTATGGCAAACCCTTTCATTGCCTGCTGGTTCACCAGTATGAGGAGCCCAACATGACTAGGCAGTAATCATAGCTTTAGGTTTACAGAACTCCTTACTGTGTCCTCACATGAAAACATTCCTCACACTCCTACCCACCCCCTACTGGGACCCAGAACCTCTAATTTGATAAAATCTCAAGTGATGGTGATGGGACACACAAATTCTGTAGATGGATCACCAAGAGATTGTGCACCTCTGTATTCTAGCTACTGTGGCACAGTACCATGTATCAGATACAGGGTTTTTACATTCGCTACATCCTGAAGCATAGCACCCTAACCCTGTAGGTTGGGAATCCTGGGCTGGCATCCTAGTGGAATTTTTTTTCCTGAGTGGAAATTTTAATAGGACATTCCAATATTCTATAAAGCCAACTGCTTCCAGCTGATGCCATATATGGCAGCTCCAATGGCTCCTGTGCTCCCATGCTCATGTGCTCATTATTGCATCTTCTTTATTGAATAATGACAAGCATTGATCAAATACCCAAAATCATTGTTTTGGTTAGTGAATGAAGATGTATGCTGCTTCAAGAGCTTTTACTATGAGACTGTGACTATCAGTGTGATCAAGGCTTTCCTGAGGAGGTGATAATCAAGCTACCATTTGGAAGGTGTATAAGTTAAGTAGGTGAAGAAGAGTAGAACAGTGGTCTAGACAGAGGGAAAAGCATGTAAAAGCATTGCAGGCCCATGAAAATGAAAGAAGGTCTTCTGATTTTGAGTAGTATTTGGGGGTGGATTGTATGAGAAAAGAATGGAGAGAGAGGAGGCAGACCATGAAAGGGCCTTAGAGGTCAAATGAAGGAATTTTTGATTTATCTTAAGTGGAATGGAAATCCATTGAGGCACAGTGTGTATGAGGGCTTGTGTGTATGAAGTAGGAGGTGGGGATAGAGAGAATCAACTTGGCAAATCGTCTTTACAAAGCCCACCCTGGCTGTGTATGGAGAAGACATCAGAAGGGGCCAGAGAGAGAATACAAGTGGATCCATTAGGAGGCCACTGAGTGTCCAGGTGGGAGCTGATGGTAGCTGGGCTTATAGGAAGCTTTCAATAATTATAGTTGCTGGAGTTGTTATTGCTGTTCCATAAGGTAGAGAATAGGCTTGTGTTGGTTGGAAAATATAAGCTTCTTTTGGATTTATGTGGCTTCCTTGCTCTTTCAGGAGTGAGTGTGTTCTGTGAAGGCATAGATGGGAGAGGGAGAAGCAGAGGCACAGCACACACATATCAGTGCTGCTCAGCTAGCACCTCTGCTCATTTTTAAAGTCTGTAACTTGGACCCAAAGCACTTCTTTATTAATGTGGTGCTGCCCACAGCTGAGTAGCCATATCCACAGTAGAGAATTGGATAAAGATGGAGTGGTTTGGATAAACACAGGAGTGGAAAGGGGAGAGTTAGCATGAAGGTTCTTCCCTTTAATTTCTATTTTTTTACTTTTTGAGGGGTCTCAGGACTTGAAATAGCTGCCTCATTTTAGATCTGTTAATTATACTACAGATGGTGAATCTCTAGACAGACCAGGCTACTCTGGGTCATGAGGTCCATTCTGCCCAGACCACAGTCCTCCACTCACCTCCTTTCCTTTAGTAATATAGTCACTTCTTAGAACCCAAATGAGCTCATGAGTCACTTACTCCAGAAGGTCTTTTCTGACCAGTTCACCCCCTGCAGGCCAGGTTCCTGCTTTTCCTATGTGTTCCCAGAGTCTTTCTGCTTACCTCCTTCACCACCTCTCCACACTAGACTCTGATCATATGTCACTCTCTGGGCCTTGAAGGCTCAGGTGATGGCATCTCATTCATTTTTGTATCCTTAGCATAGTGCCAGAAATTTAAATATGGGCACAAATGAATGATTGAACAAGGAATGGATAAAGGTAAATATCATCTGCATTTAGATAAAATGCAGATAGATGGGACTTAATCATAGTCAGGTGAGAAGAGAAGGCTTATTTGGGGAAGGGCAGAAATGTTTGTCTGGTGTGCTGGTGCTGGGATAGTTACGTAGATGTTTGGTATCTTTCCTGCCCTTTCATAGTATCATCCTCTCTTTCTGCTGGGTCCACTTCATCTCATTTTCTAACACCTTGGGCTGCACTCATGACATTCTTCGGTCTGATTCTGGGGTGAAGAAAGTGGGCTTAGAGTTGAGACGCAAGGACTAGTGGAGGGTAGAGAGGTGAGGCCCCATCACCCTGTGTTGGGATCAGCCTCCCTGATTGTGGGGAAGGATCATACCAGTGGTTATCAAAATTGAAATTAGTTACATAATTCATTGTTAGACAGTTGTTTTAAAAATAACTTTAAAAAACTAAACTTATTTTCCTCCTCAAATTGGTGTCCATGGATAGAGTACTGGGTCAAAATGTAATGAAGAAATAGTAACCATGGTGATAACACATGGACCTTTCAATTCCAAGCTCTGCTCCTTCCTACCTCAGGAGTCTTGAGCAAGCCCCTTCACTTCGGGGAACCTCAATTTCTTTGTCTGTAATTGGAGATAATGCTCATTCTTTCCTGATAGAGTTCATGTGAAGACAAAATGAAAGAACTCCTATTTAGCACAAAGCCTGGCACATGGTATGTGTGGGAGAATGTTAGCCAGAGCTATCATAATACATTAATTTGTGTTATATGCAACTGTATATTTTATATAGTTCATTTGCTGTTTTTTTCTTATGAATCTTTGCAGTACAAGGATCATTCTCATGCATAGATTTCGTAAATTATTCTGCAGTTATCGAAATTCAGCAGATAAATATAAAACTGAGTATATCTTAGAATAGGATCTTCATTTTGTTCCAATTTATTTTATCTTTTTGATTCAGAAAAAATATGCTGTACTTTTTTATCCTTTGGAATTAATCAAAACTGCACTTGTCCAATTTAGTCAACTCTGAGTGGTTCTCAGTAGCATTATCTCAACTGGGAGATATAAAATTAGTGTAACTTTACCTCCTTCCACTTTATCTGATATGCCTAAACTTAGCAACTCAGGGGAGCCATGTTCCTGTGAGGTGGGTAGAACAACCACTGTTTTAGCTCCTGGCAAATACAGACGTCTCTTTCAGGAAGAATGGAAATTGGCTAAAATAAATCACTTACCCATAATGACATTTACAGATATTATTAGCTTTTCTGAAATGTAGTCCATTTAGGGTTCAGACTAAAGGCAACTTATTGCACTAGAGGGAGCATAAGATCAGGGATCTGGATTACCAGTTTAATCCTTACTAGCTGTATGATCTTGTACAAGTCACTTAGTCTCACATTTTATTCTACTGTTAGTTAAATGAGACTAACATAATACCTTATCTGCTGTGAATATTGATAGAAAGTTTATTATTGTTGTCATGATATAATGTATATCACACACTCCTTTCCCCAAAGGACAGATTTTCTCAGGTAAGTGCTAAGATTCAAATACATGTATATATCAGAGGGCACAGAACTGGTGATGTCAGCAACAATGAGACCTATTTATCTCATCATACCTGCTATAGAATCAATCATGATATATCTGTAGTTCTCTAATCTAATCAAGAATATATGAGGGAGAAAAAATGTGAACAGTTTACCAAATTACAAATATCTTTCCAATATATCAGATTCTTTAACACTAAGAATTTATTGAAATGGAGCAGACTTTTCTTTCAATGCAGACTATAAATAATTCCCCTTTGGGGTAAGTTTGCTGAGCATTAGGAATCCCACTACTTGATTTAGGAAAAAAGAATCATTGCATAATATAATAATATTTTTACCTTTTCTAATTCTTCCAACATAGTTCATATTTTAATTTCACTTTGTGATTCTGAGAAGCAGTTATCATATTACTCGGGGAAGCATTCTTCAGCAACTTATCTCAGAGTCTCCCTCTCTCCTGGGAGACCTGCCTCTGCTCTTCTCAGAAGCTCCATCTCTGAGCTTTCTTCTCTTGGCCAAGGGTATAAATCAAGAAGTCAGTTCAATATGGAATTTAGGCCTTAGTCTTAGTTGCTGTAAGAAACAGACTGGGTTATTTATAACCACGGGTGTCCAGGTTTTAATCACCACCGACGGTTGGGTGTTTGAGAGCATTCACCTTTAAGATATCCAGAATACAAGCTGTTGATCCTCTGTGGATTGTAAATTTCTAGAGTTGGGCTTCTTGGTTCTTGTCGGCGAGGCAAGTTTTATGAGCACCATTACATTAGCTCTTCTGAAATGTTGGGAAGCTGGGAGCCTCCTTCCTATTACGAAGCCTTGTCTTGACTTTTGTACCAATAAAGTTGTTCTCAGACTAGAGTTCATCCTAATAAGCATTTGAGAATTGCACCTGAACTAAGAAATATTTCCTCCTCTCTGCCCTAAGCCTCAGAATCTCAAGCAGCCTACATGCTTTGAATCTAAGACAAGGCTTACAGCCTAACAGCTTTTTTATCACCTCCCATCAAGCAGAAAAGCCTCCAGGTGGATTAGACTGAGTGTGTAAGAAGCTTACAAGGTAGCAGATGTCAAGCCTCAGTAAAGGTCATTCTATTAGGGCTATTCTCTTTCAGGGCACAGATTTCCTCCTGGACTAGTGTAGACCTGGGAAGGAGGACTTGGTATTCTGCCACAGACCTTTGGAATGCTTAAGGGAAGGGTTATGTGTGACAGATGTGCACACGGTTTAAGAATCTAAGCTTCAAAGGGCCAGCATGTAAAAGGACAATGGAATACAAGTGGGAAAATGTTACTTGAGAAATCTGTCCGAATAAGAGACACCAATAATTACTGGAATGTGATGGTGTTGTGGTTTCTGGATAAAGAATCTTTTGCGTATGCAGAAGTAACACATTTCTTTATCAGAAAAAGTAAGTTAGAAGTCCACATGTGGTTCCATCTGAGGAAGAAAGATTTAGGAAAGTTCTCCACCATCTAACCAGGATTAAAGCCTAAAGCTCTTACCTAATTGAATGTGGCACAATGAGTTGCTGAAAGGATACAAAGCAAATGTGCTAGAGCAGAGGAAAAAAAAAATTGGCTTTAATAAACTCGTCCTAAGAGCCAAGCTCCACATTATGGTGGCAAGCTGCACAATAGCAGAATTGTCTTCGAGATATAAAAACTTCATACAGAATGTTGGCTTAATGCTCTGGTTCAGTTGAGTTGAGTGACTTTGGCCAAGTAATGGCTGTTGATGTGTCACTCACTGGTGGGCTCTTGGAGTAATGTGATTAATCCTGCCATTTATCGGTCAAAATGACTCTCTGTCACCAGTACAAGTGCCAGGATCACACCAATGGATCAGGGTGAAGCAGGGTGCATTTCCCAAGTTGCTTTAGTCAGTCAGTATCCAGTTGCATAGTGCTGTGTTCTCCTGGTCCCAACTTTTCCAAGAAGTCTGGCCTTCTAGCAGACAACCCAAATTAATGTCAAGTGCAAATGGGTTCCCCATAAAAACATCTGACTAATTCATTGCCTAGATCTTAACATTTGTGGCCAAATTTCCAGTCTTCCTGCTGAATAACTTCTTGTTGGAAAATGTCAAAAAAGGGGAGACATCAGAGGCTTCTGAGTCAAACTGTTTCCTCCCACACACCTGAGTCATGGGTCAAGGGTTTTACCAATTTCCTTTCTAAGATTTTTCCTAGGCTCCCATCTAAAAAGAGTTTAATGCCAGATGGGTGGGAAGTAGGGATGTGATTAGGAAATCATTTGTATTTTTTAAATGTTGGATATAATCTTATTGCCAGGGATTTCCATTCACTGCCTTTGAATAGAAATCTGGTATTTCTGAGGAAGTGGTGGTGGTAGGAAGATGTTTTTACATGGCAATACAAAACCTGTCGCAATCTGGTGAGCCCTTGGAGTGTCTTGCTTAAAAGGATTCTTGTCACTGGGAGTACTCACTGGAGCCAAGCCAGTTCCCTGGGGAAGGCTGGTGTCTGCTACTTGCAGAGCTGGCTGTCAGGTTGGTCCTGTGTGTTTGTAATTAACTATGATGTCTGGATGTTGATAGAGTGAGTCTGGCCAATGGTTCCCCTCCAAAGAGGGGTTTCCTGGCTAGCTCTCCTGTGTCAGAAATGCCAAGTTGGGAGTTGCCTGGAGACTCCAGAGATGCAGATTTGCTTGGCTGGGCTCCGGTTGTGAAGCCAAGTGCCGAGAAAGCAGATCAGAGACCTAACCTGAATTGTAATCAGTGGGCTTCTCCAACCATTTGGCTCCTCTGCTTTCCAATGTTATGTTTAACGTTTTAAAGCATATTTAGTAAACATGTCACTAGCAATTGTCAGTCCTTAGTCTCTCCCCACTCTTTCCTTAATGATTTTTCCCTTTTCTTTTGGGTTACTGTGGTAGGCTGGTCTTGCAATGTGTGTGTGTGTGTGTGCACGCACGCACGCACATGCACACATGTGTGCACTCATGCACACACGTGTATGCATGCATGTTTCAGGCTAGACAGATTGTTTATTTTTACTAGCTCAGTAGCTTGTTTATACATCCACTTCTTATAAGCCAGGTAAATAATCTTAATTCTTCACTTTTCTCACCAAATTTGGCTAGTTTTCTCCTGAGATAGCTGAGTTTAGGGTACACATCAATTAGCACAACAAATTTTTAATTTTTAGGTGCGTGCAAGGTGTATTTTTTTTCCTGAATTGAGTTCAAGGAGCAATATTTCTCTGTGTTTTACCTCATGTAGAATATAGCCACACTTCACCAATTGAGAAGTGAATGGCTTCCAGAGTCTTTCTTGTTAATTCTCAAATGTCAGTATGGGATGAAGTTGAGACCCTTGGTCTTCCCAGTTTCTGCCTTCCTCTTCTTCCTTATCTCTACTTCTCCTCCCTACATATATCTTTTACCCCAGTCATTTTCTAGCCTTGTATAGATCCCCGAATGTATCATGTTGCTTCATGTCTCTTTTCTTCAAACAGTGTATTAGTTTCCTATGGATGCTGTAACAAATTACCAAAAACTTGGTGGCTTAAGCAGCAGAAATTTATTTTTTCAGTTTTGAAGGCCAGAAGTCCAAAATCAAGGTTCAGCAGGTACGTGTTCTCTCTGTAGGCCCCAGTGAAGAATCTGTTCTATGCCTTCTCCAGTTTCTGGTGACTGCTGGCATTCTTTGGCATGTGTTCCTATTACTCTAGTCTCTGTCTCTCTGGTCACATTGCCTTATCCTCTTCTGTCAGTGTCAAATATCCCTCTTATAAGGATACTTGTGATTGCATTTAGCACACAACCAGATAATCCGGGATAATCCCTTCATCTCAAGATCCTTAACTGAGTCACATCTGCAAAAATCCTTTTTCCATTAAGATAACATTTACAGGTTCTAGGGACCTGGATCTCCTTTGGGAAATCACACACGTGACTATGATTCTCTTCTACCCTCTGTCACCCAGTCAGTGCTTCTCAGTATCTCTGATAAAAGATCATGTTTTGGGGCACCTGGGTGGCTCAGTTGGTTGGGCGACTGCCTTTGGCTCAGGTCATGACCCTCGGGTCCTGGGATCGAGTCCCACATCGGGCTCCCTCTGCTCTGCGGGGAGCCTGCTTCTTCCTCTACCTTTGCCTGCCACTCCCCCTGCTTGTGCTCTCTCTCTGTCAAATAAATAAATAAAATCTTTAAAAAAAGATTTAAATTTTAACTTTGTTGCTGACTGATACTTTTAAAAAGCACATGTGCTTGGACTTTGCAGCAATACCAAATTTCTAAAAGGTTTCTAAACTCTTACTCTTGTCTCAAACCAGACCAGTAACAACAGTTTGAAGACTGCCACTAGTCCACAGAGCATACTTTGAATAGCACTGATCTATTTTTTTTTTTTAAGATTTTATTTATTTATTTGAGAGAGAGCACATGAGACGGGGGAGGGTCAGAGGGAGAAGCAGGCTCCTCGCTGAGCAGGGAGCCCGATGCGGGACTCGATCCCGGGACTCCAGGATCATGACCTGAGCCGAAGGCAGTCGCTTAACCAACTGAGCCACCCAGGCGCCCTGAATAGCACTGATCTAAAAGACACCTGTTCATTTAAGCACTGTCTTTCCCAGAAATTTTTTCTGACTCAACATTTTGGCCCTGCCCTATGTTTCTGTGGTTCCTAGAATACTTTATTCTGTTTCTTATCACCTTTTTCTTCAATATTTGCTTTCTCCTCTAGCCTTAAGCTCCTTAAAAGTAAGAACCATGTTTTGGTGGACTTTCTTAATACACAGTAGATGCTCAATAAATATTTGTGGAATGAATGTTTGACATACACATGAAATCTGGAGACTGCATCCAAGATAAACAGAAAAAGGACTTATTTTGGGGAAATATGAGGGAAGGATGAAGCTAATAAAACTTAAAGGAACCTAGGATGGTGTGGTAGATTGCAAAAATGGTCTTCCTCTCAAGAGGGAAATCTATTTCCTTATCCTTTAAATCTGGGTTGGCCTAGTGACTTGCCTTGACTAATAGAATGTGGTAGAAATTATATATGAGGTCTGCATTAACATTGAGAAACATCACAGCTTCTGTTACCCTTTGCCACCGTATGAACAAGGCTGGCTTAGGCTGATGGAGAATGAGAGACCTTGCAAAGAGAGGTAACAGCCATCCATCTGAGCCTTCCAGATTTGTGTGTAAGCTCAGTCAAAAACAAGTGAGATCAGATTAGTCCAGAAGAGCCACCTGGCTGAGTCCAGCCCAAAGTGATAATACAAAATCATGAGCTAAATAAAATGGTCATTATTTAAGCCACTAAGGATGAGTGGTTTGTTATACAGCAAAAACTAACTGATCCAGACAGGAAATCAAGAATGGGGCATGAAGATTACTGAACAGTTGTTCTCTGTGCCCAGGGCAGAATTGAGATGGGTTCACATTGCAAGGTGGAGGATTAGGGTTAAAGGTCAGAAAACTTTTTTTTTTTTTTTTGGCAGACTGTCCAACATTAGAATACTAACATAGCCAGCAAGAGGGTTTAACACAGATGTAATTTGAGTCTCTGGCTATGGACCAGAAGGGCGTTAACAGATCCACATGGAGCTTAAACCCAAGATCTGTCTTTAGAAACAGAGTCAACAGGCAGCAGTTGATGTTTGCTCAGTTCATCCCAACTGTATAAAAAATGACAATGAATTTGACAGAAATCTACAAACAATACTGAAAAAGAAAGAAGAAAGCAATAGAGAAATTCAGCTTTTGAGTCTGATAAGCACAATTGAACTTGTGCTTCTCCCTCCTCATGATGCATTTGGTCATCCTCTTGATCATCTCTTCTACAAATATGTACTGTCACCTCCCATGTGCTGGACATAGCTACACACCAGCTATTCAGTGGTGAGTAGAGTAGACACAGACCTCGCAGATTTTACAGTTTGGGGAAAGACAATGCAACAGGCAATTATTAAGCTTTGAAGCTTAAGCTTTTTTGCTTTTTTCAGACACATCAAGCATACCTTTCTACCTCCGTGATGCCTGCCATCATGTATAGCCAGCCTCCATAAAGCCTTTGGCATCTGTACCTTTCAGCATGATGCTTAGATTACTTCATGACTAGTGTAAAATCAGCCATTTGAAATCATGCATTGCTTAGTTTTTGATATGGATCATGACTGAATCAAGAAGAGTAGAATCAGAAGATGTGAGAAAAGAAGTATAACACAGCAGGTGGAGGCTTTTATGGGCTTGCAGGTGAGCCTATTTGTACCAAGCTATGGTGTACATTTTAAATTTCTGCTATAAAACATCTGAGGCCTGGGATCACAAATCAGATATATTGCACCCAACATTAAAAACATCTCATAATTTACCACAGTAAATCAATTAGTGTTTTCCTAGAAATACTGGAACTGAAACAAGAGTTGAGTCAAAACAAAAATTTCTAGAGGTTTAGTTTACTTAAAGGTACTTCTTGAAATATTGAATCCCAAGGGCTAGAACATTGTATTATAGAGATCCTTGAAAGATGTTTTTACAAGTTATAGGAGAATGGCTTCCAGAAAGTCATTTATTGTTTGGCAAAAGGAACCCATTTGCTAGATCACTGAAACAGTCAGCTCTCTTAACTACGTGGGAGCCAATTGTTCCAAATCTGTGCTTCTTTGATCCTTGTGTCCATTTCACCACAAATTACCACTACTCTCCAAAGGATTGCTGAAGAAGGCAGAGGACATGTAAGTCATATCAGCTGAAAATGAACAGCACATTAGCTATGCTGATTCTTTGAATAGCTTTGTGAGAGACTGGCTTCATCTTTCTAACAAGGTGGTCTTGTATACTTGTGGATTTTATTTATTCCACTGTCCTTGTCCATAATGACAATAGTAGGTAGCCATAAGTAGGTGACCAGAATACAGTTTTCTATTTCTCCCATTAGTTTTGCTTATATCTTTTAATTTTTAGCATGCTACCCCTTACCCTCCAAAAAAAGAAAAAAAAGTTATCCCTTCAAAACAAGTCCTCAGCAAGGTAAAGTAGAAAGACTACGGGGCTGGGTACCAGGAAACAGACTTCTACTCATGGCTCAGAGATCATCTAACTTCTCAAGTTTCAGTTTCCTTATCTAAAAAATAGACACAAAATAGTGCATTCTAGTCCTTGTTGTGGGAAGGAGGGTTTTACACTAATCAATGAGAAGGGAGGTACTCTTCAGAGGGTAAAAGCACTATATGAATGTAATATAACATTTTAAATTCAGAACTCTTGATATTATGCTCTTTGGTAATTACTCCTGAAGCAGCTGCCAGTTCTGACCCAGGGTTGTAGAGGGCTGGCTGTGGAAACTTTCCTTCCACGTTTGAAGGTGCATCCCCCTCATTGCTGAGGTCTGTCTTCTTGTTTTGGCATCAGAACTCAGTAGCTTGTCTTTCCCGGGTTGGCAGTTGGCCATTTGCTGTCTCCTGAGAAACTCTAATTGGCCTAACTTTTTAATTCACAGGCATGACATTAAACTTGGGAATTATAAGATTATTTCTTCCAAGTCACAATATTCAGTGTGCACACAGCACATTTTAGGATTTGAAATCTTAAGAGCGTTTCATTAAATGTCTCTGCTGTATCAATTCCAAAACGTTAGAGGCATTTTCCTTAATAAGAGGATACTGTTGAGAATTTGAATCATTGAATTCCTTTAAATCATTCTCCTTTGATGAAGAAAGCCCAATAGACATCGTATCTTACTCTGTTAAAACTGCAAATGAAAACACACACATACCCATACGGACTCATGCATACATACTCCAGAAACAGGAAATGCTCCATTGTTAAAAACTAAGCTGATTATGTCTATCTATTACATAAAATAAATAAATAAGTACATCATATATTTCTTAATGGCTCAAAGTAAAGTACACTTTACCTTTTAAAAAACATAGAGAATGTTGACAAAGAGGTCAGAAGCACTTATCAGAGAGGCCATACAGAATAAGGGAAGGGCTCTTGGACCACGGACCAGGAGACTTCTGCTATGAATTTGTGACCATGATAAAACACTTAATTCTCTGGACCTCAGTAAATAGGGGTTGGGCTCATAAGTATTTATGAGATTTCTGCCAACTTTAATATTGGATTTTGATACCAAGAGCAATTCCAGTGTACTGATTTCTTTGGGTTTCTCCATGTTTAAGGTCTAGGATACTTCTTTCCTTCTCCCTCCCTTCTTCCTTTCTTTCCTTCTGTAAGAATAATTTCCATGCATGTCTATGATGTTTCTAGCACACTGCTAGGAGTGATAAGATAGCAGTGACAAAGACAGACAAGGTCCCTGCCCTCATGTAGCTTGTATCAGTGAACCCAAAGAATAAAATAATGAGTCCAGTAAAGTCTGTGAAGGATGGCTCCTGCTATCTTGGATAGCCAAAGGTGATAGACTATCTTAGGAAAAACCAAGGTAGATCCCTGCCTGGTCATTTAGGAGGATTTTACTAATTTGTATTGTCTAACGGGAAAGTTTACATGTAGAAGCTAGAGCCTGGAAGGCAAAGGGTAGAGCATGCACTAATGGGTACCAGTCTCAATTCTTTGGTCTCGCAGTCTCTTTTCTAATCTCTATTAGAAAAGTGGATTGAAAGATCAGGTGTCCTGACCCTGTCACTTAGCAATAGGAGCCACATTTCCTGTTTGTTAGGGAGAGAACTGACCATCCCCACCCCTTCCTCCCCTGCAACCACAGGGCCCTACATGGTTACAGATGATGAACCAGAGAGACGACTTGTATTTTAAACAGCCGCAAAGTATGAAAAATTCTTTATGAAAAGAGCTTTTGTCTTCTTTGTTGATATTCAAAAGAGGGTGAAGATAAGGTGATTCTAGACATGGTTTGGAGAAATTTCCTGAAAAATTGATCTGAAACTAGTGATAATCTTTTGCCAAATGAAACTGGCCCAAATTCCTCAATTCAGATGCCATCCAGCACCTCCAGGAATCATTACAACTCTTCTTATCTCCCACGAGAGGAGTTGACATTCTACAGATTCTCTTGTCACACAAAAGAAGGATCGTCATAGATATCAAATGGAAGTTCTTGTCCCTCATTTCATAATCCAGTCAGTCATGCTAGTGAAGCAGTGCCTTCTGTGAGGATTAAATGAGTTAGCAGGTGCAAACAGCTTAGCACAGTACTTGGCACATAATGAAAGTGTAGTGAATTGTAGGAATTGATAGATACTTAGGTGATAGGTGCATTCCTGCATCATGTGATGTCACAAAAAATGCTTACATGATTTAATATGCTGGAAATAAACATAGGCTTTATTTTATTTTCTTTGTTTTTTTAGTAGAAACTACATATTTATTTCATTTTCTAATACTAGTCAGGTACACTTCAAAATACCATTGCTTCCTCTACTTGTTATGGGGCCAGAAATTCATCACTTGAGTTTCAGTTGTAGAGAATGGGAATTTTTCTGTTTTCAAAATTCTTTAGGGGCGCCTGGGTGGCTCAGTTGGTTAAGCGACTGCCTTCGGCTCAGGTCATGATCCTGGAGTCCCTGGATCGAGTCCCGCATCGGGCTCCCTGCTCGGCAGGGAGCCTGCTTCTCCCTCTGACCCTCCCCCCTCTCATGTGCTCTCTCTCTCTCTCTC
>NC_138378.1:73632016-73647641 GCF_054177405.1 Leptonychotes weddellii | reverse complement strand
GGCGCCTGGGTGGCTCAGATGGTTAAGCGTCTGCCTTCGGCTCAGGTCATGATCTCAGGGTCCTGGGATCGAGTCCCACATCGGGTTCCCTGCTCAGTGCAGAGCCTGCTTCTCCCTCTCCCTCTGCCACTCCCTCTGCTTGTGCTCTTCTGTCTATCTCTCTGTCAAATAAATAAATAAAATCTTTAAAAAAAAAAAAAGAACTACTGGTCTAGTATATTAATTACATCTGTCTACAGTTTGACTCACCCCATGGCCAATATCCTCAGGGCCACAGTGAGCTGAAGTTGATCACCAGCTGCTCCCTTTAGGCAGAGCTGACACCCTCAACATTTCCCTCATGAAGTGTGGCATGTGTCTTTCACATTAGGCCTACCGAATCATTTTTGTGATCTGCCTGGCCTTTATTGACCTTCAGACCTGGGCAAGAAGTGACCATGCCCTTGTGCTGCTTTTTAGTGAGTTCCATCTTAGCCCTCTTTCGGCCATGCCTCTCTCCACAGGATGAGGAGGGCTTGGGACAAATGGGCTTGTCTTGTCAAGCAGCCACCCTTCCTTTTGGTTTGTGTTTTTCTAACTTAAATGTGCTTAGGAAACACCTGGGGATCTTGCTAACATGCAGATTCTAATTTAGTAGTCCTGGAGCAGAACTAAGTTGCTGCATTTCTAATTATCTCCCTGGTGCTGTGAGTAACAAGGGTCTACATCATGCTCCAGATACCCAGGCTCCTGGTATTCCTTGAGCAAATGAGGTCAAACTGCATGGCTTCTTTTCTCGGTCCTGAAGACAGGCTCTGTGGTCATCGTGGTACCCAAGGCCCGTGAGGCGGACAAGGGAGTGCTTGGGGTGGGGGTCTGTGAACACAGTTTAGATGTGCAAGGCCCTTGAGGTGCAAAACAGAGCCAGAGGTCAGAAGAGACTGGGAATCCAGGCCATGAGCCAGCTCTCCCCATATTATCATATTCTAACACAGAATTCCAAGTAGTCCAAGAATTCTAAATTCAATATTAGCCTTCCAGGTTTTAATTAATACAGGAAAAGAGAACACATTTTACTTTAACAGGGTGTTACCTTGACTGTATCTATTTTTCAGCATAAAAACATGGAGTATATGCACCTCCATTTGTATTCTTGGTGTAAGCCCCCAAATTGTTAGAAGTGTGCCAGTCGGTAGGCACCCGAATTTGTAACCACTCTTTCCCCCTCGTCTAGATCATTCTGAGCATAAACTTAAAATGACAAAAAGATCAAGGGAAATTATTACTTTCGACTTGGACCTTTCTTTTGCAGCCGCCTACATTTATTTCCAATGTCATGTGAATCTATTTCACTTGCCACATGGGCCTCTTTCATATGAAACTCTAATATGTATATTAGACTACGCGATACTGAACTCTGTGAGGTACAGAGGAGTCACAGTTTCTTTTGGTTAGCAGTGTTTGCATATGTGACTCCAGAGTTTCAGGACAATGAAACCCACCCAGTTCAAAAGAGAAGGCTGGCTTGCAATACTCTGGCTTTTCTTTCTTTTTAAATCCATTCTCTCATCCTATTACAGTTAGCATAGTTTTACAAATCCTGGGTTAGGGTCAAATCTTAGCCCCACCATTTATAAGCTCTGTGATTCTAACTTTTCTGGGCCTCGATTTCCTTTACCACTAAAATGGAGACTTATAATGTTTACCTCTTAGGGTTATTAACAGGGTCTGAGGAGGTAATACATGTGAAAGTATTTAGAATTGTGTTTGTATCTGCCTAAGACAGAGTAATCTCTCAAACAGTATTTTTTGTTATTTAGTTTATTCCATTTTTTTTACAATTTTATTGAGGTATAATTGATACACAAAAAAATTACACATATTTAACCTCTACATTTTGATGAGTTTGGACATATGCACATACCCATGATACCACTGCCACAATCAAGATAATACTTTGTCCAGGTTTTACCTCCTTTTGAAGCTATATAAATGTTTTCTTGTACCACTGATTTGTCTCTTATTTGAAGGCCTTCATCTTTGACAATCTTTATTTTACTATTTAACTTTTACTTATATTCCATTGTGTATTATTAGTTTACCATGGTTTTTCTAATTATATTATAACATGCTTTAGGTCAAGGAAAATACCTTTATTTTCTATCCTCCACAGCTCAGTGTATAATACCAAACACAAGAAAGACCCTCAAATCTCTTTTGAGTGTTTGATTAATTAATTGTAAAGGAATATTTAAGAACAGAGAGGGCTGATCTGGTTTGAATGTTTAAGAAAAATGGAAAGGGGAAATAGCTCAAATAGGAGAGGAGGTTGGAATCACCAAAAAGCAAGGGTTGGAGAAGTGGAATTACTCAATTTGCTGAGCAGGAACAGAGATTAAATAACTGAATGTCATCTGGCAGAACGTGGTGGAAAGGCTGACATGCTTCTCCAACAGGGTGAGGGGGGCAGGGTTGCTTGAATTCATGTTGGGTAAGACCTCCTACCTCAGAGATAGGCTTACCTCTTTGCTTGGCCTCAGGAAACTCTCTGAACCTAACTATGATAAGACTGCACCCTGAGAGCGGTAATTGACATGGGGGCTCATCGAGAAAAAATAGGATTAGAGTGCAAGATCTTGCAAAGGTGGTAATGTGTACACTTGTATACCGTCTTCTCACTCTGGCTGCTCTGCTGACTCACAGGAAAGCGGAGTCTCAGGTTAGTCCCCCTTCCTTCACAGTCAGCCTTCATCTCCCCTCTGATTTACCTAAGGCATCAAGCAGAGCTGACTTTGGCTGGATAGGGTGTAGGGCTGGTTCTAGGCCACATGGGAGCAGAACCACTGAAGGAGTTAGCAAAATCCTAATTTGTTTACCCTCTTCTGACAGAGCAATGTTTATGTTTATTTCTGAGGCTGTGGTATGATGTGTAGTTCAAGAATTCTGACACTTTAACACACCATGCAAGGTTAGAAGCCCATTTGTTCTGTCTTAATTTGCTGGTGAATATACTTGGGTTTTCATTTCACACCAAAAAATGCAGGAAGGGATGCAGTTTTGACATTGTTTCTTTACCCTTGTGCTCCATGTAAACAGAAGTTGTCTATCTGGCAGTCTAGAGCTGTATGTAAAGCCCCTGTTTACTTAATCTCAACGTCCGTTTCTTTTCTGCTTGGTCTGCAAAATAAATGAAATGAAAAAGTGTGCCGGAATCAGAATTGTGTGAGTCTGAAAAAGACATTTGGGTCACTGAGTAACTAAAAGCGCCCTCTGTTTACATGTTTCTGCAGTTTCTGTCACTGCAGCTGTGTTACAGCTTATAACAACTAATCTTTTTTTATTTGTATTTTACTTTATTTTATTTTGTATTAAAGGCGCTTTTAAGTCCTGTCTTCCAAATGTGCTCAAGGTTTCATAACTGTCTTAAGAGTGTATACACATTATAATGATGGCAGTGAATTTCCTCCAATCTGGATTTTGTTAAGAGTGACTTTGAGAATAGTTTGTGGGACAATTAAAATGTGTTAATCTGTATTTGAAAACTTGATCCAGTTAAAAATCAGTTTTCCATCCACTTATATTTTGCCAGTTTCCTATGTCACATAGCTGGCTTTTCTTGAGAGGCGGAAAAGGGGGCTGAGGGGAAGGGAGTGCTCAAGAAAGCCTGGGAGTTATGCTAGATTTTAGGCTTCTGGGCTGATGTCCTCTTAACCTAACCCATGTTCTGCTTCAGGAGAAAATGATGCACTGAAGGGTTGGAAATGGGGCTTGAGCAAGCACACTTTTCATGCTCAACAAAGCCTAACGTCATTTCACTATACAATTTGAGTTATGTGTGTGCTTTTAATAAACCAATCCTCACAAAAAATAAATAGATTTGTTCTGCTTAAACTGGCATACAGAGGGCTTGGGGAAAAACTCTTTAACACCTCTGGGGGATTGGAAGGTAACTTCACACTCCAGCTTCATGTCGGGAACGTGTGATAACAATTTGACAGGAAGTAAGTGGATCCTGTCTCGGGTCTCGGGAGGAGACTAGACCCTGGAGCTTAATGGTGTGAATCTGAAGGCCAGCAAGCTTCCCGCCCAGCAGGGGGTAGCCAAGTGCCAGTAAATGGGAAGGAATTCAACTCCATAGGATCCATTCCCAGCACCAGCAACGCAGCTCTCTGATTCTAGATGCGGATGTTCTTCTCCAGTGCTTAGATTATGTACTCCAAAAAGGAGCCACTTACCTGAGGCCTTCACCTGAGAGCTTGAACCTACATAACAGATTTTTTTGAAAGGGATCCCGAGAGAGGGGTTGAAAGAGTGCGTTTATCTGCCCACGGCTTCGATGGATAATTGGTGGGTTGAGAGGCAAGCTTTACTTTTCCTTCTGATTCTACTTCCTTCTCTGCTAGTTGGCAGAAGCCCAGAATCTCCTGGAGAAGGATGGAGAGGGACCAAGAAGTCAGGCCAGCCACATGAGGGTGTGTGTGAGTGTTTGAGTGTGTGGTTGGTGTGAGTGTGTGTGTGTTTGTGTGTGTGTGTATGTGTGGTTTCAGGGAAACCAGAGGACAGAATCCCCATAACCTCCACCAAGAAATCCACAGGTGAGCCCCCAGGATGTCCAGTAAAGACTGAGTGGAGGAGAACCTGATAAGCCTCTGGGCTGCTGGGGAGGAAAAGATGCCAAGCTCAGCGCTACTGGCAGGGAGAAGGGTTGGGGTGGGGCGGAGGGTAACGAGATCACTAAAGAAAAAATATTTTGAAGGAAACCTGCATCCCTTACTGTCTGCTGGAGAAGGAGCTTGAGGCTGCACCACTGACTCTGCCAAGCGAGAACATTCCAGCCCCAGGGTCTCCTCAGCCCGCTTCACCTTGTTGCTTCCCACTCAGGCCATTTTCAGTTGATGCTGCTTTTCTTTGTTCTGTTTTCTCCCAGTGCAATGAACCCTTACGTTATGGGTTTCTGTTGTAGTTTTAACCTCTAATACACAACCATTACATCTTATCTCGTCTTCTAAATTACTCTAAAATCCAATTATAAACCCCCCTCCCCTTTAAGAGCACACAACTTGCCACATTACTGAAATGCTGGGCTGCTCTTTTGTTTTTCTAAATTAATAATAACTACCATTTTCCGTCTGCTCTTTGCATGGGAGTCTTTTATATCACCACACAGCTTTCCAAAATGCATATTATGATTCTTTTCTGCATCTTTGCTGGGCTACAAAAGAGCAAAGGATGATTTTCCAAATATTCATAAAAGATCTGTCAGTTGGTTTTTAATATCAAAACATTTGAAACTCTACAATCCTTAAAAGAGAAAGCATTTTAAAATTTATCAGTAAAATTTCACTACTGCTTTGCTTTGTTAGGGTGAACTAGAAATTTGTCACTTTTAAGGTTTTCAAAGGTTAGGATGGATTTTATTTATTAAAAATTTATGGGTTGAAAACTCTTAGTTCTACTAAGGTTTCAGAAGCACAAGTGAATTTTTAAATCCCACACCCATTGTGAGTTTCTTGAATCTACAGGAGGGAGGGGACTACCTTAAAGATGGATTCAACGTCTATATATTATACAAATGTCTAAGTGAACACACCGAGAACATTTTAGGCAAAACTTCAACACTACTAAGAATATCCTCAAATATTTTTTCTGACAAAGGGGTGATTGTGATTTGTAATAGAAAATTGCTCTTAGGAAAATATGGTAAGTTCAAATCTGATATGAGAAAAAGAAATCTTACTTGTTTTAGTGTTTTACAATCACGGGTATGTAATTGAAGTACAATTGCTATTTTCATTTGCAAATTCATTTAGTCTTAGAAAGTATATTTGACATACCTAAGGCATCTGATCATGCAGCAACAAAATGTGCTTGATATGTAATTATTAAAAATATGTATATGTCTAATCGGCCACAATGCTTTGAACTTCACAAGCTTGGGCAATGTTCAGTGGAGCTTCTCAGGGTAAAGTTTGTATGTGTGAGTCCTTTCTCATGTTCAGGCTTTAGCTGCTCAGGATAAGTATATTATAACATGTTGGGAAAATTGGAGAATTCCTAAAGCGCATGCTGAATTTCAATTGAACATTTGGATAATGACATGTCTCTAGTTAGGTATTTTGTACATTTATTGTACCCTGTAGTTAAGTTTTTATCCCCTTAAATACATCAGAGGCCAGGTATTTTGCTTTAATAAATTAGGTGTTTTCAGAGGCCAAAGTGAAGACCTAGGAAAAAGAGTGCAACTAAAGTGGCACCACTTGAAACTTACAGGCTAAGAAGGACATGATAATCACTAAGTCACATAATCAAATATAAAATACAGGAACGTGATTGCTGTCATTGATAAAAGTCAGGGAAAATGGAGATCAGGAAAAAGAAAATCATAAACTATGCAAAAAAGAAAAATTACAGTTTTTCATTCCTACAATAATTACGTATCACATGTACAATAATTATACATATGCAAATGTATGCTATATATTGTATGTTCTTTTTACTTGTCTTGAACAAATAGACTCTATCATCCTAACCTAATCATGATGGAAGCACTGTACTATCATTTAATATTTGAACAGCACTAATGGAGCTTCCTTCTTCCCTCCCTTCCCTTTTCCCTTCCTTCCTTCCTTCCTTTTTCTCTTTCTTTTTAAAATTTCCAGTGAAAATAAAACATAGCCAGATTTATTTTTCCCTTGCACTTCTAAATTCTGAATATTATTTTATAGTTTCAGCACATCCTAAACACCATCTATTAGTTTTTTGGGCAGAAGATAGAGCAACTCATACATTTCTTTAAAGTTTAGATGTTTTAAGAACTGACAATATCGACTTTGCTTAGAAATATATGTACTCAAGCATTCTTCTAATGTGTTCTTTAAGGCCCTCTGACTTTTTCTCTTATTCCTAATTTTGAATAAGTTTTTAACCATTTGCACAGAGCAGATTCAGTTTACACAATTCAAACATATGGGTAGCCTTTGTAGAATTGATTTTTTGGTATCAAAAGTGCATTTACCGTAATGTATGACGATTGAACAGCAAATTTTAAAAGGAACATTTACATTTATAATTGCATTGTTTTGCATACTTTATGGGGCTTTATTTTTTACATTTTAAATTAAGATTTTTGGGGCTTGTTGGCAGGTTAAAACATGGACTATTTGATCTCTAAGCTCTTTAGAAAAATCTATTATTTATATCTGCTAAACAAATCAAAAGCAACTATGTCATACATGACATTTAAAAAATAGTATCTAGAAGATAAACCATATTCTCCTAATTTATAAGCCACCCCTAGCAAGACTTTGAGGTTTCGTGTCGATTTGGAGATAGACCAGGCCCTGGGCCGCAGGAGCACCATTTGGGGTGACGTAGCAGTAAATTACTCTGTAGTACCCTAGAGGCCCAGCAGAGTTAATGCAGCTTCCAGGAAAACGGAACACCTGGCTAGTAACTCAGGCAGAGGACGGCCTGACTGAATGTGTCACAAGCATGTCTCAATCATGATTTTTAAAGAACAAGATGTGACAGTGCAGCGGGGCTTTCCCCCCTCTTCTTTTCCACCCGAGGTTTCCAGGGGACTGAGCCCCCATGCACCCTCCCCTGCAGCATTGGGAGATGATTATGGTCTTAAAAGTGAAAGCCTATAATTTAAAGTCATAATTCCAGATTGAAATACAGTAATATAAAATACATAAGGCATCAAGATGTAGCAAATGTCTCCTCCCATTAGATTTCTCTATTTACAAGGGGGACAGTAATAACAAGTGTATTTTCCATATGATTGTGTAGCTTCTCCATTTACAGTGGGGCAAGGGCTCTGCTAGACCCAAATTTCTTTTAATGCCTACGGGATGAAATTCCCTAGACCTAAAATAATATAAAATAAAATAAAGTTTAAAAGCCCAGAAAAGGCCACTCTAACTTTTTAAGATATTGGATATTTCTTAGAAAACAGTAGCTTGATCAGGTAGATGTAAATGAACATACAGATTGCGTTTCCCTTAATATACCAGTAGCTTACCAAAAATTTAAAAAATGCCAGCTGAAGAAAGGATTGCTGTTGTCAGCTCCTTGACTTTAGAAACAAAGGAGCTCAAGACATTTGGCAAACTCAAACATCCCCTCCCCCGCCTTTAGTATATGTGCTGCCGAAGCGAGCACCCCTCCCCCGCCTTTAAAAGTCATGTTTATGTATTTATTTTTTACAACACTTCAAAGCTTTTTCATGATGCTGTGTACTGATTTGAAAATACCAGTTTTAAATACTAAATAATGGAGATATAAAATTGTCCGTGAATCAGTTTTTCAGCCACGTGAGGAGAAAAACTATATGGAAAATGATTCTACTTTCACAAGGAAGGAAATGTCATGGGCCTCTGAATTGGGGATTAAAAAAAAAAAAATTCTTGCTGTGGTGCCTATTGGAAATTGCTCAGAATAAGTATCGTTTTTTCCCCTTGAAATAAAGTTCAAGGTAACATTTAAATGAATAATTATTTACCATTTTGTTAAATGCTGGCGTCTATGGCAGGAATCATCTATTAATACAAATGCTTTTTCTGCTTAGAATGGCTCATTAGTTTCTTTGTAGGCTGCACTGGTTTTAAGATTCAAATTCAAAATCTCCTCTGATTTTGCTGTTCCATTTCTGGCAGCAGGCCAGCGGCAGATATGCATAATATTTCACTGTTAGACCTTGCAAACATTATATCCTGCTGTGCTAAAGAAAACATTGTGTTTCTTACCACATGAAAATAATCCATCACTTTTCAATCAGCACACACAAAAAAGCTCTACCTGTTTTTTCCATCAGACTCAAGAAAAATTAATGGCCCCAATGTGAAAGGTGGACCCTCCATGCATGATCCATTAAAGTACAAACTAATCAAAATATATCTAGCATCTGATTTGCTAAGCAAGATGGAACAAAAGAGGTGTGATGAAAAAAATAGATCCTTCAAGACCCATACAACCTTGTTCTATCAGTATTAACCTTATTTATTTTAAATGTGGGAGGACATAAATAAAAGATCATGAAGTGGATCTGTGGAATTCAATCACTTCAAATAGATACTCTAAGTTTATCTGGAAGAGATGGCTGAAGGCATCTACTGTGGAAAATGTTACAAAAGGAAAAAACTGTTTTGTATAAGTAAAGAAAGACAGTTAAATACCCCCCACTTCCCCCAAGTTGGTCACTAGACAGCATAGTATGTTAAAGTAAAAGTTTTCTTTGGGAGTAAAAATATTTGTATTTTGTCAACCTGTTCATTCCTTTAAAAACAATTTCATGTCTTTAGCATTGCTGATGTTACAGCTAGTTTTAAGTGAGGCATGAGGACTTTTCTTTCCACTGCCATATGACTTTTGCTATAATATTCTAATCAGAAAGATAGCCGTATTAAGGGAGTGCCAGTTAAAAATCAATTCATTTTACAACTGTTTAATAGTTCTATGGAATTGCTTGGATTTCTTTGTACCACTGGATTTCTGAAGATTTCTCTCTCTCTCTCTCTCTCTCATTCCTACTCTCTTGGTATAGCATGTGTCTTACAGTTTAATGCATTAATAGAAGCATATTAAGAAAAAAATGCAGACAGGAAAATATAATACTAATACTAAGAAATTATCTATACTGGTAAAAAATTCTACACATAAAATATGGGGTTTTTTTGTATTCTTAAAATTGTTTAAAATACCATGCTGTGTTTTTAGCTGGTATTGCAGTTTCTTTCTTTCTTCCTTTCTTCTTCCTTTCTTTCTCTCTTTAGGTTGGTCTTCCTAAAACATAACTGATTATCGCATTTCCCACATCTTAATTTCCCTTTTGTTGATCCCCGTTGAATGAGAGAATAGAATTTCAGAGTGGAAAGGCTCAAAACTCATCATTTTGTATTTAAGGAAAGTAATGTTCACAGATTTTAGGTAACTTATCCAAGGACACTCAGTATGGAAATGATAACACTGGGATCCTCAGGAACCCCAATCCAGGGCTTTCTTCACTACAGAGGTGGTTCTCCTCTCCCAGAATAGTGCTTCTCAAACTTTAACGTGTGTGCACATGATTTTGGGATCTTGCTAAAATGTAGAATTTGAATTAGTAGGTCTGGGGTTGGGCAGAAAATCTGCATTTCTAACAAGATTCCAGAGCATCCTGATGCTGGTTTGGAGAACACACTTGGAGTAGCAAGGATCAAAGAATTCTGTCATATTCTTAGACTGGCTGTCAAAGTCCTTTGAAGTCTAGTCCTATCTTCCGCTGGTCTGTATGAATGTTTCAATATAGTTGTGTAGAGTACTTGCTCATTTATTGAATACCCTTTGAGTGTTTTGACTGATTTCTTCATTCCTCTTCCTCTCTTTGCTTCTTTGTAATTCTCTACTTTTTTCAACAATAAAGATAAATCTCAACTTTTCCATGAAGATTTTCTTGCAATCAAATATAAAATAATCTTTCCTTCCTCTACCTCTATCTCTCCTTCCTTCCTCACTGAGATAATTTTAAACTGTTGTTCTGATAGTTTTATTATGTAAGCAAGTGTTAAATTCCTAATAAAGAGAAGAATACCATTAAACTAATCAGTACAGACAGATGCATCTAAATTATTATAATCTATTTCATTCTTGATTATTAAAGAGCATTTATGGAAAATATAAATTTAGTAGTAATATATTTAGTAATATATTATAAATATATGTGCATCTGATTTGACAGTTATATGAATATATATCAGTCTACGTTATGTTTCAGTGGACTTCTTTTCCCAAGTTAGTAATTTCTCAGGAATCTTTTTTTTTTTTCCCCAAAGTTGTTTCATTATGGACCAAGTTTTTAGGGGTTGGGGTATTTTGAAAGAGAATAGTACATTAAAAAATGTAGGCATGTCTTAAATGAATATTCTTGAACTGCTCTCCAGTACCTCTGCTTTGGAAAGGCTACAGAAAAATTGGAAGAATGGTCAAATGGAGTTGAGAAGGTCAAAGGTAAACTGTGTGAAGAAAGGACCCATTGGTAATAAAGGATTCATTAATGGATTGACTCACTGAAATAAACCTAGGATTGATGGATTCAGCTATGCTAAGGCATTGTGCCGGCGGTGAAAAGTAGGGTATTGAAGTTGCATTGTCCAGAAAAATCTAAAATTTTTCCTTTATAGGCTTCTCTAAAATTGGAGAGAAAATTTTAAGTCCTTAATTTTGCATTAGTGGCTGGTTATTCGAAAGACTCTAAATAGTGGAGAGTTTACCACAAGCATATCTACTCAGCTATATTTATATGTCTATGGTTGTTTATTAGAGACAAATGTTCTCAATATATTTAACTGTGTCTATATGCATATAAGAGCATTGTTTTCTTGAGTCTGTCTCTTTTCATAAGAATAGAAAGCCTTTAATAGAAAAGTACACACATAAGCAATACTCGCCAGAGATTAATAGACTGTTGTGACTATTTCAGAAAAAAAATGCATCCCAACCAGTGGTCCCATTAGCATAGATACTGTGCTAAAAAAGCTTCAGCTAAGTGATTTCATTTATTTATTTAATTTATTTCTTTATTACACCTTTATTGAGGTATAGTTGATGTTCAATTTAGTATTAGGCTGCAATTTGGTAAGTTTTGGCATAAGTGTCCACTCTGAAACCATCATCACAATAAGATAATGAGCATATGCATCACCCCTAAAAGTTTCCTCATGCCTCTTTGTAGTCTGTCTTTCCCCCTGACTAATCTACAGCAAGCACCATCTATTCTAAAACCGTTTCTATCACTGTAGATTACAGTTTTGCCTGGCTTCTTTCACTGAACATAATTGTTTAGAGATTCATCTTTGTTACTGCGTGTATCAATAGTTGATTCTTCTCTCTTGCTGAGTAGTATTCCATTGTAGGATGGATGCACAATAATCTGTTTACCTATTTCCCTGTTAAGAGATCTTTTAGTGCCTAAATTTTGGCTAGAGTAAATGAACTTGTCTCTGTGTGGACATATACTTCCATCTCTCAGGTTAGTGCTGGATGTGTGGTAGTTGCGTGTTTAACTTTTCAAGAACATATAGAACTCTTTTCCAAAAAGGTACCATTTCACACTGGTAAAATGTAATGTACCACCAAGAGTGTATGCTGGTTTCAGTTCCTTCACATCTTCAGTAACGCTTCATATGGTTAGTTTGTTTTTTTTTTTAAAGATTTTATTTATTTGACACAGAGAGAGAGCACAAGCAGGGTGAGCAGCAGGCAGAGGGAGAGGGAGAAGCAGGCTCTCTGCTGAGCAGGGAGCCCAATGCGGGACTTGATCCCAGGGTCCTGGGATCATGACCTGAGCCAAAGGCAGCCGCTTAACTGACTGAGCCACCCAGGCGCCCTGGTTAGTTTTTTTTTTTTTTAGATTTTATTTGATTATTTGAGAGAGAGAGAGAGCGTGTGCATGAGCAGGAGTGGGGGGAGGGGCAGAGAGACAAGCAGACTCCCAGCTGAGTGGGGAGCTTAACGCTGGGCTCCATCCCAGGACCCCGAGATCATGACCTGAGCTGAAGTCAGAGGCTTAACCGACTGAGCCACCCAGGCACCCCAGTATTTTTAATGTTAGCTATTCTAATTATTGTGTAGTTATATTTTAGTGGAAATTTAGCTAAGTGGTTTTAAAGACTTCTTTGCTAGGGAAATGGGAAGATAAGAAAATATGTTTAGTCTTCTTTTTCTTTCTGTCCTGTCCTAGATATTTCAGGTTGAGCATCTATTCTGAAACCTTTCTCTCTGCTCTACCATGGTCAAAGAAGTTCATTCACCTTTCCCTCTTGACTCTTGCAGACAATTGCATGCCCTTAAAGGAACTACAACAAGAATTAGGAGTTCCCTGAAGCAAGGTAAAATTTGGCCCATGTAATCAATCATATCTGCTTCACTGAACTATAATGACCCTGTGTACAGGAAAACATCTTCAGTGGGGCAGACTTATTTCCATGAAGTCCGACGTTTCTAAATGTAGAAAGTTATTTCCACATTTAGTTTCTACCATGCTCAGTCATACCTACTCTTCTCTTCTTGGATGCATAGTGAATTGTACTGGTGTGCAGTTACAGTGGCATATCAAAATACAAGGATAAGTAGATCAGTAGATCAGCCAGCCTGCTTTTTTTTTTTAATACTTTCATTAATAATTCAAGCTAAGGAACAGGGTCAGTTACATAATATCCAGCATCACAATAGCCATTTGCGGATGGTGAATAGTGGCAGCTGCCCTGGGTTTCATCAAGAATTATTCCCACCAAATCAAGAAGAGTAAAAGACTTGGAGATATATGACTTAGAGAAACAATTTCCAAGAGACACAAAGAAAAACAATTTACCAGTGTCAGCACTGGGGAAAGTAGCTATAATGTTGTATGGACTCATCAAATTATGATAGTGGTCAAGAAAACTATTACAAATCCCAAGCATATGCAGCTTTTATAACAGAAGTCACTTTATAATTCAGTTTTCTGATTTCTGTTATCATTGAAGTTCAGGTACACACTTAGTATTTTGTTCAGCTACTGAAGAGCTGAGATTAAGCCTTTAAGATACATGACTTTCTTTGTGCATATGTATCATAAGTCATTCCAAACTACTCTCATACAACATTAAGGAGAAACAGGGAAAAAATCTCTAGTCAACCTCCACCCTTTGGAAAATTACTCCTCAATTAGATGAGATATAGTGGACATCATGATCTCTAAGAGTCTAATCTACATCTAATCTAAGTGTCTAATCTTGACCAAGATGATGCTCTTGATTATAGTGATGATGAAGTTGATGATGAAGATGAAGAAGTTAATGAGGATCATGGTAAGAATAATTCTCCTAATGATAATGGCAGCTAACATTTTCAGAGTGCTTACTCTGGGCCAGCACTTGGCTAAGTGCTTTGCATGAATTGTCTCATTTAATCTTTGCAAAGCCCTGTCAGGTTGGTCCTATTATTATCTCCCCTTTACAAGGAAGTTCAGTGAAATAAATTACATAGACCATACACTACTCTGTAAGCTCTCTCTATTCTAGTCCTGTCTCTGTTGCTCCAAAAAAAAAAAAAAAAAATGGGACTTAGCTCTAATAATTATTATTAGTGAAGAAATTGGAGGACAGACAACATACAATTTGGTTGGAGGAAGGCTCGATAGCTCTCAGCCTGGATAACAATCAGTTAATGGAGGTAGATATCAGGAATAGGGAGAAAGCTCTTCATGCAGGAGATCATTATGCAGCAGCTCAGCATGTTTATTAATCATTGTGCACAATTAAAATGCCATTTCATCCCTCTAATTAAAACAAGTAGTTCCCTGAGGCTAGCACCTGAACTAATGAAGCCTGGTTGCCTAAGGATCTTATTCAGGAAAGGGAATTAAACAGTGGAGGAAGCAGTATGGTTTACCAAGTTGCCCAGACAACGTCAAACTATATATGACATCATGAGGGAGTGGACCAGTTGAGACCATGATTTTAAAGAGCCAGGGGTGCTTCTGTTTCTGAGCAAAGGCTGAGTTTAAACATTGAAAGTATTCTAGTTTTTGAATTGGTCAGGTCCCGTCTTTCATCATCCTATATACTTAACAATTGATTCTGAATTATTTTCCACCTTGGTATGTGGAATGAGAGACTTAATGTTCAGAGGAAGGGGTTCCAGGGATTGTATGTTGGCATCTAGGTATTTGGGGGCATGTAGGGATATCTGAAATTGGTTGATTCTATAAATAAAAGGGAATATAGACAGATTGTGAAGCACAATTTAAAACAGTAGAAAAATGAATGGGCTAGATAAAGGAAAACCCAGCATTGCCATCTTAACTGAATAACACTGAACAAGGCTCTTTCTTTATTGTAAGATAAGAGGATTGGACTAGTAATCAAGTTTTTTATTAACTCTAAAATTCTATGGCTTTGAAAGAATTTGTGATTAACAAAGCAGCTCAAAGAGTTTTCATTGTATCCTGATACCATTACAAATTGGACTGAATCAAGGCTTGCTTACTCTTCCCCTCTAATTCTTGTTTAGTTTACCATGATATCTTTAGTGTCTGGCATTACACCTTGCATACCATGCAGCTGTTCAATTAAATATCAATAGAAAACATGAATCAGTAAAATACACAGAACTCAGTAACTTAGTGGTTCCTGAGCTCTGCTCCTAAATATAGGGTTACTCCAAAGAGAAGAACCATCCTACATAGGGTTCTGCATTACTCATCTGGGGAATGGCAAATTTGAGGATTATGAGAGTTGCTTTCATTTTGACCACTATGTCACTCCATTTTCTATAATTCTGTGCTTGAAAGCTATGGTCCCAAGTTGCCTCCACTTGTACTTGGCAAAAAGCCACAGTTAATTCTTCCTCTGTTTTACCTGTTACTCTTTTTGTCCTCATGATGTCCCAGAAATATATCTATACCTAGAAGTTTGAAGAACTTAAGAGCATTCATTCTTGATTTAGTTTTTATGGGCCACAGACTTCTGTGAGAATCTACATTTTGTGGAACCTTTCACCAGAAAAATTGATAGTACAATTTTGCAAACACCTGTGGGGTGAGAGGTTCACAGGCTTCCTAAAACTCATCTGTGGAGCCCACAATAAGTTAAGAATCCTTATTTATTTATTTATTTATTTATTTATT
>NC_138378.1:73620692-73631516 GCF_054177405.1 Leptonychotes weddellii | reverse complement strand
CCAGTGTGTATCACCCAGTCACCCCATCCCTCCCACCCCACCCCCCACTCCAACAACACTCAGTTTGTTTCCTGCGATTAAGAATTCCTCATATCAGTGATATCATATGATACATGTCTTTCTCTGTTTGACTTATTTCACTCAAGAAATAAGTCCAGTTCCATCCACGTCGTTGCAAATGGCACAAAAGGGAATATTATTATTTAATGTTTTAAATTGCTAACTGAAGATTTCTGTTTTCATAGTTGATATTTAATTTTGGAAGTAAGACCTCAAAGCCTTAGGTATACACTTAAGAAATCCAATGATCACTCAGTAAGAAAATTGCTAATCTAAATAAATCAATGTGTGAGAAGGAAAGTCTCCCTTTTATTTTAAGTATGAAAATCCTGATTCTATTTGAGGTTTGCCCCATGTTATGACATCTGTATTAGGGGTTCCACTCTTTGCAGGGAAGAAGTGTGTTCTCTGCTACAACCAAGTAATGAGTACAAGGGAAAGAACCCCAGAAACCCAGGAGCAGACATCTCATCTAGATCTGCAGCTCACAAATAAGCATATTATGATATGTAGTGCCCATGTTGTCCCTGGACTTCAGCTGAACCAGATGATCCCAGTCTTAGGACTCTTATTCTCCAGGCGCATATGATAGTAATGTTAGGACAAAAGGGAAATGTGTGCAGTACGATAGAGGAGTTGCCAGTGGACCAAATACATCAATGCATACACATTGATATTTAATTAAAATTTAAAGAGCAATTTATTTGATTAAAATAAAAAAGCAATTCTACATTCCTCTTTGGAAGGAGAGTTCCACAAAAGCAACCACCATATTGGATCCTACTGGGGAAATGGGAGATATATGTTACCTATACCTTTTAGAATTCGACATGTCTGGTGAGGTTTAAATAGGGCCTTGGAAAGACTGAATAGGAATATTTGGACATGTCAAATGGAGCCCCTCTCTTTGCTCCTTTTTATTTTTTATTTTTTTGCCAGAGAAAAGAAACTGAGCAGATGCTTCAGTGTCAGTCACATACAGGACATGTGCCTGGGAGAAGATCATGGCTGGCAGATGCTGACTGGATTTATTTATTCACAACAGCCTATCTTTATTGGGTGCTCACTATATGTCAGGCACTGTGGTTGATGCTTTACAAGGAATGTATCATTTGATCTATATAAAACACTATGAAGTATGTACTATTATTATTTCTACTTTTTAAGGATGGAAACTAATCTAGCAAATTGGTAGTGCTGGGGTTCTCACCTAAGCAGTTTGATAATACAGCCTACTCACATAAGCAATAAACCACCCTGCCTCCTGAATTAATGAGTGGCTATGATCTTTTGGGAGGCAGAGTGATTTTATCCCTTTGTCACTAGAAAGCATGATCTTTTAGGCTTCTCCTACTTTCCGCTTTGTGCCTATAGTCACAGCATTGTTATTTCCTACATGTGCCATATTCCACCCCCACACACCATTTAGTTAATTTTATTATTGTTTATCATGATCTCACAGCACTGGCTGCACAAGTGGAGAATATGTGTGCACTCAGTCATCACTGGCCAGGAGACTTAGCAGATGGAGATAAGATGACAAAGTGCTCTGGGAAGATCGTTCGGAAGAAAAGAAATTTGTGGAAAGGAAGATTTGCTGCCTTGAAACAGGGGACAAGAAGATGGACCAAGAACCAGGAATATGTTCTTAAATAAGTAGAGCAGATAAGCAGCCTGTTAAAAGGAAGGAAGCGGGCGCCTGGGTGGCTCAGTTGGTTAAGCGACTGCCTTTGGCTCAGGTCATGATCCTGGAGTCCCTGGATCGAGTCCCGCATCGGGCTCCCTGCTCAGCAGGGAGTCTGCTTCTCCCTCTGACCCTCCCCCCTCTCATGTGCTCTCTCTCTCTCATTCTCTCTGTCTCAAATAAATAAATAAAATCTTTAAAAAAAAAAAAAGGGAGGAAGGAAGCAATACGTTCCCATTATAGTTTCAAAGGGTGTAGATCCATCTGATAATCCACGTGGCACATATTACTTATAATAATAATAATCTATTATTGAAGTCCAATAAGTGTTCATCTCTCCTCTTCCCTGGAGATAGAGTAATATACTCTTTTAAAGCAATTTGAATCAATTACATAACAATACATCTCCATAGAAGGAGAGACAGAAACAGCATATTCAGAGTTATTGCGTATATCAATGTGACCCATATTATATTGAGACAGGAAAAAAGACTTGTTAAAGCAACATTCTTTAAAGGGTGTCTGGGGATGTTATAGTGCTGGATCTCCTTGTCACAGACCTCTTTAGGTGGGATCTGGGATCTAGCTCACAGTGATAACTGGCTGATTATACACCCTCCATTGGATTCCTTCCCTTTCTCACTCTCCACTCCTCTACTGGTGTTTCCTGTGGTCATTTTCAACATAAACTACTCACATTCAAATTCTCATCCTGGGGTCTGATTCTGGGCATACCAATCCAATACCAATATCAGAAATTTGTACTTGAAATATGTCGGTATATCGTTGGATAAAGAAGCTGTGGGTGTTAAGATCACTTATGGAAAGAATATGAAGTAAGAAGAAAGTAAAGAATCTTCCTTGAGGAACACCAGCATTTGAGTGTTAAGAAGACAGTGCATCTGCAGAAGTGTCAGAGGGAGTTGCAGAGAGAGAGGTGGAAAAACCAAGGGAGGGGTTTCAAGGGAAAATATTTTTTAAGATTGAAAGGAACTTTTGAACTTGCTTGACTGTTGGTGGAAAGAATGCAATAGAAAAGAGGAGTTTGAAAATGCAGGTAAATTAAAGGATCAATAGTCAATGTTGTTAAGATTCTCAAGAGAATAAGATGAAATTGGATCGAGATCCCAAGTGATGGGATACACTTTGCGAGGGACTTGGTAGGTTTGGTTATGGAAAACAGAGGAAGTTCCTATCTGATATTTTGGATAATTGGGTGTTTGGGAACAATAAAATAAACTGACTTTCCCTCCTAGTTTTATCTGAACATTTGACAAACTAAGGACTGAAACTCAGAACAAAATGAATTCCATTTTTTTCTTACTGAACTGTCACTTAAAAAAAAAAAATTGAATGGACATGGAATTTAAGCAGAAGGTTTGTTTTATTTAATATTAACTTAAACTCTCTTCTTCTGTTCATCAACTTGAATTAGAAAAGGAGTTCCTAATCAAGGAACTCCAAATGGGGATATGCTCTAGTGATTCTCATAGATTTCATGTCCTATGTGGGTATAGGCAATTTCCACATGAATCTCATTGAATTATATTAATTTAAAAAATTCACTAGCAGCCTACCATATTTTGATTGGGACTCTCTTTTGTCCAGCTAAAAATGACATCTGGCCTACATGACTGTGATGGATGGTCTTGTAACCATAATAGAATTCTAGATCTCTGGTCACTATCGGAAGTAAAATTACAGTGAATTTACAATGATTTTTGACCTCTTCATTCCAAACTTTTCTTAAATATCCAGATCTTTCTGTTAGCCTCATATTCCTTTCTGTTACAGAGACTCTATGTCGAGTAAAATAATTGTAGGGCTACTTAAACTCTGGTCTATTAGCCATGGTCTATTAGTATCCACATCATGGTGCTAGAGGTTAATATGGTTAATATGATCCTGGCTGAGGAATTAAATTTAAAATTAAATTTTTAATTCAATATAAAACACAAAGAATGGTTAGAAAAATTAAAATATAAGTTCCCATATATAGATTAGGAAAATCTGACCTTTACTCTGATCCTATGGCTTAGTAGGCTATAGCAAAATATATACAAGAAGAAAATGTGTGGTCCCAGTCTCTGTCTCTAACTATAAGATACTTGAGGTAAAATAAAAGGATGGGCCTCAGTTATTCTAGTACAACCACTGTGATATTTATAAAGACTTAAGGCCTATAATCAAATGTATAAAATGGAACTCTTTGAAATGGCTTGAAATCCCACATAGAAATCTGTTTATTGTTTTATAAACAACAAATAACAGAATCAAAATCAAATAACAGTAAAATCAAATAACAGAACACTGTAATAGTTGAATTATAAAGCATATAAAAGTATTTTGGGAAGTTTTGTTTTTCTCTCATGTGATGTATGTGTGTGTTGTGTCTGTATTTAGCATGGTGTCATTCTACCACATGGGATCGAATATTTTCTTTGCACCTGCTAGCTACCTTCTTCCCCTTCTTTCCCACCCTGGAAGATTATGAAAGCAAAAAGGAGGGGGTTGGTTAGGAAGAAATATGAATTATTTAAACTGTATAAAAATGCTGGAATAAAATGAACATTCAAAACTCCTATGGTTGAATTTAATCTTTTGTTCAACTCATTCACTGAGAAAATCTGTCTTCAAATGGTTCATATTGCAGAATATGATGACTCCAGTCACCTCTCCTAGACTCTACATTTGCTATAAAGACTATTGTGGCATGATGATAGATGAGGAAATTTACTTCTATAGTCTGCAGGGAAGTCAAGTGCCAATAATTTAAGACTTTCGATGAGACAGTACTAACTTTATATTCCAAGCAATCACAACCTATATTTATCCACCGGCTGTTTTTATGACTTAGAAATCACACTATTTGTTTGTGATGGTAATTTATTATATTATAGGAGAAGATTTTCAAATTACAGACTTGCATTGAGCTAGCGGAAGGAATTAAAATACTTTGCCCCACTCCTTTTCATAAATAAAAATAGTTCATTCAATAGACTGAAGGTTCTCAAGGAAATGGGACTCTTGGTCATTTTTAGAGTTTTCATTTATAAACAAAATCTGTAGGAATATGTTCAAATTTTAGGTGAGAGAAGCCTAGAAATTAGTTTTTAATAAGTAGAGAAGGGTGATACCTACAGTACTTTGAAGGACTTCATTAGGTTTAATATCTTCTCTTTGGCTGTCTAACAACCATTAAAATAATATTTCTCTTACTTTAGGCATTTGACAACTACCTTTATAATTTCTGCCACCGTCTGTGTTACATTTGTATGATTATTTGCCTCATTCTTCTTCAAAAAAACTTACTTTTTAATTATTTAGTGCAGAAGCTAATACTACTAGTGACATACCTCCCATGCTGTGGAAAACACTGTGTCAAAACAGTAGTTTTCAGCTACATCCACTGGCAATCTTCTACCCACAGTTAACCATAATTTGATGAGATCTAAAAATGTTTCCTTTTTCTCAGTATCTCAGTGATGGTTGGTGTCTACTGAATACTATTTCAAATTGCATTTGAATCATTCTACCCTAATATGGATTCATCCATAATTAAGCTATACGTTGCTAATAAATTGTTCCTCATCTTCCCTTAATTTAAATAGTCTTTTATCATTTTGCTCAACTCTATGCCCAATTTCCAGACATAATTAAATGTCTATGAACATGCATTTTTCTCTTTCAATGATATTACTTACATAAAAAGAATAGCCCATTTCACAGTTTTTAAAAATACCCCTATGTGGGTAGGTATTTCAACTTTTTTGTATTGTTGAAAATTTAATAATAAAACATTGGGTGGAAATCCCAATTTATACTTCATGACAACCAAAAAACGTACATCTTTGAATTTTTTCACAAATTAGTGGTTAAAAGCAAGTGAAATATGCTGTGGCTAAATGAGAATATTACCAAATTTTCTTTATATAGGTTTGGGCTCTTAGAGTCTTGGTCTAAAGAAAGTCACCAATTCCTTGAGGTATTGACTGGTATTGATAAATGAACATATTTAGTTTATTTCCTCTACCAAGAGTCAAAAGTAGGTAACGTCAGATATTAAAGTCATCTTTTAAAAAAATTCATGGTTTTTGTTGTAACAAAGTTTTCCTGAATTTTAGTGCTGGAAAGGTACAAAAGGTAATATTCAGATTTAAAGAGGATACTGACTTGAACTGTTGTATAATCTCCAGCAGTTCATCCCTTTTTGTTCGTTCTGTGTCCATTTACTTGATATATCCTCTCAAGGAAATATATTAATATGTTTATTACTTGATGAATTTTCACCTTAATTTCTACAGTGAAGTTTCATCCAAACACTCATATGCAACTGTATATATGGGAGACATTAAAAAAAATCTTTGTAGTGATTTTGTGGGCACATTTGTAGTGTGGTATGGCATATTATCATTTATAGCAAGCAGTTTCCTGAATACAGGATAATACATATGACAGTTCTGTGGTGTGAATAGTTCTCATTATCTTTCAACAAATAATAGTGACTCATCAAATAAAAATTAATGATTTTAATGAAGAATCATTGGAACCTGCTGTTATTAAAGAAGGACAGATGCATTGATCGATGTACATAGTAACATGCCCTGAAATATGACTACATTAGGTCTTTACTCTTCTCAATTGATACGCAAGCTATAATAAAGCTTTTACTGTTATTCAATATCAGCAATGGCATTAGCCATATAATTTGAGTTGCTTGATGGAGAAGAAGCCAAAACAAAGATCATTGAATATTGTTGTTTGATTTCAAGTTTTAAGATCTTAACTTCATTAAACTTGGTTTTATCCAGATTCCTAGAGAAAAGGAACCGAACAAAGGAAAAAAAGCAGAATATGTGAAATATACTTACATGTATGTTTATTCTTACAACAGATTTTCAGATATTGAAATCTCCATTAATTATTTGTGATAAGACAAGTACAAAACATTCTTATGACAAATACTTTAAGTCTGGTGCTATTTAGATAGGCAGGCCATACAGCATCTTGTAAAATTCATTTCATATTTTCTTCATTTCAGTGATTAATTACAACTGCTATGGCTTAAAAAAAAATCACAGTGTCTATTCTTTCTAATGCCCTAGGTTTTTTTTGTTTTTTGTTTTTTTAACTAGTCTCCTATTTGGGGCTTTTAGGTTGGTGCCTTTTTGTTTGTTTGTTTCTTACTTTAAAGAGTCTACAATTAAAGTTTGTTCTTGATGCCAGGCTAGAATCTTTGGGGACTTTAAATCATTCATGATTGTAGTATTTTTGCAAGTTTGGTCTTCTTCCTTGTCATTTCATGCTCTCTCTCTCTTGTCAAAAGGCTGCCTTCCCTTCTTTCCTTTTATTTTCTTGCTCATCATTTGGCCTTCAGTGATTAAAGTGAGTTGGGCTGGGCATAAACACCATGGCAAGCTCCTCACATGCTGCTGGATCTATCCTTTGCTTTCAACTCTCCTTATTCCAGGAAATACTGGGAATATTCTGCCAGAATCTCTTCCTCCCTTTTCCTATGCCATATGCTCTCCCACATATGGATCAGAACTAGATTTACTTCAGTGTAGTCTGGTATTTATTTATCAGTATCCCTAGGTCTGGCTGCTAATATGTTTTCCTTTAAATACTACCACATCAGTCCCAAGAAGTAGTTCTGCATAGAGGTTTGAGACTCAGACAGGAAGGAACATTAATCAGGCTTCCAGCATTTACTCCTTTTATGTAGTCATGCAATAATTTAACTCTAAATCTCAGTTTTCTCACCTATAATAGGGAATAGTAATTGTACCTAATTCATAAGATTATTATAGGGATTAAAAGAGATAGTACTTATATTGTGTATTAGCACAAAGTGTGCCATGAAGAAGTGCTTAATAAATGTTAGCTTGAGGAAGAGAAGGAAGCTGATGATGAGGATGAGAATTTCAGTGGAAATCTTAGGTTGTCATTGTGCCCAGAACCATTTGGTAAGGAATGAATAAAAAAGAACCTGATTCTTTTATTGGAAGTACACTGTTTTGAACCAATATAGACATAGGTTATGTTATAAAATCACATAATAAGTTATTGAAAGAATGTTAAAATTGCTTTAAAGTTGAATCACTCTGTATCTATAAAGTTTTTCTTATTTCATAGATACAGGTATGTTTGTAACATTTATAATCCCCAAACTCATGCTACAGCTTAAACTACCTATGGGCTGAATTGTGTCCCCCATCCAAATTCACATGTTGAAGTCCTAACTCCTCATACCACAGAATGTGACTGTGTGTGGAGATAAGATCTTTAAAGATTGAGGTTAAGGTAATTAGGGTAATTAAGTTTAAATGAGGTCACTAGGGTGGGCCCTAATCCGGTATGACTGGTGGCCTTATAAAAAGAGAAGATTAGGGCACAGATACATACAGAGAAAAGATCATGTGATAACACCAGAAGATAGCCATTTACAAGCTAAGGAGAGAGGGCTTAGGAGAAACCAACACTACCAATACCCTGATCTTGGACTTCCAGCCTCCAGAACTATGAAAAAATAAAGATCTGTTATTTAAGCCACCCAGACTGTGGTACTTTGTTATGGCAGCCCTAGAAAACTAGTACAAATCATATTTAATTTTTCCCCTTTGTAGAGTTTAAAAATTTTTGGTTAGAATTTTAAAAAGGTATCATCATCATCATCATCATCATCATCATCATCATGCTGCTTTTCGGCAAAATAGCCTTAGTTCTCATAAATGTTTCTCATTAATCCTATTTTTCAAGTATTTTGGAAAAAGCTACAAAGATGAAAAGATTTTATTTTTTTTAAGATTTTATTTATTTGACAGAGAGAGACACCGCAAGAGAGGGAACACAAGCAGGGGGAGTGGGAGAGGGAGAAGCAGGCTTCCCGCGGAGCAGGAAGCCCGATGCGGGGCTCGATCCCAGGACCCTGGGATCATGACCTAAGCCGAAGGCAGACACTTAAGGACTGAGCCACCCAGGTGCCCCAAAGCTGAAAAGATTTTAAAAGAGGATTTCTTTATTGTGGATATTTGCTTTCTTAAAAGAAAAGACTATTTTTTTTTTGTTTAAGTCTTCACTTTCTACCCTGGTCTTACTATACTAGTTCCAAAACAGTCATATACTTGAAAAGTTTATTCCAGTGTTTGCATTGTTGGTTTACCTTTTCTTGCTAGACAACGGATCATCTCCTAAAGTGCCTATTCATATATATATATATATATATATATATATATATATATATATTCACATATATATACACACACACACACACACATATATATGTACATACATGTATGTGTGTGTGATATATGTGATATACACATATCTCATATATATGAATATATGTCATATATATAATCTCATATATATACATATATATGTATATATATATACTATTAGACTCTCTTTTTGGTATAGTCTTTTCTAAGAGCTCATTTTCTCTCTTAAATATGTAGAGATAGTATATCTGAGTGCTCAATAAAAGTTACCTGTTTGAGTGAATGTTGAGAAGATAATCAGTGAACAGGTTGAAGTTGCAGTTGTGCAAGGCCAACAGAACCAAACAAAAATTACAGCTGATTGGGCACCTGGGTGGCTCAGTTGGTTAAGCGACTGCCTTCGGCTCAGGTCATGATCCTGGAGTCCCTGGATCGAGTCCCGCATCGGGCTCCCTGCTCGGCAGGGAGTCTGCTTCTCCCTCTGACCCTCCCCCCTCTCATGTGCTCTCTCTCATTCTCTCTGTCTCAAATAAATAAATAAAATCTTTAAAAAAAAATTACAGCTGATTGTTCAGAGTTCTATAATCAACGAAGTTGATTTTTGTATTTTGCTTGAACTTAACTCAATTAACAGTCTCTGAAAAATAAGCTAGCTTTACTTATTTACCCATATTTCTACCTAACAACGAAAAGGAGTCAAGAAAACACTATCTCTCTTTTCTCACTAAAGGAGAGCTCTTTGAGATTTAAAATTTATGTTTATATACCACAGCAGCTGTCCAGAATTCAGAACATGGAGGTGTCCATTAGTGGGTTTTGCTTGTTAAGAGATTTGCCAAATGTGAAAAGTTATTGTCATGAAGAGAAAATGTCTGGTCATTGTAAGATAATGTCTCTCTTCATTTGAATAATTGTTGATGAAGACTGAAAATGGGAAAGAGTGTATTCTTGGGATACTCATGCTTAGTGGTTTTCTCAATGTAAATAGATATAAACTTCAAATTAACGTATTTCGTATTTTAAAATATTTTCCAAGAAAAGTATTTTAGAAGCATAGCATAATTAGATAACTAGATGCTATCGCAAGAGCCAATTTTGTTCATTTTCTAAGGTTTTAGGGAATATAACCAGACTACTCCGGATGAATTATTATCTATAAGTTTTTTTTCTTTTTTAAAATTTTTTATTGTTATGTTAATAACTATACATTACATCATTAGTTTTTGATGTAGTGTTCCATGATTCATTGTTCGTGCATAACACCCAGTGCTCCATGCAGAACGTGCCCTCTTTAATACCCATCACCAGGCTAACCCATCCTCCCACCCCCCTCCCCTCTAGAACCCTCAGTTTGTTTTTCAGAGTCCATCGTCTCTCATGGTTCGTCTCCCCCTCCGATATCCCCGCCTTCATTCTTCCCCTCCTGCTATCTTCTTCTTTTTTTTTTCTTAACATATATTGCACTATTTGTTTCAGAGGTACAGATCTGAGATTCAACAGTCTTGCACAATTCACAGCGCTCACCATAGCACGTACCTTCCCCAATGTCTATCACCCAGCCACCCTGTCCCTCCCACCCCACTCCCCCACTCCAGCAACCCTCAGTTTGTTTCCTGAGATTAAGAATTCCTTCTATCAGTGAGGTCATATGATACATGTCTTTCTCTGATTGACTTATTTCGCTCAGCATAACACCCTCCAGTTCCATCCACGTCGTTGCAAATGGCAAGATCTCATTCGTTTTGATGGCTGCATTATATTCCATCGTATATATATACCACATCTGCTTTATCCACTCATCTGTCAATGGACATCTTGGCTCTTTCCACAGTTTGGCTATTGTGGACATTGCTGCTATAA
>NC_138378.1:73580244-73620592 GCF_054177405.1 Leptonychotes weddellii | reverse complement strand
GCAACCTCCATACTGTTTTCCAGAGTGGCTGCACCAGCTTGCATTCCCACCAACAGTGTAGGAGGGTTCCCCTTTCTCCGCATCCCCGCCAACATCTGTCCTTTCCTGACTTGTTAATTTTAGCCATTCTGACTGGTGTGAAGTGATATCTAATTGAGGTTTTGATTTGGATTTCTCATTGATCGGTAAACTTGGTCTTGGTTGGCTGTTCTTGCTGATCTTCTGGGGGAGGGGCCTGTTGCCGTGGTTCCCAGATGTCTTTGTGGGAGGCGGAATTGCCCCGCCCCTTCTGGTCTGGGCTAAGTAATCTGCTTGGGTTTGCTCTCGGGAGCTTTTGTTCCCTGCAAGCTTTCTGTGCAGCTTTGGAGGAGGAGAGTGAAAATGGCGACCTCCCAATCTCCACCCAGAGGAGCTGAGAACTCGGGGGCCCCACTCCTCAGTGCGCCCCCAGAGAAAAGCAGTCAGTCACTCCCGTCTCCCCAGTCTCCAGCCACACTCCGTGCTCACCCGGCCTGTGACCGAGCGTTTTTATCTCTGGCACCCGACCCCGTGTGGAGTCTCCAAATCCAGCAGATCCCTGCGGTGCGCTCCCACGCTGCTCCTCCCACGGGAGGAAGGGGAGTCTCCCCGGATCTGCCGCTTGTTGGGTCCCTGCTGGAGGAGCAGTGGCCCAACTGTGCCGCGGATCACAGTTTATGGCAACCCCGAGCTGAGAGCCCGCGCCTGGGCTCCACCTCTGCAGCTGGCTTCCCCGCTCCGATACTCAGGCACCCCCGGTCTTTCTGTGACCCCGAGGGTCCTGAGACCACACTGTCCCACGAGGGTTACACACACACACACACACACCCTGCCCTGCTTAGCCGCTGGAGCAACGTCCCCCAGCGGAGCAGACTTCTAAAAGTTCCGATTTTGTGCTCTGCTGCTCTATCACTTGCCAGAAGTGGCCAACAGAGGCCCCCTCCCCCTCCATCTATCCTCCTGAGTATCGCCTCGGATTCACTTCTCTGCACGTCCTACCTTCCAGAAAGTGGTCGCTTTTCTGTTCAGAGAGTTGTTACTATTCTTTTCTTCAATCTCCTGTTGAGTTTGTAGGTGTTCAGAATGGTTTGATCCCTATCAACCAAGAGCTGAATTCCTGAGACCAGATGAAATCCAGGTCTCCTACTCCTCCATCATCTTGCTCTCTAGTGAATTATTATCTGTAAGTTTTTAAAGAACTTTACAGACAGTGATTCTACAAGCATACATAAATATATTTTCATTTCATGTCTATATTTGAATTATGGGAGGAATTAGGACACATTACACTGCTAGAGTCTTAAAAATGTTAGAGAAAGAAATACATTTAGGAGCAGTTGGTTCTATTCGGGAGATCTCATTCCCTGAGTATGGTATACGGTATTTTGTTTTCTTCCTCCTGTGTCCAATCCCAAGATAATTATTCTTAATTTGTTTTATGGCATAACAACATTTCTGAGTAAAAGTTAGTGTGCCAATTTTAACTACAGCTTCTTATCAATACCATACATCCTTCCCCATCAATTTTATTCTTACAACTGTAGGCTTTGCAGTTGGTATGTACTTTAACCTTATCAAAATTTAACATACTGGTCAACTTTTTAATCACATTTGAAGTTTACTGAGTTCAGGGGTGCTATCATTGCCATGTTCACTAGATGTCTTTCCTATAGTGTAAATTAAGTCACTGAATTCAGTTATAGTCATTTCCTGCCAGAGAGAGGCAATTAAGCCATGTGGGTCCAAAGCTGGTAATGACTTCACAATTATAGAGCAACCACAGACCATGGTGTTCCGTATAAACGATCAGAGCAGACCAATGTGGCCTTTCATATGAGAGCCTGTACTTAAAAGATGTATAGCAAAACTTTGTAGCTAACTATATCATTTTAGCTTATGTCTCTTGACATTGAAATTCTCATTGTTACCAGCAAATCTCTTCAATGGAGCACTATGGAGTATTTTAATTCTAACCACATATTGATTCATCTGATTTCGTACTTGAATAGTGATAATTTATTAAATTTATAGAGTCCTAGATGTTTAGTTTATGTGGTCTATTTGTTCTGTAGTTTGATTCTTTTCCTTTTCCTGAATGGGGTATCCCACTAAAATCTCAGTTAATGTGTTCTGACACTGCCACAGGACACTGTGAGCAATAGCTTAAGATGTTTTGATTTAATCTAGAGAAAGATGAGAGTGGGTGTCCATTTCTTTCAACTCCTCAGCTCTTTCACCAACCATCTTAGTCTGTGTGTGGTTACTCAAGACATGGCATTAATAATAGCTATAAAAATAATAGTCTGTGGGTTAAAGGTCAAGAAAAATATGTAAAAGACTTCAGGGTGAACTGATAGTAAAGAATCTCATTTAGTCATTTAAATGCTAGACTAGCATGGCCTTGGTGGGAGCAGGGGTTAGTGGGAGCAAGAAGAATAAATGGGGACATTTCCAAGTAGTTTACTCTTGTTAAGAGAAAAAAGAAAAGATGATAATAGCATTACCAAACAAGCACGCTAGAGGCAATTTTCTTAATTACAGTGCTGACCTAGCAGTGTTACATAGAGTGGTCTTGCTATTGGCATGAAAGCTTTTACTTTCCAATAATATTAACCCTTCTTGGTACTCTATGTCTTAATTAAGATAACTCCTAGAAGTGCTGCCAACATCCACAGTTTTATGTTCCTGTTGGTGTTTTTCTAAGTCATTTGTGAAAGATGTGAGCTTAGGGTCCTGGCACAGAGTCCAGTTCCTTTATCCAAGGAACTTTTTCAGTGAATCTAAAGGAAAATCTCACAACATTCTGTTTTATTAGGCTAGCTAGTTAATATCACACTACACAAATTCTTGAGAGAGAAAGAAAAGAGAGAGAAAGAGATCATTTTGGTCCCATAAAAATCTTCAGGGACAGCAAAAATCATGCCACATGATCTATACAAAAAACCACATTATTTGATTTTAAATATAAAATTGGCATTTATAGCCTTGAAGCTCAATTTTGGGTATAATTAATTATAACACATTCTTACTTGTAGTGTATAAAAATATTAGAACAATTGCTTGTAGAGAATTATACAATGGAAGAATCACTGAAATTCCACTTTAACATCTGAAAAATACTGGGTTTATGTAATTTTTAAGCAAATTTTTACATTTCTTTGCTACTGCAGTGATCCAGGAAGGAACCTTTGAAATTCTTTAGAGAATAACCATAGTTAACTTATGGTTACTTAAAGAATTGCTTTTGAAAAGAAACCTCTGAGATGTATAATGTCACCTAAAGTATGTTTTCCTAATTAGTCTAGGTGGAAATGTGAAATGTGTTCTCTCTGAGAGAACTCATGTTTCACTTCAAGAATCGAGTGCAAGATAAATGTGAATATTATTTGATGAATTTGAGTTCCTGAGTATTCTAGATTGGGTATCTATGCACCAACAACTCTATGGACTATGGCCAAGTCCTTGTATTACTTGACTCTGGTTAGAAGGTTAGAGGGATAAAATTTTCCCATGGGCTTAATAGAGCAACTAGACCTATTCTGTTTCATAAAGTTTTACTACAGTTTCTTTTTTTTTTTTTAAGTTTTTTTTTGAGAGACAGAAAGTGTGCATGTGTGTGCGAGCAAGGGGAGGGGCAGAAGGAGTGGAAAAAAGAGAATCCTCAAGCAGACTCCCTGCAGAGCAGGGTGGCCTATGCAGGGCTTGATTCCAGAACCCAGAGATCATGACCTGAGCCGCAATCAAGAGTTGGCTGCTTGGGATGCCTGGGTGGTTCATTCGTTAAGCATCTGCCTTTGGCTCAGGTCATGATCCCAGAGTCCTGGGATCGAGCCCTGCATCGGGCTCCCTGCTTAACAGGGAGTCTGCTTCTTCCTCTACCCCTCACCCCACTTATTTTCTCTTTCTCTCTCTCTCATGTGAGTTCTCTCTCAAATAAATAAAATCTTTAAAAAAAAAACAAAACAGGAGTTGGTTGCTTAACTGACTGGGCCACCTAGGCACCCCTACTATAGTTTCTTTAGATCTCTATTCTTAATACGGATTGCGTGTTAGTTATGCTATTTTTTAGTGCAAGCATATTTTCAAACATTTGTTTAGTTTATAAGTTACCTTCAAACTTTACACACCAAATATATTAGCAGACCTTTCTTTACAGTCAACATTATTAATATTATGAGATAATGCAAACACATATCATTTATACTGTTGAAAAAAATTTCTAGGTTCTAACTGGAGCCACCTCTGCCCAGGGTGCTTTGTTGGCAAAACAACACTTAGTTTCGTTTTGTGTCTTTGCCAATGCCCTGCTTGATCAGAAACACAGTGTATCCAGTCAGCCAATCCCAAATGCCACACCAACTCTGGACTCTGTAATACTTCCTTGTTCCTTCTTACACCAAACAAGGTTGACTGTGTAGCCCCAGCCATTCAGACATTTTCTGTTTCTCTTCCTTATTCTTTACTCTTTATCCTATAAAATTTTTCTTTCTACCTTCTGTCACATTTTGCAGTATTCTGGAGATGGTGCTTCATGAGGTATTAAACAAAATTTGTTTATATCATCTAAATTGTCTTTAATAATTTTTTTTGTTAATTTTTATTTTTTATCATTTTTTAAATTAACATACAACCTATTACTTGTTTCAGGGGTGCAGGTCTGTGATTCGTCAGTCTTACACAATTCACAGTGCTCACCCTAACACATACCCTCCCCAGTGTCCATCACCCAGCCACCCTATCCCTCCCACCCCCCTCCACTCCAGCAACCCTCAGTTTGTTTCCTGAGATTGAGTCTTTTATTGTTTGTCTCCCTCTCTGGTTTTGTCTTCTTTCATTTTTCCCTCCCTTCCCCTATGTTCTCTGTCTTGTTTTTCAAATTCCTCATATCAGTGAGATCATATGATAATTGTCTTTTCTTTGATTGACTTATTTCACTTAGCATAATACCCTCTAGTTCCATCCACGTCTTTGCAAATGGCAAGATTTCATTTTTTGATGGCTGCATAATATTCCAGTGTGTGTGTGTGGGTGTATACCACATCTTCTTTATCCATTCATCTGTTGATGGACATCTAGCCTCTTTCCATAGTTTGGCCATTGTGGACAGGAAAGAATGTCTAATGGAAAAAAGACAATCTCTTCAACAAATGGTGTTGGGAAAATTGGACAGCCACATGCAGAAGAATGAAACTGGAACATTTCCTTATACCACACATGAAAATAGACTCAAAATAGATGAAAGACCTAAATGTGAGACAGGAATCCATCAAAATCCTTGAGAAGAACACAGGCAGCAACCTCTTTGACCTTAGCCACAGCAACTTCTTTCTAGAAACATCACGAAAGGCAAGGGAAGCAAGGGCAAAAATGAACTAATGGGACTTCATCAAGATAAAAAGCTTTTGCACAGCAAAGGAAACAGTCAACAAAACCAGAAGACAACCGACAGAATGGGAGAAGATATTTGCAAATGGCATATCAGATAAAGGGCTAGTATCCAAAATCTATAAAGAACTTATCAAACTCAACACCCAGAGAACAAATAATCCAATCAAGAAATGGGCAGAAGACATGAACAGACATTTCTGCAAAGAAGACATCCAAATGGCCAACAGACACATGAAAAAGTTTTCTTTAATAATTTTTAATAATTCTTTTAGTTATTTTATGTACTCAAAATGTCAACTGTAAAACAATGTATTTTTTTTCAATTTCATAAAAAAATGTTTTTCCCTTTGTATTTCTTTCTGTGGGGGTGGTTAGGTTCTTTTATTGTCTTATGAGTCTTCCTTTAAGAGTTCCTTATTTCAAGAGTTTATTTGCTGCCTCTGCCTCTCTAGGAACTTTTACAAATGACATTAGAACATTTGAAGAACTGTATTGGTGCTTAATTGTATAATGTGCTCAGTAGCCAGCAATGGCTATAGATTTTGGTAACTGAAAGATAGTGATGAAAACTTTTCCTTTAGTGTAAATATTCTCACTTAAAAAAACCCACCCAAATAAATAAATCACAGCTACTAAAGATAATTTCTTTATTGTTTTTAAGACTATGATATTTTTCCATGTTCTAGAAAAATCTGAATAGTGTAGACAGTTTATATTACATAGGTAGGAAAAAAATCAATAGTTGGTTTATTTCTTAAAACCCAAATAAAATGAACAGTATAGTTGTTAACCACACTGAACCATAACTTTTGAAGATCCATCAGTGTTAACACTTACTTCCACCTGATTTTTTTTTCCTTATTGAAGTGTGGAGTATTATAGCATCTTACAGCATCAGAATTCCAAACAGAAAAAAAATGCACATTTCTCCTAGTAGAGGTGGGAAGGAAGAACTTAAGTAGATGTGATTTATCATTACCATTTTTAAGATGAATGCTATAATAATGTATTAAGTACAAAAACAATGCCAGGTATCTCCAAAGAAGATGATAAATTAATTTAGGGCCTTGGGGGCTATTTGAAGAATAGCAAAAATAAAATTTTATTTCCATTTCATAAAATGGCAATTTAAATTACAGAGATAGACTATTTCATTGAAATGTAATGATCTGAGGGGGATGAAATTATAGTGCAATGAGATGATGTGTAAGAAAGGGTCAAATGTAAGAATGAAGGAGTAGAAATATTAGAAATATTAACAAGTTGTAGCTAGTAATGAATTTGCAATTAGTAGGAAAAGTTACCTTTCTCTACCTCAATTATTTATTCTTCTATTCATTTATTCAGCAAGAAGTTAAACAAATCCTGTTATATGTCTCACTTTTATATATTTGGGAAAAATTGTTTCATGTTTATAATGAACAGGATCTCAAATATTTCTAAAATATTAAGGTGGAAAAGAAGAAATAAAGACTGTAGCAATCAAAAATATGGAGAACAGTTCAAAGTTAATCAATTTATTAAGTGTGTGTTCTTGAGCCAGTAATAACTTCTCTGAATCTGTATTTCCTCCTCTGTAAAGTGAAGCTAAAACAGCTGAACTTTACTTTCCCTTTAAGTCGCATTTGTCAACACGGAGATGAGCTGGACTTGTTGGCAGACTGGCACACTTTCTGGAACTTGCTAACTCTCCATTTTCTTGGCCAAATTATATCTCAGCATATCTACAGCTCCATGAAGCTATCAGGATAGCCACAATCTCAAACGTTGAAACAACATCCAAAACTCAACCAGAAAGTGTACCTTTAAGCTTAGTCTTCCCTTTCCAAAATGTAGTGTGCTGAACCGATGAGCTTTGACTCATCCTGACTCAGCAAAGGGATGCAAGGTCTTACCAGTTTTCATCCGGAGAAACTGGGAGACACTGTGAGTCTCTATCTAATTGTGTGAGGGTGGAAGGAGAGCAGAGACACCTTCTTTTCTAGCTTCATGTTGAAGAAGGACACAGAATCTTGACAAAATGGCACTGGGGACTAGAACACACTCGATAATGGGAAACTGGAAAAGTTTACAAAATGAACATATTATGACTGTGCTAAAAATGAACTTGTTAAGGCAAGATTAAGTTTGAGAAGCATTAGACCTACTGAGGGATGTGAGATTTTTCTAATCAAAATGTGACTATGGACTCTGAGAAACAAACTGAGGGTTCTAGAGGGGCATGGGGTTGGGGGGTTGGGTTAGCCTGGTGATGGGTATTAAAGAGGGCACGTATTGAATGCAGCACTGGGTATTATATGCAAACATGGAACACTACATCAAAAACTAATGATGTAATGTATGGTGACTAATGTAACATAATAAAATTTAAAAAAGAAAAAAAAATCATCTGAAAAAAATGTGACTTGCTTTGAGTGATATGGCTTCATACCAGAACATTATGTCAAACAGACACAATTCTCTTTAAAGAACTAAATTTAAGTCTATGAATAAAGGGTAATGAAAATCTCTTTGTGTGATATGCCCAGGTTCCTGCAATTCTTTCCTATAATTATGTTTTTTATCTTTATAGTCACTATTTTTCTGGTGGACCTCAGAAAAATTCCTTTACCTCCTTTAGTTGAGATTTTCTCCCTTTTCTGTGGAAAACATTTCAGAGACACTGAGAAAATGAATGCAGGACTGTTCTGAGTTGTTTATCAATGAGCATTTATTGAATACGGACCATGTGCTCAGTGACATGGGCTGATGTGGAAGAGTGGACATCATCCATAGATCTCAAGAGTGAGATAGAGATGAAATTAGCAGCCACATCAAACTTCCTCTCCCCTCCTATTTCTAATCTGCCCACTTGACATGGAGATAAGACCTTGACCTGATTTCTCCCACTCCCAGCCTTGCCTGTCCCCACATGTGTTCTACTGCAGTTAGTAACTCACAGAGCCATAAACAAGAGGACTGAAAGGGACAATAGAAATGACATTTTACAGAAGCTGGGGAAGGGAACTGATTGGACTAGGGTCAGAGAGCTAGTTATTGGCAAACTCATAACTAAAACTCAAGTCTCTTTTCTAGCTCAGTCACAGCTACTCATACTCAGCCTCTCTGACACCAGTCAACTTCCAGAAATTCTGTAACTCCTCATGACCTGTATTAGGGCATTTTAGTTTTTTAGGGCCACTGTAACAAACTGCTACACATCGAGTGGTTTGATACAGAAGAAATATCTTTGCTCACAGTGCTGGAGGCTAGAAGTCCAAAATCAAGGTGTTAGCAAATCCCTCTTCCCTCTAAAGCCTATAGGTAGACTCCTTCCTTATCTCTTTGTAGCTTTTTGTGGTGGCCAGCAATGCTTGGCCTTTCTTGTCTTGTAGATACATCATTCCAATCTCTGCCTCTGCTTTCACATGATCATCCCTGTGTCTGTATTTACATCTTCTTCCCTCTCCTTATAAGGACACCAATCATATTAGATTAAGGACCCACCCTACTCTAGTATGACCTTATCTTAACTAATTACATCTGCAATAACTTTACTTCCAAATACAGATGACCCTTGTACAACACAGGTTTGAACTGCGTGGGTCTGCTTATACACAGTTTTTTCAATAAATACAGTATAGTACTGTAAATGTATTTTCTCTTCCTTATGACTGTCTTAATAACATTTTCTTTTCTCTAGTTTACTTTATTGTAAGCATATAGTCTATAATACACATATCTAGCTTACTTTATTGTAAGCATATAGTCTAAAATACGTGTCAATTGACTGTTTATGTTATTGGTGAGGCTTCCAGTGAATTATTAGTAGTTAAGTTTGGGGGGAGTGTCAAAATTATATGTGGATTATTGACTGTATCATAGGGGGTTTGTGTCCCTAACCCCTGTGTTGTTCAAGGGTCAACTTTAAGTTCATATTCAGAAACAGGAGGAGTTAGGAGTTCAACATCATTTGTGGGGGGAGGGTGTACACAGTTCAATTCACAACATACCCCATAACATGTAGGCTGGGGCCTACAGAGATCAAGAGGGAGAATGGAGAAGTCAGTCAAGAGAGTTCTTCTTGGTCTCCCTCAGTTGTTTCCCCTGATTCCATTTGACATTCAACTTGTGTCCCACCAACAAAAAATGGGAGGAGCTTTGCAACCAACAAAACAGAAGGGGTGCTTATCACTCTTCCTCTCTTCTCTCTTCCCAAAGCCTCCCTTTGGAGAAACCATGGCCCTCCCTCTCCTCCTCACCCACTGCTTCCTGTCTCTCCATCAGGGACTGTTAGCCTCACTTGCCTGGCCTGTTGCACAGTCATTACTCGCTGACCTGGCAGAGAGCATCACAATGGCTAATGGAAACTTTCTCCTCAGCATAAACCGTGCAGTTCTCTAATTTGTTTAGCTAAACTGCATTAGTCATACTGAAAGTTTTATTATCAGAGTCAAATACAGGAAGCTGGAGCGGACATGCTGTATTTTAAAAAATTAAAGCATTTTTAAAAATAAACTTGGCATATTGATTAGCTAATTTTCTAAACAAAAGGCTCATTCCTTTTAATCCTCGACATTACTGTAAATTCTATTTCCGCCTATAGGTCATACTGTTCAAAATGGGATTTAAAAAAACTCCAACAACAACACTCTCATATTTCATGTTAGGTTTTGCTTTAAGATCACCTTTGCTAAGATATTATTGAATTAGGTGAGAGAGGTATGGCCCTGGATTTCTACAAGACCTTGCCTCTGTAAATTTAGAAGGATGAGCAGAGATTCTTTGCCTAAGTCGAAACTTATACTTTATACTCACAAACATGATTTTTGTATGTTTTCCTGGTGGGCGAAGAGAAGTTGTGGGCAATTATTCTGTCATTTCTATGGAGGTCATTTCTTTTGACCTGTTTTTTATTTCTTCTAGCCTTTTGTAAGAGTGAAACCTTAAGCATGTCTTTTCTCTCTCTCTCACTACTTGTTGTCATGGTTGTTTGTTTGTCTATAACAGATAGGGAACAAATGGCCTTTGTCAAGGACTCAGTCAATGCTGCTGGGTAAGTCTTATTATTATTGTGTCAGACGTATTACTAGTGGACTAGATCCTGTTAGGTGAATGAGCCTTTTTATCATAGTGCATAATGTTTTATAGGTACTATTACTCAGATTTCAAGTGTGTTATCATATACTCAGCCCACTTGAAATTTTCCCTTCCAAATAAGCCTGATTGATTGCAACTTCCATTTCGTTAGATTCACTATTATTATTTTCAGTGCTGAGCGCAAGAAGCTCATATCATAGTAAGTCTCAGTAATATGTTGCATAACAGTAAAGAACAAACAGATGACTGTTTCTTAATCTAAATTTAAAAACAGAATTTCTTATTCTTGGTCCTGAATTCAGCCACTTCTACAGTGAAGGTTTCACTAGACCCCTACATTGATGAAAACTCCTCGTATTACAAGAGCAGAGGGAAAGTCTGTGATTTGAAAATTCTCAGATCAGTCATCCTACAGGTAAATGTTTTAGGTTCAGTGGATTGAGTATGTGCTAAAGAGAAAAAAAAACTTGAAAGAAAATGGTGGAGAGGTTTATATATTTTCTCCCAAAGTTTAACTAAAATAATTAAATTAGAAAACCAATCACTTTATGTTTATTCCTGGAGTTTATTTGGGATAAGCAATTTATTTAGTAGATTCTGCAATTGCCAAGTTAATTTTTTTATGACATTTGCAAATGGATCAGACAGTGTAACATTACCTCCTTCTTCCTGCAAAAAGAAAAAAAAAAAAAAACAGCAGCACCAAAAATAAATGTCCTAGGCATAGCTCTCACATAATTCAAATTACCCACTTCAGTGTTTGAAGCCAATCTAAATGGCTTTACCCATCCCTACCTCTGCCCTCCCACACTGGAAATATGCCCCCCTGTAAGATGTCTTCATGATGAATGAGCTAATGTTTATGAAGCACTTAGAGATCCTTGGGCAAGACACTATCTAATTACAAAGTATAGTTCTCATTATTAAATGGAAGCTATTTTCCCCCGTGTTTTTTGTTATCCATACCATTTCCATGCCATACATTCCTGATGGTTTCCATTGCAAAGTGGAATCAGCTTCTTAAAAATAAGGGGTGGGGGGGGGGCCATGAGAGCTCAATAATTTTAAGTCACAGTGCATTGCACATACCCAGAAAAGCCTAGATCACTTCCAAATTCAAGGACTAATAAAAATTGGAAGCACTCCAGTAATTTTAAATTGCTTTGCACATTGAAGAGTGATTTAAAATCATTGAAGTGATTCAATTTTTTTTATATATGCACTTCAATTTAGAAGTGAGTCAGACAGACAGCATCATAGTGTAGAATAGAAGTCCAAGACATTGAATTACTGTTTAAAAAGTTAGGAATCAGACTAAAATATAACCGGAGGAACCAAGATCAAACAATCACCAGCGCCGATTGGGCCATTAAGTTGAAGGACCATGGTGGATTTCTGGACATATTTTCCAAGGCCTGTCCTCACCTTGTGTGTGGTCATCTCTTTTCCTTCTTAACTAACAGTATTTATAGTCTTATTACTAATCTGTAAATTAGCCTTTGTATATGCCTTTTAACATTTTTTTCAGGTTTGATTTTTAATATTGTTATTTATTTTGTCTGGTCATTTAATTTTCATGTGAATGAAAATTTATGTAGAAATATAATATGAGTTATGGTGATTAACATAACAATAAAAAATAAAAAAGAAATATAATATGAGTTACAAATGCAATCAACATATGCAATTTAAAATGTTCTAGAGCCACATTTAAAAGAGAAAAATGTGAAACTAATCTTAATAGTATATTTTATTTAATCTAATATATCTAAAACATGGCATTTTAATGCATTATTAATAAGCAAAATTATTGAGATATTTCACATTCTTTTCCTTTCTTTTTTTTTTTTTTTGGTCTTTGAAATCTGGTGTGTGTTTTACACTTACAGCACATCTCAATTTACAGTGGCTGCGCTTCAAATGCTCAGTAGCCACGTGTTGTCTGTGGCTACCATATTAGTGCGGCTATAAACTACAAGTACCTTGAAGTTATGAACTGTGTTCTCTACTTTGCAACCTCAGTTATACTTTGGTTTTACATTTTTAATTACTTTTACCATCTCACTTTACTTTGTGACTATAATAGTCGACAGTGCAGGTTTATTAGCATAAAAAGAAAAGAAAACAAAGGAAAACTGAACAATCCAGTGATCATTCTTCAGGCCCCATGCAGTTTGACAACACATTTACCTGAAATACGTATAGGATTGAAACAGAAGCCTGACATATGGAGTTTCCTGAAGGCCTAAGGCTGAATTTTAGCATCTATGCATTTATGCATAAAATTCAAACATGGCCAAAGAAAAGACCTCTCTATTAACTATGACAGAAACAAGAAAAAGGAAATACAAGAATAATTTTTGGCCATCAAATTGAGCAAGCGTTTATTCACAGCTACAAAGAAAAGGAGCATCATTTTCCCAGTAAAGGCACTGGCCAATGATTGGTTCCTATCTCAAGTCTCTGCTGGAAAAGGCATTCTGTGCCCAGGGGACAGATTTTTCAGAGCCTCCCAGGGCAGCCCTGGATATGAGTAAATGTAAAAAAGATGGCACCACACAGTGGATGTATTGTCAGGAAAGCAAATGATTTTACATGACTCCAGAGCAAAGAAAGGATGTATAAGGCCACAAATGACAGTTTGATGGATAGAGATGGATGGCCAGAAAGAAACCTCACCTAACATTCTTTCCTTGAAAAATCCTCCACTGAAGAATTTCATACAACTACACTGCATTTTCCCCCCTTTTTTTGCCCTTTTAGTTATTTATTTGCCTAATTCTGAAAGCAATATATGCAATGTTTATAGCAATGTTGAAAGTACAAGAAAGAAAAAATAATACGGAAAGATGACCTTTCTTCCCACCAGGCAGAGGAAGTCACTGTTACTATTTTGATTTATTTCCTTCCAGTCTCTCTTTTATGAATTTTTATGTAGTTGACATATTATTGTGCTTTCTTTATTTTGCATTTTATTGTGAGCATTTTCCTATGTAATTAAAAACCTCTTAGACCACAATTGACTTTGTTACTCTGGTAACACTTTTTCCATTATAAGTGATGCTGTGATGAACATCTTTTCACCTAAATCCTTTTCTACATTTTGAGTTGTTTGCTTAAAATAGATTGCAAAGAGAAATTACTGGGTCAAAAAATGTAAGTTTTCATAAGGGTTTTGAAATCATATTGCTGCACTCTCTTCAAAAAAGGCTACATTTTCTTTTTAACAGATATTTCTACCATGTTGGCACACAGTATAAAACCAGATCATCTTGACACCTTTATTTCTAGTTTTGTTCCCCAAATCATTGTTTTAATTCTTATGTAGCTTTGTTCATAATATTCCAAAAGTTGTTGTCAATAACTTGGTGAAATATCCCCACCCCAGCAGCAACCTGCCTTCAGCATTTACTCAAGCTATTTGTGAACAGACAGAAAGGAGAGCCTTTGGAAATATTTGGCTCCATAAAAATCTATTATTGACTTAATTTCCACAGATAGATTATGGAAAAAAGATTTCAGGGAAAGATTCTAAGAAAGCACCATTTGATAACCGTCACTTCTGTTGCCTGGTGGACTAATTATCTTTTCAGGTTTGTAATAACATACATTTATTGAGAATTTACTATACCCCAGACACTTTATATCTTGGATTTTGTCATTTTATCCTAACAATAACTGCATGAGAAAGACACCATTATCAGTGCCTTTTTACTATTAAAGGACTTCAGTCTTAGAGGCTGAGAATAAGTAACTAACTCATGTTATGATTCTGTTAAATATCAGAGTCAAAATTCAAACCTAGAATTGAGAGAGTCTGATTTGGGAGTAATCACCTCTTCTTAACTGTATACTACCACAATGCTATAAAACTTCAAATTTGTTTAGAACTTCCCTCCTTCATATCCCCAGTGTCTCCTATACATTCTGTTTGCTTTGTACTGTAACTCTGCCTTGTGCATGTCTGTTTACCAGTTGACTGTAAGTTTCTGGAAGGCAAGTTGGTGCCCTGCTCATCCTCCTATCTCTACTGTCTAACACAGTAGTAGGCACCTCATAGGTGCTCAAGAAACATTTGTTGAATAAATGTTGTGAGTCAAAATTCTTGGAAGAGAGACGTAAGATGATATTTTGTGATGTTATTCTTTTAAAAGTATGGAATTTTTCCGGAGTAGATGATGTTGCTCTTATGAGTACAATTGAAAATAATCACCCAAAAAAGAGAAACTGAATCGGTTAGTATTATGAGAATTTTGGCTACTATAATGACATTTAGGGTACTCTGGGTTATATATGGCCTATAATACGAAGCAAAAAAAGAAAAAGATACAAAGCAAAAAAAAAAAGAAAGACGAAAAGAAAAAGCCAACACTTTTTCACAGATTTCCTAACGGTTGTAAACCAAAAACCCATCTTTTTTAACAAGTCTAAATTGATGTATAATAACTTAGTTAGAAGTTATGTTTTCATGACTTCATGGTTTCAATTGTTTTACTTTGATTTTTTTTAAGTGCAGCTAAGTGGGTGTGAACCCACACAAACAAAACAAAAAGGGGTTTGCGCACTTGGAAGCTGAGATGCATGATACTCATGGCTTTATTCAGCAACTCAAGAGAGCCAGTATATCCAGCATTTCAATCTGTCACATTAAGAGAAATGAGGGCTCCTTAGGCAGTTGGAATGTTTAAAAACTGAATAGCAAGGAAACCATTTAATGACTCTTGTATATGTTTATGACTTCCGTGTGTTTACGACTTCTGTGTGATTTTTTTAATAAGGATGGATGTGTTCTTTGTAGGGAAAAGATGTTTTGTGAAACACCAAATGCTCAGATTAAGACCCAAGAATGACAAAATGTCTTCCGCATGAAGAACTCCTATGTTAAAAAAAAAACAGGTTTTAAGTACAATGACTGAGAAACAAGCTCCCACTTGTCTGGATCATGCAGTTTTGGAAGGAATGATGCATCTTTAGAAATATCTCAAGGTCATATTTAGAAATATGCCTATTTTACTCTTACTATTTGTTCAATATTTAAAGATAAAAGGCCACTTTGGAGCTTTTATACACATTCATTGTCTTTGATTTTATGTCCATTTTGTGGGCAGTAGAGTTTGGCATTATTATTTATACTTAGTTTCTTTCCTTTACATTACGCATTGCTATACCTAAGCAAAATTAATATGGGAAAAATGCAGTTGAACATGAAAAAACTATGTAGGGGTATGGTTAGGGTCAGGAACTTTGTGTGTATATTCCTAGAAGCACGTTATTTATACATATATGGGCATTCTTTATATATATATATATGTTTATTTTGTGTGTATATGTATATCTATATCTTTGACATTCTTATAAGTATACTTATGGGGATTTTCTAAATTATCTCTATGTAGAATTTCCCCCTTCCTCTTTTATATTCCCACATTGTTCTGTGCCTTCTGTTTTCAGAAGTATACTGAAACTAATTTCAAAGTATACTTAGACAAAGAATAATTTTTTTCTCATATCATTTGTTGATGGGTTACCAATATGTTTGCAATGAGAGGCACCGGTTTTGTAGAAATCTGAAATACTTTTCTAATCACTAATCACAGGAATGCTCTCCAGTGATGTAATTTGAACGCCTGGGGTGGCTCAATGTGGTGGCTATGCAGAGATGGAGAATGTACTGGGTGAGTCCTAGAAAAAAGAGGAGTGGTCAGCAGATACAATGTGCGACTAAGTAGCAACATTCCGAAAAAAAGAGTGACAACTGATATCAAAAGTTGATGAAGTGGCACCGAGAAGATGTTCTGAAAATTGTGGTTCAATAGGGATTGAAATTAAAAGATAAAAATCTTGATTAGATACCATGGAACTGACTTCAAATACTTCATGAAAATTTTTCCTAATAACTTTCTTTTGTTCTTGCACTGTTTGTGTCCAGATTTCACTACTCTGTATTGACTTAAATGTATTACTCATGTTTTAGTTGAGCTCAGGGTAAAATCTCTCCAAATCTACCATGTATTAAGTTCTGCTTTGGTGCCACCAGAAGTCTAGTCCAATTCAAGTCAGGTTAATGTGGATGAGGAAACTGTTTTTTTTTTTTTTTTTAAAGATTTTTATTTATTTATTTGACAGAAAGAGAGATAGCGAGAGAGGGAACACAAGCAGGGGGAGTGGGAGAGGGAGAAGCAGGCTTCCCGCGGAGCAGGGAGCCCAATGCTGGGCTTGATCCCAGGACCCTGAGATCATGACCTGAGCCGAAGGCAGTCGCTTAACCAACTGAGCCACCCAAGCGCCCCAGGAAACTGGTTTTTAATAGAGATTAGAATCACATCCTGATTCAGGGTGTATGTTGTGAATGAAGTGGAAATGGTCTATCAGATTTGCTCTTCCACCTGAGGAGGCATTACTTATAAATAGTAAATATTTCACGAGAATTCACCTGTGAAGTGAGTCAGGACAGTCAACTAGACCTTGAGAAATTCTAGACCAGATCTGAAGTTTCTCAGAGGTACGTCAGGGAATACTGTAGTAGGGGGTAGGCTGGGATAGGAAAGAGAATAATCAAAAAGAAGTGCTCTGGATCTTCCATTCCTATTTCAACCAGAGTAATTCCACATAATATTTCGCTTGAATAAAGAAAGGGCTTTAGCATTAAAAGTACTCTAAGGACCTCTGCTTTAGATAATTATTTACATGCACACTAAAGTAGTGTCCACATACTTCACTGAAAATAAAAGTCCACATACTTCACTGATAATAAAAACCATCACCACTGATTACTGCCTTGGGGCATAACAGGTTTTTTGTAGAAGAACTCTATGCTGAATAATAAGGAAGATCAGTGCCTTCTGTGGTTGTTAGGCAAAATTGTCCCTGTGCAACACAGACCTTGTGGGACCTTGATATCTTTTTTTTTTTTTTGAGAGAGAGAGAGAGAGAAACAGCATGAGAGGGGAGAGGGTCAGAGGGAGAAGCAGGCTCCCTGCCAAGCCGGGAGCCCAATGTGGGACTCGATCCCAGGATTCCGGGACCATGACCCGAGCCGAAGGCAGTCACTTAACCAACTCTTATTTATAAACAGCTGTGACACAATCAAGGTTAAAAGAAGTACTAATGCAGGTTATAGTCGGAGGCAGTAGTCATTGAATACCATAGTTGTTGAGGAAGTCATAGGTGTTGAAAAGCATGCACTGAGATAATGTGAGCATGCTGGGTAGTGCTAGGTCTTCAATTTCAGTGACTATAGCAATCTTAGAACACTGGACTAGATAGAGGATATCTATCTGGTTTTCAGTAGCATGGTGATGTGCTCTAGGAACTTGATTCAGGACAAACTCACATTCTTCAAACTGCTTACATTTGGAATGTGTTGGTGCAGCTTCTCTGAATAAATTGGTAGTGTGAGGCTAGGCTATAAAATAGGCCAAGATATTACATAGGAATACAGTGTCATCTCTCCTCAGTAATAAAGAAAACTCTGTTCTAGAATTTCTTAAAGAGGATGGTATCACAAGATACTTATATTATCTCTGTAATATCAATGTATACATAGTAAGTTTGTGGGTCATCCAGGAGATATCTAGTCCATGTGTGTTAGATAATCAACCTAATATGAAACTGTGCCTCTAAGAGGCTAATCAAACTGAGTCAGAAATTTTTGTTGTCATACTCCAGAGGCATAAATTTGTTTTGAATATGGTCATCAGTATCTTGATAGAGTAGTCAAAAAAAGCCCAAACCATTGTAGACTAAGTCTTGGTTTGGATTTCAGAAGGTTGATCACCATTAAGTGTATAATGAAAAGCATGGAAACATTTTGTATTGTTGATGGGTAATTTTAGTGTTCATATTTTCATTTTCCAAAATGTCTTGCAATGACTTTGAATTACATTTATGATCAGAAAGATAATGAAATCATAAAAGTTTTAATATCTCCTACTGGCTCAGGTTTTAAATAGAACCTGGTTCTTATCTAGACGTTACAAGAAAGCAAGGGCCCTTCAGTATCAATTAATTGAATGAGAAGACTGAATGAAAAGTTTTGGACAATTCTCATAAAACCTCTTTTGGTATTCCAGAGAAGGAGCAAAGACATGGGTCAATTGTCATGAAGAACTTACTCTTCTGAGGCAGGAGTTGAACCTGTTAGCTATAGTCCAGATTCTTGGGGAAAAAAAAGCGATTTTCTTTGTAAAGTAATAAAAAATATTATAGCTAACTGTACAGACTTTGGTGGAATTATGCCATGTCCCATGTAATGCAGAAAGTGGAAAGAAAAAAAACTATGGTGGCATATTTAGCCAGTACTACGTAATTCAGTAGTAACGTTTGGGATACTATCAATAATCTCTTACCAGCAATAAACAGATACATTTTGTGAGCTGAAAAAACAGAGCTAGACAGCAAGTGGGAAGTTAGTACTTAATCCATTAAAGGAATTGCTGAAATCTAGTACAAGGAAGCTGTTCAGGTCAATGAGAGGACTGCATTCAACTATCAGAAGATGAACACCTAATTTCTTTCCAGGAATATCTCAGCAAATTCTGCTGCATTACTTTCTGCTCCAATGGGATTATCATTATTTAATTTCCGTCATGTACAAAACTTTTGTCCAATGGTACTACTTTTTTTCTCACATACTGCTTAGCTTCAGACACTATATTCACACATATTCCAGGATCAAGTTAAGGGACTTTTGATGAGGCCACAATGAATACAACCATGTTTCAAATGTGTTCTCCCATGTACCTTTATTAATATTGTTGCATATTTCCTGTCACTCTCAAAGTCCCTAAGGCTTTGATGATATCTTTTCTTCATTTATATCATATTACAAAAGCATTGCCTCTCAAATACTACCATAATTATTGACTTCCGTAATGGCCACTTTAATTGAAATCATTTGGGATTTCCCAAAGGTAGTCATTCAAGTGCAGTATAAAACAATGACCTATTAGCAGCTTTGGAATGCTACTCATTATTAGCAAGGAGAAGTCCCCTTGCATCCATCTTTTATGCAAGGATTATATCTATTTCTCTTCAGGATTCTGTCAACTAACACTGGGCCTACCATATACCTTATTAAAACACACCTCATGCCAGGCTTGTTATTAATTCAGACAGTTTGTGTGTGAGTTTGGTTATCATTTGTAATAAGATTAATTATTCTTAGAATTGGAGATTGTTAGTGAATCCTAAAATTCTCATAGAAATCCCTATTTCATAGACATCTTAATGAATTGGCAGGCATTGTGATCCTAAGTGGGATGTTATAAAAATATTCTCTCTTTGGTAAGGAGGATTTAGAACCAATTACCTTAATATAACTTTAACCACAACTTTACTAACAAGAATCGTAATTGACTATTTTGTTCTAGGTCCTAAGATCACTTTTTTATAAAGAAATAATTTCAGTATATATCCTATTATTTGGTACACATTTATTTATATTCTCTCATTAAATGGAGACATTAGGCTGATTTATTTTCAAAAAGAATTTCAGCAATAATATTGAAATAGAAAGTGATTACTCTGAATTAAAAACAGCAACAACAACGACAGCAACACAATTCACTTGAATTCCTAATGACCAAAGTACTCCATCTTGGGTTTACAGTGATTTTACTTTATTTGGTACCATAGGACCTATAAGTAACTGTGAACTAAATGCAAGCTTTTGGTAGCTGAGTAAAATAAAGGAGATGACTCTGAAGTCAGTGGGTACTAGAGTAAGCTGCGCATACCTTTCTTTCTTTTAGAGATATAGATATTATAATGTCAAAACACATCACTCCTTTTTCAATTCAGGGATCTTTTACCTTATCAACTTCTTTAGTGCTAGCATGTCTTCATATGCAAAATTCCTATTGCTCAATATATTGCTAAGATAAGCCTTTCTAGAGATTAGGTGAAGTTTTAAACTTTATAACATAAATGAGAAATGAGCAAACTGTCTTTTAGATATTTACTGATACTATGTCATGTTATTTAGATTCCTATTTAACAGTTCAGTAATTTATTTTATTTTTGAATTTTTGTTCGGCTGAATTGACCATTCAATCACAAAAGGCTTGCACATAATGTTGATTTATCATCACCACTCTCTACACAATAAATATTTGGCAAAATCTAACCAATTTGACCAGTATCTTCAAAATGGGTGAAAATGCACTCCTAAAGTCTACAAAATGACCTGCTATTCAAAAATCCTAAAGTTTCAAACATGTTTGACAGAAGATAATATAAAACTTGAAAAAAAACCCTCTAAATTTTCTGAGATTTGTCAGTATGAACTCACCTTGTGATGTTATTTCAATTTTATTTTCTGAATTTAATATATGTTATTTTGTGCTTATTTCTTATTAGTTCTTGCTATTCCTATGGTTGCTGGTCATTCTTATCAAATAGCATAGATTTATGCTTATATTTTTGGCAGTGTGAACAATGAGCAAGGGATTTATTTACCTTCAAATGATCATGTACAATGAGTTGCACAAAACATCACATTTGTGTTAGTTTTATATGAGCCCCAGCATTTTACATTTTCTGTACAGATCTTTCTTGAATTACAATGGGGTTACATTCCAATAAACCCTTCATAAGTTGAAAATATAAGTTGAAAATGTATTTAATACACCTAACCTATCAAACATCATAGCTTGGCCCAGCCTACTTCAAACATGTTCAGAGCACTTACATTCACCTATAATTGGGCAAAACCATTTAACACAAAGCCTACTTTAACAGACAAATTAAAAGATGCTCAACATCACTCATCAGGGAAATAAAAATCAAAACTACAATGAGATACCACCTCATACCTGTCAGAATGGCTAAAATTAACAACACAGGAAACAACAGACACTGGCAAAGATTTGAATAAAGGGGAACCCTCTTACACTGTTGGTGGGAATGCAAACTGGTGCAGCCACTCTGGAAAATAGTATGGAGTTTCCTCAAAAAGTTTAAAGTAGAACTACCCTATGATCCATCATTGGCACTGCTAGGTACTTACCCAAAGGATACAACAATACTGATTCAAGGGAATACATGCACCCCAATGTTTATAGCAGCATTATCAACAATAGCCAAATTATGGAAAGAGCCCGAAGATAAATCAGCGGATGAATAGATAAAGAAGATATGTTATATATATACAATGGAATATTACTCAGCCATCAAAAAGAATGAAATCTTGCCATTTGCAACAACATGGATAGAGCTAGAGAGTATTATGCTAAGCGAAATAAGTCAGTCACAGAAAGACAAATACCGTATGATTTCACTCATATGTGGAATTTAAGAAACAAAACAGATGAACATGGGGGGGGGGAAGAGAGGCAAACCATAAAGCACACCCTTAACTATAAAGAACAAACTGAGAGTTGTTGGAGGGGAGGTGGTTGGAGGGAAGGGCTAAATGGGTGATGAGTATTAAGGAAGGCACTGGTTGTGATGAGCACTGGGTGTTATATGTAAGTGATGAATCACTGAATTCTACTCCTGAAACTAATATTAGACTATATGTTAACTAACTGGAATTTAAATAAAAACTTGAAACAAATAAACAAAGTAACACAAAGCCTATTTTATGATAAAGTGTCAAATACCCAATGGAATTTATTGAATACTGTAGTAAAAGTGAAAAAGCAGAATGGTTGTGTGGGTATAGAGTGGTTATAAGTGTATCGTGTGGCTAAGAGCTGCCGTTCATTGCCACTGCCCTGCATCATGAGAGAATATTATGTGTCACTAGCCCAGGAAAAGCTCAAAATTCAAAATTCAAAGTACGGTTTCCACTCAATGCATATTGCTTTTGCACCTTCATAAGTTGGGGACCATCTGTAGTTCTAATACTGATTCTAATTTTATGCAGGGGAGAGGAAAAGTGATAGAATAAAATTTTTAAAAATAGAAAATATGAATCTTCCTAAGACCCTCTTCTAGTAAGAAATATGCAGACACTGCACAAGCCATTGGATAATCTTCCTTGGCAAACTGGGTCAGGATATATGTGTCCCATTCCAAAAAGAAACACTTAAATTTGGAGAGAAGAATGATTATGCAAAATTTAACATGAAGCCTCTTTCAAAATATTTGATTATGCGCCAGTGGAGAACAGTACTAGGAGGCTCAACTGAATAAAAAAGAGTAAAGAAATTTACTTTTTACATCAAATGCCATATTTAAAAGCACATTCTAGTCAGAATATCCAATTCAAATCAAAAGTTTGTCTTAGAAAAAATAGTGGGCTGCCTGAATCTATATATATCCTCCTAAAAACTCATAAGTTCAACAGAAGTGCAAATAAAACCACACAGGGCCCAGGACCCCTGCATTATTACTAGGAAATTGACAATATTAGGAACTTTGCATAGAATAGAGAAAGGGTGTGAGCCTTGGAAATGTAGTAGTTGAAGATAAAAAACAAAGTAGGATAAAAGTTAAGGACCCTGATGAAAAGACAGACCTTTAAGGTACAACAACCTCTCCCTTCTACCCAACCAACAAAATCACCCATTTAAAAATTGCATTTTATTATACTGACAGAAGAGGGAGCTTTTGAATGAGGACCCCTGTTTAACTACCTAGACATAGGAACCAATCTTATGGAAAACTACTTTAAGAAGAAAAACAGAAAATAAGAGTTGCAATATTTCAGATGATAAAAATTTCACCCTCTAAAATCATGAAGCAGGAGTGACTTGCTGTAATGTAATACTCCCAGTGCATGTTCTTATTGTAATATACACATATCACACCTATAATCAGAAATTCAAATATTAAGAACAGAACTGGACAATAACAGAATGACAATAAATGCAATGAGAATTGATAGAACTCAGGAAAGAAATTAAACAAAATTATCTCAGAAATTTAAAAATAAAGAATAAATTACAAGGTGGCCAATGGTGAATAGGTTCAAATAAAAATTTCATAAAGCACATTGAAAAATAGCAGGAAAACTACAGAGAGAATGAAAATGAAATAAAGAAAGAAGTAAAAAAGGTCATAGAAAAATTGGCTGAAATGGAAGACATAAAAAGAAGAAATAAAATGTGTATAAACGAGACCTGGAAGAAGAAAAATAAACATCCTCGGGGCCTTCAGGAAAATTAAAAATTATTTAAAAGGCTAAAAATTTGGGCTGGTTCAGATTACTCAAGAGTAACATACAAAGCAGAGCAGCAATAGAATAACATTTAAGAAACTCAAGTAAAGAAAATTTAACTCAAGGATTTTATATATCACCAAGCTCACTTTCAAGTATCAAGTGTTATAGAAAAATAGTTTTAAACATGCAAGAACTCAGGGAATAGTTTATTCATAAACCCTTCCTAACGAATCTGTTAAAGGCAGATCTTTATCTGGCCAAGAGATGACTGGGCAAACTTAGGTAAAAGAACTAATGGTGAGTATTTAATATATAGCATTATAGATGTAACCATAAAATAAAAGTGAGAAAATGGGTGAGATAATGGCATGTTAATGCTATATGCTGAAAAACAGAAAGAATACAACTTTTAAAATGTGAAGAAAAAGAATAGAGAAAGAACAAAGTGGACAAAGATTATTCAGTCTACTATAGGGAAAATAAATGGGAGTCAAAACAATTTAAAACTGACAAACCATTTAGAAAAAAGGTTAAGGAAAGAGGGAGTTTAAAGGCACTATAAAAGGCACAAATATAAAGGTAACCACCAAAACAAAAATAAAAACTATTTATTTATTTTTACTTAAGATATAATTCACATATAACATTGTATCAGTTTTAGGTGTACAACATAATGATTTGATATATGTATATATTGTGAAATGATCACCACAATAAATTTGGTTAACATCTGCAACTTCCAAATGTACAATATAGTATTGCTAATTATGCAAACCTTTCTTGATAACAAAAGAAAGAAAAAAGAAAAAAAAAGAGCAAAAAGTCATACTGCATAGAGGAAAAAAACATTAAAAATAACATAATATGCACAGAAACTATGACACAAAATATTATGACAGTTTAAATGAAACATAAAAGTGATATAAAGAAATAGAATGAGCTGAGTTAACCCATTAAAAGAAAAAGACATTCACATTAGTTCATACAGTAAAACCTAACTCTATGCTGACACATACTAAAATAGAATGATTCAGAAAGGCAAATATATATATATATAAAACAGGCAAAGGGAAATAATACAAAAGCAGGGCTTGCAATCCTGACATCAGACAAAGAGAATTCAGGCCAAAAAGCATTAAGCAAGACACATCTGTATTTGTAAAATTTTAATTTATAATGTAGATTTAAGTTATGACTATCTTTAAATCAAACAAAAAGAAACATTGATAATAAAATGTTTTAACACTCCATACTTCGTATGAAACAGGTCAACTGAATTAAAAAATAAATAAGGATATAGCAGAATTAAACAACATAATCAGTAATAAGATCTTACAGAGACATATCAAATGCAACACTACAATAAGAGAGAATGTACCTTCTTGTCAACTTCACATAGAATATTCACAAAAATTGATCATATAGTAAGTTACTGAGACAATTGCATAAGTTATAGAGCATTTAAATATTAAAGGCAACATTCTCTGATTAGAATAAAGCTAAAAATAGAAAAAATAAATGAAAGCTTGTTCTACTTGGAAATGTTAAAAAATATCTTTACTCTTAGCCAAAAGGGGAAATGCAAAGAGAATTAAAATATTTCTGAAAAATAATTATAATGAATGATATATACTTGAATTTGTTATTCGTTAAAGTAGCAATCAGAAAACTTCACAGTTTTAAACACATATATCAATATCAATAACATAGTAAAAGTAAATGAATTCAATTTCCAACTCAGATATCCAAAGAAAGAAAAACAAAGTGAACACAAAAGAAGCACAAGGAAAGAATCAATAAAAATAAAAACAGCAATTAATGAGGTAGAACATAGTAGAACAGTAGGTCAATTTAATATACCAAAGTTCTGTTTCTTTGAAAAAAATAAACACACAGGCACTGTTTAATTAAGAAATAAGAGAACGCACAAATATACAAAATAAGAAATGGCAAGGAACAAATAACTATTGATTCTGAGGAAATATTTAAAAACCCAAAGAAATTACTTAGCATATCTCCATGCAAGTAAATTTGAAAAGCTAAATGAAATCTATGGTTTCCATGGAAAATAGAGTTTATCAAAGTTAACCCATAGAGAGATTTTTTAAAAGGAGGAAGTTAACAAGAACTACTCAGCAAAAAGGGACAAAGCCCGAATATCCTATAATTTTTCTAAGCCTTTAGTGACTGTCTAGTTCCAATGCTAACTTTTTTTTTATTAAAAGTAAACCTATTCCTCAAACTATACAAAATAACCAACTCCAAATGGATTAAATTTTTGAATGTAAAAATGAAATTGTACAGATACAAGAATAAAGCGTAGCAAAGGTGTAGGGGAAAGCTTTAGAACTATGACTCAAAATCCAGAAACAATAAAAGTTTTATACAGTTTACCACATAAAAAAATTAAAGCATTTGCATGCATTTTTCTAAAGACATGACAAATTCAGAAATAATATTTGCACGATTTGTCTTATTTAAAGGGATAATGTTTTATTCTACAAAGAACCTTTAAAGATTGAGGGAAAAAAGGCAAAAACTTCAAAATGAGCAAAGCATCTAAACAGATATTTATTTATTTATTTACATTGTATTTGTTTATTTTGATGAAGAGAGAGACAGTGAGAGAGGGAACACAAGCAGGAGGAGTGGGAGAGGGAGAAGCAGGCTTCCCGCTGAGCAAGGAGCCCGATGCGGGGCTTGATCCCAGGATCCTGGGACCATGACCTGAGCCAAAGACAGATGCTGAACGACTGAGCCACCCAGGCGCCCCTAAACAGATAATTTTAAAAACAATATTAAAATGGCCCTCAAATCTATTAAAAGGTGTTCAACTTCATTCATAAAGGAATGTTGTTCATAAATTCAACCCTGCACTCAATACTCTCTCTCACTAGTTAGGAAAAATTTCGAAAGATTGACAATATACTGTTGGAGAGACTGTTGGAAAACAGGTTTTCTCATTCATTACTGGTGGCAATGCAAAATGGAACGACCCTTTTGAAGGAGAATCTGACAATATTTAACAAAATTATAAATGCATTTGGCCCAGAAATTCCACTTCTAGGAATTTAGCCTGAAGATGTACCTCTAACAAGCATCACTTATAATTACAAACTACTGGCAATTCTAAATTGCCAAAACAAAGAATACTGATTGAATAAACTTTAGTGCATACACACAGTGGAACACTGTGCAACTATAAAAAAGAATGAGGAAGATCTTTATGAACTGATAGAGATTAATATCCAATATATATCGTTAAGGGGAGAAAAGCAAAGTGTGAGAGAGTCTTTATAGCATGCTACCCTGTATGCAAGAAAGGAGAAATAAGAAAATATCCTTAGTTTTGTAAAAAGAAGCAAAGGAAAGGATAAACCAGAAACTTATGGGACTGATTCTTAATGGGGGCGGGGGAGTTATAAGGAAGAGAGTAATTTTCTCTGTGTATAGTGTTTTGTATAATTTTGACTTTTGGAATCATAAATACTCTTTTTTTTTAAAAAAAGATTTATTTATTTGAGAGAGAGAGAGCATGGGGAGGAGGGACAGAGGGAGAGGGAGAGGAAATCTTAGGCAGACTCCGTGCTGTGTGGAGCCTGACATGGGACTTGATCGCCCAACCCTGAGATCACGACCTGAGCCAAAATCAAGAGTTGGACGCTTAACTGACTATGCCACACAGGTGTCTCAAGGAATCATAAATATTCTGCATATTCAAAAACTCTAAAACTAAATGCAAGGAGAAATAACTTATTTTAAACAAAATGTTTAGAATTGAGGGGAAAAAACAATTCAAGTGACTTTCAAATGCAGTATATTGACTATATACTGTTAGTCTTAAAAAGAAGAGGAAGAAGAAGAGGGGGTGGGAAGGAGGAGGAGGATAAGCAGGAGAAGGAAAAGGAAGAAAAAAAACACTGCAGGCAAATCTTGAACTCTTGGTAGTAGGGATGTTTGCTGCAGTGGTACCTCAACCAAGGAATCGAAATCAGTGTCACTAATAAAGGGCATCATATCCCTTCTGATGTAATATTCTGGAGGGAAACTTTGCTTATGTAGTATTCTAGCCAAAATGGATAACTTGAACCTAAGGAAAAGTCAGAAAAACAAACAAACAAAAAAACAATAAGATTTTTTGTAAAACAGTTGGCCTGTATTTTTTCAGTAGTTTTGCATGTCAAACCCAAGAAAGACAGAGAAAGTCTGATAAACTGTTCCAGATTAAAGGGTACTAAAGAGATCCTGGCTTGCATCCTGTATTGGAAAACAGTATTATAAAGGACATTATTGGAACAATCAAAGAAATTGAAATATGGGCTGTGTGTTAGATAACAGCATTATGTCCGCAATTTTCTGAATTCAAACACTTGCTTTTAGGAAATAAATACCCAAACATTAAGGGTTAAAGAGCATAATGTATGCAGCTATTCCCATATAGTTTGGGGGAAAATACAAAATATCTACAGAGAAAATGATAAAGCACTGTGGCAAAGTGTTAAAACTTGGTGAATCTGGGTAAGAATATTCAGAAGTTCTGTGCGCTATTCTAATTTTTCTGTGAATTTGAAATTATTTTGAAAAGAAATTTTTTTGTTTTTTGTTTTTTTTAGGCACAGAAAAGAAATTGTGTTTGGGATCCTCACCCAGGCAATATTTTCAATAGTATTGTTACGTTTGGTCAAGAGTATTATTTACTAGATGAAAAAGGTATAAGCTTTTCAAAATCATCCAAAACCCCCTATTTCCTCTACTGTGTTATGGGTATTTTTTAAAAAACACCAGTTGACCTAAAAATGATCCTTAGGGCACTTGGGTGGCTCAGTCAGTTAAGCGTCTGACTCGTGATTTTTTTTGGCTCAGGTCATGATCTCAGAGTCTTTAGACTGAGCTCCACTTGGACTCAGCACAGAGTCTGCTTGAAATTCTCTCTCTCTCTCTCCCTCTGTCCTTCCTCCTGCTCATGTCCTCACTCTCTCTCTCTCTCTCTTCCTCAAATAAATAAATAAAATCTAAAAATGATCCTTTATTCTCTGCCTATGTTAGTACTCCATGAATGGGGTTTCACATAGCTCATTTATCAGCAGTGGTGAAGTTTTCTTTTGTAAATTTCCACAGGCATAGCATGAAATTGTGAAACAATTTGAAAGGTATTTTTAAAAATTATATATGTAGGTGTTCCTCTAATTTTAGATGTGAAAGATATTCTATTTAGAAAACTTGCAAACATGGTTGAGTGGTTAAGGAGATAGACTAAAAAACTTAGAAAATATAGAAAAGCATACAAAGTAGGAAAAAACAATCATTGAGTAATGATTTAATGAAGGAGAAGAGAGTTTAAAATGTTTTTGCAATTTTTGGTTGAAAGGTTATAATCATTTGCAAAAAAAAAAAGGGCATATATGGGAAAGATAACAGTAGATGAAAATGTTGACTCACTGATGAAAATAAATCCACCACATTCCAAAAATAGGAAATTTACACTTGAATTCACTAAATTTTCCTTCCAGAAAATGAGCTCCTTTATAAAAAGTAAAAAACAATTTGCTGATACTCAGTTTCATTAGGTAGATAAATCGATAACTACATAAAGCCTGAGTAGCTTGTTGGCACAAACTTGCATGACCTTATTTTCACTTAAATGTATCAAGATATGTTCTGACATTTAAAACGAAAAACTTCTAAGTTGTCAACCAAAAAATCTATACAAACAAATGAATAATTGAATTACTAACTTTTTATGCACATAATGGTAGAAGGGAGAGAGAGAAAAGAAAAAGAAGGAAAGACATAGATGAGGGGTTTCTAGGGAGCTGTTCAAAGCTGAAGAAGATAGTCATTGAGAAACAACCATAGTACTATGTAAAGATCCTAAAACATGCATCATTCTGAATTAGACCTATGGCCAATTATGGATTTAAGAGTAGAGGACAGCTGGGTCACTTTCCCTCAAGCTCCTTTACCATCAGCCCTTTCCCTGGTGTTCATGTTTTTACTGCCTTTGCGTGAACTAGAAAGGGGACCAGGACTTCCCTGCCCAGGGCCTCCTAAGCAGTATGTTCATTAGTCATAGATCATGTTATAGCACAGAAATGTTTGGTTTTGATACTATTCATTTCAAATGGCAGGCAGTTATTATTAGAATGAAAAATTAAGACATTATACCATCAAAGCCTTGCTGGATCTATCAAACTTAAGGAGTTAATGCAGCAAAATTATCTTTTATGGCTGTTAAAAACAGCTGCATATAGACAGCTGGCCTTTTTTTCAATAGGTAGAAATAAAATGGCAGACATGTTGGGATGCCCCACACCAAGATGGAGGCATCAATGATGATTGCTGGTTTGGCAACACATGAAGAGATACACCATAAGTGGATGGTAGTCTATTCCCAGAGAGGGTTTTATTTTTATTAGTCTTTTTGTAGGAAGGAAACAAAAACCATACCTTCACATTTTCTAAAAATAAGCCTTTCCATTCCTTAAGTAGCATTGTTATTTATAGGTCTGCCATTTTTCTGTTATTTAGTGAATGTTTCAATTAACATTTACGCTGTAAAAATATTCATGTAGCAATTACAACTTTTCAGAAACCAATGAATTGCAAGTATAGCTACTTCCTATTTATAAACCACTTTTGTAATATCTTTAGGAGCTGCTCATCTCTTGTAAAAGATTTGAGTCATAAAAAATGCAAAGCACAGTAAGTACTGATGTGGTGCTTTTCATTCCAAGCGCTTTATGGTGATAACTTATTCAGACCACCTCTGTAAAGGTCACATTGATGACAGTACCCACTAGACCAGAACAGTATTGCATCCCTGGGGAGGGGGGGTGGGTTCCAGGTCTCTAGCGCATGCTTGACTGAACCAGCACATTAACACCTGGGTATTTTTCATACCAAATTCTTGAATCTTTTCTTGCCACATGTAATAATACCTAAATGCCAACAAGAGTAATATTTTAATCCTATCCTAAAGACTTAGATCAAGTGTGTCATAGATTCTCCTTAATATCCGTCTGTGTATATTATATATGAATGCCTATTTTATTTTATTATTTGTTGAGTTTTTTGAGCAGTTTTATTTTCTTTCTTGTTCCATGAGAATGATTTTATTATAACACAGCTTGCCTTGGCAATCAGAAACTTGCTTAGCTTTTTGGAGAGAGATCTAAGTTCTGCTTTGTCAAGGTTGTGCATATGAATGACCATTTTTGACCTTATCACTGAAGTTAGAATTAAAAGGTAAACACATTGATGCAATTACTAAACTAGATCCTGATGCAAATCAACCTGGCCTATCCCTTCTTTCTTCTTAAAGGTGTAGTAGGTTTGGCTAAGCAAGAATAATATTGTTAAAGTGCAGGGCCATGGAGAAGGAGGAAGGATTTTTTGGTGTTTTGTGTTTTTGTTTTTTGTTTTACTTTCAAAGATAAACTTGCCATCAAAAAAGGAGCAAATGTGCTGGTCTTAGAGGCAATGGAAAGGGTTTTTAATAATAAGAATATATATCAGTTATGGGATTTTCTTATGTGCCAGGCACATTTAATTCTTCATATTCCATACACATTACTTCATTGCATCATACCCATTTCACAGATGAGAAAACTAAGGCATTCATTAAAATTACTTGTGAAGACCATGCAGATAGATAATAAGTGACCAATTGAAATTCCGATCCAAGCAATCTGGTTCCAGAGACCTCATCTCTAAACACTGTATGGAACTGCTTCCCCCAACAAGGGAACCTACTGAATGAAGCCCAGGCCTTGGTATTGTCAGTTGGTGGTCCAAGGTCTAAGCCAGAACAATAGGCTGGTCTCTCATAAGAGCATTGGCCCCAGAGGCTCCACCTTTGTTTCTCCCCTTGCTCACGCTGCTTCCTCCATCAGCCTTGGGGCAGGTGTGACCATGAAGCACTACAGGAGCATTTCTATGGCTCTTGTTTTTGCTGGAGCGTGTTATACTTTAGACTTGTAGCAGCTTCTTTGCCCTAGAGGTCATGCCTGATTCAACACTTTATTGATTAATTTCACCACTGCATCATTTCACTCCCTATGGGCTTGCAAACCTCATAGTAAATGTAAAAGTGCTAAGGTCAGTAAATAAAGAAGTGATAATGTCAAAAGCATTCTCTTTATCAGAAATTGTATATTTTACGATTACGCTTGATATTGTAAAGAGATCTGTAGAAGTCATAGAGTAGTTACAATGTATTCTAAGATTTTAAGGCTGATTTTTTTTTTCTTTATTGGGAGATTTGGATTCTGGTTATGCCACATTCTAAATGCATGACTTTAGATGATTTATTTAACTTTTCTAAGCCTTAATTTTATCATCAATGAAAATGATATAATAAGAACTGCATAGAGTTTTTGTGGGGGTTAAGAGAGAGAGATAGTCCTAAATAACCACTGATACAAGATAGATGGTAAGGTAAATATTAATTCTCTCCCTTCAAACAACCCTCAAATGAATACATATATTTAAAAAGAACAGGGTGCCTGGGTAGCTCAGTTGGTTAAGCGACTGCCTTCAGCTCAGGTCATGATCCTGGAGTCCTGGGATCGAGTCCCACATCGGGCTCCCTGCTCAGTGGGGAGTCTGCTTCTCCCTCTGATCCTCTCCCCTCTCATGTTCTCTCTAACTCTCTCTCTCTCAAATAAATAAATAAAATCTTAAAAAAAAAAAAAAGAACATAGGCAAGAGAAGAAAAATATTAAATCTAGACTTATGTTCTCAGTGATTGTGTATTATTTTTACATACAGGGTAAACATTAGGATTGCTGACAAGAGTAGTATTTCAGGTTTGAGCTGAGCATTCCACCAAACAATTGATTTGTTTTATGAATTAAAAAGGACCTCTCCATTCAGTATGGGAAGACATTATGGAATAATTAAGAACAGGGAGTCATTTACATGACTCTGAAATTTTTATTCGAGCTAGAAAATTCCAATTAAGAGTTTTAATCTTGGTTTTCATTCTTTTTTATGGCTGAATAATATTCCATTGCATACATATACCGCTTTTTTTTTTATTATGTTCAGTTAGCCAACATATAGTACATCATAAGTTTTTGTTGTAGTGTTCAGTGATTCATTAGTTGCATATAACAGCCAGTGCTCATCCCAACACGTGCTCTCCTTAATACCCATCACCCCGTCACCCCATCCCCCCACCCCCCTCCCTTTGGTAACTTTCAGTTTGTTTCCCACAGTCCAGAGTCTCTCATGGTTTGTCTCCCTCTCTGATTTACCCATTCATCTGTTGATGGACACTTGGGCTGCTTCCATAATTTGACTATTGTAGATAATGCTGCTATAAACATATGGGTGCATGTATCCCTTTGAAAAATTTGAGTTTTAAAAAACTGAAATAACATAACCCATAAATAATAATTATTTTTACTTCCAGTGAGACATGATATGATTAAAACTAACATTTTTTTTTAAAAGACCTCATTTATGTATTTGAGAGAGAGAGAGCACACGAGAGAGTACAAGCAGGGGGAGTAGCAGAGAGAGAGGGAGAAGCAGGCTCCTCGCTGAGCAGGGAGCCCAATGTTGAACTCGATCCCAGGACCCTGTGATCATGACCTGACCCAAAGGCAGGCACTTAACCAACTGAGCCACCCAGGCGCCCCAAAAACTAACAGTTTTTTTTTCCAGTGAGTATTGATTGGTATGAATGAGAACAAGATATCTCAGTAAATAATAATTTTACATTTAAAATGACAATGACATATTTGCCCTATGTGTAATGGATAATGGTAACAAACAGTGACCTATTACTTTATTTTTAAATAAAATATAGAAGGAGTTAACATGAAAAGTGACAACACTATACTTAACTTTCTCTGTGTTCCTAAAAGACACTTAGACTAAAAACTATGATGTTTTTAGTTTTCTGTTTTCAAGCAGCTAAAATGTACATACATAAACATAGGGACTGCACATCTCCATGAATTAAAAATTAGGTCAGTTCCCACAACACAACAAAAAAATGCAAGAACTTAGATGTATATAAAAATATGTTGGAAGAAACTCAGAATTTTAACACTGAAGGACATATTGTACAAAATTGTTCAATTTCCAAAGACAAAATCAGCTCTCTAATTTTAGTGTGAGAACCAATTTAATTTAAAAAGCCAAACTTTGGTCAATTGGGTGGCTCAGTCGTTAAGCGTCTGCCTTCAGCTCAGGTCATGATCCCAGGGTCCTGGGATCAAGCCCCGCATCTGGCTCCTTGCTCAGTAGGGAGCCTGCTTCTCCCTCTCCCACTCCCCCTGCTTGTGCTCCTGCTTTCATTATCTCTCCCTCTGTCAAATAAATAAATAAAATCTTTAAAAATTTTTTTAAAAAATAAAAAGCCAAACTTTGATTATTTATGTACTGCCAAGAGCTGGTGTGACCAAACTTTCTACTTGTCAACTTTATTTTGTATTTATTACGCATGTATGTGTATATTCATAAGCATGTATTTGTATACATATATATGCATATATATGTGCATGTCTGTCTATATGCATACATATATGGGCATGTGTGAGCAGAGCCACTGTTTTGGTCTATACATTCATACTATCCAAAGTAAACAGTGATCCTTGCTAATAACAAGCATTAACAGAAAGTGATTTAAGAGGGGGCTAACATGAGAAAAGCTTGCACTTATAACAAAATTTTAACATGACTCTTTGGTTGCACTGTGGAAACGTGTGGCTTTGTTTCCATGCAGACTATACTGAGAAATTCCATCTGGTCAGCAATGCTCATGTGTACGCTTTGGAAGTTTTGTTCAAGTTTCATAAATCTTGTCATATATCAGGTTATTCTCAATTCGGCCAAAGTAAATAATCTGCAGCCAGAAGAGTGAAAGATCATTTGTGCCCTAATTGCAGAACATTCTCTCTCAGCCAATGCTACAGCTCTCCTTTCATTAATCAGGCCTTTGGTGACTAACATCTATTGATGTTTGAAGTGTTCTGTGAACAAGTTTCAGAATATAAAACAGTCTGGAATTAGGATATTTAATTGTTTGAGTGACAGTCAAAATAACCCTCATGTGGCTTTTTCTTTTTAATAATTGCAATATTGAGAAACAAGAGAAACCCAAGAAACTTCTGAGAGGAATGTCAATCTTGGGAACTTGGAAACACGCATAAATCCTCTTACCCTGGCTAAACATGATTCAGCTTCATGCTCTAGCTTGATGTGCTCCTCCACCCACCATTTTCAGCTATTAATCTATTGTGCTTCTCTGTCTTGACACTAAACTACTCAAAATTAACAAAACATTACTCAGACTCTAGAAACACAGAATCTTTGTGTTCTTGTGTGAAAGCTGCTTTTATCTAGACATTTCCTTTACAAGCCTGTAAAACTGAGGTAGAATTATGACCTCCTGTTGGACTGCTTTCGGGCTCTTACATCTTCTGTGACACTTGAAGGGCCTCCAACAACATACTGGCTTGACATTTCAACTGCATGCCCTTCTTATACCTGGGATGCAATTAGTATTACCTACAACCCAGACAGGACACTTGCTTTTGCTCCTATGCCACCTTCTTTCTCATTTCCCTTATCTAGGAAATGTGTTCCTCTTTTGCTATTTCCAACTTCTTGAATTCCTAAGAAGAGCTTGCTCATTCCACATGGCCTGTCTTACCTTGTTTAAACAAAATTCACTTAAGTAATAAGATGCTAAGATTAAACAAGCCTGATATAAAGGGTGGTCCTACTCTTGGCAAAAAACCATACCTGAGATTCTCAACCAACCCTCTCTTTCTTTCTCTTTTTCTTTCTCTCCCTTCCTTCCTCCCTCCCTCCCTTCAACCCCTTCCTTCTTTCCTTCCTTTTTTCTTTTCTTTTCTTTCTTTTCTTTTCTTCTTTTCTTTCTTTCTTTTCTTTTCTTCTTTCTTTCTTTCTTCTTTTCTTTTCTTTCTTTTTTTCTTTTTCTTTCTTTCTTTCTTTCTTTCTCTCTCTCTCTCTTTCTTTCTTTCTTTCTTTCTTTCTTTCTTCCTTCCTTCCTTCCTTTCTTTCTTTCTTTCTTTCTTTCTTTCTTTCTTTCTTTCTTTCTTTCTCTCTCTCTCTCTCTCTCTCTCAACAAATATGTATTGGGTGACCACCATGCACCAGGATTGATACAATGATGACAAAGACAGAATCCCCATTCTCCTAGAACTCATATTCTAGGAGGAATGACAGATCATAAACAAATATACAAATAACATAGTTTCTGATATTGTCATGTACCATGAAGAAAATAATTGTGAGTGTGACCATTGAGAAAAATGGTTTGGGGAGAAGTAGTTTAACATAAGAATGTTTGGGGAGGACGACTCTGAGAATGTCACATTTGAGCTGAATGAGAAGAGCTAGGTATATGAGAGTATAGGGACATTGTAGTCAGAGAGAACAGCAGGTGCAAAGACCTGGAGTCAGGAAAAGAGTATCAGAGAAAACTGTATACAAGCCACTGTGGCTTTCGCACCATGAGCATACACCCTCTGGATGGCAGCTTTGGCATTTTCATTCATCAAGACTTTTGTTGGGGAGCCTATGGGCATACCTGTGTTTTGAAGGAACCATCTAGACTTTTTGACCTCTAACTGTTTCTTAGAGTGCCTATAGTCCAGCTGAGCCAGGTACTTGGATATTGGATTTCTCTGATTACTTCCCCTGCATCTTACACATTATCTGATCATCAAGAAAGCTAAAATCAAAACTGAGCTTCTCTGAGATATAATGTATGAGTCAGAAGTAAATGGCTTGTTTTTTTCATATAGTAAATGACTAATATTTGGTGGGAAGAAAGGGAGCTGGTTTCCTGGTAGCAGTTTTTCTTCCAGTCCTTTTTTCCATTCCATTCCATCTTATCTCTTCCCTTAACTCCCTGCCTTCTAATAATTTGGGGAGTGGGTTGGTCATAATTCAGTATCTTCTTTCCCATTAAATGCTGCTTTTCATGCTTACTTCAAACATTATTTACATCTATAAAATGATTGAATTAATAAAATTGTTGGGTTATATTTTCGGGGGGCTTTGACACTCCTACTTTTGGTCCTTAATTTAGGAACATGGGGACTACTCCTGTTGACCCAATCTTTAACTAAAATTGACAAAGAATTGTGTTTTTTAAAATCATTGCTTTATTTATCCATTCATCAGGGCCTCCAGTGTTTCAACCACTGGGCTGCATGGAGATATGAACACATTGTGGTCTTCACCTTCATGGCCCCAAAGTGTACAGGGGATAGACACACAGAAAGTGACTCCATGATAGTATAAAGAGGCATATATGAAGTGTTAGGCCAGTCAGAAGTCAAGACATTAACTCTGGAGAGATCGCAAGCCAGGTTTTGGAACATAAGTCAGACAGTTGGAGTCAAGAGGCTCCAGCCCCTCAGACATCTCCAGTTCTGGCTCACTGCCAGGAGTGTAATATTAGCTTCATTCTAACCTTGCAAGCTTCTGGGAAGACTATGTTCTTTGGTATTTACCTTAAATCCTAATCAGTTTCATAATTGCCGCCCCAGCTTTCTTAAACCACTGAATGAGCTATGGCTGTAGCTACTCAATTATTATTTTCAAAACAACCAATAACAATACTTTCTAATTCCACAGCCCTTCAACATGAAGCTTGGCAAATTGATGTTGCAAGTTTTATTATCTTTGCTTTCTGACTAAACAGTCAAGGACAGGTGAGGAAAGACTCCTCAAGATTTAGTTGATGTTTATTATGAGCAACTGAAACATGAATGCTGGAAAATAAAAAAGCAATTATAGACAAGGTTTCTACAGGCCCAATGTGGAAAAGAAGCCAGGAATTCATTTAAATCCTTCTCATTCAATACTTGTTTTCACCTGAGGGGTTCATTTGAGGAATGAGAGAAGGTTTCATCTGATTAGTGCAGACCTTGTTCACCATCTCTAAATATTACAGTGTTCAATAATTTTGAACCAAGAAAATAGAAAGATAATGATATCAGTACATTTAGGGCTTGTAATTTTCACAGCACCCCCATCCTCCCCACACACATACACACAGAGCAGCTGAAGAAAAAGTCATTTTCAAAGCTTTTTACCAAAACACTGTATTATGTTCAACATGTTAGTAGCTAGTATAAGTAGTGAATAACAAAACCTGTCTTTGTGTGTAGATGTAGCCATAGAAAGTAAATAACATCACAGAACATTTGTGGAAAAATAGTAGGCTAAAAAAATGTATTTCTAGGACATGTCTTTTCATCCAAGAATTCTACTTATGAGAATGTATTTCTTGGCAGGGGAGGTGGAAGTATGTGGGATAGATTTAGCCATAAGAATGTTTATGGAAGCACTATTAGTAATAGGAAAAAATGAAAATCTAAATGTCTATTAAAAGAGGATCAGTTAATAAATTTCCACATAATGGAAAACTATGCAGAAATTATAGTAATTTATTATGGAAAGATATTCATGATATATTTTTAAAGGGAAAATAAACATTGAAAAATAGGATGTATAGCTTGAACCATATGAAATTGTTTTATAGGTAAAAGGTGGTTGAAAATCAGTAATTTATTAATAAACTAAACTATGATACAAAATAATAAAAGTAAAATGATTGTTGAATATATGCACTGTGTGCACATAAAGACTCTGAAAATATATTTGCTAAGGTTTATAATAGTTGTCTTCCAGATAAAGGCTTAAGAGGTTTATTATAGTTATAATTATTATTGTAATTTTTACTCTTCCATATTTTCAGACTTTTCTTTAAAAAGAATAGCCTTGGGCGCCTGGGTGGCTCAGTTGGTTAAGCGACTGCCTTCGGCTCAGGTCATGATCCTGGAGTCCCGGGATTGAGTCCCGCATCGGGCTCCCTGCTCAGCAGGGAGTCTGCTTCTCCCTCTGACCCTCCCCCCCTCTCATGTGCTCTCTCTCTCTCTCTCTCTCAAATAAATAAATAAAATTAAAAAAAAAAAGAATAGCCTTTCATAATGAGGAAAAACAATGAAATACACTTCACTCTGAAAAAAAAAAGAAAGAATTGGATGCCATAAATTTGTATTCTTTTCATTTAGTGATAACTGCTTTTGCTATTCTCCTGTATTCAGACTTGATTTCTCTTCTTTTGACTGTAGTAAAAGAACACATCCTTTATTCTAAAGTATGTATTCTAAAAGATACCCAAGCAAAATGTGAGCAAAGAAGAAAAAATACATGATATGACACCTAATTAACTGACTGGCACCTCCAATTAACCAAAATGTTCTCTTCCCAAAGCAGTATCACGAATTTGGCTAACACACACACACACTCACACACCTGGTTGAGTTCACGTTTTGAGTCATTTTTAGATAGTTGCTAGTTGGTATAGTGCATGGCAGTGCTGGCTATCTGCTATGAACAACCCTGAGGACAAAGGATCTATTTATATTCCAAATTAGTGCACACCTGGGCTCACTACCCTTGTGTGATAGAGCTCTCTATTCTCATATTCTTTTCTTCCACCTAGTACTATGACTTGACTGCTTTGGGGCTTAGACATTTTAGCAGAAGCTCATTCCAGCCCCATTCACACCATCTGTGGTTGTAAAAATACAGACTCCAATTCACCCAACATTTGTAATACCTATTCTCAACCTCCTGAGGCCATTTGCTCTCTGAGAATACTATAGATATAATACACATTTAGCCCAATATTTTATGGTATTTATACCAACTGTTATTATCATTGGCAGATGTAAAATGATGATCACAATTACGGCTTGGAGAAAGTACAAGATCTTCAATCAGCAAAGAAAACTGAGATTCTCTTCACTTGACTCTTCTTCATAACAGAATAGATTCATAATAGAGAAAATTTTTCTGAAACAAAACGTGAACGAAAATATTTTTTCCTGTAAGTTCTATGACAATTATCTTTCAACCACATGGGCTGATTATTTGGTACCATAAAAATTAGTTAGCAGAACTCAATTATTTCACTGATTGCCAGAAGAAACCCTTTTCCATCTAGCATTTCATAATTTGAATCATCTTTATTGAAGATGTATTCACATTGTACCAGTGTACCTATTTGTTTTCCCCCAAATCCCTCCTGGTATTTCTGTTTTTCTTTTTTTTTTTAATTTTATTTTATTATGTTATGTTAATCACCATACATTACATCATAAGTTTTTATTGTAATGTTCCATGATTCATTGTTTGCGTATAACACCCAGTGCTCCATTCAATACGTGACCTCTTTAATACCCATAACCAGGCTAACCAACCCCCCACACTCCTCCCCTCTAGAACCCTGAGTTTGTTTCTCAGAATCCATAGTCTCTCATAGTTCATCTCCCCCTCTGATTCCCCCCTCTCATTTTTCCTTCCTACTATCTTCTCTCTCTCTCTTTTTTTAAACATATAATTATTATTTGTTTTAGAGGTACAGGTCTGTGATTCATCAGTCTTACACAATTCACAGCGCTCACCATAGCACATACCTTCCCCAATGTCTATCACATAGCCACCCCATCCCTCCCACCCCCCACCACTCCAGCAACCCTCAGTTTGTTTCCTGAGATTAAGAATTCCTCATATCAGTGAGATCATATGATACATGTCTTTCTCTGATTGACTTACTTCGCTCAGCATAATACCCTCCAGTTCCATCCACGTCATTGCAAATGGCAAGATTTCATTCCTTTTGATGGTTGCATAATATTCCACTGTATATATATAACACCTCTTCTTTATCCAATCATCTGTCGATGGACATCTTGG
>NC_138378.1:73567346-73579744 GCF_054177405.1 Leptonychotes weddellii | reverse complement strand
TATAGTATTCTTGGCTGCATATTTTTCTCATTCAGTGCTCTAAATATATCATGCCAGTGTTTTCTGGCCTGCCAGGTCTCTGTGGATACTTCTATTGCCAATCTAATGTTTCTACCATTGTAGGTTACAGACCTCTTGTCCCAAGGTGCTTTCATGATTTTCTCTTTGTCTCTGAGACTTGTAAGTTTTACTATTAGATGTCGGGGTGTTGACCTATTTTTATTGATTTTGAGAGGGGTTCTCTGTGACTCCTGGATTTTGATGCCTGTTTCCTTCCCCAAATTAGGGAAGTTCTCTGCTATAACTTTCTCCAATATACCTTCTGCCCCTCTCTCTTTCTTCTTCTTCTGGGATCCCAATTATTCTAATATTGTTTCATCTTATGGTGTTACTTAACTCTCAAATTCTGCCCTCGTGATCCAGTAGTTGTTTATCTCTCTTTTTCTCAGCTTCTTTATTTTCCATCATTTGGTCTTCTATATCACTAATTCTCTCTTCTGCCTCATTTATCCTAGCAGTTAGAGCCCCATTTTTGATTGCACCTCATTTATAGCCTTTTTGATTTCAACTTGGTTAGATTTTAGTTCTTTTATTTCTCCAGAAAGGGTTTCTCTAGTATCCTCCATGTTTTTTCAAGCCCAGCTAGTATCTTTATAATCGTCATTCTGAACTCTAGTTTCAACATCTTACTCATGTCTGTATTGCTCAGGTACCTGGCTTTTGGTACTGCCTCTTGTTCTTTTTTCTGAGGTGAGTTTTTCCGTCTTGTCATTTTGTCCAGAGGAGAACAGGTGAATGAGAAAACAAAATGCTAACAGGGTAACAACGTCCCCAGAAAATATACTCTAAACAAATCAGAAAAGAGCTGAAGCCTGGGGAAAAGAAAGGGAAAGAAAGAAAAGAAAAAAAAATATGATAAAAAATGATCAGGCTGGGGAATAGATCAGTGCCACACACTAGATTTTGGGCATATTTTGGTGTGTTAGAAGAAAGTGCCTCCCAAAATTTTAAAGAAAGAAAAACTTATATATGTACAAAAATAAGGGTAAATACAATGAAGGGATAGAATATGACTGTAAAGATGAAAATTATAAAAGATTTTATAAAAGGAATTAATAAGATAAGAAGTTGGTTGAAAAAAGAAAGATGAGAAATTAAAAAAAAAAGGGGGAGAGAATGTGATCAGGCAGGAGACTAGAATAAAGCCATACACTAGAGATTTAGGGTATATTTTGGTCTGTTAGAAGAAACCATATCCCAAAATTCTAAAGAGAGAACAACTTATATATATACCAAAAATATGGTTAACTACAATGAAAGAATAGATGTGACTCTAAAAATGAAAAGTAAAAAAGATTTTTAAAAAAAGGGATTGATAAGATGTTGGTTGAAAAAGGGAAAAAGAAATATTAAAAAAAATAGAAAAAGAAAATTAAAAAAAATTAACTTTGAAAGACTAAAGAATCAGGGGGAAAAAAACCATGAATTCTATGTTCTCTATGTCCCTAATGCTGAAGATCTGCCATTCTCATTGATCAGTAAACTTGGTATTGGCTGGCTGTTCTTGCTGATCTTCTGGGGGAGGGGCTTGTTGCCGTGGTTCCCAGATGTCTTTGCTGGAGGCGGAGCTAAGTAATCTGCTCGGGTTTGTTCTCGGGAGCTTTTGTTCCCTGCAAGTTTTTCGTACAGCTTTGAAGGATCAGAGTGAAAATGGCAGCCTCCCAATCTCTACTCTGGAGGAGCCAAGAACTTGGGGCCCCACTCCTCAGTGAGCCCCCAGAGAAAAGCAGTCAATCACTCCTGTCTCCCCAGTCTCTGGCCTCACTCTGTGCTCACCTGGCCTGTGACCGAGCATTTCTATCTCTGGCACCAGAGCTGTGTGGAGTCGCCAAATCCAGCAGATTCCTGCGGTGCACTCCTGTGCTGCTCCTCTTGGGGGAAGAAGGGGAGTATCCCTGGATCTACCGCTTGCTGGGTCCCTGCTGGAAGAGCAGTGGCCTGACTGTGCCACAGATCATGGTTTATGGCAACCCCGAGCTGAGAGCCCACTCCTCGGCTCCATCTTTGCAGCCAGCTTCCCTGCTCCAATGCCTGGGAGCTCTGCCGCACTCAAGGACCCCCAGTCTTTCTGTGACCCTGAGGGTCCTGGGACCACACTGTCCCAGTGAGCGTTCCACCCCCCGCTTAGCCACTGGAGCGACGTCCCTCAGCAGAGCAGACTTCTACAAGTTCCCATTTTGTGCTCTGCTGCTCTATCACTTGCCAGTAGCGGCTGATGTAGGCTCCCTCCCTGAGGACTATCTTCCCAGATATCGCCTTGGATTCACTTCTCCAGACGTCTACCTTCCAGAAAGTCGTTGCTTTTCTGTTCAGAGAGTTGCCGCTATTCTTTTCTTTGATCTCCTGTTGAGTTTGCTGGTGTTCAGAATGGTTTGATACCTATCTAGCCGAATTCCTGGGATCAGATGAAATTAGGTCTCCTCTCCTCTGCCATCTTGCTCCTCCCATTTCTCTGTTTTTCTGGTTGCAGTGGTTTTCTAACTTCTTTTTAATGTATAATAATCACCTGTGAATTTCATTGAACATGAATATTAAGAAGCTTCGTGTCTTGAGATTTTGATCCAGTAGGTCTAGGATAAGTTGAAAACCTGCATTTTGATCAGGTACCTCAGAGATTTTGATACATTGTCTTACAGGGAAATAAATGCTTCTAGTCCTTCTTTTACCAAATGGCCCAATGAGATTTTCCTCCCATCTTTTACCCTTCCTCCAAGTGCCCAATCTTTCTGTATCATTTAGAATACGAGATATCCCTCCCCCCCCAATATTAAATTCTTCACCATTTTATTATGGAGGATAATTTCACGATTATCTTCACTTATTTGAAAGTTTCTTTGGGAAATTAGCCACTGTCCCAAGAACTTTAAGTGGCAAATCTTTTTCCAAAAGAATGTTTAAACTCCTTACATGAAGTTAAAACCTTTGCTAATCAAAAAATTAAGTTATTCTTATTTAATGGGTCATTAATATTTTGGCATTTTTTTAACCTCAAAGGCTAATTTTGTGAGGCCCACTAATATCTTGACTACATCTAGGTCTTAGAAACCAAATATTATTTTCATGGCTTTAATATATACATTTTTGATCAGTATTTAGTCCAAGATATAAAAAGGTAATATCAGAAATCTAAACTCTCTCCTTAAGATTTTTTTAATGCATTTCAAGAAATAATAGCTGTGGCATTTCTATCCCTGAAGCTCCTGCTTGATGAAAAATTTTGCTCTGTGGGTAAAAAATGCAGAACATGGAGTCCACCTGCTTTCACCTCACAGCCAGAGAGCCCTCTGTGTTAAGGTTGAGCTACAGAGTTTTCTGTTTCCCAGGAATCAGAGATCACTGGTCCAGCTGTAATATGCAGTCTCAAAACACAAAACATCTGGACAGATGATATGAATAGTTCATCTTTCCTTATTTATGTTTGAAAGCTGAGGCAGTGTTTATGGAATGAAAAATTTGTTTAAATGAATGTCTGAACATTATGAATTCCTTGTCACACTTTATCTGGCTTCATAATTGATGTGGTGAACAAAGATCTCTCCATACATATATACATAGGCATGTAGCCATATAGCTATATATCCATATTACATGTATATAGGTATGTATTTATTTCTATATCTATCTATCTATCTATTTATCTATATATAGAGAGATTGCTATTTTTCTGTATGTACTTAGGGAAATCTCTGAACCCACTAAGGCCACTGTATTTATTTTTCTAAGATTTAAGAGTAGACTGGAAGGATGGGATATAAGTATAACATGAAGTAATATTTATCACAAAACCATGGCTATTAAGAAGCTTGCATTCTTTGATACAATGTACAATTTGAAATTAAAGTCCTATAACTGAATAATCTTCTTACAAGAAGAATGTTCTCATAAATCTATTACCCAAAATGTTTTTGAAAGACAAGTCACCATTTTTTATCAACTCTTAAGTCATAATTGCAAGAAAAACTCTGCGCAGAGCAGTTTGGGATAAATATGTATGAATAAAGAACTCTTATCATGTTACTGGAAAATTGGGGGCAGACAGCTTTGACCTGAGTATTTCCTTGACCTTTCTCAATCTGATTTATCAAAGACAACTAAAAGTTCCTTGCAAACTATAATCCTAGCCTCTGAATTAATCACAATGACTTGTTTAAGAAAATATTCTGCAATCCCAACTGTATCCTGACTGAAATTTGAACCATCAGGGGCTTCATAGCTTCAGTGGTTTGGGTTCTCGGTGGTTTTTGATGCACTTTCCCTATGTGCAACATTTGGATTGTGGGAGGTTTATAACTGACTAGCCATTGACTGATTTGCAGCCAGTAAAGTGCCTACTGTCGTGGTGCAAGAGTTGTCTCTAAAGGGTCAAATTCTTAGCTCTCAAAGCCATTAAGCAGTGTCAAAAGATTATTTTTTGAGAGTCCCATCAAATTTATTTGTATTTCTTTTCACTTGTTTTAAAAAATAACTGGGGGTGCCTGGGTGGGCTCAGTTGGTTAAGTGTCTGCCTTCAGCTCAGATCATAATCCCAGGGTCCTGGGATAGTCCCATGTCAGGGTCCCTGCTCTGCTGGGAGCCTGCTTCTCCCTCTCCCTCTGCTGCTCCCCCTGCTTTTGCTCTCTCTGGCTGTCTCTCTCTCAAATAAATAAATAAAATCTTTAAAAAATAATAATTGAAATAGTTCTAAGATAGAAGTCTGTAATTTTGATTTACTAAAAAAAAAAAAAGAAAAGAAAAAAAAACCTTAAAGAGGGCATGTACTGAACGGAGCACTGGGTATTATATACAAACAATGAATCGTAGAATACTACATCAAAAACTAATGATGTAATGTATGGTGATTAACATAACATAATAAAATTAAATTTAAAAAAAACTGAAAAAATCCCTTAACTAAGCACTACTAAGCCTCCATAGATATTTACTTCAGTATCTCCTGTGACATTGAGAGCTCCAATAACCAATTCCTTTTGTGACTTCTATTTGTTCTCCTGTTTAACTCTAAATTAACATATTTGTGTGTATCTGTTTGTATATATGCATGTATGCACACATTTGTGTGAGTTCACAAATGATTGCTTGGATGAATGTTAATTTATATCAATGAAGCTGAAATAACATTAGGAAAATCTCATTTTGTTTTTCCATTTAAAGTTTTATTTTTAGTACTAATTACTGAATATGTTTGTGCATCAATTTATTCCATGTTTGTGTATTTTATTTTGTCTCAGTGATCTTTGTTACCTTAGGGCCTAAAACAACATTGGAGGCATTCAACATTTTTATGTTATATAAATAAATTAATTAGTAGGAAAAGTGAAGCCTACACCTTATAAGATTATTTGCATCTTATAAGTCTTTAATTTTGCTCTAGGAAATTCAACTTAGGGAAACAATTTGATTTTGATTTACTGGTGGCTCTATTAATACCTACAAATAGTAAAAGTTTGCTTTGACAACCAAAGTGCAAGCACTTTTACAAATATTTTACCTTTATATATTTTAGGCATTTAAGTGGCTTTTAACATTATTAGTATACATAGTGTTGTTACATTTATATCTATACCCCAATTAATTATGATTTTTTTATAAAAATAAAAATCTACACAAATAGGGACCAAGTCTTCCAACATTTTGTAACCTTCACATTACTTCCTATAATGCCTTATGCACAGATGTTATTTAAGGAATGTCTGTTGAATTGCTCCAGCCATGGCTGGAAAGGTCAATAAGTAGTCTTAGAGAATATATCAAGAATTCAGTAGATAGTAAGATATATTATCAAGATAAAAAATTAATTGCATAGTAGAAATTTTGCTTCCAGCAATGGTAGACTAGTTCATTTTAGACCAAAATTCCTTAAAGCATAGAAATAGTGGAAAAAATTCTTTAAAAAAATCTAATTGAGGGTATCAGAGACATACCAAGGCAGGATAGATTTGCTAACATCCAGGAAAGAGTTAATCCCTGAGTTTGCTTATAGCTGGGAAGGAACCCTGATTTAAGACTCCTGTTTCTGAACATGATGGAGTATCAGAGACTAGATTTACCTATCCACCTTTAGCAATCAAAATATAGGAAATATAGTATGCAATGATTTTCAAGAGACTGGTTACAGGCAAAAAGGTCAATAATCACTGAGCAATGAGAAATACACAAAGTGAGCCTGACAATTGCCTAGATTACTATCTTGAGAGACTTTCCAGACTGTGGTACAGGAATGAGAAACTGAGGCAGAACCTGGTAGATTCCCTGAGTTAAGGAGATAGAGCTGAGAGTATAGGGAGACCAAGGCAGCTATGGTTCAGAGAAGAATATGGGAGAGAAGAGATCTGCAAAGTGAGAAAAACATAAATAAATGAAAACACATCCCATGTTCATGGATTGGCAGACTTAATATTGTTAAGATGTTAATAGTACCTAAAGTGATCTACAAATTCAGTGCAATCCCTATCAAAATCCCAATGACAAATGCAGAAAAGGGCCCTGAATAGCCAAAATGATCTTGAAAAATAGCAAAGCTAGAGGACTCACACTTTCTGACTTAAAAGCTTACAAAGCTAAAGTAATCAAAACAGTGTGATATTGACATAAAGACAGATATATGAACCAATGGAATAGAATAGAGAGCCCAAAATTAAACCCTCATAAATGTGGTAAAATGATTTTTGACAAGGGTGCTAAGACCTTGCAACAGAGAAAGGACAGACTTTTCAACAAATGGTACTGGAATAAACAGATATCCGCAGGCAAAAGAATCAAGTTGGACCCTTACCTAATGCCATATACAAAAATTAACTCAAAGTGGATCAGAGATCTAAATGTAAGACCTTAAAAAATAAAACTCGTAAAAAGAAGGGGGGACAAAATCATGATATTGGGTTTGACAATGATTTCTTAGATACGACATCAAAGGCACAGACAACAAAACAAAAAGTAGATAAATGAGACTCATTGAAAATTTTAAAATTTTGTGAATCAAAAGACACTACTAACAGAGTAAAATGGCAACCCATAGAGTGGGTGAAAATATTTGCAAATCATGCATCTGTTCAGACAATATCCAGAATACATGATATAATTATACATATATATGTATATTCTGGATATCATTACATGTATTATACACATATATAAAGATACAATAATGATATTATGTATAATATATAATATAATAATTATAATAGCAACAATAATAATATAGTATATATAATACTCAGAATATGTAGAGAACCGCCAAACTCAAAAACAACAAAATAAGCAACTTGATTAAAAAATGAGCCAAGGACTTGAATAGATATTTCTAAAAAGAAGATATACAAAAGGCCAGCAAACACATGAAGAGATGGTCATCACTAATCATTCAATAAATGCAAGTCAAAACTGCAATGTGATACTACCTCACACCCATTAGGATAGCTAATATCAAAAACAAAACAAAAGAGAAAATAACAGGTGGTGGTGAGGATGTGGAGAAATTGGAACCCTGCACTGTTGATGGGAATGTAAAATGGCATAGTCACTATAGAAAACAGATGACAGTCCTTAAAAAGTTAAAAATAGAATTACCATATGATCCAGCAATTCAACTTCTGGGTATATACCCAAAAGAATTGAAAGCATGGTGTCAAAGAGATGTTTGTATCGCATGTTCATAGCAGCATTATTCACAAAAGCTCAAACATGGAAGCAACCAAGCATCTATTGATTGATGAATAGATAAGCAAAAGTGATTGATTGATGAATAGATAAGCAAATAATAGAATATTATTCAGCCTTAAAAGGAAATTCTGACACATGATACAGCATGGAGGAAACTTGAGGACAGTATGCTAAGTTAAATAAATTAGTCACAAAAATACCCCCAAATATTGCTTCATTCCACTTATATGAGATGCTTAGAGTAGTCAAAATCATAGAGATAGAAAGAATGGTGGGGCGCCTGGGTGGCTCAGTTGGTTAAGCGACTGCCTTCGGCTCAGGTCATGATCCTAGAGTCCCTGGATCGAGTCCCGCATCGGGCTCCCTGCTCAGCGGGGAGTCTGCTTCTCCCTCTGACCCTCCCCCCTCTCATATGCTCTCTCTCATTCTCTCTCTCTCTCATATAAATAAATAAAATCTTAAAAAAAAAAAAGAAAGAAAGTAGAATGGTGGTTTCCAGGAACTAGGGAGAGGGAAGAATGGGAGTTATTGTTTAATGGATTTGGAGTTTTAAAGATTTTAAAATATGAGAGAGCTAGGGAGATGGACAGTGGTGATAATTGTACAACATTATGAATGAATTTAGTAACACTGAACTGTACATTTAATAATGATTAAGATGGTAAATTTTATGTCATACCTAAAAATTGTTGCCTATTTGAAGATCGGTATTTTCTTACTTTTTTCTAAAAGACTTATGCTTTTAAGTTTTATATTTACAAACATACATCTATAATCCATTTTGAGTTTAATTTTGTTTATAGTGAGAGATAGGGATAAAGGTTAATTTTCTTGTAAATATATATCTAATTGTCCTATCATAATTTAGTTAAAAGGCTATTATTTCTCTCCTTTCCACCTTTTTCAGTATAATATGACTTTATTTTTTTCTTATTTTTATTTGAGTATAGTTGACACACCATGTTACATTAGTTTCAGATTTACAAGTTAGTGATGTGACAAATTTATACATTATGCTTTGTTCACCAGAAGTATCCCTACTATCTATATTAGCTACGTTACTATTACACTATCATTGACTATATTCCTTATGCTTTGCTTTTTACTTCCGTGACTTACTCATTCCATAACTGGAGGTCTGTATCTCCCTCTTCATTTCACTCATTTTACCCAACCCTCAAACCCCTTCCCTCTGGCAACCATTAGTTTGTTCTATGTATTAATAGTTCTGATTCTGCTTTTTGTTTGTTTATTATTTCTTTTAGATTCCATTTATTAGTGGAATCATATGGTATTTGTCTTTCTCAGTCTGACTTATTTCACGTAGCATAATAGCCTCCAGGCACATCCAAGTTGTCTCAAATGGCACTCTCATCCATTTTTATGACTGTATAAAATTCCATTGTATATATATATACCACATTTTCTTTATCCCTATTGATGGATACTTGGGTTACTTCCATGTCTTGGCTATTGTAAATAATGCTACAGTAAACAGGGGTGCATCTTTGTTTTCTTCTGGTAAATACCCAATGGTGGAATTATTGGATCATATGGTATTTCTATTTTTAATTTTTTTGAGGAAACTCCATACTGTTTTTCACAGTGGCTGAACTAGTTTGCATTTCCACCAATAGTGCACAAGGGTTCCTTTTTCTCACCATCCCCACCAACATTTGTTGTTTCTTGTCTTCTTGATTTTAGCCATTCTAACAAGTGCAAGGTTACATCTCATTATGGTTTTGCCTTGCATTTCCCTGATGATTAGTAACATTTAGCATTTTTTCCTATGTCTGTTGGCCATCTGTATGTTTCCTTTGGAAAAGTGTCTATTGAAATCCTCTGCCCATTTTTTAATTGGATTGTTTGTTTTTTTGTTTTTTGGGGTTTTTGGGGGTTTTTGATGTTGAGTTACATGAATTCTTTATATGTTTTGTATGCTCACCCCTTATTGTATATGTCATTTGCAAATATCTTCTCCCATTCAGTAGGTTATCCCTTTTGTTTTCTTGATTTTTTCCTTTCCTGTGCAAAAGCTTTTTATTTTGATGTAGTAAAATAAAACTATTGGGACCCAATAGTTTTTTTTGCTTTTGTTTCCCTTGCCATAGGAAACATATCTAGAAAAATATTACTGTGGCCAACATCAGAGAAATTATCACCTGTATTCTCTTCTGCTGTTTTTATGGTTTCAGGTCTCACAAGTGGGTCTTTAATCCATTTTGAATTTATTTTTGTGTATGGTGTTAGGAAGTAGTCTAGTTTCATTCTTTTAAAACAGTTTTCTTCCTGTTTTCCCAGCACCATTTATTGAAAAGACTGTTTTTCCCCAAGTGGATTCTTGCCTCCTTTGTCATAGATTAATTGACCATTTAAATATGGGTTTATTTCTGGGGTCTCTGTTCTGTTCTATTGATCCATGCATCTATTTTTATGCCAGTAGCATACTGTTTTTGTTACTGCAGCTTTGTAATCTCAAATCTGGAATTATGATACCTCCAGCTTTGTTCTTTCTCAGGTTTACTTTGGCTATTTGGGGTCTTCTGTGGTTCCATACAAATTATAGTATTATTTGTTCTAGTTTTGTGAAAAATTCTGTTGGTATTTTGATAGGGATTGCATTGAATCTGTAGATTGCTTTGGGTAATATAGATATTTTGACAACATTGTTTCTTCTAATCCAGGAGCATGGAATATCTTTCCATTTGTTTGTGTCATCCTCAATTTCTTTCATCAATGTTTTATAGCTTTCCAAGTATAAATCTTTTACCTCTTTGGTTAACTTTATTCCTAGGTATTTTATTCTTCTTGGTGTAATTGTAAATAGTGTTGTTTTTTAAAATTTCTCCTTCTATGACTTTGTTGTTAATGTATAGAAACACTATACTGAATTCATTTATTACTCTAGTAGCTTTTTGGTGCATTCTTTAGGATATTCTGTGGATAGTATCATACTGTCTGCAAATGGTGACGGTTTAATTTCTTATTTACCAATATGGATGCCTCATTCTTATCTGATTGCTGTGGCTAGGACTTTCAGTACTATGTTAAATAAAAGTGGTAAGAGTGGACATCCTTGTCTTATTCCTGTTCTTAGAGGGAAAACTCTCAGTTTTATACCATTAAGGATGATGTTAGCTGTGGATTTTTCATATGGCCTTTACAATGTTGAGGTATGTTCCTTCTAACTCCATTTTGTTGCGAGAATAGATGTTGAATGTTGTAAAATGCTTTTTCTGCATCTATTGAGATAATCATATGATTTTTATCCTTTGTTTTGTTGATGGTAGTGTATGACATTGATTGATTTGAGATTATTGAACCATCCTCGCATCCTGGGAGTAAATTCCACCTGGTTGTGGTGAATGATCTTTTTAATGCATTGTTGTATGTGGTTTGCTAATATTTTGTTGAGGATTTTTACATTTATGTTTACCAGAGATATTGGCCCTGTAGTTTGTGTGTGTGTGCGTGCATGTGTGTTTGTGTGTGTGGTGCCTTTGGTTTTGGTATTAGGGAAATATTGGCCTTATGGAAGCTTTCCTTCCTCCTCTATTTTTTGGAATAGTTGGAGGAAATAGGTATTAGCTCTTCTTTAAATGTCTGGTAGAATTCACCTATGAAGCTATCTTGTCCTGGACTTTTATTTTTTTGGTAGTTTTTGGATTGCCAATTCAATTTCATTACTTGTAATCAGTCCAGATTTTCTGTTTCTTCCTGGTTCAGTTTTGGAAGATTATATGTTTTTAGGAATTTATCCATTTCTTCTAGGTTGTAATATGGCTTTATTTCTGAACACTATTCTGTTGTTCTATTTGTCTACCTTGATGCCAGTACCACACTTACTAAAATGGAACTTTATAATGAGTCTATAAAATCAGACTACTTCTCTGTTTTCAATGTTTCTTTAGATATACTATGTTCTTTGTATTTTCACATGAATTTCATAATCCACTTGTCAGTTATTTTCAAGAAACTCTTTGGGATTTTGATTTGGATTATATTATAGATCATTTTAGAGAGAATGACATCACAACAACACCGAGTCTTTCTAAACGTGAACATGGTCTATTTCTACATTTATTTAGGTCTTATTTAATTTTCTCAACAAAGTTTTACAGTTTTCAGTGTTCAAATCTTTCATATCTTTTGTAATATTTATGTGTAAGTTTTCCATATTTTTACATTTTATGTAAGTGGTATTGTTTTTAATTTTAATTTCTGATTGTTCATTGATGGTGCATAGAAATATAATTGATTTTTGTATATTGATTTTGTATTCTCCAACATGGCTAAACTCATTTGTTCTGTTAGCCTTTTTGTATATTTAATGAAATTTTCAAAAAGTTTTGTTTGCAAATAGAATTTTACTTCTTTCTTTCCAATAAAGAGGTCTTTTATTTCTTTTCCTTTACTTTTTGCACTGGCTAGACCTTCCAATAAACACTGAATAGAAGTGGTAAGTACAAGTCTTCTTCCTAATATTAAAATAATATATTCAGCCTTTAAACTTACATATGAAATTAGATAGTTCTCATGGATGCCTTTGTCAAGTTGAGGAAATTGTCTTCTGAGAGATGTTGGATTTTGTCAAATGCTCTTCCTGAATCTATTGAGATGATAATATGGTTTTTTTTAACTTATTTTTTAAATATGATGAATTACAATAATTGACTTTT
>NC_138378.1:73546523-73567246 GCF_054177405.1 Leptonychotes weddellii | reverse complement strand
CCGCCGAGCAGGGAGCCCAATGTGGGACTTGATCCCGGGACTCCAGGATCATGACCTGAGCCGAAGGCAGTCGCTCAACCAACGGAGCCACCCAGGCGCCCTAGATTATTTCTTAAAAAGTTAAACATACATCTACCACACAATCAAGCCACTCTACTTTTAGTTTGTTTTTTTTTTTTTAAAGATTTTTATTTATTTATTCATGAGAGACAGAGGCAGAGGGAGAAGCAGGCTCCCAAGGAGCAGAGAGCCCGATGCGGGACTCGATCCCAGGACCCTGGGATCATGACCTGAGCCGAAGGCATACGCTTAACCATCTGAGCCACCCAGGCGCCCAAGCCACTCTACTTTTAGGTATTTACCCAGGTGAAATGAATGTGTATGTCCATAGAAATCATGTTTCTGACAACAGACTTTATCTAGAATTTTTTTTAATTCTCAAAATTCAGCAATAAAACAAACACTACTAAAAAATGAGTAAAGGACCCGAGTAGACACTTCATACATAGATGACAATTAAATAAGTTAAAAGATCTTTAACCAGGGCACCTGGGTGGCTCAGTCGGTTAAGGGTCTGCCTTCGGCTCAGGTCATGATCCCAGGGTCCTGGGATTGAGTCCCTTATCAGGCTCCCTGGTCAGCCAGGAGTCTGCTTCTCCCTCTTCTTCTGCCTCTGCTTCTCCCCCCATGTCTGTGCTCTCTCTCTCTCTCCAAAAATAAATAAATAAAATCTTTTTTAAAAAAAGATTGTTAACCATTAGTAAAATGCAAATTAAAACCATAATGAGATAACACTACGTTAGAATTGCAAAAAAGCAAAGAAAACATGTAATGCCCAGTGATGATAAGGATGTAAAACCATATGAAATTTTATAAATAGCTGGTGGGAGTATAATATCTATTAGAAAAATGTACAGTATGTATAAATACAGTATAAAATGTACTATGAAAAAATTAGCAATTTTTATGAAGTTAAATATAGATTTATAATATTACCCAGAATGTTTGCTTGTAGTTGATTACCCAGGAGAAAAAAAATAGCTTATGTTCACAAAAATGCCTGAATGTTAATGGTTAGCTATAATTGCCAAAAATTGGAAACAACTCAGATGCCTTTCAACTGGTAAATGGATAAAGACACTGTGGTGTATCCATATAATTGAATATTAACTATTTAGCAAGAAAATGCAGCAGAATGTTGATTTACACAACAGTGGATGATTCTTAAGTTTAGTAAAAGAAGTGAAAAACAAAAGGTTACAAATTATGTAATATTATTGGTATGACATTCTGGAGAAGGTAAAACTACAGTAAATTACAGAGCAGTGGTTTCTGGGAGTTGGGTGTTTCAAGAACAAGTTGGTTACAAAGAAGCAGTTGGAGGAAAAATTAGGAGTGATAGAACTGTTCTATATCATTATGATATTGAATAAAACTTTATGCATTTATCAAATGTACAGAACCATCACACTATATCCAAATGATTACATCATTTTATGTTCCCACCAGCAGTGTATGAAGCTTCTGATTTCCGGACATCCTTATCAATGCTTATTATCTGACTTCTTGATTATAGCCATCCCAATGTGTATGAATTGGTATTTCATTGTGGTTTTGATTTGCATTTTCTTGATGATCAATGATGTTGGAAATCTTTTTATGTGTTTATTGTCATTTATACCCGTAAGAGGTATGTGCTCTTGAGTGACTAATAACAAATCTTATTGTCTTCCCTACAAATATACTGTACCAACTACCATGATATTAAAGACTTAGTAAGAAAAAAACACTAAATATTTATTCTGATCACCATACTCTTCCAAAAAGTTATTGGACAAGGTTTCAAGATTAAAGGCTATTTGGGGGAAACTGTATATAAAAGCATCCAATCACATCAAAAATGGAGAAAGCCTTTAAATGAGAGCATAGGGAATGGAGAAAATAATATTGTCAGTATCCAGAACTTTATATTAAGACACAAACTGTAATGATTCAACAATATGGAAAGGATTTAAATTATCAAAGACACTTTTTTCAAATGTTAATAATTCTTCCTTGAAATAGTATTTATTGTTCATCAGTATATGTGGACTAGCTGGGATCTCAATTTTTGTTGAAATTTGAATAGATTTATCATGTGGTCAAAGGTTGACAGAAGTGAGCTTCATGTTGGTTAAGAGCTTATTTGCATATTGTGCATTTTCTAATAATGTCTCCTATTGACAGTAGAATTTTTTTCAAAAACAACATTTAGGAGCTGTATCTTTAGCTTTTAATAGAAAAAAATCAGTAAGTCACTCAAGTCATTTAATATTCTCAGTCCTCCCCATTCAGACCAAAGGATGAAAGGAAAATCAAATAATACTGAAAAAATTTATTATCAAATTCTTATTTCCCCTGTGTAAATATAAAGTTCAAGTCACACAATCTAGTATAGACAGATTCTAATGTGTTCAGGTCACTCTTCTGGCTGCTTAAAGGAACAAATAATTCTGAAAAATGGAGGTCAGCTTTAAAAAGATTAAGTAAATGATATAAAGCATATACTGAGGTGTCTGGTGGGATCAATTTTTTTGAAAAAAGGAAAAGCAGGTAGAAGGTTGTTTAAGGTTAATATAAAGCAGTAGGATGTTTTCTGGAATCACCATAACAAATGCTTTATCACTATTTGGGATTAGAATAAGTGCACTCTAAAAAGCTGCATAATGCCTTATGGGTATCTTTGAGTTGGAAACTTTCACGTTTCAAGCAAATGTTAGGACCAGTGTCCTTTCAGCTGCCCCCAAAGTTCAAACAGGCTTACTTTTTGCTAGTGTAAGTCTTTCATAATCTACAAGTATCTCCTGGAAATCAATAGACATCTAAATGAATGAGGATGTTAGTGAGATGTGTACTGCTGAAGGATCTTTGGATAAGAAATAGCAAAGATTTCTCTAATTTACCTTAAAACCTATCTGTATACCTTTTGGTACTGGAGCTAATGTCCATCGAGAATATTAACCAGCTGAAATAGTTCTCTTAAGGTCAAAGAAAGAATTTCACTGAAGAAGGAAAAAAGACAAACAAACAAACCCTCTTTCAGTAAATAGATAGGAGTATTTCTCCAAAGTCCTAAGTATTTTATTTAGAAATATAACAATTAAAATGGATTAATTTATTCATTTATTTTTCAACAATATTACTGACTGCTTAGTATGATTCAGGCATTATTCTAAGTGCTGTGGATACAGTGTCAAACAAATTAAAAGCCTCTACCCTCACAGAGTTTATGTTTTAACAAGGAAAAAACAAAAGTATGGTGTCATGTAAATGATGGGGCTAAATAGTCTCTGACCATAAATATTAAAGTTTAATCCCAATCTTTCTGAAACTATCCACAAAACCATGGATTTTACATGTTGACATAGTCCAAAGGTGAATAGTAAAGGTAATATAATCATTTATTTTTGGAAGCATTTGCTAAACATGCCCAGATTTAATTGTTGTTTATGTGTCTGAAATTTATCAGCCAATTACTACTATAATTTTGTCCAAGAGAGATGAAAACAAGATGCCAGGTGGCTAGTGAATAATCTCTATGATGCTTACTGTCTTTTTTTTCCTATTTTGATAAAGTAAAAATAATGACAGTTTTTTTCCCAACTAGTTTAGTTTGAGTGGTTTTCTTTTAAATTATTTTTATTGTGAAATATAACAGAGAGAAATATCTTTAGAGCATAAATATTTATCTTAAATTATTAAAAAGAAAATACCCTCGAAAACAATCAGGTAAAGAAATAGATTGCTAGCCTCCCAGAAGTTCCCCATGTACCGCAATCCCCTCAATCCTTGAATTAACCAGTATACTGACTTATATGATTTCACTACATAAGTAAAAATTCCCGTATCATAGAATTAGTTTGCCTTGGTGTTATCAGAGGTTTTAAAATTTGCCATTCTGAGGACTATGTAGGGGATTGCATTAAATCTATTGAGCAATTTGAGGAGAATTGATTTCATTATACTATTGAATCTCCTAGTCCATAAATCTCACATGTTTCTCAAGTAGTTTTGACTTCTTTTAGATCTCTCAATAAAATTTTGAAGTTATCCCCATAGACATTTTGCACATCTTATGTTAGGCTAATTTCAAGGTACTTTATATTCTTGATACTGTTATAATTAGCATTCTCTTATTTGAAGTCCTCTAATTGTTGGCAGTATATAAAAAGAAAATTTATTTTTGTACATTACTGTACAGAAAACTTGTAGAAATTTCTTATAAATGTTATGTTTTATTTTTAGAATCTTTTGGATTTTCTATATACAAATAATATCTTTGGTGAAAGTTTTCTTTGTTTTAATCCTCTGGTATTTATGTAGTATGAATGTATGTATGTATGTATGTATGTATTGTCTCACTGCACTGGGTAGAACCTCTAATGAAATTTTGCATAGAGTAGTAATAAATGCATCCTTTTCTTATTCTCAATTTCAAAGGGACAGCTTTTAACATTTGCCATTAAACTGTTGTAGGTTTATAGATAGTAATCATCAGATTAAGATTCTTTTTATCCTACTTTGCTAAGGATTTTTATTTTTAGTACATAGTGAATTTTATCATTTGCTTTGTCAGACTATGAGCACATGGTTTTTTAGGCTTTAGTTATCTATATTTAATTACTTTGCTTTTTTATGTTAGAAAGCTTGCATTCATAGGAAAAAAACAATTTGCTCATGATACTATCCTTTTTAGATATTGTTGGACTCAAATTGCTAAAGTTTAGTTTATTAGTGAGAGAGACTTCTCATAGTTCTTTTTAGCATTGTTATTGGGTTTTGATATCAAGATTATTGTAACCTCATAAAATGTTTTGGGAGTGTATCTTCATTTACTATAAAGTTGGAAATATTTTTCTATATACATTAGGTAGAAATCACTGGTGAAACCATCTGGGTCTGGAATTTTCTTAGTAGTAAGTAATTTTATTAATAATAAAATTTATTTAATACTGATATGACAAATAAGGTATTCTGTTTCTTCTTGTGTCATTTTTAGTAAGTTTTATTTTTCCAAGAATTTGCTAATTTCCTCTAGATTGTCATATTTTTGACATAAAGTTTATAATATTTATTCATCAATTTTTTAATGCCTGAAGTATCTGTTACAATGTTTTCCTTCTTTTTCTTAATTCTCTTATAATTATTTGTTTCTGTGGTGTTGTTATTCTCTCTATTCTCCTCTTTTCATTTGTGATTTTGTTATTTGGGTCCTCTCTCTTTTTTTTTCTTGCTGAGTCTGGCTAGGGGTTTATCAATTTTGTTGATCATTTCAAAGAACCAGCTCCTGATTTCATTTATCTGTTCTACTGTTTTCTTAGTGTTTTTTTTTTTAAGTTTTCATTTTAAATCCAGTTTCATTTGTATCCAATTAACATACAGTGTTATATTAGGTGTACAATATAGTAATTCAACACTTCCATACATCACCCTGTGCTCATCAGGACAAGGGCACTCCTTAATCCCCATCACTTATTTAACCTATACCCCCACCCACCTCTCCTTTGGTAACCATCAGTTTGTTCTCTGTAATTAAGAGTTTGTTTCTTGATTTGCTGGCTCAGAGCAAATTTTGTTAAAGCGGTGTGTGTGCCGCTATGAGCCATTGGTGCACAGCTGCTGCACTGCCCTGTGCCCTGCACCCGCCCCCCCCCACCCCCCAGCTGCCTTCATGTGCTCCCAGTCCACTAAGAGAAACTGAGAGTAGTGACATCCAAGTAGCAATAAACATGCTTATTACCCAGCTATTGGTTACTATTTACCATTCCCCATTAGAAATGCAACTCCTTGGAAAAATGCCTGATTCCAGGGCTTAGGTAGGGAAAAACAAGATGAACTTTCTCATTGTCACAGAACTAGTAAGTATTATATTCAGGCCATAAACCCAAATTGCCTGACTCTTGAATCCAAATTCTTAACTAGTACATTTAGTTTTCCATTTCTGATCTTAGGACTTTCAAACCAAATGACCTCCTGGACTGACTGCTGGCATTCTCTGAGGGCTTGGCAACCAGCCTGGTAGCTGTAATCACATAATGGAGCCCTGAGTCCAGTAGCTATCCTTATAGCTAAAACCGCTTTTTATCTTTTCCTGAAACTTTCCTTAACCTTCCTACTCTTTGTACAAATTCCCCTGCTTCTGACACAAGTGTTGTGAGTGAGTGAGCATTCCGACTCATTAAATTTTCCTGCGTTGGTTTTTTTTTTAGGGATTAGAATTATTGTTGATGTGATTTTTAAAAAGCTCGGGTAAATAAAACCTTTTTTTGAGAGGACTCAGTTTAGCAGACACAAATCCATGCCCTACTGTCCCTTGACTCTAAAACCAGCCAGCAACTTAGATGACAGAGTATATTTTGCAACAGACCCTCAGCTAGCTTTGTATAAGATACCAGATGCCAGCCAAATGCAACCTTTCCTGCTGTCTCTTATGCTAGAACTTTCCTTTCTAATTACAGTAAAAGGTTTGCAGGCATTGAAAAATTAAAAATAAAATCAAGCTTGTTCAAAACAGGTTCACTCTTGAAATAGGGCAAATTAGATGTAGTCTGGGTTTTTAATACCATTTGACTGGCTGGCTAGCCAAGAATTGGCTCCCACACAGCACAATAGCACTGAGATTTAAGAAAAAGTCTTTTAGTTTGACCACATGATCCTATAACCACCAGTTGACACATAGCCATATGCCCTTCTCCATGCCACAACTTGGCAATAGCCTATATTTTGTTCTCTGAAATATTGGAATTCTAAGCCAAATATGTGAAAGAATTAGTCACGGTTTTTGTTTCTCTTTGACTTCATACATTAAAGGTAAATTTGTGAATGTTAATAATTACAGTTATGGGTTGTGGACAACAACACTAATGATACTGTATCGTATGCCTAGTCTCATCACATTACAAGGTAGAGTTCTTAGTCAAAACCCATCAGGACTGGGTTAAGAACCTGTGGGGGGTGAGGACACATAGGATTTACCAACTTTCCTTTCTTCTGTCTCCCTTTTCAGTTACTTCCAGATTATCCATGAAAGAAATATTTATTATTTATTTATGATTATTCACAGTGAAAAAGCAAAATAATTACAATGCAAGTAAAGTACAAATCACAAATCAAATATAATCCTTCCACAGAAGGTCCAATGTGAACATAAGTGATGCATAAATTAGAATGTACTGTATCTTTATGGGTTACATAGAAACCTTTGACTTTTAATCTGAACCTGAATACTAGAAAGTAGCTGCCTTAAATAAGTGTGCCTTGTAAATTAAAGTGATATTCTTTCTTCAGACCTGATGGGCAGGTTGGAGATAAGAGTCCTAGATGATGATTTCTATCTCTTTTGTTTCTCTTAATCTCCTGAGAGGATGCTTTCATGTGCCAAATAGGAATCCTTACTGTGCAAGTGTTCCTTATCTATAACCACAGAAATGCTCTTCCTTAATTAGGTGTTTTAGCCCCATTTCTATCTCAGCTGCCACGGCCACCATCACCTTCAACATTATCATCAATTAATATTGAGTGCTCATTGAATGATAAATACTAAGTTAAACCAAAGCATTCCACATGTAAACAAAAAGAAAGCAAAATGTCTCAGAAAATCAGAGAAATGTGGTTTTTTAAGTTCCCCCCCAAAAAAAGATTTTATAAATTATGTAGTCTTAATCTTTTTTTGCTGCAACTTGCTCATGTCTTCATCTAGATCTTATGGGAAGTCTAACATTGCCCCACTAATATCCTATGTTTCCTTGTCTTCTTTGTCTGAGATTTCCTGCTTCTATTCAGTTGTTGCTCACCACCCTGCCTCCTCCCACTTCCTGCATATCCTATCTCTTATATTGTTTCATTGCACCTTGGTAGACCTTACTTCAAGCTTAGTCTGTTACTTCCTCCAAAGTACCTCAAGACCAAAACAGATCTTTACTAACAGTAGGTTAGGTGTGTGTGTGTTGAGAGATGTTCAGCACGTAACAACAACAACAAAACAACTTAAAATTAAATATTATTAGGTGTCTAAATTCATAAAAGTCTCTTGACAGTATCTTCCACTAGGAATGTCTTATAGACTGTCCCTTCTTAGATCCTGGTCTCCTACTATCTTCTGCTTTCCTTTTCTTTTCTCACCTCTCCTCATCTCTCTGGCTTCTTACCATATCCCCTAATTGCCCTTTCCTCCCTAGGCTGCCAAACGCTCAAAATATGTATTTATCATAGAGAGTTATTTTGTTGTTGTTTTCATTTCCCTATAGCTTCCAGACTATGCATTTTGGCATATTTTTAACAATTTTTTTTATTGTAGTAAAATACACATAACACAAAATTTACTATCTTAACTATTTTTAAGTGTACACTTCAGTGATACTAAATATATTCATATTGTTGTGCAACCATGATCAGTTTTTTTTAATAACCAAATGACCAAAAGGTGATGATTCTGTTAAGCAAAAACAAACAAAAACTATTCACTCTCAGTTTTTTTTAAAGATTTTTTTTATTATGTTATGTTAATCACCATACATTACATCTTTAGTTTTTGATGTAGTGTTCCATGATTCATTGTTTGCATATAACAACCAGTGCTCCATTCAGTACGTGCCCTCTTTAATACCCATCACCAGGCTAATCCATCCCCCCATCCACCTCCCCTCTAGAACCCTCAGTTTGTTTCTCAGAGTCCGTAGTCTCTCATGGTTTGTTTCCCACTCTGATTTATTTATTTGAGAGAGAGAGACAGAGAGCAAGTGCTTGAGCAGGGAGAACGACAGAGGGAGAGGAGAGAGAGAATCTCAAGCAGACTTCCTGCTGAGCACAGAGCGCAATGCAGGCTTGATCCCACAACCATGAGATCATGACTTGAGCCGAAATCAAGAGTCAGACGCTTAACCGACTGAGCCACCCAGGCACCCCTCTAAGACAGTTTTAATATGAGAATCTAAAATAATTATTATATTTGTGTATACATGAAAGAATATGTGCATGTCTATATACACATGTGCACATACAAACCCCCCTTAACAAAGATACACATTTTTCCTTGAAATGCAACAGGACCTCCTTAGATTGTCCTGCCTATCACTTAGAAACAACTGGCATATTTTATAGATTGTTATATCCTCCCAAAGGAAAGAATTCATTATGTAAATCATGACCAATAATGTACATTTTATACATAGGTTTTCATGGACAAAGGAACAATGGAGAGGGAGGTTTATATTACATATTACACACCATACTTACCCGCAAATTGTCTAAATACCTTTTTCTTTCACCAACATTTAAATTCCTATGTCAACTACTACCTCCTTTCTAGTTCTTTCAACTTATACTCTCTTCTCTCTGTCTTAAGTCCCTGTAGGTTCTCTCCCCTTTCCTGTTGTCTATATCTGTTCTTCTTCTCTTCCTCTACACAGGATCTGATCTTTTTTCCAAGTTTTCCTATCTCTTTTATGCTGATCAATTTAATGTACTAATGTACTCTGGGTTTCTTCAATTTGAGTCACCACCCATCACCATGCTCAGCATAACAAGGGACCTTTATATTTCAAAGTTAGTGGTAAGGGATTATAAATTATGACAGTATTTTTTAGATTTAATATTTATTAAGTGAGGATGCATCAAAATTCCAAATGCCTGTAACATTTGTCCTAGCCATTACCTTAGGAATTTATTTGTAAATGTATTTGCACACATGATGTATGTATAAAGTTATTTATTGCAGCATTATTTTTTTTTATAATTTTTTTTATTTATTCATTTGAGACAGAGAGAGAGAGAGCAGGAGCGGTGGGGAGAGGCAGAGGAAGAGGGAGAAGCAGACCCCCTGCTGAGCAGGGAGCCCGATGTGGGGCTCGATCCCAGGACCCTGGGATCATGACCTGAGCTGAAGGCAGACGCTTAACCATCTGAGCCACCCAGGCGCCCCTGCAGCATTATTTTTTAATAGATAATGATGGGGAAAAAAAACATGACAACCCATTAAAAAGGGACATTTTAATAATGTACATTTATACACTGGAATACCATGCAGGTGTCATAAAAAATTCAGGAAAAAAATTATATTGAAACAAAAAGATTTCCAAGGTATACTATTAAGTGAGAAATTAAGGCACAGAAGAAGAGTTTACAGAGTATACTACTATTTGAACATTTGTGTGTGTGTGTGTGTGTTTGTGTGTGTATCAATTTTTGCTTTTATTTACACAGAAAGTTCTCTGGAGGGGGTAAGCAAGAAATAACAATGGGTTAGAGGTGAAAGCTTCTTGGACCCTGTTTGGGATGGATCAGATTCATATGTATTAAACTCTATGCCCTGAAAACAGAGAAAACACATTTTGGTTTCCTCCAATACTGATGGAAAAAGTGACTATGGGATAGCATTTAAAGATAGTAAAAATTAATGCATCCAAACTTTTTATGAAGCCAATATGTCACATCAAAGCCTAAAAATGCATAAAAAGAACAGTACACATTGATCTCCCTTATGAATATCAAAGTAAATGCTAAATAATATATTGTTAGGAAGAATCTAACTGTATATGAAAAGAATATATTCTCCTGACCAAGTAGGGTTTATTCCAGGGATTCCAATGCTCCATATTAATAGATTAAAAGGAAAAAAAGTCAGATAAGCATCTTTATAGGTGCTGATAAGGCATGTGATAAAATTTTACATCAACTTGACTTAAAAAAAAGTCAGACTCAGTTAAGGGGCTGACTCTCAATCTCAGCTGAAGTCTTGATCTCAGGGTCGTGAGTTCAAGCCCCACGTTGGGCTTCATGCTAGGCATGGAGCCTAATTAAATAATAATAATAAAGAATAAAAAATAAAAAAGAGCCAGGGATTAGAAAAGAAAAACACAAATATTTTAAGTAAAATAGGAAAGATGAATACTTCCTAACAAAATGGGAATTGACACATAATGTATTTCAACTCTAAGGTCAATATCTTGCCTATCAGAAAAACACTAGATGCATGAGCAGTAAATTCCAAAACACCAACATGTCAAATATCACTACTGTTATTTACCACTGTTCTAGTAATAATAGCCATTGTAATGAGGGAGGAAAATAGAGGTAAAAGTCATTTAAATTGGGAAATAGAATGTGAAATTATCTTTTTTTTTTTTTTTTTTTTTTTTAGAAAGGGAAAGAGAGGCAGTGGGGGAGAGGCAGAGGAAGAGAGAATCTTAAGCAGGCTCCATGCCCGGTGCAGAGGCTGACGCAGAGCTCAGTGTCACAACCCTGAGATCATGAACTGAGCTGAAATCAAGAGTCAGACACTTACCCAACTGAGCCACCCAGGTACCCCTAAAATTATCATTTTTAATGTTCTGATTGTACATATGAAAGATCTTAAAGATTCAACTGAATGATATATTCCAAACAATAATATAATACAGAAATGTGGAAGAGTACAAAACTAATCCAGGATCTTTCTATGTAGAGACAGCAACAAATTACAAAATATCATGGAAGAAAAAAAATCCCAATTACAATAGCAAAATAGTAACAATAAAAGATAATAGGGAATAAACAAGCAAATAGAATCTATAATTTTGTATATATAGTACAAGAAGAAAAAATTAACACTGACGAGCAAAAAGAAGGCTTTAACAATTGGAAAAGATGGATTTATTCAATAATATATGTCAAGGCTACTGAAAAAACATTCGAAAAAATTGGATTCCTAACTTATACCATATCCCAAAATAAATGTCAACTGGATAAAAGATTTTATCATAAAAATGAACAGAGAAGCAATAAAAAAACATGGAAGATTAAAAAATCTGGTAAAAAATCTAAGATATATATCATAGGCATTGTTATAAATTCTTATCAATATAAGGAGCTCCTGGGGCACCTGGGTGGCTCAGTTGTTAAGCGTCTGCCTTTGGCTCAGGTCATGATCCCAGAGTCCTGGGATTGAGCCCCGCATCTGGCTCCCTGCTTGGTGGGAAGCCTGCTTCTTCCTCTCCCACTCCTCCTGCTTGTGTTCCCTCTCTCGCTCTCTCTCTGTCAAATAAATAAATAAAATCTTTAAAATATATGTATAAAATATATATATATATAAGGAGCTCCTATAATTCAATAAGAAAAAAAAAAAGGGACTCCTGGGTGGCTCAGTTGGTTAAGCGTCTGCCTTCAGCTCAGGTCATGATCCCGGGGTCCTGGGATCGAGTCCCACATTGGGCTCCTTGCTCAGCGGGGAGTCTGCTTCTCCCTCTCCCTCTGCCTGCTGCTCCCCCTGCTGTGCTCTCTTGCTCTCTCTCTCCCTCTCTCTCTCTGGCAAATAAATAAATAAAATCTTTAAAAAAAAGAAAAAAAAAGCCAATAGAAAACTAGATAAGGAGCATAAACAGAGTTTTCAACAAAGGAGAAACAAATGTCATTTAAAGATTTATTTATTTATTTATTTATTTATTTATTTATTTATTTATATATAGAGAAAGAGGGTGCGTGTGAGTGGGGGGAGTGGCAGAGGGAGAGAATCTCAAAGCACATTCCGCCCTACTGACCGGATGCAGGGCTTAATCTTACAACCCATGAGATCATGGCCTGAGCTGAAACCAAGAGTCGATCACTTAACTGGCTGAGCCACCCAGGCACCCCAGAACAAATGTCTTTTAAAACCTATAAAGTTAACTTCACTCATAATAAGAAAAACACAAAATTTAAAACAAAAGATGACTTTTTCATTATATTAGTTTGGTAAAAGTGCCATTCTCATGCAATGTTGGTAAAGGTATATACTAGTGCAACTTCTATAGAGGGCAATCTGTCAATATCTATCAAAATTTACAATGTTTATTTGCTTCAACCTTGCAATTTGATTTCTAGGAATCTATCCTGCAGATATACTCACATATATGCATGATTATGTGTGTATAAGAATGATGCTATATTGTTATTAACAGAAATATTAAAAACTAAAAAAAAACAAAATATCCACTAATAAAGGATTATCAGTTATGTAACTTAGGGAAAATTCAAATGATATAAAATTATTTAATTGTAAAAAGGAATAAGTTAATTATATGTACTGAAATGGAAGGACTTTTTAAATGGAGTATTATGTGAAAAAAAACAAAGTACAAAAATTGAGTATATTTATCATTTGTGTAAATAATACATATATGTGTATGTGTATATGTTGACAGAATATATATGAAAGATACATAAGAAACTGGTAAAAGTGGTTGTCACTGGGGAAGGGAATAAGGAAATTTACTTTTTACTATTTTGGCTTTTTGGAATTACATACTATTTACATGTTTTATCTATTCATAAATACAATTTTTTAAAGTCTCGAGAGAAGAGTGAGTCAGTGTGGCATGGTTTTCATGGAAGCAATTTGTTCATACAATTATTATTTCAGTTAAGTTATTTTGTATTGGTGACATTTAATTGTTGCTTTAAATATATTCAAAAATATTACACTATAATCCAAGATTGAAAGAAAAGATGGTGTGTTAACAGAAATAGGCATAAACCAGTTAAGACAATTAAAACCAATAGAAAATGTCAAAACTTTGAAAAACAACGTAGGATTTTCCAAAGTAGTTTGGTGTGACTAATATAAATTTCAGGTAGGACAATCACTTAAGCAGTAAACACTGCCTGAAAGGTGCTAAAGAGATCAAGACCCCCAGTGTGAGGTATGAGGTGCAGACTGTCCCCCATACACATACAAACACTGGTGATGGAAGAGATGTCAAAGAGGAAGGCTTAGACACCAATTAAAATCACATTACTGAATATTGAACATGTGATCCTTTGAAAAATATTTGCAATTGTGGACAAAGTCCGTGTTTTGTGAGTCTTTTTGGCCAAGTGGATACAGATCATTGCACTCTTGCACAGTCTCTGGTCTCCTACACCTTAGGAGCATTGTAGTCTCTAATTCTCTCTTTTAGCAGACATTTGCCTTCTGCACTTATTCAATCATTGTGTAACTTCTCTTCATCCTTGCATTTTTCTTATCAAATCCTTGACTCACCCTATCCTCTGACCCAGACACCTGCTCCCAGACCACCTTGGAAATAGAAAATAGACCTCAAAATTTTTATTAAGTCAACTCTTGAGAAAACCAGAACACATTATTTATACTATGAATAAAATGAAAAGGTGTCAGTGATTGTTGTGTTACAGATACAATCAGACCAAGACAGGGCCAATGAGAAGCAAAAATAGATACGGAGGAAAAAAAAGTGAAACACACACAAGAACATGCAGAGAAGGACTTTCTCTCAATTATATATCATTTACCACCAAAACCAATCCACTATTGGGTATTATTTTCTGTTTTTACTCTTCCAGAAGTCCTTAAACCCATTTCACTGCTTAACAGAATCCCCCAGGAAAAAGATGTGAACTTAAATAAGCTTTCTTTTTTTTTTTTTTAAGATTTTATTTATTTATTTGAGAGAGAGAGAGAGAATGAGAGAGAAGGCACAAGTCAGGGGGAGAGGCAGAGGGAGAAGCAGACTCCCCTCTGACCAGGGAGCCCGATGTGGGGCTCGATTCCAGGACCCTGAGATCATGACCTGAGCTGAAGGCAGATGCTTAACTAATTGAGCCACCCAGGCACCCTTAAGTCAGCTTTCTTTTATCCAATCACTTTCTGAATTTCTCCATTAAGTTTTACTACATCACATAAGTCCAAAATTTCCAACAGGGTTGTTTCTGCTCCCAGTGACCCCAGAGATCTCAAATTCCCTATAAAGATGGCTTCTTTTTTAATTGTGCCCTAATGTCCTAAGATAGAAAACCCTTATTTAAGTAAATAACTTAATGCAAAGGTGTCTAATGTTACTGCAAATTAAGAATCCTTCTAAACATTATGTAATATTTATCACCTTTGGACTTAGCAAACATTTGTTCCTTATTTACAATGTCAAACATTGGAGAAAAAACTATGAAAAAAAAAATCCTAAGCCTGGCTATTTCCTGATACCTCAATATTTGATATTATAAGGAAAAAACATAAAAAAAAACTTTTGTCTGATGCTGTTTTTATTTGGGAATTTTAAATTGCTGACCTATCTTTTTATGGAGGTGCATCAGATGGTCCCTTGAAGGTAGACAGATGATATTACTAATCATTTCTACTATGGAATGGTTAAGTCAGTGAAAGTAAAAACTACAGTCTCTCTCCTGAACTCCAGACCTGAATGTCTACTGTCTTCAAGATATTTTCACCTGGTTGCCCTCTAGGGGTTGTGACTCCATGGGTCTTCCTCAGAATCCAATTCCTTCTCCTGTCGCATCCTACTCAGGGACTGACATCTATCTTGTAACTCAGGCCAGAAACACTTGTCTCAGTTTTGACTCTTTCCTTTTTTTCCTGATAAATCTGGGAAATGGCCAGTCTTGTTAGAAAAATTGTAAAACACACACACACACACACACACCCCTTTCCAATGAGATATTGAGAGTCAGACAGTCAGCTCTTAGCTGAATTAACCATTTAATTTTTCTCTTAAACTCATCTTGTCCCCTGCAAATTATTTTTGACATTGCAAACAGTGATCTCTTTCAATAAAAAAATGAAACCATGACTTGTCTACATTGCAAATCTGGTTGTGTAACTACTCTACTTAGAATTTGTAATTCAACACAGTAGCCTCAAGAGCTAAGTGAAAATTCTCGCAGCTCTAAGGCTGGCCATGAAGAGACCCCTGCTTACGACACTAGCTTCATGCTTTCTCCAAGTTCCAGCCCTACCAAACCACTTAGGGTGCTCTCAATACTCTGAGCACTCTCTTCTGCCTCCAACCCTTTGCAGACACTCTTACTCCTGTTTAACTGTCTGTTCAGCCTCAGCTCGGATTTCAGATCTTCGAAGGTTTTGTTGGACCCTCCTCAGTCCCACACCTCTGCCAAGACTGGGTCAGTGGGTCCGTGTCTGACCTACAGCTTCTGTAACCACCTATGTTTCCTCATGTCATGTGAGGCATTACCTATATTACAAATGTCCGTTTCTTACTCTGTATCACTTAGTAAATAATGAAAAACTTCACATAGAGATGGCCCCAAACCCAGCAATTCCTAGCATACAGTAGGCATTTAGGAAGTGTTTGTTACATGATTGATTAAATGAGTGAGTGAATGAATGAATCTCATTGCCCCATACCCTCAAGTTGAAATCAATATTCCAAGACAAGCCCATGTTCCAGTCAAAGGAACTGAAGACCGTGAGGAGTCAGAAACCCAGAGGAACAACAATCTTCTTCTCACTCACAACCACAATCTTGGTCGGTACCCTTATTGAGGAAAATACCTGTTCGCCGATGCCAAACTGCTGTGTGGACAGTAAAATCTGATTCCCAAGTGCCATACTGGGATCTTTCCCCAGTATGTCTGGACCTGCAGCACCAGAGGTCTGTGTGCAATGAATAGAAGACAATCAGTGAGTCTCCCTGTCAGAAAGACTATTTCCAATAAAGACTAGAAAGAGTAAGTGGGTATTTCTTTCCTTCCTTCCTCCCCTCTTTCTTTCATTCTTTCCTTCCTTTCTTCACAGAGTTAGGGTTTAAACACACAAACGTACATGCACACACAAACAGCCACACTTACAAACGACCACTGCATCTTGTCAGAGCAGCAGGGCAAGTACACAAGACAGGTGGTGTTTCACAGATCTCTAACGTGATCTCTCGGTTGCATTAAATATTTATCAGCTGGTGTCTTTCCACTGAGTACTTAGGTATATTTAATTTTTTTAGTGTTATTTTCTGTCTGGAATTAATATAATGGCCTTGGCTAAAGATAAAAAGGATTTATAATGCAGATGAAGACAGCAGAGCATCCTGGAAGCACCTACCCTCAACTCACCGTATTGATGTAAGATTAGAAAAGTGCACCTACACGCAAACATTCTGAGCATCTGTCTCTTTCACTTTGCATCAGGGGAAAGAAGAAGATATGGAAGAAAGAGTTGGTAATTGTGGTATAAATTCTTTGGTCTTAAGGGCTATTTCACCCCAAAAGAGAAAAGGTATTAGCCTTAGGCCAGTCTGACTAGGGGAACTTCAAGTTTATTGACACTGCTAACTGGAAGAAGGCCTGGGAAGGGCTTGAGAGGGTGCCTGGCTCCTCATTTTCCTAGGGCAGCTGTAGCCCCTAAATATGGCACTGATAATAAGATGATATACTTTCAGTCAACAGCAAGTGTAGTTTTCCTCACCTCCCCCCAGCTATTAAAGCTGTATTCAGTGGGAGACACATAGTAATTTGTTGAAAATCACTATTTGCTAAGAAACTCTCACAAAACCCCAAGAGCCCATTATATTAACAGAAGTGACAAGAAAATAAATGTTTTTGACAAGGAAGTGCTCCTATCCAGGGAAGATGGCTACAACATTGGTGATTATTCAGCGAATCAAACTTATTTAAACACACTGTCTCTGATACTTAATAAATGTTATAGTGTGGCTTTTTGTGGCTAATAAAACTTGTTTTACATTCCACCCCGTGTCTTCTATGATTCGCCTCCCTGAGCTCACTTAAAGTGCATTAAGAAGCAGCAAGCAAGATCAGGACGATTTGCTGCAAAACTTAAATAATTCATTTATGCACCACTGCTTTCAGACTGTTTTTACAAATGCTGTAATGAGACAAGCTGTGAAATGTTTTACATGGGGAAAAAGGCAGGGAAATCACTGAAAGAAAACCCCCTTTCCATGCCATATTTCCTTGAGGTTCAGGACTAAAACAGGGAAAGCATGTCTTGGAAAAACATTTGTGCTACTTACCCACTTCCCATGCATATGACATCAACTAGATCTCATTTATACTTTTCCATTAACTAGAATTAAAGACATGTCATATATAAGAGACTTGATTCCTGAGTTAATTTATAAAATTGATCTATGTCTAATCACATTCCCAAAAAGATACTTGTGCTGCAAGATGTTACAAAATTATTTCAAAGTTTATCTGAATAAATAACTGGGCAAGAATAGCCAACAAATACTAAATGATGTGCACTTGAACTGTTAGACAATAAAGTGTATTATAGGTATGACTCTGTGGCTCAGTCAGTTAAGCATCTGCCTTTGGCTCAGGTCATGATCTCAGGGTCCTGGGATCGAGTCCTACATCTCCCTGCTCAGCAGGGAGCCTGCTTCTCTCTCTGCCTGCAGCTCCCCCTGCTTATGCTCTCTCTATCTCTCTCAAACAAATAGAATCTTAAAAAAAAAAAAAGGCGTGTTATTAAAGCCACAGTAGTTAAATAAGTGTGGCACTAACCATGGAATAAATAGGCAATCAATAGAACAATCTAAAAAGAACTAGGTGAAATAGGTAAAAACAGTCTAGAAACAAGTGAAGAATATTTATGTATTCAATATACAATAAAAGCAGCACTGCAAACAAATGAGAGAAGAATATATATTTTTTAAAAAGATTCAAAAATAGTTATTTGAAAAAGAGATTGTATTCAAGGAATTTACCAACTGAAATTCCAAATAAAGGGATGACTTAAATATCAAAAGTGAGATTTAAAAGATCCATGAAAGATTTATAAAAGATTTAGAAAAAAAATTAAACATTTATATAATTTTGGAGAGGGGAAGATCATTCTAAGCGTAACACAGAGATAAACTGCAAATAAAGAGATTATTATATTTTATTAATGAAAAATATGAAAATAGGCACCTGTATGTAAAAATGCTATTAACATAAAAGATAAAAACCGAATTAGAAAAAAAATAAGTTTATAGAGCATGGGATTACTATTACATAGATTTTCTATAAATCAAAAAGAATGAAATTTTTTTGAAAATGAGTAAAGAATATGATTAGATAAGACAGAAATGATGAGATATATAAAATAACAAGACTATTTATTTACATTGAAGTATAGTTGACACGTTACATTAGTTTCAAGTGTACAACATAGTGATTTAACAAGTCTATACATTATGCTATGCTCACTGTAAGTGTAGCTACCATCTGTCACCATACATCACTATTACAGTATCATTGACTATATTGCTTATGCTGTGCTTTTTATCCCTGTGACTTATTCATTTCATAGCCAGGAGCCTGTATTTCCCACTTTCTTTCACCTCTTTTTGCCCATTCTCCTATCCCCTCCCCTCTGGCAACCACCAGTTTGTTCTTTATTTATGTGTCTGTTTCTGTTCTGTTTGTTTTGCTTTTTAGATTCCACATATAAGTGAAATCATACGGTATTTGTCTTTGATTTATTTTACTTAATACCCTCTAAGTCCATCCATGCTGTCACAAATGGTGAGATCTCATTCTTTTTTATGGCTGAGTACTATCCCAATGTATGTACACACCACATCTTCTTTATCCATTCATGTATTGGCAGACATTTAGGCTGCGTCCATATCTTGACTATTTTAAATAATGCTGCAGTAAACATAGGGTGCATGTATCTTTTCAAGTTACCATTTTTGTTTTCTTTGAGTAAATACCCAGTAGTGGAATTACTGGATTGTATGGTATTTCTATTTTTAATTTTTTGAGGAAACTCCATACTGTATTCCACAGTGGCTGAACCAGTTTGCATTCCTACCAGCAGTTCATGAGGGTCCTTTTTTTCTACATCCTCACCAACACTTGATGTTTTTTGTGTTTTTGATACTAGTCATTCTGACAGGTATAAGGTGATATCTCATTGTGGTTTTGATTTGCATTTCCCTGATGACTAGTGATATTGAGCATCTTTTCATGTGTTTGTTGGCCATCTTTATGTCTTCTTTGGAAAAATGTCTGTTCAGGTCCTCTGCCCATTATTAATAAGATTATTTATCTTTCTGGTGTTCAGTTGTATAATTTCTTTATATACTTTAGATATTAATTCCTTATTTGATATATCATTTGTAAACATCCTCTCTGATTCCCAGGTTGCCTTGTTTTGTTGATGATTTCATTTTCTGTGCAAAAGCTTTTCATTTTGGTGTAGTCCCAATAGTTTATTTTTGCTTTTGTTTCCCTTGCCTCAGGAGGCATATCTAGAAAAATGTTGCTAATGGTAATGTCAAAGATATTACTGCCTATGCTTTATTCTAGGAGTTTTATAGTTTGAAGTCCTACATTTAGATCTTTAATTTATTTTGAGTTTACTTTTGTGTATTGTGTAAGAAAGTGGTCCAGTTTCATTCTTTGGCATGTAGATATCCAGTTTTCCCAGCACTGTTTATTAGAGAGACTATCATTTTCCCATTGTATATTCTTATCTCTTTTGTCATAGATTAATTGACCATATGAGCATGGGTTTATTTTTGGGCTTTCTATTCTCTTCCATTAGTCTATGTGTTTGTTTTTTGGGCCTGTACCATACTGTTTTGATTACTACAGCTTTGTAGTATATCTTGAAATCTGGGACTGTGATACCTCCAGCTTTGTTCTTTCTCAAGATTGCTTTGGCTAGTCAGGATCTTATTTTTTTTTAAATTTTTTTATTGTTATGTTAATCACCATACATTACATCATTAGTTTTAGATGTAGTGTTCCATGATTCATTGTTTGTGCATAACACCCAGTGCTCCATGCAGAATGTGCCCTCTTTAATACCCATCACCAGGCTAACCCATCCTCCCACCCCCCTCCCCTCTAGAACCCTCAGTTTGTTTTTCAGAGTCCATCGTCTCTCATAGTTTGTCTCCCCCTCTGATTTCCCCCCCTTCATTCTTCTGCTCCTGCTATCTTCTTCT
>NC_138378.1:73454735-73546023 GCF_054177405.1 Leptonychotes weddellii | reverse complement strand
CACGTCATTGCAAATGGCAAGATCTCATTCCTTTTGATGGCTGCATAATATTCCATTGTATATATATACCACATCTTTTTTATCCATTCATCTGTCGATGGACATCTTGGCTCTTTCCACAGTTTGGCTACTGTGGACATTGCTAGTCAGGATCTTTTGTGGTAACATACAAACTTAGTATTATTTGTTCTAGTTCTATGAAAAAATGCTATTGGAATTTTGATAGGGATACACTGAGTCTGTAGATTACTTTGGGTAGTATGGACATTTTAACAATATTAACTCTTACAATCTGTGAGCGTGGAAAATCTTTCCATTTGTTTAAAGACAACCATTTGTTTGTTTATTTTCTCATCACAACAACAAGGATAAAAGATTAAGTCCTAATGTTGGTGAGGGTATGGGAAAGCAGTCACCCTCCTAAACTTCTGATGAAAGTGTTAGTTAGTTCAATATATTCTCAAATGATTGTCTCAAAATATTTTTAAAAATTCATCTTTTGAACCAGAAATTTCTCTTCTAGGAATTTATATAAGGAAACAACCAGAGACATTTACAAAGATGTAGTATAGGAAAGTTTATTACAAGGTTATTCGTAATAGTAAAAACTTGAGGAAAACAAAATATTCTCAAAGCAGAGTACTTACATATTGTGGACTCCTATGTAGCTATTAATAAAAATTTTTGCAAGAAATATTTACATAAGGAAACAGTCATGACATTTTGAAGCAAAAGGCAAGCAACAAAGCAGCATGTAAAATATACTAGTAATCTGTTTAAAACATATATATGAATACACAGGCACATACACATACAATCCTGAAACAGATCAAATATATCAGGACACAGAAAGAATGAAAGTAAAATAAGGAGACTTACTAACCAAAATAAATCTGACATAGCTGTATTAATATTGGTCAAGTTAGTTTTTAAGGAGAAAGAATCACTAGAGGAAGGAAGGAAGGAAGGAAGGCAGGCAGGAAGGAAGTCACTATCTCTAGATAACGTCCAAAGCATCGGGAAGCTTAAACAATTCTTAACTTGTATTCACTTAATAACAAAATTTCAAAACCTGGTGGGAGGTTTATAATGTATGACTCAGTAAATGATCCATAAGGAAACAAAATAATAAATATATAGACTATTTCAGAATATAGTTAACAAGCTTATTCTAATAGGCATAAATAGAAAAGTTCCTCTTCTTCTCCACTACCCCTAACTGGAAAATTACATGAATTCCAAGCACACTGTGATATTTATGAAAATTGATCATTTGTTGGCTTTTAAAGCAAGTCTAAATAATTTTCAAAGGGCAGGTATCATAGACAACACATTCTCTGCAGACAGTGTAATTCATTTATGTACCAATAAAAATATCACTTTGGAATATCTATACACTTGTAAATTAAGAAAAAATATTTTTATGTGATTTATAAGTAAAAGAAAAATTACAATAGGAATCAGAAGTACTCAAAACTGAATAATAAGAAAATACTACTCATCAAAAGGAATAGAATGCAGCTAAAACAATATTTAAAGGAAAATGTGTGACCTTAATGCATTCACTAGAAAAGAAGAAAGACTGGAAATATAGGAGCTAAACATGCAACTTTAAAAGTTAGAACCCAAACAGAATAGACCCAAACAAAGTATAACAGTGACAAAAATATGAAGTCAGAAATGAAAAAAACTGGAAAACATAGTCAACAAGGGTTAAAAAATTAATTAAAAAATAATAAATTTGGGGCACCTGGGTGGCTCAGTTGGTTAAGCGACTGCCTTCGGCTCAGGTCATGGTCCCGGAGTCCTGGGATCGAGTTCCACATCGGGCTCCCTGCTCAGTGGGTAGTCTGCTTCTCCCTCTGACCCTCTCCCCTCTCATGCTGTTTCTCTCTCTCAAATAAATAAATAAATAAAATCTTTAAAAAATAATAATAATAAATTTGATCAACCTCAGGAAAGAATGATTAGAAAAAAAGATGGAACAGTGATCTTGAAAGATAGAAAAAAAATGTTAAGAACAACTTCACTCCAGTAAATTTTTAATTTTAGTTAAAATTAACAAATCTGAAGAAAATTATCAATATTAAAGCTATCTCAAGAAAAAAATTAAATGATCTTGTAATCTTTAAGGGAAATGATATAATAGCTAAAATCTTCCCATGATAAAAAGAGTAGATTTATTTTAAGGAACAGATAATTATGAATGTCACATAAATTCCTTCAGAAAACAGAAAATGAGGAAATGTTCCCCAACTATTCTCATGAGGCTACTGCAATAAGATACAAAATTACAAAAATTACAAAACTATAGGCCAATATCACTCATGAACCTAGATGCAAAAATCCTAAATAAATGTATTAGCAAACATAACCTAGAAATGTATAAAAATAACCAAGTTGGTTGGCACAGTTAGGCAAGGTGAGTTTAAAATTGAAAAATACCAATAGTGTAATTTACTACATTAACATATTACAGAAGACAAACCATATAACCACCTTAATAGGAAGCACAAATAGTGTTTGATAAATCCAACATTCATTCATTCATTAAAAAAAAAAAAACTCTTGATAAACTAGGAATAGAAGGGAATTTCCCTATTCTGATGATGGGTCCTTATGAAGCAAACCTCATTTTAGTGGTGTGAAATTAAGAACATTACTTTTAAAATAAGAAACCTGACAAAAATGCCTTCTATCTTCACTTTTGCTCACCAATGTAGTTACAATTTCAGCTAGCACAGTAAGACAAGAAAAAGACAAAATTAACAATGATTGCAAAAAAAGAAAACTTCCATTATTTATAGGTAATAGTGTTGCTTATATGAAATACCAAAAGAATCTTGAGGAAAACTATTAGAATTAACCCCTGAATGTATAAAGTCTGCTAAGTATATAATCAAGAAACAAATTAAATGTAGTTCAATACACTGACCGTACACTTTTAGAAAAAAATAATTTAAAGAATGTACACCATATATAATCACAAATAAAAAGGCATCTAGGAATAGTTTTTAAAAATATATACAAGACTTTTGATGAAGAAAATTATGAATTTTTATTGAAATTCATAAGACAATAAGAAAAACCTAAATAGATATAGAAAATTACCATATTCATAGATAGAAAGTCAATATTATAGACATCAAATCTTCACAAATTCATGTCAAGATTTGATGTTATCTTTACCAAAATTCTAGAATCTGTGTGTAGTGTCTGTGTGTGTGTGTGTGTGTGTGTATAATTTGACAGGACAATTCTAGAGCAAAGTGTAAAGAACAGCCAAGAAAATACTGAATAAAATATTAACAAGGTGTGGGAGGGCAGGGAGAGGAGAATTTAACTTGCTAAATGTCAGGACTTATTTAGAAGAATAGGGGGTGAGAAACAGTCTCACTTATACAAGGCAACTTGACATAGGACAGAGCTAAGTAAGACTGAAGAGGAATGATGGATGCAAGGGCTGGCAGATAATTCACATAATATATAGAAACAATCCAAATGGATTATGGACTTAAAAGTAAAAGGTAAAATTTTTAAACTATTGGAGAAGACATACAGGAGAATATTCTTATGATGTTAGAGTCAGGAATGTTTTTAAAACAAGACCAAATAAAAAGCATACTTAAAAAAAAAAAGACTATGTTAAAGTAAGACTTCTGCTCATCCAAACAACAACTACACACACACACACACACACACACCCTACAGAAGGACTAAAGACAAGCACAAACTGGAAGCAGATGTCTACTACACATGTAACCATCAAAGTCTTACCTAGGATGTAAGGCGGTCTTTGGGGAAGAGGAGAATGGGGAAGAGGAGGAGGGGAAGGAAGGGGAAGAGAAGGAAACAACTAAAAGACAAATGGTCAAAAGCCATGAGCAGGCATTTCACACACACACACAAGTAAACCCAACAAATAAAGAATATTCAATCTCCTTATTAATCCAGAGAATGGAAATTAAAATAAAATATCTGGTTAACGTTTCATATTTGCTAGATTATCAGGTATGTGAAAGTATGATAGTACTAAGTGTTGGTGAAACTGTGAAGCTGTAGGAACTCTTAAACAACCATGCTGGTCTAAGCCATTTCCACTTTTACCCTGGATAAATTATTGCATGTGTGTATCAGGAGACACGTACTATAATAGACATAGTAGCCTTATTCATAATAACACAAGTTGAATGACCCAAATGTCTAACAGCAGTAGCATAGACCAATAAATTATAATATACTCATATAAAAAAAAACACCATGCAGTGATAAAAGGGAACGAAGCCCAGCTACATGATACAATGTGGTAGTTCTTAATATCACAGTTTTTAATGAGTGGAAAGAGGGAAGTCAAGAATACACGAGGAATCTCTATATTCAAAGAAAGTAAAACAACAGGAAAATGAAATAATGTATTGCTTGAAGACATGCACATATATGATAAAATATAAAGAAAAGCAATGAATGATGAACATGAAATTCAGTATATTTGCTTCCTGGAGTTTGGAAGTTTGATGTGGTCAGGAAAGAGCACATGGGGGCTTTGAAAATACAGGACAAACTATGAAACTGGAAAATGTGTTTTAAACTGCATAAACTCCTGCATGCATGATATATTTTATAATTTCTTAATTCAGAAAAACTTCTGAGATGTAATGGTGAGTTGATAGGTGATTTTAAAGACTTTTCTATTTTGCATATTTCTAATTATGTCAACAATGAACACAACATACTTGTGTTGTAAATTTTAAAACATTTGTGGAATGAGACATAGTTTTTAAAAAATCTGCATTAATGGACATGTCTAGTCAGCTCAGCAACTTTAGTACCTAGTTGATCTCACATCAAAAGGGTTATCCATGTGATGACAATCTGTTCATGCACGGGCCAAGGAATTCTGCAACAACTTTTTTCACTAGTAGATACAAATACAGAAATGTTAATGCGTACAAAGAACTTATAAACAGTATTACTTTTCATCTAAAGAGAGAAAATTTTTCCAAAATTTTACTTAGATATCTAAGACCAGTTTTAAAAGTTCAATACTTCTAAAAAGTACTTTTAATTTAATTTTTATCTGTTTTATTGACCTATCCATATAATAATATAGCCACAATCAAAGAACATTTTAAAAATAGATAAAAGAGAAACTGGCACCTAGTTGTTTTCCCTTTCAACACAGATATTCCTCAGAATAGATACTTTCCTTTCAAAGTTTTAAGTCTAGTGAAGATTCATGTCCCTATTCTTCTTTTTGAAGTCTTAATATTATATCAAAAACCTATGTTGATATTGCTTTAAAAATCCCCCAAATTATTTTAAAAGATGTAAAATATTCTATTGAGTGGGCCTACCATAATTTACTTAATAATATTCCTATCATTCTTTGGTTTCAAGGCTTCCAAAGAAGTTTACAAAAACCAGTTTAATCCATAATCCTTGAAATTACCAATGTTCCCATAGTGTCCAAGTGCTAGAAATACTGCCTGGCCCAATACTTCCTCCACCTCTGTTGCATCCTGAGCCACCACTCGGAGTTCTCAGAGTTGTGACGGTACAGCACCCCAGGAGCTTGTGACTAACAATGGGGTTCTTCATTCTGTCTCCACAATGAGTCCCAGAAACCCAACCTGAGGGCCTTCTCTCTACCACTACTTCTGAACCAACTGTCTTTATTTAGGATTTCCCCCAAGGCAGAGCCAGAGACAAGGACTTGGCATGGGGGAGTAGAGAGCATGAGATAGGAGCATTGGGCTGTGGATGGCACAGATGGGGGCAAGAAATGTGATTTGGCCCTGGACTTCTGAGAATAATAGAGGATACCTCCAGAATTGGAGGGATAGGAGGCTTGGTCCCTTATCTGCTGGCTTCCATCTCCCATTGGCTGAGGTTTTCCTCTGGAAGTATAAACCTTCCCCCGACCATTGGGCTGTGCTCTGTATTGGCCAAGCATGTAGCTTTAGAGAAGACTAAGGCAGAAAGACAAATGGTTCATTCTGGGAAGGGAGATTGGCAATTCAAGGAAGGCGGCTCTCACAGAGCATTCCAGTGCAGATGAAGCTGCAATCAGAGTAGGGCTGAGGGAGTATGATGCTGGACTTCAAAGGTGCCTGCTATACTAATACTAAAGAACTTGAACTTTCCTCTTCTTGGATAATAGAATCTATTAAAAAGTTTAGTAAGTGAGGCTCTGTTTTGTATAGCTGCTTAGAAATACTTTGTAATACTTTGTAAGAAATAATTAAGAAAGAAATTATGGGAAATAGAGAAGGAGCTTAGTTTGGAACATTGTGATTTAAGATTTCTGTGAGACATCATCAAACTGCAGATATTCATTTGGAAGATGAAAATATTGTTTCAGTTCAGGGGGAAGGCCTTAATTAAGAAAAATCCCCCCCTTCAAAATGAAGGGAGGGAAATCAGAAGGGGAGATGAACCATGAGAGACTATGGACTCTGGGAAACTGAGGTTTCTGGTGGGGGGAGGGACGGGTTATCCTGGTGATGGGTATTAAAGAGGGCACGTATTGAATGGAGCACTGGGTGTTACATGCAAACAATGAATCATGGAACACTACATCAAAAATTAATGATGTAATGTATGGTGGTTAACATAACATAATAAAATAAAATTAAAAAAAAAAGGAAAAATCCCAGTGGCAGCTGAAGCCATGGGAGAGAAGATGAGATCATTTGGCCAAACAAATGGAATGAAACAAGAAAGCAATGACAGGAAGCAGCTGAGATGTCCTTCAACAGATGAATAGATAAAGAAGATGTGGTTCATATACACAATGGAACATTACTCAGCCATCAAAAAAGATGAATACCTATCATTTACATCAACATGGATGGAACTGGATGGTATTATGCTAAGTGAAATAAGTCAATCAGAGAAAGACAATTATCATATGGTTTCACTTATATGTGGAATATAAGGAATAGTGCAGAGGGCAATAGGGGAAGGGAAGGAAAACTGAATGGGAAGAAATCAGAGAGGGAGACAAACCATGAGAGACTCTTGACTCCAGGAAACAAACTGAGGGTTGTGGAAAGGAGGGGAGTGGGGGGGATGGGGTAACTGGGTGATGGGCATTAAGGAGTGCATGTGATGTGATGACCACTGGGTGTTATACGCAATTAATGCATCATTGAATATTATATCAAAAACTAATGATGTACTATGGGTTGGTTAATTGAAATTAAAAAAAAAAAGAAGGCAACGACAGAGCTCTCTAGAAAACCAGTTTAAAGGGTGAGCAGAGGAAGAAGAGTCAACAAAAGAGATGGGCAGAAATAATAAGAAGGTAGGAAAATAACAAGGGAAAAAAGGTTCAAGACCTAGAAGCAGAGATTTTTATGAAAACGGTAGCCAACAGTATCAAATGCTGAAAAGAGGCTTTGATGATGAGAACTGAAAAGAATCCATTAAATTTTACATCTGAGGGGTAATTGACAGCTTGGCTAAAAATAACTTTAGGAGAGTGGCCTGGATAAAAGCCCATGGGGACACCAATGAAGTATAAATTTGAAATAGGGAAACACTAGCTCTAGTTGCATTAAGGCTGAGAGATGAACCAGGAGGTTGTGGGAGTCCAGACAATGAATTAAGAAAACATAAAAAAAGAAAAAATTAAGAAAACCTACACTAAGATGTTGACAGTGGGAAAGCATGGATTGTCAGGTTTTGAGGGACATATCTGAGGTAGGAACAAAATGATTTGATAAGTGACTAGATTGTAGGTCATAAGGCTGAAGAGAGCCAAGGAGAGAGACAAGTTGAAGGTCTTTGAGGTTTCCATCTAGTTTGGGAGATTAGGAAATAGATGAGGCATTAAACAGAATTTTGAATATGTGAAATGGAACAGTTTTGGGGAAAACATAATGAATTCCATCTGGCCCATGAAGTGTGTGAGATGGCTGATGTGTAATATTCTATTAGAAATATCTAGAAGGCACTTGGATTTATGGATCTTGAACTTATGAGAGAGATAAAGATGAAAATATAGATTTATGATTTATCTACATATAGAAAGATAAAGTTATATGACCAAAATAGTATATAAGGCTCTCTACCCAAGAAAATCTTTAGAGCTAAAACAAGAGATTACAAGAGAAAGAATCCAGGTATGAAACCTGATGGTAAAGGAATTAGGAGATACAATGAAGAAAATAAAGAACCCATTTGGGGTACCTGGGTAGCTCAGTCTGTTAAGTGTCTGCCTTCAGCTCAGGTCATGATCCCAGGGTCCTGGGATTGAGCCCTGCATCTGGCGCTCTCTCTCTCTCTCTCTCAAATAAATAAAATCTTAAAAAAAATAAAGAACCCAATTTCTTTTTTTAAAGATGTATTTATTTATTTGAGAGAGAGAGAATGTGAGTGAGGGGAGGGGCAGGGAGAGAGGGAGAAGCAGACTCCCCACTGAGCAGGGAGCCCAATGTGAGGATCAATCCCAGGACCCTGAGATCATGACCTGAGCCGAGACCAAGAGTCTGTCACTTAACTGACAGCCACCCAGGCACCCTAAGAACCCAATTTCTTATAAAAGACAAGTTTCTGTTCTTACACAGATAAAGACCTAAAAATCTGTCTTCTTTCAAAGTAGGATGGAAATATTTGCAAGGAAAGTAGAAAATCTCTGGCTTGAAAGTATTCCTACAGATCCCAAATCCATAGCTATAAATGAACTGCAAGATAGGGCCAGACTTGTGTTTTGTAAACAAGAAATGGTTCACAGACAGAAAACTTGGATTTGGCTCTAAAATTAAAATTCATGGAGTTTGATAAATCACATTCTTCCCCCCCCCCCATTCCATGATATCTGGCTTTCTTTCCTTTTTTTTTCTTTCAAGATTTTATTTAAATTCAAGTTAGTTCACATATAGTGTAGTATTAGTTTCAGGGGTAGAATTTAGTGGTTCATTAGTTGCATATAACACCCGTGCTCATTACATCAAGTACCCTCCTTAGTGCCCATCACCCAGTTACCCCATCCTCCCACCTGCCTCCCCTCCAGCAACCCTGTTTGTTCCCTATATTTGAGAACTCTTTTAGTTTGCCTCCCTCTCTGTCTTTATCTTATTTTATTTTTCCTTCCCTTCCCCTATGTTCATCTGTTCTGTTTCTTAAATTCCACATGAGTGAAATTATATTTAGTATTTGTCTTTCTCTGACTTACTGATTTATTTCACTTAGCATAATGCATTCTAGTTCCATCCACATTGTTGCAAATGGCAAGCTTTCATTCTTTTTGATGGCTGAGTAATATTCTCTGTGTGTGTGTGTGTGTGTGTGTGTGTATCTATGTGTAGATCTATGTATATATAAATATATACATACCACATCTTTTTTTATCCATTCATCAGTTGATAGGCTTTTGGGCTCTTTCCACGTTTTGGCTATAGTGGACATTGTTGCTATAAATATTGGGGTGCATGTGTCCCTTCAAATCACTATTTTTTGTGTCCTTTGGATAAATACCTAGTAGTGCAGTCTCTGCTTTTCTATGTTGCCTTTGATTAGAGCGTTACCCTAAATGATTTTTACATCCCACCTCACCTATGCTACCTCTCTTGAGCCCTTAGATCATTTTTATTAGCTCTTCATTAAAACAGATTAGAATGTGATTTTCTGGTTCTCCTCTTATAGAGGAAACTAGCCTAATTGAATCAGGCACTTGATCCATTGTGATGGAGCTTACATTCTTTTGCTAAGGCTGCCAGAACAAAATACCATAGAGGGCGTGGCTTAAACATCAGAAATACATCTTCTCACAGTTTTAGAGTCTAGATGTCCATAATCAAATTCCAGCAGAGTTGGTTTCTGGTGAGAGCTCTCTTCCTGGTTTATAGACAGCTGCCTTCTAGCTTTGTCTTCATATGGCCTTTCCTCTGTGGTGCATGGAGGGTGAGGGAGACAGGGAAAGAGGGAGAGAAAGAGGGGGGAAGGGAGGAAGGGAGAAAGAGATGATGGAATGACTGGTGTCTTTTCTTATAAGGACAATAATTACATCAGATTGGGACCCCACCTTCATGGCCTCATTTAACCTAATTACCTCCTAAGAGTCTTCTCTCCAAATACAGTCACATTGGGACTTAGGGCTTCAACATATGAATTTGGGGGAGGATACAATTCATTCCTTAGGAAGGCTTATCTTGCTGAGATAGTTCAAGAGGCACAATAATCCAGAGCCAAGAGGCTGTGGATCTTGAGTACCTGTTTAAACTGTTAAAAGGATTCTAGAGAATCCCATGAGAATGGAAGATTGCTGGTTGAGTTAGTTGAAATTTAAGAGTTGGCCTTTGTAAACACTTGAAAATGACAATAACTCTTTTCTAGTTAATGTGAATAATAATTTTTTATTAATAATATAAATAATGAACTTGTACTGTAAATTTATGTAGGGCTGAGCATCTCTCAATCATGACAAATGCTAAATAACATAGAACCATTGTAACTAATATTTACATGAAAGGATGCAGGAGTAACAGTACCATAAAATCACTTGAAAATTGGGCATGTCAGAGTGTGGAGGATTATCTGGGCATGTTCTTGGAGCTTATGGCTCATCCCAGAGAGGATCCCAGAAAACCATACAATAACTCCTTGGACACCCTATCATTGGGAAGGTGAAGGCCATTGGACTAAAAGGGCTGATATTGACCATAGCTATATTGGCCACAGCCACAGTCCTGGCCTTGTCACTTGAATTTTGTCCCAACTCCACAGAAAGCTGAAAGATAGAAATAATGAAAGGCACTTGCCTCTAGGAGTACTAAGAGGCTGGGGGGAGGGGCCGGGCCCATAGCTCTCCTTTGGTGCTTCAACAAGAAAGATGAAAATGTCAGTGGGAAGAGGATTCTCTCTTTGCCTCCACACAGCGGATACAGAGGTGTGATAGTCTGGTGTGATTATACTAGTGTTGCTGAAGTTATGAGAGAAACACAGGAAAGTATCCACAATCCACAGCCACCAGTGGCAGGCAGTGGCAGAGACCAGGAGTGATGAGGGACAGCAGCTAAGGGAGCCCATTGAAGTCTTTGGCGATACTCAAGAGAGCCCAGAAACCCTTGGAACCTAAGAGAAGAATCAATATAGCCGATGTTTTTACTGTTGCCCCAGTGGGCTATACATGCCTTTGATTACTGCTACTATAGATGTAATTTTCAGCTTTCTTCCTTAGGATGGTGAGGACAGGGATCTAAGTATGCAGTTGCTTGTGGGTCTTCATATAACTGACTGCAATGTTGGTGCTGGTCCCAGAGCATCATTCTCAAGAGTTAACTGTCCATCTAAAGTGCCTAAAAAGTGTGCCGCCTAGACACAGCAGGCAGATGGGACAAGATAACCCTTGGGTAGCCTCAGCTAATGAGTGGTGGGTAGGCTGTGACTCTCGAAGGCCACAGAAAGAGGTGTGATTCAGCAGCTGGAGCACGAAAGGGTCTTCCTATTCATATGAATTCAATGGTCTTACACACTCAGTCCCCCTAAACACACATGCGCGCCCACACACACACAGAGTTTATTCTTCCCCTTACTGCATCTCCCACCTACTCACTCACCCCTGAGAGACACACACAGCTGCAATTGTAAATCATCTTTATTCTTTCAAAGTTAACTTAGATTTTCACTCTAACCTTACTTCACTCAGAAGTTTATGTTAGGGTAAGGAGAAATCCTCACACGCATTGGAGAATGGTCAAGGAAGGAAGAAAACTGGGTCACAATATTATGTGTTCCAGTCCTAAAACCTCACTCCCACCCTCCCTACTCCCATGGAAGGATACACTTTCATGCCGATAAAACCTTGACTAATCCTTCTAAGTGAGGATTCGAATTGGTTTCCAGTGTAGGAGAAGAGTTAATGCCTGTGGGTTCATTTTGACCATGAGAGGGAGAATGCAATAGAAAATAAACATATCGACATTTCTCCGTGCACTAGGCTAAAAATGGTCGTGACCGAAGCCCAGCCTGAAAGCTGTATCAGCTGCTTTACCTCAACTTTTTGCCCTTTTCCCAACATGCACGTATTTATAACCTGGGTTTCCCAAACAGATTATTCTGTATTTCCGCCATCTGGTTTATGGATTTTTTTTTTTTTTTTTTTTGACATGCTACAGGCTGCCAAATGGTAAAGCTAGTAAGATTCTTGTTTGAGGAAAAGCAACTCTGGCAGAGTGTTGTAAAATAACAGCACATTAGCTACTTGGAAGCGGTAGCACAGTGCCAGAGACTTCAAGAACGCAGGAAGGCTTTGAGAGGCTTTAATCAGGATGCAATCGGACTGCATTAAAAGTTTTGGCAGAATATTGAAATGTTTTCTTCCATAAGTAAGGAGAGACTCTTACCAAAAGAGTACAGGTAAAATGTTGTTTTAATTTTGCCTTCATTTTATGACTGTCTTCCCTGTAGAAAAATGGTGTGGCTTCATTTATGCAGAGACCTAGCTCTTGTTTTTGTTGCTTCCATTTCTATCATGAAACAGAATCAAGACAATGGTAAAACAGGCCTCCCTTGTTCAATGGAAGGTCCCATAAAGTTCATGTAACAGCAACATTTTTGTTAAGTGAATCCTATTACACTGTTCAATTCTATTATAAATGTCAGATTCAGTCTACGGGAAAGCAGCTGGCCCTGAATAAAATGAAATCACAGGTCAGAATGTGGAAAATGTCCTCAAAACTCTTATTTAAAGGAACAAATCGTATCTGTCAGAAAAATGTTGCCATTCAAGATATGGTTAAAAGTATTCTATGCTCAAATAATAACAACATAAGAAATAAAAATACAGGTGTGGGAAATCCTGGAGGCATCATCTTCTGCCTCATCCTGGTTTATACACTTCAGCTAATATTAAAGCAATTCCTACTGATCTGAACGTTTTGGCAGGATGTTTAATTTTTTTTTAATCGTCATCAATGACCTTAAAGTTTCCGATTTGATATTCTAGGTAACTGTAGGGGGGAGGTGGGGATGAGTTGGAGTGTACCTTTTCTGGACTTTCACAGTAGTCTTTCTGGATAGGTTTATCTGTATCCTTACACTTGGGGTCAAAGAGAACAGTGTCAAATGCAATACCCAAGGTATGCATTTCTTGTTTCAGTGGGGAGTTGTGCGCTAGTGTTTACAGAAACATTTAACAAATGGCTTTGTGGCATTAATTGGACAATGGTCATGCATTTCATGACTGTTCTGGTCATCAGTTTGCTTCATGTAGCTGATAGCATTTTTCTTATTTAGGGCTGTTGGTATATCAATTGGTGTTTTTGGAGTTTAGAAAAATTTTGAACACTAACTAGATGGATTTATTCATTCACTCCTCCATTTATTCATTAATACAGACATCAGACACAAGTTTACTGCCCTAAAGATGCCCATAGGGCCAGGAGGAGATTTTAGTGTCCCTACAATGTTAAGCACAGAATGCGTGGTCTGTCGTTTAACCACCACTCCTTAAAATACAGGAATTTTATCCCTACTTTAAAAATATGTAAACTAAGGGTCAGAGGGGATATGCCATTTGCCCAAGGTTAAACTGGTATTAAGTGACAGAGTCGAGACTTAGACTCAGGGATCTTTGATGCAGAATCTCATACAACTTCCAGTACAATGCCACGCCGACTCTTAGCGGTTTAAGAGTGGGGCAATCAGATGATGATAAAATGGGATTCCTAAATTTCATAACCTTAAAAGTATGTGCTCCCAGCATGAATATCTGTTTAATTCATGAATTCATTAAGTTTCGAAGTCTAGGAGGCAACTATTCTAAAAAGAGGAGGAACACCTGTACTATTTAAAATACATTTCCAGCGGTTAGTAACCCCTTGATAAGGTATTTACTGATAGTTGGAGATCTTGCTGACACTAGTTTTATGGGATAAAATCTACCACCACGGGACCCATCATGTTGCTGCCATCTGCATAAATTTGGAGAGGAAAGGGAAGATGGGAGGGAGATAGCCAGCCTGAAATCTCTCTGGTGGCCAGTCTCAGTGCAGGCAAGGTCGGGGGTGAGAATGCAACACTTCAAGGTTTTTTTCTTCCTCTCTCTTACTCTGGACCAATTCTAGTCCCCACACTTTAGAAGAGAAAGAAGAGAAATATTCAGCAGGCAGAGAGGAAGAGAAGGAAGAAAAGTAAAGGGGTTGTACATAAAAACCAGGGTGGGAAAACTTCTAGAAAATGTTTTCAATGCACTGAGAAGTAGTGGAATGAAATGAACCCTCATAAATGCCTAGAATACGATTTCATGTTTCTTCAATGAATTTCAAAGTCCTAAGCGGGGGGGATATTTATTCTCTAACATGAGTAACAGACACAAAAGTATGCGAAGTACAGAGGATCTCCAGTGGTTCAACTTGCTACATTCAAGGTGGCCTCTGGGGAATTGGAATCAGGAGTATTCAAAGATAGTTTTATAGTGTCCTGACATCAACTCTTTTTTATGTGTTTTTTTATAATATGTTTTTAATTGAAATATATTTGATATATAACATGTGAATTTAAGGTGTACAACATGTTAACTTGATACATTTGTATATTATGGCTGCCATTGTAGTGGTAACTAGCACCTCTATCCTTAATCTTTAGTGGTTGACATAATTAAGTCCTAGTCTCTTAGCAGTTTGATGTTTACAGTACAATATTGTGTATATATTATATTGTGTATTAGATCTCTAGGGCTTATTTACTACTGGTTGTTAGTTTGTACTCTTAAATAACATCTGCCCCACTCCTCCACCTTCATCCCCCGGAAACCACCCTTTTACTCTGTTTTTATGAGTTTAGCTTTTTTCAGATTCCACATATAAGTGACATCTTATGGTAGTTGTCTTTCTCTGACTGACATCAACTTCTTCAAGTCTCTGGTTGGCCCTAGCCTGTGGTCTCTAAAATACTTAAAGTGACCCAGGTAAATTGCTCTATTTTGTAAACCTATCACACCTTCTCACTCATTCTGACATGGAACGTAATTTGACCTTTGTCATAATGAGGAAAGGCACAGTGAGCTAAGCAGAGGATCTGTGAGACCTTTTATAAGCAAACTTAGTAAACATTCGGCAAACTGTTAATTTCCAGAAATATCATGCACATCTCTTTATTATGATGCGGAGAACTGCTGAAGGAGAATGAATTTACTAGTTTGCTTTAGCTTGGGGGAGGGGGTCTTCGGAGGTGATCTATGGAGATAGTTATTGGTTGGATGTGAGGCTTGTGAGTGCAGGGCACTGACATGTAGGGAGGAGACGAGAAGACTGAAGACCAATTTAATAATATGCCTCAAAGTGGTAGGTAATCATCATGAAGATTTTGTTTTTCTGTTTCAATTCAATTCAAGTAGTTGTCTGTTTTAAGTGTCAATAAAGGCTGGAGCATAGTTCTAGGCATCAGTGGAGAGAAAGGTGTCAGTCAGTTCCTTCTCTACCCTTTCATCTCTTCTTAATCTTTGTTTCCCCAGTTTTATTGAGATATAATTGACATAGACACTGTATAAGTTTAAGGTATACAGCATAATGATTTGACCTACATATATGGTGAAATGATTACCACAATAAGTTAACATTCATCATCTCATACAGATACAAAAAAGTAGAAAAAGAAAAAAGTTTTTTTGCTTGTGATGAGAACTTTTAGGATTCTACTCTCTTAACATTCCTATATACCATACAGCAGTGTTAACTATAGTCATCAGGTTATACATTGCATCCCTAGTACTTATTTTATCTTATAACTGGAGGTTTATACCTTTTGACTGCCTTCTTCTGAATCATAACTTTGTGCCAAAATGAATACTGAATACAGATAAACACTAGGAGAGAACCAGGGGACACTGAGAAGCAATATGTAGGATAACTCTGGGAAAATGTTCTGTAGAGCAAAGAACATTTATCACTGAGACAGGGATGGCCACTGTTCACCAAAATGTACATTCTTCTCTTCTTTCTAAGCACACAGACACAGCCATGTTTTCCAGCCTCCCCTGTAGCTAAAGTCACCATGGGACAGAGTCCTAGGCAATGCCAAGGCATGGTCTGTAGAAATCTCCCACACATGCTTCTCCAAGCTCTTCTGGATGACTAGGGTGGAAAAGACCACAGAGGCTTTAGAGAAATTATGTTGAAAATGACAGAGCCTTAGTCATCCTGGGTTATTGAACCACCATGTGGCTTCTCAGGTAGGGGAAAATCACCATCTTGAACAAAGAATGCCTGCCTTGTCTATTATGTGAGCAAGAAATAATCTTCTAGTGCATTTCACTTGTTCTGCATTTCAGGTTCCATTTGTTTCAGTAGCTGTTTCCCTACTTGTCATAAAGACAATTTCATGAGAGAATATATGTGTAATATGTAATTACACTTTATAATTGCAAAACAAACAAATAAACTGTTAAAAGCCCCTTCTCTACAGGTCTCTAACATTTCTTTCCTGTGTTTGGACTCGCTGGGAAGGAGGCCTTGAGAAAGGAGAGGGACGGGTGCACACACTCTTCCAGGTTCCCATCATGCCACAATTCCATGATCCCATGACAGTTGGGGCCATAGCATAAATTGTTTAGATTTCTAAAATGGATCTGGAAAATGTATGCCTTTCCTGTTGGGGGAAATTCTCTTGATTTATGATCACCATGTTTATATGTACTAAATCATACTGAAGTATATTAAATATTTTGTTTTTCAATTTTGGTTGAGCAGTGTGCTGGTCATCCAAATTAATGACTATTCATGTGTGGCATAAATTCCAAGAGGCATTTACAGTGGGTGTGCCTTATTTGAATGGCAGAGGCAGATTGATGGCCTCTGTATCCCACGTGAGTGTCAGGCAGTCCAGCAACTGCTCAGTGTGCTCACTCTACGACTATAAACTTGAGTTGTTATGATTGTTGGTAACAGTTGTACTTTAAGCCATGAAGAAGAGTTATTTTAAAATGATGATCCATGTTGTTCCTTAATCACTATCTTTAAAGGCCTTGATGCTTCTACGATGTCATTGTTAGAGCCAACGCATGCCCATGTAACTGAAGGAAATGCTTTGACGCCACATTAATATCTATCTGCATAACGATCAGAGTAAATTCATTTATTATTTGAATATCTTTGCTGTCACCTAGTTAAAAATAACTGTTTACTTTTCTTTTTGAAAAATATTATTCTAAGGTTGCTGTTGCATTGTTTTCACACAAGTGAGAGGTCCTCTGCAGTCAGTTATCAATTAAAATACTCTTTATCAATTAGCAGATTTACTTTCAGGATAATGTTAGGTACCAGAGGTGTGGGGAAGAGGGAAGAAATATGTAGCATGGTTTCTACAGTCTTAGGAGAAACACCTTTAACATGATAAGAAACATTTTACGAAGAGAGAGAGATTTCATATTAGATTCGCTCAAGAGGACCTGGATTTGAATCATATCCCTGGTGCTTTCTGGCTGTATCACACTGAACAAGTCATTTAACCCATGGGGGCTCAGTTTTCTCATCGGCAAAACAATCATGGTACTACCCACCTCCCAACACTGTATGTGAGATTAAGAAGTAGAGCACCTCGTACAGTTCTAACGCTGATGGTGGGAATACCAATTATCAGCCAGTTAAGCCAGCAGTGGGTGAAGGCTTCTCAAAGGCAAAGTAAGGCTTAAAAAGCAGCAAATTATCAAGGAGGAATAAAGAAGCGAGGGATAGAAACTCTAAACCTGCAATGCAGGTGAGAGCCAACCAGTCTAACTATGTAGGGTTAAGAAAAGGGAAGTGTGGCATTTGCACATGATTTTCTAGTATGTTCTTTGTCTGATGGAGGCATCTTATACATCAGCTGTGGCCCTAGGACAAGAGAAGTATTCAACTCATCTCTGGATTAGGAAGATACTCATGAATCTGCCACTGATTGCTAATTCTTGTGAATTGAGTTTCTCTTTTAAGATCACCAGATTTGACAAAGCACTTACTATCACTTGATTCACTCATTTCTTTATTGTGTATAATCTCCTCCACTGGGTTGTAAACTCCATGAGAACAAGAACATATTGTTTTTCTACTGATAAATTTTTTAACTGATAAATCCCGAGTGCTAAGAACTGGAAAAGTATAGGCACTTGATATACATTTTGAATAAATGAATGAATTAAATAAATAATTGAGTATCCACTATGGACAAATCATAGTGTTTGGGCCTGAGGCACCTACAAAACATGATTAAGACAGGTCCCTGCCATTGAGAGATGGACTCTGTTGGGGCTAAGCCAATTATGCAATGTTTTGCTTGTAATTGGCTTAGAGATGGGCTGAATTAAGGCAATATTGGCCAGTAAAGCAAATGAATCCGTCTTCTCGAAGGTTTTGAGGAAGAAAATTCTGGGTTCTTAAGAGAACTCTAACCCTTTCCCCACCCCTGTCATCGGTCTGTCTGTCTCTCTCTGTCTCTCTCTGCTCCTTTATACTATCTCAGCCCTTCCTGCCCCCGTCATCTTCAGACCGCAAGACAAAACTAGTAGCCCAGGACACAAGGAAGACCTGAGAGAATGGGAGAGAGATAAAGGCACCTCACTTGATGCCCAACCCATTTTTGGATACCCAGTTTTGTGGGTTGTTGGGAGTTCTTGTTTAAGCCACTGGAAGCTGGTTTTTGTTACTTCAGCCAAATCATCACACTTGATACAAAAGATCGTTAAAATTCCTTCCAGAGAGTTGAATAAAAAATATGTGTGGTCATCAAGAAACTGCCAAATAGTTTTTCATAATCTCTCAAAATACTTTACCCAGTTCTGCTTACCCAGATAGAGGAAGACAGTGACAAAGCCCAGACTGATCTAATTAAGAGTAGAACCTAAATCTTGCTACTTTTGCCAAGAAGCAAAGAGGAAACAAACAAATACGAACAGCTATTGTAAAGAAAAGGGAGTAGGAGTTTCCTGCATCCCTCGAGATTCTTAGTAACTGATATTCAGGTGGTAGTACTAATATTTCCATCCATGCCCACTTATCAGTGCTGTCTTTAAGAGGTGCTATGGTGAATTGTGAAATAGGCCAACCTGATCATTCAAGAGCATAATCTTGGTTTGCCTAGCCTGTTGGCCATTCTGCAACCCTGTCCATGTACAAGTAGATAAGGACACAGCAAAGAGATGAGATTCAAATGAATCACTTCCAGTTCTAGCTATTGTCATGGCTAAAAGGGGTGTGGGAGAAATGTTAAAGTATTGACTACTGGGAAGTATTTAAAATTTAAAGAATATATATACCTCACCCATCTTCCACACTCACCTCAGCACTTTCCAGACCCTTGCCTGCTTATTTTCTCCATAGTATTTATTGTCTTGACATTCTATATCCTGGAATTCCTTCATCATTGCTATCTGTATGCCCCACTAGTCTACTCCACTAGGGCAGAGATTGTTGGTATCCAGTTCACTGCTAATTGTCAGAATCTAGAAGAGTTTCTGATACATAGCAGCTAAATAATCAATATTTTTTGAAAGACTGAGTAATTTTTTTTTTCATTTGAACAAGCATAAAGCAATTGAAACATTTTACAAACTTGGTTTGTAATTACAAATCCAAGCTGGAAAAGACATCTTTGGTGTTTTGTTTTAGTTAATAAATAATTTTTAAACATAATGTTACTTCTTTTAAAACTTGGATCCACTCAAAGCATTTTTAACTCAGGAAAGAATATATTAAGGAAAATGTAGATTCTCTCAATCTGGGAACAAGGAGAGAATTTGGAGACTGTTGGAGTACTGACTCACTTCACATAGCTTAAAATTATAAAGATGTATTGTTTTCATATACACTGTTAACTATAGATGAACCATCCTATATTGAAATGAAGATCGCATATAAATTAATTTTGAAAGTGCCTCAATTAAAAAAAAATAGTGTTTTCAAACTTTTCCCTGGAAGAAATATGAGCCAGAAATATTGAGTTAAAACATGACGGACTGAAAATTTGCACTAATTTTTGTTCTGCTTTCTAGATGGTTCTTTCTTTGCCTGGGAAGGTTGCGTTCCCTTCCCTGGGCTGCAGCAAATTCCTCGAGTCCTCATCCTTCCTACTCCCCTTGCCCCTTCCACCCCCTGCCCCCACTATTCGAGAAGATGTTGTGGTCCAGTGATCTGCAGAAAGTTAACAAGTGCTGAACAAGTGTGCAATCCATATGATCCCTTCAGTCCATTCGTTCCCCTAGACCTAAATATCCAGTTTCTTTCAGTAAGTACCATCCACTCCTTGTTTGAGGAGATGCCCATGAGTAAAACTCACTACTGCATGGCTCAAAATCAAAGGGGGCTTGTTAAATAGGTCTTTGGAGGGTTTCCCAGCTCTAGGTGGCTGGAGTGCCATATTTCCTCCACAAAAGCAGGTAGTCAACCAGGGTGTTTATTCACTGAAGGTCAGGCTTTTGTATTATGAAACTTCTAGCAGATGTGATAAGCAGTAAATTGCAAATCTATCACTTTTTTTCTTTTTTTTGCCCCAGAAATTGCGTGTGTATGAAATCAGCGGAATACTGCCTCTCTGTGATTTATGGCCCACTTTTGACCACCTCTTATCAGGTTCCCACAAGCCCTTTTCTGATGCAGCTCATGTCTGAATGACAATAGACAAACCAGTGCCATTATGCACCAAAATCTCTCTCTGCATTCTAGACACCAAGATTACATCTAGGGCATTGATTTATTGCTGCCTTTCCCCCCCAACAGGGACCAGTTTGTTCAGCCTGAACAAGATCGACTATTATTAAACAGAGCCAACAACTCTATGTGAACTTGGTAAAGAAATAATCATTTGCTCCTACCTTTCTAACAACGTGGGCATATAAGGAAATGCTTGAGTTTAAATATTTTGACTGTTTATTTGTCTCCGCTTGTCTGTTTTTTAAGTATGCAAAATAAGATAAAACAGGCCTTTGGAAGAAGGGGACCTTTGTAGTTTCTCAGATGTTGAAACACAATGTGCTTCTTTTTATGAACCACACTGAAATGATTACAAATCTCTGCTTTGGTGTGTATTTCTGAAACACCTACTGTATCTGTAGCAATGAGGTTTTATGACAGCTTTAACAGTTTCTGCAAAATTTATATGTTCTACCAGTAGATCATTTTGGGGAGCGATATAAATTTTACAGCACATCAGAGTTTTATATCACCTACAAACGCCTGATGTAGGATTCACATTAAGCAGGCCCCACATCCACCCACAGTTTTCTATTCTTCAGGGTATTTATGTTTGCTAGGCAGAAGGGCCCTTCAACACTTTTCTCTTTACAAATGATCATTCCTCCTCCCTCGTTACCTTTCAGTTTAACATCATTCGGTCTGACTATTTGTCTGTGGGAGATTCACTCCTGCTCTCATCAATTTACATAGTAGACAATCTCTGCACTATCTCTGCTCTCTAAGGAGTGGGGTGTTGCTGGAGTTCCTGGAGCCCCTGGCGACCTGAGTGAGCTAAATGAAAACTAAAGAAGGAAATCTTTTTATATAGGGCTCTTATTTTTTTGAACCCCCTGTTTGTTCCTGTGGTTTGACATATGCCAGTGAACTTACAAGTGGGCCTGGAACAGAATATTTACAACCATAACGGCCTTGAGAAATCGGGGCATGCTGTGGCTAGGTCTGTGGGAAAATTCTAGGGCCATGATACCAAAGATTTAGATACATTGAAATTAGGAAAGAACAGAATCAAATTCAGAATCAGTGTTGTAGTTGGTCCTTCTGTTGAGGTTCTTATCAGAATGCCATTTTTGGAAAAATTTCTATCACCTCTGTTCACTGGGTCAGGAACTCCTGTCTTTAGTGTTTCTTCTTTACATGAGCCCTATTTTTGGTGCCTGGACACCTGGAAGTTTATCATGTAGATACTGAATTATAATGAATGAAGAAAAGCATATATGTTGAGAAGCATAGTGGACATATATAGTTTGTCCTTTTCACTAGGAAACTATCCTTTACCCCCTGCCCTGCCTCCACACCCCGTCCAAAAAAAAAAAAAAAAATCTTGCTTAACCCATATAGTTTGAGTAGGAGTGAGCCTAGAACTTCAACCCAAGGTGGTAGATTTGTGACTCAGGCCTACCAATCAAAGAGATTTTCTTTGTGTCTATGGAATCATGATCTAAGCAAATGCTATAGGCTCAGGGCCACCAGTGGCCATCTCGGTGCTACATGGAGAAGACCTGTCCGAGACTGAAATGAAACAGATGCAAGCAGAGCCCAGAGATGGAGATAAAGTTCTAAGACCTGTTCTGTACATCTTAACGTGGCTCTGCCTAAGCCCTGTTCTTCTCAGACTCTTCATTTAGGACAAGTGATAATTTTTTTTTTTTTTTGACTTAAGGTAATACAAGGGACAGGGTAGGAATCAATTCAGACAAACCATGTTACACTTTGGGCACCTCATGGTCTATACTTTTTACACGACAAATAAGGTCATTTTTCTCTTTATGACTTGTGCAATAGCCATTTATAAGTTATGACATTGAGGAACAAGAAGTTAAAAAGCACAGTCTTACTAAAATACACAGTTGCTTCATCCTGGTGCCAATTTCTGTTTTCACTGGCCCAACAGACCAGTAGGGACAAGGAGGACAAGACCAGAGGCATTTGGATTTAATCTGGATTTAATCCCCAAGGAATAGGGAGCCAAGATAGGTGTTTGAGCAAAAGAGTAACAACTACAGATTTGCTCTCTATGAAGCTAAGACTGGCAACTGTGTGAAGAAGGGTTGGCAGTGAGTGGGGAGAGATTTGCAGAAGGCATAGCTTTTAATCCAATTAGAGAGGTGGTATTGGCCTCAGCTGAGGCAGTGACAGCAAAAAGTGGAAAGAAAATCTGCTTGGGGAAAGTTCCCGAGGTTAAATTGACAGAACTCAATGATTGAACTCATGCATCTAAGAATGGAAGTGTCAGAATTCCAGTAAAGAGGTAAATAGTGATGATGTTACTGGTAACAAGAAGAAAAGGAAGCATGTATTGAACAGGTGGAAGGGATAAGGGATGGTAGTTTCCCATAGTAATTTTAACTTCAGTTGTAGCTTTACTGCCCTCAGGATAACCAGGTGAACTTTGAAGTGTAGAGAGAAATTAAGGCTGAAAACTTAATGGTAGGAGACATGTGCGTACGATGGGTAGTCATGAGGATGAATGCATTCATTTGTGGAAAATATACATGTAGAGCCAAAGGAGAGAGAAAGGCAGACCTGCAGGGGCAGCAACATTCAAGGGGTGGATTCAGTCTGAAGAAGGGGAAGAAACAGCAGAAGTAGTCAGAAGTGAAGCACATAACCAGGAGAGAGTAGGTCCTCAGTGCTTAAAATGGAGAGCATTTTCACAAAGTAAGGAATAGTCTACAACTGCCTACTTTATGAACCAGTTTAGTGAGGAAATCACGGAACTTCTCAACTTACTTATAAATGAGGTGAAAACATCACTTACTGGACAGCTCTGGTGGGAAATGGCTGCCACAGCCCTGGCATTTTTGGGTTGTTTTTTTGTTTTTTGAGGGAAAAAGTCCTTAGCTAGTGATAGCAACAAAGCTGAGAGTTCATTCAACATCAGCCAGCAAAATTTTTCCTGTCACTCCAGTTTTAGAATGTTCCTTTTCCTTCCCATTCAAATGTGATCAACCAATGGGCCACGCTCTACTTCTGATGACCTACTACATATTCTTTTTCTCATACCTATGCATTTGTCTTCTCTGGACCGCTAACACCACTGATGTATTAATACTGACACGCATTTACATGCTAGTCACTGTTCTAAGCACATAGCATATATATTAACTTATTTAATACTCCCCAAAACTTTGTGATATAGATACCATCATTATTTCCCATTTATATCTGAAGGCACTGAGATGCTGAGATGTTAAGTAACTTTTCCAAGTTCATACAACTTGAAACTGCTAGGGCCAGGATTTCAACTTGGGCCATCTGGCTTTTTTAGTGCGTCGATCACATATCTGTGTTCTGTTTTGTGCATGTGTGCGTGCGTGTATGTGTGTATGTGTATGTGTTATATAGTGACTTTCCAAATAGTTTTCAAATCTTTTGATAGTAATTCCAAGATCTTCTACTTATTTGAATTATTCCTTGAATTCAGTGATAATAGCTAATGCTTATTTAAGTTCTTATTAGGTTTTCAGTCCTGTGCTAAGTATAGTGTATATTTCATTTAGTTAACTCCAAAGATGTGGATGGAGGTCATTATTATTTTGCTTTTACAAATGGGAAATTTGAAGCTTGAGAAGATTAAATAACTTTCCTAAAGCCACACAGTTAGTAGGTGGTACAGCTAGGATTTAAACTCACGTGAGCACTAACCTCTTGACTATATTCCTTCACACAGAGTTGCTTATATGAGTAAGCTCAATAAATGGAGAACTTACTGATTTACTATAATCATGCATGAGACTGCAGGGGTGGAAACTCACTCTCTTAATGCAGTCCTGCTTGCTGGCCATGTCCCATTTCCCATGTATTTTCTATCTTATGGGGAACTTCTGAACAGGGCTACCATTGAGCATTAGTTTCAAAACTACATTGGAAGTTCAATTATCTGAACAAATCAGAGCTCAAAAGTGTTCAGGCATGTAGTGAGTTTGACTAATACACTTTGAAGATTTAAAAAAAAGGAACAATGGGAGAAATTTTCAATTTCAGCATGTCAGGGCATAAAAGGTGAAGGAAATTGGCTTTAGGGAGTCATTTGAATAATGGGACAGTTCAAATAAAAGATGTTCACATTACTGAGTTTGCACTGTTACTTAACCTACCATAGAGAGAGCTGCACTCCAGAGCATTTGGTTCAGCACTAGGCACCCTCTCTCAAAATTCAAGTCAGCCATGCTCCCTTCTTCAGCTTGTTAGACCTCATTTTCATCCCTTTAAAAGGCTTGCATAGTTTTAAATCACCTTTCAGATGAGGAAGACTTCTGAGTTATTTTTTTTTTTTTTGTAACATGTTAAGTTATACAGTAGCCAAAAATATAATCCCTCTCAGTTGATCTCCTTCTCCAAGTTGAGACCACATTGTCATTCTTCTTTGAATGGAAGCCCTAGAAATAGTAAAAGCAAGAATAATTGATGGTTTGCCTCCCAAGTCCCCTCTCAAAGCCTTAGTGTCCTATTCGGTGATATGCCTGAAGCACAGTCCAGAGGCTTGCGCTTACCCAGGTCTATCAAGGACTGGTGGAAAGAAGTGGGGACAGAGGTGTTCTGGCTTTCCTGATGTGGAAATCCAGGATTTGATTTATCCCTGCCATGTACCGCCCCACTTCCAGGGCATGGCATGCATCATACTTAGGGTAACAGAAGAGGGCATTTGATCAGTCTCCTCTGGACTATGTAGTCTATATAGATACTCTTCTGGCATAAAATTATTTGTCAGGATGGAATCTCTGATTCTCTCATAAATGCTCCAGCTGCAGGATCTGAATATTTCCACCCATATGAAATGAAATGACTGAAACCTAGAATAAGAACAAACCCTGGAAGAGAAAAGAAAAGGAAAAAAAAAAAACTGTTCTAAAAGGAGCTGAAAAGCTAGAGGTTGGCTGTTGGGTGGGAAGGTCCAAAGAAAGAGGGATTGTTCTTTTCTGATCTCAGCAATTTTGGGTATATGGGGTTTCCTGGAAAACAAGCCATAAAGTTCACCCTCATACACTGAGAAACAAGAGGGGCCAGTTGAAGAGAAGCCATTTTCATTCCTTCACTTCTGCTTTGCTTCCTATAGATTCTGTGGCTTAGAAGACATGAGAAAAGAAGGGAAGGGAAGGGAAGGGAAAAGAAAAAAAGAAAAGAAAAGAAAGAGAAAAGAAAAGTAGAGAAAAGAGAGAAAAAAAGAAATTGACCCTGGCGTTTTCTCTGCACAAAGATAAAATGCATTTTCTACTTCTTCCATTTAGAGAGATTATTTAAAATTTGTTCTAAGATATTCAAAGTCCTTGAAGAAAAAAATGTAACTCTAAGCTTCTCTTAATTCTTTGTATTACTACAGTGGGATTTTGAGCGTAGTCTGCCCTTTGATTTAGGACAGCATGTTAATAGTCCTTTTAGTTATGAAGAACTGTGTATAGTAAATGAATAGGAATTCAAGAATTCTCTCTGAAGACTAAAAGAGAAATAGGGTGGGGTCCTTTGGTCTTCAAAAAGTGTGAAGAGATGGAAAAGAAAGATGAACAGCCTCACCTTTGCAATGGGTCAGCCAGCTGGGTCCTAAGAGAAATGAGCAGCCGTGGAGAAAATAGTTGATTAACTTTAGGAATAGCGATGCCTGCTGTTGTCTCACATACCATGAGGGAAACTCCCTTTGTTATCCCCAACCCCTTCTTGAAAATTTTTTTTTAAAGATTTTATTTATTTATTTGAGAGAGAGAGAATGAGAGACAGAGAGCACATGAGAGGGAGGAGGGTCAGAGGGAGAAGCAGACTCCCTGCCGAGCAGGGAGCCCGATGCGGGACTCAATCCAGGGACTCCAGGATCATGACCTGAGCCAAAGGCAGTCGCTTAACCAACTGAGCCACCCAGGCGCCCCGAAAATTTTTTTTACAATGGCCTGTGTTAGACCTGAGGTTGGTGGGGTTGATGAGTGTGAAGTGCTCATTCTTGGGATGGGTCAAGGAAGGGAAACGTAGCTTCCGCACATCACACCTGTTTTGAGGCTAGCAAGGTGCCAGCAGTGTCACTGAGGAAAAGCAGCAGTCCTGCATTTCCAGGGGGTGCCTAGCAGTCCCAGTTTCTGAAAACCGAGGCAACCTAGCAGGGACCACTGGGAGTCAGTGAGAACAGAGCACAGGTCATATGTGAACTGACTCCATGAGGAGATGCAAGATAAACTCCACTTTTCCTAAATATAAAGGCAGATGGGATAATGGAATGGGGGAGCAGTAGGCTAGATCCTGCTAATATGTGGCTTTGGACAAACCAGATGGCAGATAATTGAGTTATAATTCATCCAATAAGTGTTTATTGAGCACCTGTTACATGGCAGGCACTGTGCCAGGTGATAGGGATATAAAACCCAATTACACAAGCAGTATCCTCAAGAAGTGTACGTCTAGAGAAGAAGACATGCACATGGGTCGACAATTACCCAATGGTGAGTTGAATAGGATGATGACTATAACACTGATGACAGCCATCACTTACTGGTGTTTACTGTGTACTTGGCATTGAGCCAAGTGCCTTTCATGTTCTACAACATTTACCCTTCCCACTGACTCAATGTGGAAGGTCTTTTTAGTAGCCCCATCTTGCAGATGAGGAAGCTGAGACTTAGAGAACTAACTTTTTTGGGTCCAAATTCATAATGCTTATATATTTCCTAATTAGAGTGTGCAACCTCATGGTCTAATCCCAGAGTTTGTACATTTCACAGGGATGCTATGGGAGCCTGGAGGGAGGAGCAGATGCATCAGTCAGTCATGAAGGCTTTAAAGCAAGAGGAGAGATAATATTTGACTTGATATTAAAATATAAGTCACTTCTTCATTAAGGATGTTGAGGGGTGGGGGTGGGGAAAGAACATGTATGCAAGTTGCAGGCAAAGGGAGTGACATGTACTCCTTCAGGTAGGTGTGAAACACCAAGCTACACTGGCAGTGCTTTAGTTTGGTTAGAATACAGTGGTCAAAGGGTGTGGGGTGGGGGGAGAAGAGGAGACCCATGGTACGTGAGCCTGGAGTGGTACGTGGGTTCTCTTCATGGAGGGCATGATGTGCCTAGTCAAGGAGTTTGACGTATACTATAAAGGCTTAAAATCCATGGAAGCATCTTAAGGAGTAGGATAGTCTAATCAGATTGTGATGGCAGAGGCCATGTTGACAGCACTGAGAGGAATGGGAGTTGGTGGGGAGGGAGGAGTTAGGGAGTCTAGTTAGGAAGGTGATGCTCCCATTGATTTGACCTATGTGGTTACACCCAAGAAGTGAGACAGAAGGCAAAGTTTGAGAAAGTAAGAAAATAGAACAAGAGGACAGTTGTTATAGAAAGTGATTTACAGAGAGCCCCAAGGTACATAAGTGCCTTCATACCCCTTTTCACCATGCCCAGGACCAGGTCAACAAGGTCCTAGGATATTATAGAGTTGGGTATCAACCTTGGGACCCGGCCTACTTCCTAGCATATCTCCTCATTGTTTCAACAGACCCAATCTGGAGGCCAGAGAAGAAAAATGAACACAGGCACCTGCAGTGCAGAAGTCAAAAGCTCATGTTCTGGGGTCAAACTTCTTACATTTAAATCCTATCTCTACTCCTCACTGTGTACTCACAGACAGTTGTTTTTGTTTTTTGGGTTTTTGTTTTTTTTTTAACCTCCCTATGCTTTAGTTTTCTTATCTATAAAATGGGGTAATAATAATAACAATAGCACTTCCTAAGATGGGTAAGAATTTCATGAAATAATAAATACAAAGCACTAGGATACTGCCTGGTGGATGGAAAAAGTTAGCAATTATTTTCCAGATAACCACAGGCCTGATTTCTGGGGGTTCTCCTTTTCCTGCCAAGCAGGAAAGTGGCTGTCTGAGTCTGAAGCCAAGGCATTTTGGCTTGAGGAAACATTTTCCAAGGGTTCTTCAAGCTCTCCAGCTCTCTTACAGAGGCCTCCACACTTCCTATAGAAGAACAGGAAGCTGTCCCTTGGCCCCAGTGTACTCACTATTCAGGATGACTTTTCACCACCAATGAATCCCAGCTCTTGGACAAGCTTCACAGAAACTCATTTTTCTATGAAGCTTAATAGTCAGGCTAAATACAACTAATTCTGATTTAAAAAAAAAAAAAAAGGAAGGCAGATGGAAGCCTGTATTCTAGACATGTCTTGAGCAATGAGATATTGTTGCTTGGGCCATGAAATTCTCTGCTGCCTTCCTTTGGTTAATAATCAAAATCAAAGAGGACCCACTAATCTGAAGCACCCATCCTATTTTGTGACCTAATATACTCAACAGCTTAGGGTTTTCCCTCATCCACCATTCAGAAAGTCCTGGACTGAATAGGTCAAACAAAGAGATGAGTGTGAAACCAGGAGTGGGGCGGATTTTTGAGGACTTGTATAGTTGTAGAGTCTCCAGGACTGAACTCCTTTGTAAATTATCCCCAGCTGTGCACTACAGTTCATTCAAGTCTCAAAATGTTCTTCAGGATCTTTGTATGCCCCAAATTTCACCAGTCACCTTTAATATTGGCTTCTAGAACATGAATTAGCCTGGAAGATCATAAAGATCACTGCTTATCACAGGCTAGCACTTGTTTGACACCATCACCACAATATGAACATGTTTCCTTCTGCAGTCACAATCCCATTTACGAGGAAAGGGACATTCATGGTTCATCTTGTGCCTGGAATTGGTGGTTCCATTTCTTTAACTGCCATAACTCTGCTTATTAACAAATTCTTTCTTCTCTAAGGCTCCCAGCCCCTGCCTTCTAACTATAGCCCATGTTCCATTCCAGCTCTGAAAATACTTTTAAATTCTGTACAGCTGTATCCACCTCTGTACTGCTTATCACACAGAGGAGAAATGCATGACAAGGAATGAGCATATCAACAGGCCCTAGCCAAGAATTTCCATTTCTAAATATCCTGTAGCCAGAATTTGCCCAACCATATGGCCACTATGGAATTACTATACATATTACTATGATCTATTCAAAGGACTCTGCTTCACAGTTGTCCCTCCATCTTCACTTTCTCTGAGATCCCAGTCCACTGCCATCTCAGCAAGTGTACCTTAATTAGAAAAGCCATAAGCCTCTCAAGAAGGCCTACATGACAGTCTTCAATATGCAAGAGAAGAGCATAAAGATATGACAACTAGCCTGGAATACTTGGAAATGACTTCCAAGTGAGTACATGTACACACATCACTAGCCTCTACTAAGAGACTAGATTGTAGACCCAAAAATAAACAAGCAAGCAAACAAAACACAAAAATTCATCCTTAGCTGCCAGTCTGTAGTCCCTAATCTAAACCAACTGAGTCATTTTACAAATTAGTGTAAAAAGTTATGGAACTTTCCTGAAGTATTCTAGATGATAATTAGTGCATTGACTTTTTCCCCAGCTTTACTTAGGTATAAATGAAATTGTATATATTTAAGGTGTACAATGTGATGTTTGCTTTACATACACATAATGACATGATTACCACAATCAAGCTAATTAACTTATCCATCACCTCATAGAGTCACCATTTTTTAAGTAAGAATAGTTAAGATCTACTATTTTAGCAAATTTCAAGTATACAATACAGCTTTATTAACTATAGTTACATTGCTGTGCATTAGCACTCTGCTTCCATGGGTTCAAATTTTTTTAGATTCTACATATAAGTGAGATCATACAGTATTTGTTTTTATTTGTTTTATTTCACTGAGCATAATGTCTTCCAGTTTCATCCATATTGTTGAAAATGACATGGTTTCCTTCTTTTTTAAGGCTGAATAATATTCCATTATATATATATATATATATATATATATATATATATATATTCCATTATATATATATATACATATATCTCACACATTTTCTTTATTCATCTGTTGATAGATACTTAGCCTGTTTCCATATCTTGGCTATTGTGAGTAATGCTGCAGTGAATTTGGAAATGTAGATATCTCTTCAAGACATTGATTTCATTTCTTTTGTATATATACCCAGAAGTGGTAAACACATTGACTTTTAAAGTTATTTAAAAGCAGCATATTACACCTACATGGAAATATACATCTTAAAAATACAGTAACAAATTCTCCTCCTCCCCCCTTCTTTTTATGGTAGTTACTCTTTCTTTTTTTTTTTTTTAAGATTTTATTTATTTATTTGAGAGAGAGAGAGAGCACAAGAGGGGGGAGCGGGAGAGGGAGAAGCAGACCCCCTGCCAAGCAGGGAGCCCAATGCGGGACTCGATCCCGGGACTCCAGGATCATGACCTGAGCCGAAGGCAGTCGCTTAACCAACTGAGCCACCCAGGTGCCGGGCAGTTATTCTTTCAACAAATATTTATTGAGGGCCAGGTTCTGGTGGAGAAGAACATCACCATTCATCTTAAGAAACTCAACAGCCTAACTGGAAAGACATGATCCACTGTGACATGAGCTTTATAAGAGAACAGATGAAGTGTGAAAAATTTTGTGCTCATGTAGGGGAGTCAGTGGGAAAATCACGTGTTCTGTATCTACCAGTGTAAGTAGATGGTCACCAGATAGTTAAGGGCATTCCAGGAAGAGGGAATGGTAAAAACAAAGATGTGGAGACTGGAAAGAGGAAGGTATCTATTAGTTAGGGTATAAAGCTAAGCCATTGTAATAGAAGAGACTGATATATAGAGTGACTCAAACAAGATAGCAGTGTATTTATTTCTCTGTTCAGATGTAGGCGGGCGGTCTGGAGCCAGTAGACATGAGGTCAGCAGAGTTTCAGATTCCTTTTTTCTTTGTTTGCCATTTGCCAGCAATCACCAACATGAGGGCTATGTTCCAGCCCATAGGAAAAGAAGAGAAGTGGAACATAAGCAATTTCCTCTTTATACAACATGACCAAGAGGTTGTACGTAGAACTTCCACTCACATTCCATTTGTTGAACTTAATAACATCAAATTTCAAGGAAGCCTGGGAAATGTAGTTTCTAGCTAGGCCACCACAGCCAGCTAAGACTCAAGGAGTTTTACTATGGAAAAGAGAGAGGGAAGCATGTATAGTGAGCGACAGTTATTAACATCTGCTGCAGTGTTTGAGGAATCCTATGTAACTGGCCTGATGTATGGAGGAATAGCAGAAAATGCAGTTTTATTGGCTATCTGATCTTTGGTATGGAAAATACATTCTGTAATCCAAGCAAAGGGAACAGAATATGCAAAAAAGACTTGTACAACTTAAAAATGTGTACAACAATTTATTAGTATTATTGTTAGGTCAGTATTGTATAAACTTCTGATGCAATGGCTTCATGGCACCCAAGGTATGTTCATGCTGGGAACAAAACCAGGGTTATATTTTAAATACAACTGGCTATCAGCTCTTTGTTCTTGTATTATATTCTATGAAAGTAATTATTCATAAAAGAGGTCAGATTAGAATGGTTTATGTAAATTCCTATGAAGCAAAGGGAAGCTCCATCTTAGTCAAAAATAAACAAGGGATTCATTATATGATGTGCTTCATGATGTGCATTGGTTATAAATAGAAAGCAAAGTATTTTGTTAATTATACTACACAAATTCTGTGTTCTCTTTCAATCACCAATTGGGTCAAATTGGGCTGGGATAACTATATCATGAAATTGTAGGAGAGAAAGCCAAAAGCAGGAGAAAGTGATAAGGAGGATGAGATGCAAAATGTATAATGCATGTGCTATATAAGGTAATTTTCTGTTTTCCTGCAGCAAACATAGATCTTATGCCATATTACATTCAATTTTAAGCTAATTTTTAAACCTGGAAAATCCAACTATTTTCAAAAAGCCAAAATTATGGTCCATAAAGGCAAGTCATCACATTGGAAGTCTCCAGATTTCTCTTGTTTGATAAGAGATGACTTCTGGAGTTTGATAAGAGCATGATTAATTGGATGGTACATCCTTGTAAATGAGACAACAGCTAAGAAAATCAGATTGATGCTGATGGTGATCACTGTGCAAGTGTATCTCCACTATCAGAGTAACAGCCCTCCTGGTGGCTGAAGACATTTTCTGGACATCCTAATGCCCAGGAATGATGTGTGAACTTTCCTACCCCCCTCCCTCCTGTTAAGTTAGGACCTACTGGAACATTAGTTAGCAGGTGACAATCGGGAAGTACTCGTGACAGATTTTTAGCTTTATATCCACAAGACCAGCTGCTCCATGGTGACCCTGCTTTGGCAAGCTCCACTGGCAGCTGGTTAAATGTGTTGCTCTTGGCAGGTACCCACCAGCTGTTCCCACCTGTGGTCATATGCAGGATCTGTCACTTATGCTTATTAGATCTGTAAATCTGAGAGATAATCTGACCTGTTACAAAGAGCCTCATGCATGGTATATAGGTACCATATTTAGTGAATCTCTTTTTAGTATGTGATTATTTTGCGCATGGCTTTTCATTCTTTTTTTCTCATACCCACACAAACCACCCAGCACTTGATCAAGAAACTAATTAATTGGGAAGTCATTCTGCTGTAAGGTAACAAATACATAAGACATCAGAACTTGAATCACTACCAGGGATGTGTCCCTGCTCAAACCCATTAATTTAAGAACCCATTACTTTCACTCCCTTACTTCTTACCTTCTCCTTTTGCATGGCAACTTAAACCATATAATTTGCCATCTGAAAGAGTTACGTAAGGCACAGAGCATGAAATACTCCAAGAAGTCACACTATTAATTAGACTCTTACATCATAGGATCATAAAAATTAGAAGAATAGAGGATCTGCAGCATGAAGTCATTTTTTTGCCCATTTTTCTCCTCTCTACCTTCTGCCCAAATGGGATTATTTCTTGTTGTGTTTACTAGTTCTTTGTCCACTTAAACAGGAAATAGATTAAATATGGCGTTTTCTCTGTGGTCCATCCAGTGTTATCAAAAAGGTCCCGAAGTAATTGACACTTCCTTCCTTGAACCTGTGTGATGAATCCTTACTCAGTGGCCTTTCTGCTATAAATACGGCACCCATCCCGGCTGGCATGCTTGTATTACTGGACAGACTTTAATCTCAGCATTATACAGGCCCACATTTTTCCTCCACCAAACACTATTTGCAGTTCTGTCCCAGATGTAACAACCTAATCAAAACAGAATTTCATAGAGCACTACACAGAGGATTGGTTTCTAGGGGACTGTGCAACAGGTATCTCTATGTTTACTGCCTTCTTTTATGAAACTTGATACAATGCAGTTGGCAGATTGCACGTTGAATACTGGGACGCGACTCACAAGAAATGAATTGTAAATAATAAGGTTTAGCAGAAGCCAAAAACATTTTCAAGTACTCATGATGCCAGCATTCTCAACTGCAACATCACTGATGTCAAATTAACACAATGCATTTCTACCTTTTCTACGTTGTCTTTCTCGGGGACTCATATTATCAACTGAATTGCATCCTTGACAATGGATGCTGCCATGTTTAGAGTGGAAAAGAGAAAACTTTCAAAGACTGACAGAGACAAGAAAGCCTTTCAGAGCACTCTGTCAAAAAATGGTTAAAGGACAAAAGAATCAATTAGAAATGACAGAAATACAGAAATTTTGAGTGAAGGAGTTTTTGGAAACCACCTACTTGGAAAACGTGCATCTGGAATCTGCTTTATAATTAGAAGAACAAAATTACCTAAAAGTTAAAAAAAAAAAAGAAGAGTGCCCAGATTTCAATCCTTGGCTGTCACCTACTAGTGGTATGAATGCATATAAATATCCTCACCCTTTTCAACCTCATTACCCTCGTTTGTCAAATTGGGGTTTGTAAGACCTACCTTCAATCCATAACTTTTTAGGTGGCTTTTAAAATAAATTAAATATTATAACCAGAAGAAGTTTTTAAAGAACAAAAACCTAAATAAATGTAAGGTATTAATATTCTTACCAGTATCAGCATCTAACCCCACTTCTTCATTTTATTAAATGCAGAAACTGAGGCTCAAAGATACTAGAAAATTCATTCAAGACAGCAGATGGTACACATTAAAGCTAAGCCAATAACCAAAGTCTGTCATTGCCCACCGGGTACACTTCCCTTTACTTAACAAAGATTCAAAGAAGATTCACAAAATTCAAATTTTCTTGGAGATAAGTGCAAGGCTAAAGTGCGATATACCCTTCCAAGAAAAAAAATCCAACCTTGCTTATGCACCCTGCTGCCTCCACCATTTTAGCACTTCCATAATATATTATACTTGCAAACTGGGATATAACAATTAGTTAATTGAATCTTTGTAGCAGATGGTGGAAGTTTATGAATTGAATCAATTAATGAATAAATAAAAATAAACCATTGCTCTCATTAGTGTCCCTAAAAAATATGTAAATAGCATACATTTATTTTCATAGTTCACAGATGGAGATTTTGAGGCCCATAGAGGTTCCATTTGCTTCAGAGTAGGTGAGTAATAGACACTCAGTCTAAAAAGAAATTTCAACAGCCTATCATTAGTCCTTTTTTCTTTCTTATCCAGAACACAGATTAGTAGAGACTATTTGCAGTCCTTTCTTCCTGTCTCCTTATCTACCATTTCGTAATCCAATCTGGCCTTGGCGTAGGACAACTAGTTGCACAAGCTCTAAGTAGCCTGGCTATCAGTCAAGCCTTTGTCCTTTTCCTTATGAAAGGTCTCATATCCAGAGGGTCAGAGACAAAGGGAGACTGGAAGTCTTGGAACAAGTGTCTGGGAGGGAGCAATAGAATGTTCCATCATATAAAGCATTAGTAATAGTCTAGAGCCTCCCATTTCTGGTAGTTTCTATGCAGAAAAAAAAAAAAGAAAGAAAGATTGTTGAGTTGTTCATGGCTTGGCATTTCTAACAATCCTAACATCTGGAAGATCTTGGCTTCTTTCCAAGAGTAGCCCTGGAAACACCCCCACAGCCACACCTATCCCTTAGGCCATTTTGGTGGTACCAATGATGAATCAGAACCTCCAAAACATTTTGTTAGGCAGTCTTGTGCTATGCAGCATTTCACTGATGGTTAGCACCACATTAAAATGTCATTTCAGGCAATTAATATTTTATTTATAAACACTTATAAATATTTATTATAAATGACTAAATAGCAGCTCATGAGAAAACAAATCTATTACGTTTGTATTAAAACATCTTCAATGCTTAATTATAGGAATATTTAGACAAACCATTAAAAATTTATGCCAACTTTCTTGAGAAGTCTGGGACAAACCCAGTTAGACTTCCCCATTTAGCTAAGAGGGCAAATTTGATAGGATGACACAAAAACAAGGGAAAAAAGCCATTTCCAATTCCCCTTTCTAGTAGCTGGACTGATTCTGCCTTCATGCCAGGCAAGCTAAAAAGCATCTTTTCTTTTAAGAAAAAATCCTTTTTTAAATACATTGTCAGAAAAGATGGACTCATTCCGAACAAATGTCCCAGGCATACTTGGAATCAAAATATGTTAAGTGTTTAAATGGATCTGATTAAGCATCTTCAGCTTCTTTAGCTATTTTAATCAGTTCCCAAACATGCAATTGGCAGTCCTATTTTTCAGCCAGAAAGAAAAATGGTGATTGCCTGCATTGATCTGTTGTAGAGTACATCACCTTACCCTACTCAGTTCTGAAAATATAATTAAAACGTTCTATTTTGATACCGGTGGCTCACCAAAGTGTAAGAATCTAGGTGAACATTTTCCTTTTTTTATGGCTCTTAAGTTTAGGATGAAAACAAAGTAAATGAGACTGAATCCCCTTAACTGGCTGGAACTGATTTATTTCTGTTGAAATGCATTGTAATTTCCATACAGCATGTATTTTCACTTCAATTACTACACTATTTGATTGGGACTTTATTTAGCTTTATTCATGTATTTGCATTATAGCTATTGTAAAAACACCCTATAAGACTTGCATACATTTGGAGCTTTAAAAGTACAGTGGGTTATTTGGTAGGAAAGTTGCAGTTCCTCCATATATTTCCAAGTATTGCTCTTTGGAACATTCTGTTGTTGTCACAACATGTCTCTCAGTTATGCTTAATTTAATTGCTCTTGGCTTTTGGTATGAGACAAGTTCACTCTAATACATTACCAAGTGGTTTGAAATAGCATCGTAATCCATAAGGGTCATCTTATGAATTTTAAGACCATCCAACCCCTTTAGCTGCTTTTAATGATCTGAAATTTATTTTTGAAAACAGGCATTATTATTTGTAGTGGAGAATATCACATAACATAAAAAATGTGGACTAGATATTTTGTGTAATCAAATCAAAATAGAGATGGGAAAGCACTGTGGAATAGAAATGAGAAATCTGGAAAGACATGCTGGATGGCGATATTTGATAGGCACCACTTTGAAATAAAATCCTAATAACCTGAGGAAATCATTTTAAAGACCTTCAGAAAAACTCAGACATCCTGGAACAGCTAGTTCTTTGCCTGGCATTTTTTTTCCCCCAAAGCCATAGTAAACAGTCTTGAGTGCACTTAAAATGTTGACAACATTGTTTTGAAATATTTGCCATAAGGTCATATGCCATAGTGAATTGTCCACTGGAAGTGAGCAATCTGATATTATTAAAAAGCACAACTTCTACATGCCTAATTCCAATTAACCACTTGTAACCTGGTTCCAAAAATACAAACGTGAACCACTTGTTCGGCGTTCTTCTTTTCCCATACAGGCAAAACAATGATCCAGTATTGTTGTGTTCTACTCCAATAACACAAACTGCTATAATTCTCAGAGCAATGACCTATCGACCTATTCTAAAAACATCCAACCACTATCCCATGAAGATTGTGATGTTTTGTTTATTTGTTTGGGAGTCTGCTCTTTTCTTCCAGAAGCAATGGCTATTTTTAGAATTCAACTTTTTATTCTTCCTTTAATCACACCCAGAATGCAACGCCTGTAAACTGTACCAATGTGTCACCTATCCTCTATTTATTACATCTTATGCTTTAAATATCACCTCTGACAAACAAAAGAAAAGCAAATGTCCCTAAATTTCCTGAAGGGCTGAAACATCAAGCCCGGATTATTATTGTTTATGTCTCAGCTTTAGCAGCTCCAGTGTCTCCATGGTCTGCTGTGTGCTGTGCTGGCAATGATGGATGGCCATTACGGCAGCTTATTGGAAATGGCTTGATTTATAACCTGTTCTCCTGCCTCAGTCTAATGGCTTCATTTCTTTCCTCCAGTGCGTGATGCCACAGCCAAGGTCATTGCGCCAATGGCCTTTTGTTGTTAGTCCGCTGATGACCAGTGTGCCCAGGAGTCAGCATGGGGAGGGGTGGAGGGGGGTAGGGAAGAGGGAGGGGGGAAACAAAGGGGGTGGGGAAGCCCCAACCTTTACATTTTAATTTTTTTTTTCATCTCAGTCCCTGATAACTGCAGTGGAACAGTAGATTAAATGCTGTCTTCTATTTGCTTCCCGTGCTTGCCAGACAAGGAGCTGCTTTATGATCCTCAGTGGGGAAGTCTATTACTCACCTCTACTTTAAATGACCAACATCAAATATATACAGCTCCCATTAAAGCTGAGATCAATAAAAATGCCATTAAGATAGTAAAAGTTGCTGATATTAGTGAAGCCCCCAAACAAAATATTTGATTTTCTTTCAGGTTGTTAGTGAGATGGAATACGAACATATAAGTGAAAGGAGAACTGGCCATGCCTATGGTCAATAATTTATCTCAGAGATTCATTCAGCCTCTCACCCAATATTTCCCTCCTGTCTATTGATTCCTCATCATTATTTGTCATAAGCTGTCCTAACTCAAGGAGAAAATATGCCCTGCTGGTCCAAGGGGAGTCATACCTGGAGAAATAGAAAGGAATTTCATTAAAAGCAAGAAAGAACTGCTGTGGCTTTGAGAAACTCCAAAAGCAAGTTGCCAAGACTTTTGTTAGAGACTTAAAGCAAGTTGTAAGCTCAGTAGCATTGCACATGGACATCATGAAACCCAGACTGGGGTTGTTCTGATTGTGGTTCAAGAAAAATCCAAAGGCCTTTTTGGGTGAGATTTCAGCTTCCAAAAATTGTGTGTGTGTGTGTGTGTATACTTGCACACACACACATACTAGTATATGTATGTGTGTGAGTGTGTGTATGTTTTCCCTTTATATTTTCCCTTTCACTAGAATGTTCCATCTTCATTTTCCAAGCTGGGCTCCTATGGGTACTGGAGGGAAGTCAACAGTTTTAGAGATACATTAGCAAAGAGTATTCAAGATTATGCCAATGTTGTTAGGTCCAACTGAAACCCCAAAAGTAAAAGTGTGACTTTGGAAATAGGATTAATTTTTTAAAACATGACTATTTGCTTAAGGGCAATTTTAAATAACTGGACCCTATTTTATTTTAATGAGATACATGTTTGTGATGTGGCATTCAGTAGTAATCTTTGAAATTGGTTTTGAACAATGGCTTGAAAGCTTCCTGTGTGTGCCTCTGAAAGTCAATGATAGAGAATTTTTCTAAGTTAAATCTGCTTGGCTAGTTCTCCCCAACAGGTGATCTTATTTAAATTTCATCAAATCTTAAAACGGTTTAATCTGGAACATAAATTCATAGCTTTTTAAAACTGAATTCCTTTATTTAGTAATAATAAGAATACTACCATTACTACTAATAATTAATATTAATCTAAAGCTTACTCTGTGCTAGGCATTATACTAAGCAACTTATATCCTCAACACACCTTTATGAAGTGAGCAATATTTCCACTTTATAGAAGTGTGGGAGAGTTAGGTAACCCTCCCCAAATCATATAGCTCATAGTGGTACCTTGAGGATTCACACTTTGCTTTGTCAGATTTCACAGCTAATTATAAGTGGAGTTTAAAATTTAAAATAAGTGATTTAAAATCAACTTAGAAGAGCCTGATCAGCTCACCTAAACTTAATAATAGGATGCCCCAAAGACTATTTGGAGGTAATGGAGGTAATTTTGAGAATACTTTTATTGCGTGATTCAATAAAGAGGATTTTTCTTCAGATTATCCTTAAAAATGAAAAATAGTCACATGTTGGTGGTTCTAGAAATATCTTCCTTTCATTTCCTTGAAAATAAAAATGTCAGTACCCTTAACTCCAAGAGTCAACACCCTCAGTATGCCTACAGATGTGAAGTGCTGTTAGGGAGATGAAAATTATAACTTTCTTGGATATTTGCTAACATCTACATTTGATTTTGTTATATTAATTAATAAATGAGAAATTATATATAATACCTATTTCTTTCAATTATTAAACTTGTAGCCCATGAAGCTATATTTTTAAATTTATGGCCTCAGACATAGTCTGAATAAACCTCTGAAATCTCCCTTTTAATTCTTGAGCAAAAATTACTTCTGAAGTTAAAGTAAACATGGGCTCCTTTGAATTCATATCATCAGGAAATGGGGCTATCTCAGGAGAAAGAGGAGGAAGGGCCCAGGAAATATATACAGAACCAGTTTCACCACTCTAAGTAAACTAATGAGTTGTTAATTATCCACTAACTGGTTAGTTAGAGGGTATTTACTTCAATTTAGCAAGTAACAAACATTAGTGATTTCTCAACTTAGTCATACTGTTCATGTGACTCTATTGAGTAGTTCACAAATAATTATCAAGTACCCACTCCGGTCCAGAGGAACTGACAGTCCATGTGAGAAAAGCCATACATCTAGACCTCATTTAATATGCCATTTCATTCCTGGCACAAGTCTATGTCCATCATGATTAGTGTAGAGATAGGAAGACCAGTTAGGAGATAAATGCAGGCTCCAGATCCAAAGTTTATTCTGATCCCTACTAAACCTCCTGTAGAGTCTTCATAATCATAAAGTTGGCTTCCAGAGAACACAACCTGCAGACCTTCCTGAATGAAGCTCTGCACTCAAGCCGCACATACCCTGTAGACATCAAGAAGGAGACAGAGAGAAAGTCAATAGTCTCTGCTCTCGTGTTCGGTCTGCTTCTGTGACCTTATCACTGCAGCTAGAGACTTCGCTTTCCTAGAGAATTTTAGGTGGCTTGACTTCTTAAAATCGGCCTCTCCCCTGTTTTGTTTTTTGATAGTTTTTTTTTAAACCATCTTAACTATTTTTAAGTGTTAGTTCAGTAGCATTAAGTATATTCACAATGCGATGCAACAGATCTCTAGAACTTTCTCATCTTGCAAATCTGAATCTCTATACCCATTAAACATTCCCTCCTTCCCCCAGCCCCTGGTAACTACCATTCTATTTTCTTTCTCCAAGAATTTGACTCTTCTAAGTACTTTATATAAGAGGACTCAGACAGAATTTTTTCATGTGATTAGCTTATTTCACTTAGCATAATGTCCACAAAGTTAATTCCTTCGGTAGCATGTGACAAAATTTCCTTCCTTTTTAAGGCTGAACAATATTCTCTTTTATGTAGGTACCAGCGATCCATCAAAAGATACTGTAAATAATGCTACCATGAACACAGCTATGCAAATATCTCTTTCAGACCCTGCTTCCAGTTCTTTTGTATATATACACAGACGTGGGATTGCTGGATCATACTGTTGTTCTATTTTCAATTTTTTGCAGAATAGTCTAACTGTTTTCCATAGAGTCTGTACCGATTTAATTTCCACCAAAAGTGCACAGGGGTTCCAATTTCTCCACATCCTCACTAATTCTTATTTTCTGGGTTGTTTATGTTCCTGTTTTGGATGTAGCCATCCTGATGGGTGTGAGGTGGTATTATATTATAGTTTGATTTGCATTTCTGAAATGGTTAGTGATGTTGAGCATCTTTTCATATACTTGTTGGCTATTTGTATATCTTCTTTGGAAAAGTGTCTATCCAAATCTTTGCTCAGTTTTAATCAGATTATTTGCTATTTTATTGTTGAGTGGTAGGAATTCTTTATACGTTTATAGATTTATATATACGTATATAGATTTATATAGTTTATATATTTATAGATTTAACGTTATTTATAGACATATGATTTGAAACTATTTTCACCGATTCCATAGGTTATCTTTTTACTCTCTTGATGGTGTCCTTTGATGCACAGAAATTTTGAAGTTCAATGTAGTTCTATTTGTTGAATTTTGCTTTTATTGCTTGTGCTTTTAAAATCATTGTCACACCCAGTGCCATGAGAGTTTTCTCCTGTTTTCTTCTAAGAATTTTATAGCTTTGGATTTTATGTTTAGATCTTTAATCCATTTGGGGTTAATATTTTGGATATGGTATAAGATAAAGGCCCAGCTTCCTTCTTTTGCATGTAGATATCTAGTTTTCCTGGGCTGTTTGTTGAAAAGATTGTGCTCTTATGTTAAAATGACTATGAACACCCCTTGTTCCCTCATACCACTTGTTCCGCTCCTTCCTAAGAAAAGACTTATCTCTCCCACTGAAGCCTGTCTCCTAGATTGCATTAGTCTGGATTGTCAGATTTCTCTGTAATTAGGTTGACTCTTCAAATAAATGCTTCAGTTTACCTTAAATTTGCTTTGTATAAAGAGAGAATAGGTAGGTGGCCCACTATTAGGGGATCAGTGAGAAATTTGCAATAAAACTCCAATGTGCAGGACATGTCACATTTCTTTTCTTTCCTCTAAATTACTGAATATCTAGTATAGATATCTAGTAATATGCTCCATCCTTCAGGATTACTGGCAAATTCAAACACAGGATTATGTGGGGTGGGGGACTCTGCATCTCTTGAATCCTGGAAGCTAATGTGGGGCCCATAAAATGGGAGAAAGGCTGTCTTGTCTTCAGCCCACATAGTAGCCATAATTTCCTCCCTGTACAAGCACACGACAGCCCTTGAAGGCAAGAGCTTTTGTTGATTTTCTGCCAAACTTGTCCATGGGACTGTCTTTTAATTTTGAACATAAATAATAGTAGTTGCTATTTAGAGAGGGCTTACTATGACCTAGGCATTGTTTTAAATATCTTTCATGAATTAATTCATTTTATCCTCACATATACTCTATGAGATGATTTTATTATTATTGCTATTTTATAGATAAGAAAACTGAGGTGCAGAGAACAAGGCCCAGTGGTTCCATAGTGGTGGGCTGGGATTTTAACTAAGACCTACTGGCTTCAGAGTTCATGCTGTTCATCACAGTACGAATTTCCTTCACTAAAGCACTTCATTTCCTCCCAAGGAAGAAAGTCTAGAGACCCTGCCACCTGAGGGTAATACAACTGAAGGCTGAGGCATAGGTCCCACTTCTCACACAAAGTGTCTGCTTTTCGACCTGGGCCAAAATGGGGGCAGGATGTCCCCATTGCTCTCCTAATCTTCAGCTCCCTCTTTTTTATTCTGCATAATAGCCATAAGCAGTTCAGAAGCAGTAGAAAACCAAAGATTGGTAGGGAGTTTTTTTAAAGCAACTTCTGCTCCCTGCTGGCAACACAAATGCTCCCGAGTCAGCTGAGCAGAAAGGCCTAACTACCTGCTTAAAATGCGAGCAAAGAAGAGTATACGAGGACAAAACTCAAACTATCAACCTGGTGCATTTTCCTGCCAGCTCATTATAAATCCTTCCCACTGAGGGCCTTTGCTGACGTCTCGTCAGATCTGGGCCTGGCCCCTTCTGTTTGTTTATTCATAAAAGACAACATATAATTCTTCCCAGTCACAGACTTCTCAAAGCATTATACAGAATGGGCAGCACTGGAGTTTTCCCACGATTTGTAAATCACTAATGGGAGAATGGTCCTGGCCAGGTCAGGTTAGAGTTGAGATTCTACTCCAACAGTGGGAGGCTGGATCCTACCATGTGTCATCAGGACACTAGTCTTTGGAGCTACAGTGCCTCGCCTGCTGAGCCTACCGCATGTGTTGTGCTGGCTCTTGTGAAATATAAGTGTGTGTGGACTGAAGGTTAGTAGCAGGGAGGCCCCAAACACCATGGAGTCAAGGGATGAATATGTGCAGGGTCGAGAAATAGGGTTGTCAAGGCCAAAACAAGCTTGGTCTCTGTTTTCCCTGTTTCTTTTTCCACATCCCTCTTCATTAATCACCCGCACATTCATCAAATTGGTTAAAAATACCTCCAGAAAATTTAAACCAAATTCTTAAGCTCTAAAGAGTTAACATAACATTTATTAAATAAGCATAAATATGCTTCAAACAAGTCACTGGTCAGAGTGTGGTTGACGGGGTGGGGGCGGATTTCAATGAAATTGTTTCGCCTTGCCATTGAAACTGTCACTTTATACATGGGATAAGGAGAATTTTAAAGGCAAATGCAGGGCATGGATCTGTGATCTGGAAGGTTTTTGTAAGTCTCTACTTGCCAGCTTATCAATGACAATGACATATCTTGCCAGTTTATGGTAAAGGCAAACTTGATGAGGTAATGCACCCTCTTAATTAATGAGCCTTTAATGAATAAAGCATTGGCAATAGAAGGCTGGTGGAAAAATGGGTCTGAAATAACAAGTACAAACCATTTACTGAGCTGGGATTATGAGAATTAGACATAGCTTGTTTTTGGAGAATAAATGCAATACCACTGATGCAATTACCCAGAAAAATGGAGCTGAACAAAAGTCTGTTTTGAGAGGCACAGAATCTCAGAGAGCCAGTAATCTATCTAATAAAATTCACAAAATCCTGAACAAAGAACAGGTGACTGCCATCATTTTAGATTCAATGTGTGGGATTACTTGTCCCCTTTAACCTAGAGCTCTACACAGTTGAGAAGTAAGGGTTGTATTCAGTAGCACCTTCTAAAGCCCAAACCCCTTGCCTTTTTATATTCTGATACTGACTGGTGAGTTTCAGCTACTAGTTTTATGTTCTTTCTGGTCAGCAAATGAATGGCATGCTCCATAGAAGAAGAATGCATTCGGGATGCCAAGTGCTTGCTTGATCCTTACAGCACCTGTAGCATAAAAAGCATCTGAGGACTTAGGAAGTGAGTCATTAAGCATTAAACAGGGTTGGTAAATTTAATTCAGTGACCTTGGTAAACAGGGAGTGACAGCAAAGCCATTTGCTTTGAAAATGTTCTGTGGGTGTGACAAAGTTAGGCTTCTCCCTACTCCTGGGTAGAAACAAGGTTAGAAAGGTTTCACAGTTCCTAGCCTCTCTAGGAGGTATAGATGTGCGTGACTGATGTTGAATCTTTCAGTAATCTTGGCTCTGGAAATGAGAACTCTTCTACTTGCCCATGAGCAGCAAAAGACTGGGAGGCTGTCAGAATTATCTAGAGACATTACACAGTTTACCTATGGGTAAATCAATTAGCTGTTATATGTATGTATGTGTACACACACGCACACATACACAGACACGCACACATAGAATTTGTTAACATACATAAGTAATTTGCACTCTAAATTTATTCCTTGCTGTGCATACACTGTCAGGACACTGCTTTAAGGAGCAAGATGCCACGTGGGCCACGGCAGCCCTAACAAGGGCAGTGCTGGGGATATTGAGCAGAATTCCGAGGCTACATTCCACAGGAGAGCTGACTTTGGAAAGGAAGGCTAGAGGAAGCAGCAGCTGCTATCCATTCTGTCCTCTGGGTGCTTTGTGAGGAAGAGAGAGTGCCTCTTTCTCTAGGTTTCTGCTTAACTGGCCTATTTCATGGCTGGACAGACATAGGCTCCTCGGCCTCTTTTATATCCTTGACTGAACTGTAAGTGTCCAACAGAGTGACATCAAGTGGAGGTAGAACGCTGCTGCCAGTGCAGGGCTGGGAAAGGGGATTGCCTCCCAGACAGGGTGGCCTCAGCCCCTGAGGAGACCAGACGGAGAGTGGAGCAGCAAGTTGCCCTGGGCCCAAGAGTGCTGCTGCTGACAGGGCATTTCCGTGAGTCAGCCGTCTCCCAGGCTCCATTCCAGCCCTTCCTGAGGTCTAACATCCAGCCATGAGTATAGTCTCGTCAGTGGGCACTGCTGCCGAGAGGGGCATTTCTGTGGTGCCAGAGGTCCCCCAAATATCCTTTCCGTTCCTCAACAAAGCCGAAAGTCCTGCAAATTTCCTCAGGTCCAGAGAATGCCACCATTAAGGAAGGAATCTGTGTGGAGCTGCTGCCTGCCAGCTATCGTGGAGGCTGAAAGTCAAGCAACCAGTGTCTGAAAGTCTGCAGAGCCTGGTCTCCGAGCAGGGTGCTGCTACCGTGTGGTACGTCTCTGCGGTGCCACTGCCCCGCCCCCCCCCCCCATGTCCTGCTTCACCCTTGGTGAGAAGCAAAGCCCAGTAAACGCCCCAGGTCTGGAGAGTGCGGCCATCATGGGGTGGCGGGGGACTTCTATGGAAACACTGCCTTCTATCGGTCCTTCTCAGTCTCCATGAGGTTTACAGGACAGCAGGTCTCAGGTTCAGAAAGCTCTGATCTTGAGGGGTAGATTTATGTGAGTTCTGCCTCCAGATCATCTCCCAAATCTTTGTTAGGCCTGAAGTCAAGCGCCACGTCTTTCCAGGCTGAGAGAGCCTTGATACTGAAGGGAAGATTTCTCAAAACCTGCTGCCTATAAGGCACCCTTCCAGTCCTTGTGGGGGCGGGGAGCTGAAGACAAGCAAGACATTTCCTCAGGTTCAGAGAGTGAGTGTAAGGAGTGGAGTGGTTCCAAATTGTAGCTGTTTCCCAGCCTTTGAGGAAGCCTGGACACCAGCCAGAAATCTCCTCAGTGTCCGAGATTCTCTCTCCTAAAGAGAAGAAGAAGTCTGAGGAGCAGCTGCCTCCCAGGCCCGGAGAAACCCCAAAGGTCAGCAACAGGTCCCTTCAGCTTCCATGAGTGCTGTTGCTGAGAGAAGCTCTTCGGCTTCCATGAGTGCTGTTGCCGAGGGAAGCATGTCTGAGAGCAGTACTAGTGGCTGGTCTCCCTCAAGAGGCCCTGTTTCTCTCAGCAAAGCCAAGAAACCTAGCCTGGGCTAAGGCTCCCAACAACCTGTGCTATCACACCTGTGAAGATTCCATTTCTCCTGCCTGGCAAAGATCCATTTCTAAGATCTCTGATTGTGAAGAGGGGCTCAACAGGAGAAATTACCCAATAGCCATAAAGCCTAGGATTGTTTGGTAGAGTAATCACAGAGATTGGCATAGAAAATGGTAGACTGAATGAATCCAACCAAAGAAACCCTGAGGTAACCGAGAAATAAAAGCTATTGAAAGAAAGAAAGAAAGAAGAAAGAGAAAGAAAGAAAGAAAGAAAGAAGAAAGAAAGAAAGAAAGAAAGAAAGAAAGAAAGAAAGAAAGAAAGAAAGAAAGAAAGAAAGAAAGTGCTCCAATCGATGTGCCTGATACTGAAAATTCTTTCAGAGTCTGAGAAGAATCCCTTCCTAGAAAAAGCACAAAAGGGGGAAACAAGATGATTTTACTGCCCTTGTGCCTGATTTGATCATCCATAGTTAGAGACGGGCAAGTCAGAAGAAGGGCTACCAGGGGCTCCTAGGCACCCCAAAGAAGCTCACCACAATATCTAATTTGGCAGAGAAGCAACCTGGACCCTATCTACAGCTGTGGCCAAGAAGCAACCTGCCTTCAGGAAAAGATGATACCATCCTAGAGTGAGAAGATGACCATGATAAGACAGTCCTAGGTGGGAATTCTGCTGTGCCAGGCGAGGCTTCCCTTAATGCCTCACATGCCATGCTCATGACTTTCACCCTGCTTTCACTTAAGATAGGGAGCAACAGTCTCACTTCTTTCATCCTAGCCAAATTTTACTAAGTATATCTCAAGTTCTTCTTCCTCCAAGGAGACTTCCCAGATGTTTAAGTCAGTGGTTCCTAATTTTTTAACATGCATCAGTACCACCTAGAGGTCTTGTTGAAAGATTGCTGGACCTCACCCCCAGGGTTTCTGATTTAGGTCTGGGGTAGGGCCCCAAATGTGAACATTTCTAGTAAGTTTCCAGTGGATGCTTCACTGCTGATTCAGGGACTACACTTTGAGAACCACCACTTTAAGCCAACATTGGATTCACCACTTCCTGGCTAAGAATTACAGTTATTATGTTAATTGTTCCTCAATACACCGTCTATGGACCATCTGCATCAGAATCGTATGTACAGTTTTTAAAAGAAGCAAACTTCTGTTCCCCACTCAAGACCTACTGAATCAAACTCCTGGTGAGGGACAAAGCCTAGGAATTTGAATTTTTAGCAAGTTCTTTTCAGTTATTCTGATGCACTATAAAATTTGAGAGTTACTGATATTCCTTAAATGTTAGATTAAAACATTATTTTATATTATTATTCCATGCTTTGTAATGGATACTACTATACTGACAATACGGGCAAGAAGCAGTTTTCTTTGAAGTTTCCCAGGACAATATCCCATTTCTTGTAGGGAGGGATAGAGCCAAAGCCACATCGGAGAAGAATACTATCACAGGTGACAAAGGGCTCATAGTTTAAGAAATCAAGTGTTTGAGGTGAAAGGAATCCTCATGCCTAACATTCTATCAAAAATATGTTGAGTGAATGTGTAGTTTTGCAGAGATCTAAAAGAAACTGAATACCTTCAGTCTGTTTCTTTCCTGTGGAATTTGGAATTTTGTTTCACTGAGGATGATTTGGGTTGCAAGTAATAGACCAAGAATACCAAAATAGACAAAGGAGTTATTATTTCATGATCTAGGAAACCTGGGGTCAGGAGAGTTACAGGAAATTCTGTAGGTCAACACTCCCAAGGATACAAATGTTATCCCTCTGTCTACTCTGCCATCTCAGGGCACTGGACAGTTCTCCCTTCCTGGTTATAAGCTGGCTGCAGAGTCCCAAGAAATTATGTTTAGACAATGTCATATCCAGAGGAGAAAAGCATTTCCTCATGTATATAGTTATATTAGCCAAAAAAAAAAAAAAAAATTTCTGGAAGTCCCTTAGCATACTTCCCTTCTGGTCCCATTGGCCAGGAAGGGGTCACACATCAATGCCTACATCAATCAGATGATAACACTTCATTACTAGGCTATGAAGAAGACCATTTCCCTGCACATACATATGACTGGGCAGAGGCACCCCTACAATGGGAGTCTTCCAGCAAGGAATAAATGAGGTAATCGGAATGGCAATTGGGTGACTAATAGTGTCTGCCATATTGTTCTTCAGATGTCCTAGGTCTAAAATATCGAACTTAAACATTGAATTTGATATTTGAAGCAGAATCTCACAAGCCCTCTTTTCAAAATTTAGCAGCACTATCACTAAGTAAAGGTAAGCAACTTACCTTTGGGCCTTTGTGTTCTTAGTCTATAAAATGACAATAAATACAAAATCAGCAACCCCAATAACACTTAATGACACATAATGACTCACACTATGTGCCAGGGACTCTGCATTCTGTCATTGGGTCCTTACAAGAGGGCTATGAGACAGGAACTGTGGAAACCTTCATTTTACAGAGGAGGAATTGACTGTTAGATTTCGACACTTTCCCAAAGTGTATGGGGACTCAGGCTAGATATTTTATATCACTAAAAAGTTGTAATAGCTAACTCAGCATATTACAAGTGTGTGCTCCAGAGGAAGTCTCTATAGTCATCTCTGGCTCTGGACACGTTTGGAAATGGAAAATAGGCTGCAATATATTTAGCAGAAATCCAAAATGACGGGGATTAAGGTAGAATCCAGGAATCATAGAATTAGGGAATAAACAGGAGAAAGGTAGGTATTTGCAATATGATTAAATTTGTCAGATAAAAATACAGGACACCCAGTGAAATTTGAACATCAGATAAACAACAAATAATGTTTTAGTAAAACTATGTCCTAAATGTTGCCTGGGACTTACTTAATACTAAAAAATTATTTGTGATTATTTAAAATTCAGATATCAATGGGTAATCCTGTATTTTTATTTGTTAAATCTGGAAACCCTAGATGGGATGAATAATGGCTGGGGGTGGATAGGTGGGTGGATGGGGGAGATGGATGAGAAGTTTGGGGACAGAACTCTTAGGGGTAATTTTTCAACTATAAAGGCGTGTGTGCGTGTGTGTATGGGTGGGAAGGTGTGGGTATGGGTATGGATGTTGTGCGATGCGCATGTGTTTTAGACTGGCAAGGGAAGCCAGGGCATATGGTGAGAGTTTATAGGAGATAATCCAGCCTAGAGAACAAAACATTTGCTGCCCAGGGGATGAGAAAATGAACATTTGCCTTGTGGTTACACCAGTGACTCACTGTGTGAACTTTGATAAATCACCCAACCTCTCTGTTACGTAGGGTTCCATGTTCATATAGACAAAATAACAATATTGGCCTTTTTTCCCACTACACATGAAAACAAAGTCACTTGAACATTGCTTGTAAATTCCAGGATTGAAAGAGGGGTAAGGGAAGGGTATTTTTGTTATATTGTATCAATGAGAAGGAAGAATATAGAAAGCTCAGGTTGGCTTGGGATTCTTTTCTAATTTCTTTGGGAAGCACTCTCTAAGTAATGATTCCAGCCTAATATAGGGTGCACTGATTACAGCCTACACTTTGTTTCCAAGCCTTAATTCACATACCTGAATGTTTCCCTCGTTAGCTGTGTGCATCACCCTCTAACTGAATCAGCGGAAATTAGCAAATTCAGACATCAGCTGTTTCTTTCCTGTGTTTAACAGGAAGCCTATTGCAACCCAGTGATTCCTCAGGATTTATTTTTTCACAAGTGCCAAAGCAGCACAACACCAGCAGGATCTGAGTTGGGAGCCTGTGCCGATAAAAGCTGGTTTCTTTTTGTGGTCGCATTTGTATTGAATCTGCAAATGAACGGGACTCTAATTATCTTGGAGGTAGAAGTCCATTACATTTCTCGGGGCCTGTGTTATTTTGCTAATAAAACTAATACAGCCCAAGAAACAAGAACAGTGGAGGGCAGCGGGGTTAGTACTTTCAGTGATACTCCCAGAGGCCTCTGAAGCAGCCTCCCACGAGTGATCAAATGGCCACAGCAGAGGCAGAGCATGGTGCCAATGTGTGTGAAAACGGGGGAGAACTGCCCCAAAGGGCACAGAAAGAGAAGACTCTGGCCAGGTGGCAAAAGAGCGTGGGAGAAGGTGTGAACCTGGTGACCCAGATTGGAGACAAGGCACCCCACAGCACCCCCTAATGCAGGACAGCATACAATCAGTAGAGTGAGAATCATGAGATAATCATGCCTCCTTGGTCATGCAAAGGACTTCCACATATGGTGAGTGGTTCATTTCATCCTCATTGAATCCATGAGGAAATTGAAACTCATAAAGATGAAATGACTTACTCTAATGCACATGAGAGGCACTATTCAAAATCAGATCTACCAGAAGCAGGGCCAGGACTTTCTCCCGCAAACCCAGCAGTATTTTCCAAGTGTTGTAAATTAATACCTACCAAAATATGGCCTTCTTCCTCATATCTACAGCTGTTGAAATTCTCACCACTGGCATCCCCTTTGGGGTTAGGAAAGGAAACAAACTATGTATTGTATAACCCAGGTTATGTAGTAGCAGGGAAAGGAAGTAGGGACCAGTTCTTTCTGGATATTTCATCCTGGTTGTTATCTTGAAAAGCCATATTGGAAAGTGTATTTATTGACATCTATTTATTCATTCATTCATTCATTCACTAATTCATTCAAAAATGTAAATTATACTTCTATAGGACAGGAAATGTGCTAGGTACTGTGTGGTGGATGGTGAATAAAAGACAGATGGTACTTGCCCTCACGGGACTAATGACATGGTGGAGGAGACCAACATGAAACAAGGAAACAAAGGCCTAAGTACTGAATTACTGGTTGTGAAAATGCCGTGGAGGATACCAACAGGGTGTTTCGAGAATAAAACACAGGTGGTCACTCTAAGATGGTGAACTGAAAAATGGGAAGAGACCCTGCAGGGGAAGAGTGGGGAGAAGGAACTTGAGTGGAGGCCCTGGCAAGGAGCTGCCCTTCCCAGCAGCTGAAAGAAGTCTCCTGGAGCTGGAACAATGGGAGGGCACAGTGGGAGGAAGGCGGGGGTGCCCGGGTGGGCAGGAGAGCAAAGGACCAGGCTGGGCTTCTCTGCGCAATGAAAGCAGCAGGTGGGCCTGCCTCGAAGTGGAGAGGGCAACCCCGAGAAGGGCAGGAGACACGAAAGGACTGAGGTGAACTTCAACTTCAGCCAGTTTCCAGGTGTACATAGTGGGCCTGACACGTTCATAGGTAATTTATCCCCCACTTGGAATTCTGTGTCTGCTGCTGACCCCACGCACGGTAATTTAGCCCAGCTCCATATCTACGTCATGGTAAATGACCTGCAGTTCCACATGGGAACAGGGCAAAAACATGACTAAGCTGCCACCTACGTTTGTCAAAAATATTTTCCCAGGCTCCACATGGAGACTGTGCTATAAACGGAAAGGTTTCTGACCAAGTCATGGCCACCACCTGCTAAGGCTGTTTCTCGGGTGCCAGTCGCACTTTCTGTAGCTGTCTTGTTTGCTGTTTGTGGCTGAGTAAACCCCCAGTCTCAGTGCGGGGCAGCAAGTCATTAGGAGTAACTGATTAACAGCTGCTGCTGTAGAAGTTCTGGAGTTTTGTTTTGTGCAACCTGAAAGGGTGCTTGCTTTATGATTTTTTAATTAGAGTGTAAATACTGCAGCCCCATAAACCTCTTGATTTATGGCTGACAGGTGTGAAAGTTTGCACTTGCTGTAAAAGGCCCCAAGTCTTCTGTTATCTCCAGCCTCTGTTTTCTCAGGCTCTCCCAGCAGCTGGCTGTTTGGGGTGCTTTCTCTGGATGGGTTGACACCCAAGGGCAGCACACAGCAGAATTGACAAATGGAGAGCTTATTCTCTGATTTCCTCAGTATCTCTTTGGGGCCTCTTCCTTTCTGTCTTTTCTCCCCTCTTCTTCTTTCCAAACCCACTGTGTGATCTCACTCGTTCCTCTGTTCCAAGTCATGCCCGTGTTCTGATTGCCCTTCTGACGGTATCAGATGTTCTATAGTCCTAATCCCTTTAACTGCCAAGAAACAGAAATTAATTTAAATACTTATTTATGGATTCATTCAGTCAACAAATAGTATTGAGTGTGACTGCAGTACACACATTATTCCTAGTGCCAGAGAGAGAGCATCAAGCACGCTGAAATCCTTGCCATCACAAAGTATACATTCTAGAAGGGTGAGATAGAAAATATGCACATAACTAAATAAGTTGAAAAGACAAATCCAAAAACTCATAAGTGCTATGGAGATGATAAAATTGGGACACATGTGAGAGGAATTAGGAAGCTGCTTTGGCCAGAAGGGCAGGAGATTAGGTTATTTTCTCCATCTTTCCCACACGTGGCCCCACACTTCTGTTTCTTTTGGAAGACCAGTTTTAGTCCTCTTGCTCTCATCCCATATTGACTCCTCCAGCCACATGACCAAACATGACCAGCCCATCTCTCTTTACATATTGATTTAGTACAAGCCATCAACAAAGACCTGGGTCCTCACTCCTAAATAGTAGAATCTGATTGATCCAGCTTGGTCAGGGTGCATCTCAGGAAAAACCAGCCTTGAGCAATCAACCTGTGTTATCTAAGCATATGACTTAAATCCCCATTGCTATGGTCAGTTGGAGTATTTATTCTAAAGAAGAAGGGGAGTATGGGCTGGGAACACATACAAATAGATTCTTGCCATCTCAAGAATTAGTTATGGGAGAGAAGAAAAACACATTAATGCATAAATATAAAATGTGGTCCTTATCTTCAAGGTGCTTACAGTTTCAGAACTTAAGATACGCATACGTGAAAATACTGCTCAAATGTAATGCAATAGTAAGTGGTGCTTGTAATTTACATCAAGGACGTTAATATCAGAGCCCAGGAAGGAGACAGTAAGGTTTCAATGGATCAGTGAGGTGGTTGGAAAATGCTTCAGATGGAAAGTAGGTTTTAAAAACCCAGGAATGAAGGGAAGGGCAAAAACTCAGAAGCAGATTTGTTCATGGTTTTTGCTTGTTTGTTTTTTTAAAGAACCAGAGGACATGTGGAGTAGTAATCGGAAAGGTAACCAACTAGTAATCTTGTTTACAGATAGTTGTAGGTGTTGTTTTGTAGACCTTTCTCTTCCTACAGAGAGGCAGTAATTCAGGAAAGAAATGATGGAGTTTTCAACTGAGGAGGTTGAATAAGTGCCATAAAGAAACAATGGGATTTTTAGAACCGACGTGTTCTAATAAACTGAGCTAAATAATACAGTTATCAACTTAACCTCAGAATTCAAAATCTGGCCATCTAGAGAAAACATCTGACATAAACCCACAGATATTCAATGTACTCTCAAAATCCTCCAGGGAAGTAAGCCAAATTGCTTTTCAAAATATTTTGAATTTTAAGACTTCTCAGTTCCTATAGTCATGAATTACTTCATGTCTAGGGCAATTCCTCTGATGTTGGGTAACAAAATTTACCTGGATAGTAGTGTTTTACACATCCATGTTGTGATTATTAATAGTGCATTTTTCACTTGAACTAGGTCCAAGTTTGGACAATAAATTTAAAGTTATCATACTCCTGGGGCACCTCGGTGGCTCAGTAGGTTAAGCGTCTGACTCTTGATTTTGGCTCAGGTCATGATCTCAGGGTCTTGGGATCAAGCCCCGCCTTGGGCTCTGCACTCAGCGGGGAGTGTGCTTGAGGATTCTCTCCCTCTCCCTGCCCTCCCCTACTGTTCATGCTTTCCCTTTCTAAAATAAAGCTTTATTAAAAAAAAGAAAGTTATCATACTCCTAGGGCAGAAGGATAAAAAAATGATGTCTATTATTATTTCAAATATCAAGAAATAAGACAGAACAACTTAAAAAACCCATCTGAGGTAAAAGTTTCTAGGTGACTTGGAATTTGAGATATTAAGTCACTTGGAAGTTTCTAGGTGACTATGGCAACTTCTTATAGACTTTCAAGGCATTACAAAATTCTTCTTGCATTACTATGCTTTCTCTGATTCTAATACTGGCAGGCAAATGGCCTGATCTTAATTCTTAAGGTTATATTCCCATAGTTTAAAAAGCAAATGAGAACGCACCATGGCTTTTTGGTAAAATGACAGTTATTACTATCTTTGGCTAGAAGAAATATATTTTTGACAGCAAACTAAAGATGGAGCAGGGTATTATCAGCTTTTCAAACACTAAAGTGAAAAAAAAATAAATGAGTAAAGGATTTGTGTGTCATTCAACAGAGTTTTAGTGTCAGTCATAACAGTTCTTAGTGGAAAAATGTTTAATACCTTCTACTTAATCAAAACTAAATTCCTCATAAATGACTATTTGATAAAAAGAAAGAAACGCCTAGTAGTAACTTATCCTACAATGTAGAATTGCTCCTCCAATCCCAAAGAATAAAGCAAAGCTGATTGAGAATATTCTAAGTACAGTATTAGGGTTTTGACAAACAATAAAATCTCAAATACCAAATTGCTCAGCCAGAAACACAATTGGATAACCCTGGACAAGTTGATCCCCACTGATTATTTTTCCCCAGAAGCTTAAAGTGTGAATAAAATGTTCTGGTATTTCACTCTCTCATCAGTTTTTATATACTGGGGTTTTCAAGTTCCTCATATCCTTCTATTATATTATCCTCCTTTATCTTTCTTGAAGTCTATTCCGGGAATTACTCATGCATAAAGATTATGTGAGGAGCCTTCATCTCTAGTGCTTTTTCCTAATTGTCAAATTTACAGTAAAAGGGATAATAACTATTGAGTACTGATTGATCCAAGTTTTCATAAATGCTATGGCAATTTCTAGACACACAGAGTAATCGCAACATAGTTTGCAGTAGACTGCCTTAATTGACCACCAGATGATTTCCAAATTTTGCCAAAAAAATAAAATCAGAACATAGCTAATTCCCTTAATTTTGATAACAGAGGGCAGGAAAAATGCGCCTCATTGAAAATGCAAAGCTAATCTTCAACTGACACAATTTCTTTATTCTCTTCATTGATTTAAATTTTGTCTCCTTTTTTATGTCACAGGCCAATCCTGAGGTTAGAGGTGATAACATAGGTTAATGGCTAAGAATACATGAGTTAAAGTCACACTGCCTAGGTTCCAAATCCCAGCTCTGCTACTTGCTAACTGGGTAAGCTTGGATAGGTTCCTTAACATCTATTAGTACCAGTTTTCTTATTTATAAAATAAGATATCAATAGTGCCTATCCTAGTGAGTTAAATACACATGAAGCATCAACACAGAGCCAGGCATAGAGAATAACCTTGATAAAATGTTACCCTATTACATGAAAAAAATAACTATAAGATAAACAAAGAGCTTGGATAATCAGCTCCTGAATAATCATGGACTATGCATTTCTCCTCCAGCAGATCTTGGTATCTGCTGACATCTTCTCTTTAATTCATGATGCATTCTCCAGCTACAAGCTTAAAGTTCTCTATCTTTTTGGCACAGACTGAACACCATTCCCTGAGGAGGCTGTTAATTCATTCAGGCCTATGGTAGGCAATCATTACAAGCAATTCAAAGTTCCCTTTGGACTTCCTCTGGGATGAGGATATGACCGCTTCTTTATTATTTCTCAGAGAAAGGGCGACATCAACCTTCATATCATATTAGGGTTGACCCCAAACTAGAAGGAAATATTTTCACTGAGTTACATTTCTGACCACTATTGTCATGTCAGGATGATTTCAGACACAATTCCTTCTGGTTTACCTTACCATGTATCTACCAGAAAAGACTGGTTCATGTACAATGTTTCTTCAAGTTGTGCATTCCAGGATTACCTTCTGGAAGGTGTTCTTTTGATCTATTTTAAATGCCTTTGCTAACTCAGTTATACACGGCTAACTACATTTTTAATGCAAGATTATTTATAGCAGTTTTAATAATGATTATCAAATAATGAAAAAAAGCATATAATCCATCAACAGAAAAATGGGCAATCAAAATGTGATATAATAAAAAAGAATAAAATATTTGTGAGTGCAACAACCTACGTGAATCTTTTTTAAAGATTTATTATTAATTTGAGAGAAAAGGAAAGAGAGGGAGAAAGACAGAAGGAGCACAAGAAGGGGGGCAGAGGGAAAGGAAGAGAGAATCTCAAGCAGACTCCATGCTAAGCACGGAGCTGATCTTAAGACCCTGAGATCACATCCCGAACTGAAACCACGAGTCAGGCGCTTAGCCGACTGCACCAGCCTGGTGCCCCACAACCTAGATGAATCTTAAAATCTTTCTGCTCATTGAAAGAAGCCTGATAGAAATGGGTATGTATTGTGTATTTCTATTTATATGATGTTCCAAAACAGACAAAATAGCTTGTTGTCTTTTTTTTTTTTTTAGTTTTTTTTTTTTCATTTGAATATAGTTGATACACAATGTTACATTAGTTTCAGGTTTAAAACACAATGACTCAGCTTCTCTGCATGTTATGCTATGCTCACCACAAGCACAGCTACCCTACCATCTATCAGCACACAGCATTTAAGACACAGGTAACCACTTTTATCTTTAATTAAGGATCAGGGCACACAAATTTTGATCTATTTACACTGATACTCAATCTAGCAATTCTTTCCCAGTGTGGAATCAACAAAGTTCTGGTTTTTATAAGTATCTCAAGGTTCAAATCAGTTTTATTCTTAGAATTCTTCAAATTTTTCTCCAACTACCAAGAATTCCAGTCACTGTTCCGAGTATATATGTTCTTCTCTAGATATAGTAGCTACTGAAATCTAAGAGTAATTCATGCTTATTTTAACTTCTGGCATGACGGTAATGCCTGGGTATATAACCTGGGTAGTTTGGGCAAATAGCATGTAAGAATATTCCCTTATTATAAGTGCTCTTCTCTAAAATCCCACTGAATGCCTCTCTGAACAGCCAGATATCCATGTTTCTCATGGACAAGCCCAGTTTTATAGGTAATTCAGGAAAGGCCTTAGTGGTAATTGCCCTCCACAAAACTGTGATGTGATCCAAGTATCTATTTGTTGTTCTTTTCCACAAAGCCTACCAAAACTTCCTTCAAAAGCATGGCTCTGTCCTTTTTGTCTAGTTTGCAACAAGTCTCTTTCCTAAGGGATTTTCCAAAGGGACTCTAGCTAATTACATGAATACTATTCCCCGGCCCCCCCCCCCACACTCGTTTAATTCCTATTCTACAGAAGCAAGATTTTGGACTGAAACATGAATTAATATATCTAAAAAGATTAGTTGTAAGATTTCCTCCATGATTATCACTCACACATTGGGATCATTGAGAGAGTATGTAGAAGACACTGTTTTTAATATGTCTTTATTTCATAAGGAAAGGAGATAGCTGTAAAATGACCAAGTATTTCTATTCCATTTTCATGAAACCATTGGCAAAAAGAGACAGAAAACATTAGAGCAAGGCTCTTGGGACTTTCTAAGTGAAAAGAAAGTTTTTTACTCTTATTTTTTAAATCTTGCTGCTGGCTGCCGGAAAAGCCACTTGATAGGATACAATTGCTACCAGTAATAAAACTGTGCATGAGAAACCTCCTCTTTGGCACTACACTAAAGAAGAAAGTAGAGCAAGGGAAAAAAAAGTCACCTTTGTCACACAGAAGATTAGATGTATTAAAATAAACTCTTAATGGAGCCAAAGTGAAGACCTGTATCATGTCCAAAATTTCTGGTGGGAAAGTTTCAGCAGCAATGAACTTATTTCCTAAATGGGATAATTAATGAGCAATGCAGAATTTCACAATAGAATCAATGCAGTTTTGATAGACCCAGAAAGACATGGGAATATTCATCACACTAACTCAAAGTGGTCAAGGTTTGTATTTGTTTGCTTTAAATACTTAATCCACTCCATCGACCTGGAATGTCCTAGGAAGAAAATAATGCAGGGTCTGAGCAGTTTATTAAATATAATGGATAAGGTTGCTTCAATATCCTAAATTGAATTTATCAGAAGTCATATCTTTTCCTTTTTTTACTTTAGTACACACCCTGAGAAACACCCTAACTCAGTGGATTGTTTCCATGTATTGCACTGAAATAAACTAAAACCACTTGCTATTCCTACCTCTTTACTTCTCATTCATTGGACAAATCCCTTGAGTTTATTTTCAGTCCCAAATACTGGTTTGAATTTCCCCCCACCAAGGTTATCAGCCTCGTGTGGACAAAAAAAGTGGTAACTTTTCAGTTCGAATCCTAGTCTACCTGTCAGAGGCATTCAACACATTTGATCATTTCTTCCTTCTGTCAACATGTGTCCTTTTGTCTTGTCTGACTCTACTTTCTCCTGGTTTCCAGTCAGTTTATCAGAATGCTCTAATGCAAGCTCCTTTTCTGGCTCCTCCTCCTCTACCTTCTTCTAAGTAGTTCATTGCCCCAGGATCGATCTTGGCCCTCACTTCTTCTTTATCTACCCTAAGTCCCTATGTAAATTCATCAGTTCCATGACTTTACTTATGTGCTATTTACATTCCACTTTAGTTTACAGACCTGACCACTCCCTTGAGTACCAGTCTCATATATCCAACTGCTTCCTTGACCTCTCTAGTTTTATATTAGTAGGGATCTCATCTTTGACATTTTTTAAACATATCTTGATTCCTTCCATCCAACTCACCATTTAACATATATTCACACCCTACTTCTCCAAGCATGTTTCTGTCCTCAGTCTTCCCCATTTCAGTGAGGAGTGTACCATCCATTCGGGTGGCTCAAATCAAAGCCTTACGGGTCGTATTTAATTCTTACCATATCCTCCTCAATGATTTGGCCCAATGATCCTAATGCAAACCACCCTCATGTCTTTTCTAATTCTGTAACAGCCTATTAAATGGTCTCGTTGGTTTTAATCTTACTCTGTATACAGCATCCAAGGTGATCTATTTTGATGTAACTCAAATAACGTTACTCCTCTGCTTAAAATCTTGCTGTGCCTCTGGTCACACTTAGAATAAAATCTAAACAATTCACTGTGGCCTACAGAGCTTTGCATGATCTGGTCTGTGTCTAACTCTCCTCCTTCATCTCATGCTGTGTCCTACACCATTTGTTCTATTATAATCATTTATTTCCCCTTTTCTTTGAACACAAGGAGCTTGTTCCTGCCTCAGGGTCTTTGCACTTGCACTTTCCTTTGCCTCTTTCAATGGCTGCTTCTTGCTTCTTCAGATCTCATTATGAACATTATTTTGTAATGTAGTTAACTCCACTCCATTCCCTCTGTCACTGTCAGAATAGTGGTTTCCTCTGAGAAGGTGAGAGCACAGATGGCCTAGAAAGGCAAGTGAGGGAATTTTACGGGTAATGAGCCCAAGTTGCCAGACTCGTGCATTTGTCAACTCTCAGTGAAGATTTGTGCATTTCATTGCATGTAAATTTAATTTCAAAGGGAAAATATAAATAAATATATAACTCTAGTTATTGCTGTAAATACTGAATTGTATAGGAGAAGATATACTGATGTCTGCAGTTTACTCAGAAACACTTCAAAATCTTTAGTATATTGATAGATGGAAAAGGAATGTGTAGATGAAAAATATATGTGATAAAGCAGACATAGTACAATGTTAATGGTAGAATCTAGATGGTAGGTATATAAATTTTAACTGTAAAATTCATCTTTGCTATATGTTTGAAAATGTTATAATAGAATCTTGGAAAATTATTTTTTAAAAAAAATCTAAAGATGACTAAAAATGATTGGCTCTGATAAGATAGTTCAAAAGGCGCTAGATACTGCATAAATATACCAAAAGAGCTATCCTATATCCCAGAAAAACAACTAGAAAATGGAATGGAAGATTAAGATTCAATTCATAATAGCAACACAGCTATAAGACTCAAGTTGTAATAGCAACAAAAAATCTGTAAGACTCAATTCATAATAGTAACAAAAGCTATGACATACATAGGAATACATTTGACAATGTATGAGAATATGAAAAAAAATATAACACTTCCTGAACTGCATAAAACCTGACCTGATATCTCATATTTCTCAGTGTAAAATGAGTGATATCATAAATATTACAGGATGTAAATGTTAGCCAAAATACTATAAATTCAATGCAATTTCAATGAAAAAACCTAATGGAAACATTTACTAACATGAAAAATTGATTCCAAAGTATATTTGAAGAAGCAAATATGTAAGAATAGTAAAAAAAATTGGCATAAAAATTAAAATGGGAGGGAGAACATTTTGGGATATTAAAATAAATCATAGCATTTTCATAATTAAAAAGATGTTGATTAACCAAATAGATCAATGTGACAAAATAGGGGGCCCAGAAAGGGACCTTTATAAATATGGTAATTTAATATGTCATAAAGGAGTAATTTTAAATCAGGAGGTATAGGATTTAATGAAGTGTTGGCACAGTTACATATAATCTAGAATACAATAGTGTTCAATCTCTCACCCAGAATGGGTGTAATAAATTTCTAATAAACATAGTACAAAATACTAAATTTGCCAGAAGAAAATAAAGATTTTATATTATTGTGGTAGGTTATATCTTCCTCAAGATAACATCATGATCATGAGCCATAAAAGATAAAATTGGCAGATTAGACCATGTACAGAGTAAAAATCTCTATAAATAAATATATATTATAAACAAAGATTAAAAACAAAGTATAGCGACACCTGGGTGGCTGAGTCGGTTAAGTGTCTGCCTTTGGCTCAGGTCATGATCCCAGGGCCCTGGGATCAGGTCCCACATGGGGCTCCTTGCTCTGCAGGGAGCCTGCTTCTCCCTCTACATTCTGCTCCCCCTGCTTGTGCTCTCTCTCTCTCTGACAAATAAATAAATAAAATCTTAAAAAAATAAACAATAAAAACAAAGTATAGAGTGAGAGGATGATTTGTAATATAGATAGATATGTAACATAAATAAGGTATAGATAGATAAAGCACAGGAATAGAGCTATTTATTATATATGTAGCCAGGTTTAAACCCTGATATTTTAAGAGTTTTTAAAAATAAGTAATGAACAGGAAAAGAAGCTAAGTTTCACTAGAGAATCAGAAAAATACACATTGGGACAATAGACTATCTCTCTTTTGTTAGTTTTAGTCTGTAACTGATGAAAATAAAATTTAAATGGGATTTGATAACAAATAGTGTTAGGAAAAGTGTGGGGGGGGAACTTTCATACATTGGTGGTAGGAGTATAAAAGAGTTCTAGAAGGATATTTTGTAGATCTATTAAATTTTAAAATATTCGTTTAATCATACACTCCAAGTTTAGTCATACATCTTTATATACACACAAGTACATAAAGATTAATGTCCAAGTGTATTTATTGCAGTGTCTAATAATACCAAAAATTGAAAACAATCTATGTTTGCAACTGTCAGAAATGGTTAAATAAATGGTACATTTACAATATGAAATACTATGTACAAACTAAAAGTTTATATACTGACTTGAATGCAAACCCATTATTTATTATTGAGTGAAAAATAAATAAGTTGTGCAACAATATGTATCTGGTTGTTATACTTGTTTAAAAAATGATATACTTTTTAAATGTATAGAACATGACCCAGAAATATAAAAACTGAAGTCTCAACAGGGATTTCCTATAGGAAGGATGTGTATTGGAGGAGTGTAAAGGGAGTGAATAATTCACTTTTGTATCTTCCCTTTGGGATTTTGTTTATTACCCACCCCCCAACACACACATACAGATTTTAAGAAATAGTGTGCTATGTGCTTCTGAGAAAATTATTTAAAAAAAAGAAATTTCAATGAAAAAAGGAAGAAAGGAAAAGAAGAAAAATGGAGAGAGAGAGAGAGAAGGAACACAGTGCATTGTGGAGTGGAGGAGAACTAAGAGAAATGAGAAAGATTTGGAGAATGAGAGATAAGGCAGCAGAGACAGTGAGTAATGAGGTGTGAGGAGACCTTCCTAGACAGTATGATTGGACCCTGGAAAGAGGGCCCTGATCCACACTGAAGAGGGGCCTGCATATTACAAACACACACGTACAAAATATGTTCAGGAACTCATGAGCATTCTGTCACTCAGGATCTGATGTCCAGTACTAGCTCAGCATGATCCTAAACATCTACTGCTATAACTACCGCAGTTAAAGCCCCAGGGGGAGAAACGCTTCTCCTTATCTATCTTCTTATGTCTTTAAAACAAAAGGCAGCTTCATCTGAATGCTAAGAAGGCTTGTGGGTGGTGCTGTTGCTGACTTCAGAGACAGACTGCATCAAGTGCAAGGACTAAGCAACTAAAGCATTTAGTGAGAGAGAAGACAAATTAATTAACTTGTCAAATGCTTCCTCCAAGATAGGAAGAATGCAATAGATTCTTGCCTAACAAAGTATTATTTCCATGTATCCATTTTTTTGCTTCCCTTTGTTTTCCAATCCCAGTTCCTCCAACACGTGTGTGTATCTCTGTGTGTGTATGTATATGTAACTGCATGTTACATGCATGAAATGTAATATCAATTCCTTCTATTAGTGTATAAATCTAGATATTATTTTAAGAGGTGGTGAAAATTGCGACATAAGTTAATGACGTATATAAAGAAACTAAAATAATTTATAATGATCTTTTTATAATGCTAATTTATCATACGTGGTTCATTTAAATATTCAAACATAATATGCAAAATTCTTCTAAGTGTTGATTCAAGAATTTTATTGGAAATTCAAGATGCTACTACTATAGCAGAGTGAAATTTCTAAAACTGAAATTAATAAAAGGTTCTAATAACTACAGCTTGACAAGAGTTTGTCAAATTTAGCATTATTGTCAGTAGTACATAAATTATGCAAAAATCTTGATGCAGTAACACAATCAGTGATTTTGCTGAAATGAAGGTAAGAAATATATGTTCTGGAAAATATGTAATAATTTATGAATTATTTATGTCTTAGTATTAGTAATCATCCAACATCATTGCCCCATCATTAGAATACTAAGACGTGCAATAATTGAATACGGTAGTCTTTCATATTTTGCCAACTTTCAATGTTATAAAAACATTAACCTTATTCTTTATTTCTTGTTATTATAAATGAGCATATGTCAAAGTTTGAGAGGTTTGAGAAGGAAATATAGCTTATTTAACAGTTTGTTAACTCGATTTAAATCCTTTAAATATTTACTCATAAAGTCTATGGTCCTCCATTTGTATTCTTACCCAGGCGTGGAAATTTTAGATATGGACCTGTTGCTATTTTCTTCACAGTTTAAGCCCTCTATGCAGCCTTTTTCCTGCTCCCTGACACTCTACACATGGGAAGCATTGCACATAGCCCACCAACCTATAAATCTTCTAGTACAGAACTTCTCTCTCCTCTTTGCAGATTGGGCCCTTGCTTTCTCTGTGCTTTTAGCCTCCTAACCTCTTCTAGGTAGGAGAATCCCACATGGAGATCCTGGTCCTCTTTAGCCTCTGCGGGATACCTAAACTCCTAGTGAGGGCACTTGAAATATTTTTGTTTTCCAAGCACACTACCTGCTGCCATGATGGAGTAGAGACTAGCGGTCCACAGAGAGCAAGGGTGGGGGTGTGATGATGAGGTTCTCTCTTCCTTACCTATCTCTGTGAATACATATAGCATTCATTGTGCTGGAATAAGCACTGAATTGGGAGTCAGACCCATATTCAATAGATTCATGCCTTGGTTCTACTCTACCGGCTATTATCCCTAGAAAGACATGTCTTAGGTTTTCCATTTGTAAAGTGAAGGGGGGAGGTGGAAAGGGAATTAGATGATTTCTCCTTAACCCAACTTATTGTGGAACAATATGTCAATTCGCTACCTCTGCCAGGAAGTAATTAGGAGAGAGACAAATTGAGACCCTACCACTATCACTGAGAAAGGGGTGGGGAAGTTAGGCATTTGGGAGACACTGGGCTGGATGATTTACAATTCTAGCTCCTAAGGTTACCATATTAACTGCTGAAAGGTACAGGCATGACAAGATAACGACATTAAAGGCAGATGAAATCCTTTGAGAAAATAACTGGGGCTCCTCTTTTGGCCACAGATTTACTACAAAAGAAGTTGAGCTCTTTTCCCCTTTAGCTTCCCAAAAAGATCAACAGAAATTTGTATTCTGGATATCTGGAATTTTCCCTGAGAAAAAATTAGTAGGCTGTTGTTTTTAAGACCTAACATCACCTTTAAAAACCTGTTTTCCAAAGGTGACCACATCTTCCAAGCTCTTCTGCAATATGATTGCTTTAACGATCAGGTGTGGTAGAGGTGCCACTGTGCCATTTCCAACGTAGCCCTTAACTGGCCTGGCAACTGATTCACTCGTCAGAACCTGCCTCTTGGAATATTCAGTCCTAGAATATTCTCTTAGTGAACAAAGCTGCCATGCTTTTTTTTTTTTTTTTTTTTTTTTTTAAGATTTTATTTATTTATTTGAGACAGAGAGAATGAGAGAGACAGAGAGCACAGGAGAGCGGGGAGGGTCAGAGGGAGAAGCAGGCTCCCTGCTGAGCAGGGAGCCCGATGCGGGACTCGATCCCGGGACTCCGGGATCATGACCTGAGCCGAAGGCAGTCGCTTAACCAACTGAGCCACCCAGGCGCCCCAAAGCTGCCATGCTTTAAGGTAAGACTTAATGGGATATAATGTAATATTATCTGCACCCTAATATAATAATCAATTTAAACGTAGAAATTGACACATAAGTTTACGTGTTTGCTCATTTAACTTGTTTATGTAGTTTATATACAGTTTTATCAGGATATGCTATTTGATAAATTCATAGATGAAAATCCCATAATGAACTGAGTAAAATCCATGTTCAAATTTTTAGATTGTTTTTTAAAAGTAATCATAATTTTCCAGAACTTATTACTTAGAGTCAAAAAGCATCTCTTCCCCAAATTACTTGCCTTACTCACATGCTGTTGCTGGTCCCAAGTGAATTTGAGCCTTCTGGTTCTCTTGCTTGCCCCCCGAATTAATTTTTAATGAAAGTGGTGGTTCTTTTATCTCCAGTTCTGCCTTTCAAAGCTGCTCTATTAAGCAAATTTTTGTCTTACAAAAAACTGACAGAATAAAGCATATAGGCAAATACTATGTTAGTCTCAAGAAGGCAGTGGGCTTTTTATCAGCATAATAATGGGAATAGAATATCCAGTGATTCCTGAAAATGGGTGAGGTGGTGCTCAAAGCCTACCAAGAACACTTCAATTGCAGAATGAGCCTTTGTTTTCACTTGCTGAAGGCAGAGCCCGGGATGGTTCGGTCTGCCTCCCTGCTTCCTGTCTGCCCCACAGTTTTGCCAAAGGCACAGCTTACTGCGAGGGAAACTGGCTGAAACCCACAGTGGAAAAAGATGAAAAAGAATGAGAGTTCATCACATGGGAATGTACCTGAAGCTTGTCATTCAAGGATAATTAGACCTTGGTGAGAGGAATGAAAGGCAGTATCCTTATCAGACAGCTGTGGGTTTTTGTTTTTGTTTCAGTAGAATTTGGTTTAGGGGGAAAATGTGACCTCTTAAAACTAATACCAACTATGCTAGTATCTCTTTCAAATACATAAATACCAAAACTAAGAGGAAAGACCCCAGGGTAGAAAAAATGCATGCCATGTCAAAGGAGATTATTTCCTTTCCATTTGTAAGCGGTCAGACATGATTAATATCTGTCCTAACCCAAAAGGAAGAGTGTTAAGTCATGTTAGGGCTCTCCTAATTCTCCTGGTCTTACCTGAGCTAAACAACTCCTCTGATGGGCACTGATAATGCCAAAATAACATTTCCCTGGAATGTGAACCATTTTTGCTCACAGCTAAAACCTATATGAAATATGGCATAAGTGGAATAACAGTATATCCTTTAAGATGATGACAAGGTTAGGTTTACGTTAGGGTCTCATACTCTTGCCTGAGGGGAAGAAAGGGAAGAAGGAGATGATATGGGAAATTTATCTGATTCCACTGAGGCCTTAACTAAAAATTCAATTCTTCAGATTTTTTAATATGTGCTTACTTTTGTTCTCTGGATATGGGAATGTGCTCAACATTGTATGAACATTCTTTGATGTTTCATGAAATCATGGTGACCTGGGACTGGGCCCAATCTCAATTCATTTGCAAGGCTAGCATTGCATTTTATTGTGAAAATGTTCTCTTACTTTTATTATTCTCATGGCTATATCTTTTTATGGACTAGAGAATTTTATTTTATCTTCACCTTTCCATATGCACACATGCACACACAGAGTCAACCCTGGTAGGGTTTGTGGGATATCCAAAGAACTGCCCATGAAAGCAAAAAATCTCTGGGAAGAAATATCCTACAGTATACAGATGTGAACAGCAATATGATACAATAATGAAGATAGTTTCAAAAACAAGTGCCACCTCTCTTTTCCCTTGTATTTGTGCAGACGTTATATCATTCTTGGGTGGTAATTAGTGCTGGCGGCTTTCTCTAACTGACTCCTGCCATCGAGGCGGCTATAGCTTAAAACTGATCTATTGAGCCAAGTGGTCGATACAAAGAAGTCTCAGTCCTGGACTGAGCAATTTCTAGATGAGTATTATTTATCTAAAAGTAATAAAAACTCTTTAAGTTATAAGAGAGTTATTGACTTATAAGGTATTTTATAATATACTATATATAATCAGCTTGGAACCATACTGGTAGTGTTTAAATCCCAGATGTTACTAGGTATATAACCTTGAGCAAGATATTTAACCTCTCTGTGTATCCAGTTTTCTCACCTGGAAACTGGGGATGATGGTAGCAGTGCTAACCTCATGGCTCTGTTATATGCATTAAAATAATTAATATACGTTAAGCATTTAGAACTGTGTCTGGCATGTACCCAGTGCTGTGCAAATGTTTATGAAATAAAAATTGTACCTACCTGATAGAATTAGACAAAAATACTCTTATAAGTGCTAAGAATAGTGCCTGGCATATAGTAAGTACTACATGTACTCACCAACATCACACAAATTAGAAAACACATCTTCCACTAGCCACACACTGCATTGGTATTAGGAAAGGGAGGATATAAAAAGTGAGTAAGGACAGGAGATTGACCTTTATTTTGCACTTACTATGTTCCAGGCACCTCATTATGCACTGTTTATATTGTCTCTACCAATTTTCACTAGAACCAAATAGGTGTAACTACTGCAATTTTACATAAGAGGAGATAAGACTCAGAAAGTTGAGCAGAGAAAATGAAGCCCAGAGAACTCAGGTTTGTCAGACACTAAAATCAAACTTACTCGGCTAGATTTCACTGTCCTTCGTACTTTAGGCCCTCAAGGAACTAACAATTAAGTGGAGTAGAGAAATACACATAAGTGATTATGGGCATATAGGAAGGTGACAGATACCTGAACAAAAATATAAGGAGAATGTGAATGCAGCAAAGCAAGAGATATCTGGTTAGCGAAAATGGGGGGAGGGTTTTAGAAAAAAGATGGCATTTGTCCTCAACATCTGGGTAAAGAGAAAGAGTATTCCCCCAACAACAATGACCACTGGCTACAGAGCATGCTCAGCTTTGAGCATTACATCCCACAAAGAGCAGAACGAAGTGGGAAATGTGAGTGGAGTAAACATTGAACCTAGGTTGGGGGGGGTGCAGGGTGAAGGGAGAGGACAATATGGAAAATACTGTGGAAAATATCACCTTAGAATCCTTACATATGAATATATTTTAAGCCTTGGAGATGTGTGCAGAGCTCAGACTCACTGCCCATTTCTCCACAAAGGTGATACTTGCCTCTTGGCCCACTGTACCCTCGATGACTTTGCTGGACTCCCCAAGTTGGCTGTAGTCTTAGTTGAAGTCCCAAGACAGCATTGCCTTTCACCCCACATTCCAAGCCCTGTCAGTGTTGATACACCTCTCCACTTCTAAACTTGGATGAAATACCACATTGAGAAGCTTGGGATCTGGCTGGTTGTGTCCTAGGTTGTGAAGGACACAATCCAGAGGGGTGGGGAGGTAGCTTTCCAGAGTAAACTTTGACCAATGAATAAAAGAAAGTTGTGGGGGGAGTGAGGCAAGTAAGTTCCCTTTATTTTCTTCCCTCCAGGGTCTATTCTGAGGTTCAGTTTCTTCTGAGTGCCTAGCAGACATGCTGAGGAACCTGCTGTGTCTCACTGTAGCTCACTGGGAAGCAGATGTAAACTCAGTTACTCACAGCATTGCATTGCTGTGCATCTACCCTTGCTTTGCTTCTTTTTCCCTCTCCTTCACCATGGGCTTCTGCCTCTCATATATATGGGATAAGTACTTTAATCCTTGCCTCAGGCTCTGCTTTCTAAAGGAATAGGGATAAGGCAAGAACAATGTGTTTTCTCATAGTCTGTACACTTATCCATCCCTCATTCTCCAGCACTTCTTACCAAACCCTCTGAAAATCCTGAAAAACTTAATAAAGAGTCTATTAAAATTCAACACTTTAGACCAAGCCACAGAATTCTCTGGAGTTTTCATGTACCGTTTGATTCAAAAGTCTGGTTAAAGATATAGAGTTCACATTTGAGGATGCTAGTACCATTCTTTTTTGCTTTATTCTTTATTTAAATTCAATTTAGATAACATATACTGTAATATTAGTTTCAGGGGTAGAATTTAGTGATTCATCAGCTGCATGTAACACCCAAGCCTCATTCCATCAGGTGCCCTCCTTAATGCCCATCACCCAATTACCTTATCCTCTCACCCACCTCCCCTCTAGCACCCTCAGTTTGTTTCCCAGAGTTCAGCATCTCTTGTGGTTTGCCTCCCTCTCTATTTTTATCTTATTTTATTTTTCCTTCCCTTCCCCATGTTCATCTGTTTTGTTGCTTAAATTCCACATATACGTGAAATCATATGGTATTTGTCTTTCTCTGACTGACTTATTTCCCTTAGCATAATACCCTCTAGCTCCATCCACATCATTGCAAACAGCAAGATTTCATTCTTTTTGATGGCTGAGTACTATTCCATTATATATAGTATATTTACATGTGTTATGTAAATATATATATCACATTTTCTTTATCCATTCATCTGTTGATGGACATCTGGGCTCTTTCCATATTTTGGTTATTGTGGACATCACTGCTATAAACTTTGGGGTGCATGTGCCCCTTTGAATCACTATGTTTGTATCCTTTGGATAAATACCTAGTAGTGCAATTGCTGAGTCGTAGGTACTACCATTCTTGAGAAGAACCATTGTTAACCCTCTGCTATTAGTTTTGTTAGTGCTTCCAATAGTTGCTTGTTGGGTAATACACATAAATGCAGATTTATTCACTCATTCATTGTTTGGTTAAATTCTTAGTGTATTCTACGACTATACTAGGTATTGTGGTAAACGTGTGTGTGTGTGTATGTGTGTATGTGCACATGCTCACTCATATACCAACTTGAGGGAATTCATAATCAGGCAAAGACTAAAAATAAAACATCACATTCAGAATGTAATGTAATGTATGAATGTAAACACAATTTGTTGATGACAACCTTAGCTTTTATATTTGCTTAAATGGTAGTTAAAGCATATGACAATTAAGTTATTGGCTTAATTTCTAACCTTTGTGTTGACTGATGAGTTTGAACTTGTTCAGAGTCTTTTGTCAATATATATACTTACGGTTTTTTTCTCTTTTTTCCCCCGTTTTCCCCTTTTTGGAATTTAGCTCAATCCCCTTGTCTTGCCTCTCTTGATTGCTGCTGAGTCTTTTCTGGAATTGATAAAATCAGATTATTTGCTTTATTTTTTCTTGATATTGCTAGCTTCCTGTCTTGGTTAGCCTTGGATACTCTGATAATGCCATTGGTCGGGTTATTACATTTATAGTGATTTTGCTGGAGGAAGAAAATGCCGATGATTCTGTAAGAGGAGGAGAAATGGAAAAGACTAGCTCTGTTTCTTTTTCAGGTGAGATGTGGGTTTCAAATCAGCTGAAAGGCAAAGTCATAAAGCAGTCTCCTGAAAAAAATTATCCAATCCATTTCGGATTGCATTTCTCTTTCCTTGTGTGAGTCTCCCTCAGCCTTGATGGAAAGGCTTGGGCCTGACAAGAGGCAAAAGAAACATCAAAACATGTCAATCATCCATGCAAAACAATAAAATATGAAATGGAACTACTTGAGAACATATGCCATTGTCCACTGCAGTGCTTCTCAGAGCATGTCTATGAACTATCTCTTTTTTTTTACATTTTTATTGTTATGTTAATGACCATACATCACATCATTAGTTTATTTATTTTTATTTTTTTTATTCTTATGTTAATCCCCATACATTACATCATTAGTTTTAGATGTAGTGTTCCATGATTCATTGTTTGTGCATAACACCCAGTGCTCCATGCAGAACATGCCCTCCTTAATACCCATTACCAGGCTAACCCATCCTCCCACCCCCCTCCCCTCTAGAACCCTCAGTTTGTTTTTCAGAGTCCATCGTCTCTCATGGTTTGCCTACCCCTCCGATTCCCCCCTTCATTCTTCCCCTCCTACTATCTTCTTCTTTTTTTTTTCCTAACATATATTGCATTATTTGTTTCAGAAGTACAGATCTGAGATTCAACAGTCTTGCACAATTCACAGCGCTCACCAGAGCACACACCCTCCCCGGTGTCCAGCACCCAGCCTCCCCATCCCTCCCACCGCCCCCACAGGTGTGATTAGTTAAGGTGCTTGTGTCAGAAACAAATCAATAATGTCACCAAGCACACTATTTAGCTTAGCTGACCTCTTTTTCATGGTGAGACTTTCTGGAAGTGAGTGGTGTGCTGATTTACATTCTAACATAAGCATCTTAGTTCATCAAGTAAGATGGCTTGAATAGCACTAATTTAGTACATTCGTTAAGATTGTCTTTGTAACACTGTAGAGAAAGCAACTGCCATATCTCAGTGGCGTAACCCAAACCAACCATAATTTCTCAGTTATGCTACTCATCCCAAGCAGATTGATAGGGCTCAACTTCAAGCAGACAAGTAGGATTAGGCTGCTGGACTCCATCATCTTGTAGCTGAACTTTCCGGAATTTTTGGTCTCTTCATTTACCATGACTGGAGAAGAGAGACAACAGAAAATCTGGAAGGCCTTAACTGTAGAAGTAACACATGCCACTTCCACTTACATTTCATTGGCAAGAATGAACCACAAGGCCCCACTTACCAGCAAGGAGAAGGAAGAGTGGGGAGAAGCAAATAGAATGGCTGGTGAGCACAAGGATCTTTGCCATATGTCCCCATGCCAAATCATATGGCACTAAATTACATATTTATCAGTCATAACTCTAACTTCCTCATATGTTTGAATGTAGCACTCAGCATGATTAGAGAGGTGTCTATGTTATGGGAATTTCTAAATATTTTCCTTTCTTCTTTTCAGTCTCAAAATGGTAGCATTACACCCTACAGTTCTTAAAGACATTGTTATAAATAAAAAAATTTCATTATTGTGTTAAGATGTGAATCAGCACTAACACAATCATGTCTTTTGATGTAACTGAATTCCCAAAGAGGGAAAAATCCTCCTCGACCTCTTCTCTTCCCGAAGATTTTTCTGGGCCTCGGCTACCTCAGGGAAACACCTCGAGTCTCGGAAGGGCAGCTCCATCGATGCTGGACTCATCTCTAATAGAGTTTTGATAGGCTTAGCATCACTGGGCAAGGCACCCGCCACCTCTGCCTTGTGCAGAATTTGCATTATCTAAAGATCACTCTGTAAGCTATGGTCCATTCGCCTTGGCAAATACTGTTTAAATATAGCATCCATAAATAAATGTTAAATAATTCATGAACATAATTTTGTAAATTCTGCTAGGCCACACCTCTCTGGGGGCATATTTATGAACATGCGTCAGCCCGGAATCAATGTGTCTGCCAAGCTCCTTGCCTCTGAGGCAGAATTCCCACATCTAGCCCAAAATGCTGCAAACGGCTCCGATTCCCCTTCAGTAGTCATCCATCATACTGTCACTTTAATTCAGATGCTGCTACTTGTTTTAATAACATACATCTTACACAAAGAATATTGCTAACACAAGAATCTTGGGGTAGATTTTTACAACCTCATAAAATGGTATTAACCCTCTGATCCCTGATGTTCTTTCCACGCAGCACAAGCCTCTGGACGTTTTCCCTGCCCCCCTCTGCTCCCTCCAATCTTCCTGATGCTTATCAATAACCTCCGTTCGTGGGGGTTGTATAGCACCAGGACCTGTCATCAATCACTGCAGTAAAAATATTATTCCCCCAGCATTGCCCTGAAGAAGTATGGAAAGAATAAAAGTGTTATTGCAGGAATTATTTAGCAAACAATAGATGGATAAAATGTATTATGGTAAGTGTTAAATTATATCACCTCATTACAGCGAGCTGACTTCAGATGGCAGGAAAGTGGCTTGCTGCCTTGTCTAAGTAGTTCCGAAGAACAATGGGAAAGACCACAAAAGATTTCAAAAGGAAACACCAGTCTATCAGGACTAGAATAGACTCTGCTGAAGAGAAATTTGTCTGGGGGAATGATTTGGAATAAAAACTTCTCCCTGGCCTGTTTTGAATATTAAGCTGGAATTTACAAAAGAGCAATGAGGGTTTATATTTAGTTGTTGAATATTGGATGCTGTTCTAGGAAAGAGATCCTTAAAAAAAGAAAATAGATGTGTGGTCTAACTGCTCTTCTGCCTGCCATGCACCCCCTCTTCATACCCCCTACATGCTCTTTTAAGCAGGGGTGGGGGAACCGTTTTCATTGGTGAGGAAAATATATATCTTGCAACACTTAAGTTTCAGTCAGTTCTAGAAAAGTGTACCATGCCAATATTTGTAGCTTCAGCCAGTGTTGGAAAACAATGTTCCTGAAAAGTCAGATTAAGCCAATTACTAAAATCAGGCTTGCATTTTAAATACTATTAAAGATACCTAAACAAGGTTGGAAACCATGTTATATTTTTTTAACCAAGTAGTCTTTTATCAGTTAATGTAGATTTTTTTTTTTTTTTTTTTAGGCATAATGTTACACTGGGCTCCTGGGATTCATTTGATCAACATGATTAAATTATTTCCTTACTCAGCTAGAAGGAAATTACTAGTTACCAGACATTATGTGTCTGTTAATTATGTGCAATAAGGCTCTCTCCTATCACACCAGCTCCTGCATTCATGTTCTGTGCATTTTAAAGGCATTATCATTAAAAAAATTTAAATATTGAAAAGGGACAGCTATAATTTTGTTTCATCTATTTAATAAATAAGTAATCTGTGAAATCAGTGGTACAAAGTATCTCTTTGCTCTTTGTATCAGCATAGACATTCTTAAGAAGAACATACTGAAAGATTCTTTTGATTTCTATCTTCACAAAAGAATATTTGCCCATCAGCTTTCTAGGGCAGCGACCAGGTCCTTCATTACTGAATGGAGTGAATATGAGCATTGCCAAAAAAGAAATCTGATTGTGTGGCTCTTCAGTGTAGAGTCTGCTCACCTGGGATGGGTGATGGTGCCAAATTTACATTTCCTCTTGTGGCTCAAATCTACAATCTAAGGTTTCAAAAGATTTTTTCTTTTTTTCTTTTTTTTTCTTGCAAAAGAAGAGACAACATATGGTAGCTGAGAGGCCTTATTTTGTCTCCTAATGAAATGATGTGCTTCTGTTTCATATTAAAGTGTTAATCGGTCTGAAATTAGGTCTCACAAAAAGAATAGTGCTTTTAAAATGCTTAATATGATTCATTTTCTGCAGTCAAAACCAGATGACTTTTATTTTTGTATCAAAAAGAGAAAGTGGAAAGCAAGCTCTTCCTCCCCTGACACCCCCACACTTCCCCCATCTGCCCAGGCTTGGGACCCAGATCCAATAACCGGTTTATAGAACAGAAAGCTCTTTAGAGTCGGAGCTTGCACTGAAGCCTAGAAGGTTTTGTTTGAGTTTGAGAATTTTCATAGGTTTATGAAATCTCAACAAATATTTCAAAGAAGGAAGTTTCACATTTGAAGTAGGTGATCCTATTAGGTGCTGAGAGACGGTGCCTTTGTTGTGGGCCCAGGCATCATTTTATGTAAGATAGAGCCGTGTCCCACTAATATGCCAAGACATCACTTTCATGCCAGAAACAGATAGGGCTGAACTTGTTTCATGCACTTTGGCTTTCATTGTTAATAATGAATGACGAAAGTTCAGAGGAGAGGAGCTAAGTGGATACTCGGCTTTAAAAGAATGAATTTTAACCAGCAACATGCCAAACTACTCAGAAACCACTTAGATGGTCAGAAAAGAGAGCACAGAGAAAAAGCTCATCCTGGAAGTCTTCCACAGCCATCAGTCCCCGAGAAGCCCATAGTGGTGAGAGTGGTGAGTCTCCAGGAAGATCCCAGCGGCGGGAGCATTCCGTGACCGGTGCGCCTCAGAGGTCTGGGTTTTGCACCAGGAGGTACAAAATGGGAATCTCCTATTCTGTTTTCAGAGGAGGAGATGGAGATAGAGACAGGCACAAGAAAGTTGATTAATATAATTTTGGATCTCAATGGACACAAATATCGATTAAATGAATTAGTGCCTCTTTTAAGTCAAATCAACACTTGAGATCCCAGAATTTCTTTTAAATTTCTCCCTTCTTTTCTTCTTCCTTTTTACCTTTTCCTTCCTTATTTTTTCTTTCCATTCTTTTTCCTTCCTTCCTTTTTTTTTTTTTGTTTCTCCATTTCCTCCTTCCTGCCTCCTTTCTCTTCCTTCCTTTTTCCTCTCTTTTTTTTTTTGCATTATTTTACCTTATACTTGACTTTCTGGAGAAAGACCTCAATAACAAGCAACCACACTCTAAAGATCATGCATACAGTATTTATTTTTTCATTCAATCAATATTCATTGAGTGCTTCTCTCATGCCAGACATCTAGTAGGCACCTAGGATAGAAGAGTGAACAAAACAAATTCAGCTCCTTCTCTTTTAGAGCGCAGAACCTAAGAATCTTAGAATAAAAGCTATGGTGTTCAGTGTGTTTTTCAGCTCAATTTCCTGCATCATCTTTAACTACAACTCAGGAGGATGAGAACTGATTATCTGTTCCATCAGTATGATCATCAAAGATTCTAGTACAATCATTAGACTTGACAGCTAAAACAAGAAAATGGACACACTACAAGCAGTTTAGAAAAGATTTTCAGCAATAAAGAATAAAACCACATGATTTGGGAGTTTAAACACAAATTTGAGTTATCCAGAATGTCAAATTTTCTGAACAACACATAGGAGGTTTTCTTATCCAGGGTAGAAGAGAAAGGTCTTGCTCCAGTAATCAGGACATGGCAATGATAGCCTGACACCACTGTGTATTCTAAGAGACCCTGACCACTTTGTGTGTATGATTGCTGATAGCCTCATCCATCACAATGAATGTTTTATCACCTGTTTTCTGTATGTTATTGAGTATAGAAATCAATAAAAGTGCTATACAAATAGAATTAATTATGCCAGCATCTTCTGATAGTCAAGAGCCCTGCAAAGTTAAGTTTTGGGCCTTCAAAGCCAACTTTTAGAAGAGAGCGCTTTGATCTTCGATCCCATACAAATGAGCACATTCTTAATTTGGAAGAATGCCCTAATTTTAGGCACTTCCCTGAGATACTGAAGCGGTTATTCTAGCATTTAAATCAAAGAATTCTCGACAGCAAATTGCCTGAGAAGGCAGATTCCACTTTAGTTGCCAAAAATTTGTTTTAGAATATTCTCCCAACCAGAGCCAGGCCACCACAGACCAGCCTTACTAATAGTCACACTCTTCTCAGCTCTTAAAACTATGATACGATACTGAGTTAATCCTTTCCCCACCTTCAAAAGTCAGGCTGGTACAGCTGGATTATTAACTTGAGTTAATCTGAGCATTAACTTGTGTTTGTTGAAAGGCTGTGAAATGTAGATATAACCCAGTTTGACTTTGTTTTCCTATTAATTGAATTGACCGTTCGCCTCAATCCCACATCTGTAGATTTGCCCTAAGCCTCGACAGTTGTGCGTTTTACCTGTAAACCTACTTCCGTTTGCACAGTTTGATGACTGAAAGTCTTTCCATATCTGAAGCTGGCCATAGGGTTGCAGTTTTTAGAAGGCAGGGCTGGATGTACACGTTCATGTTGCTTGACGCAGAGTTGTTCTGTTTGGTATGATTTGCTTCCCAGCGTTCCCCACCTCACATATCTTAACAACCAGTCCTAGAAAGTCTTTTTCCCTGGCGCATGTATTTTTTGTTGTGTTTTGAATTTTGGCATCCCATGGTCCTCCCTGTCCTCTGGAGATTTGTCTCAGACATCTAATTGGAAAGTCCCTTTATTTCCCTTGCTGGCACATAATCAGATCTCTGTTCCCTTTAGATTGTTTCTCCCATTTTGGAAAGCTTAACTATACCCCTTGGATTTTTGCTTGACAATTTGTTGAAAGATCAACCTTCCCTGTTAACAAGCACTACTGGTAATCCTTTTCCTTTCCCTCTGCTTATTGGTACCTAGCAAATTCCCTCAAATTAAATCAGTCCTTAGCTGAGGAGTTTTGTTTATTTTTAAGAAACTAAAAAGCCCCAGGTGGGGGAAGGGGAGAGACAACCTCATGCGCTCTTGTGGGGTGTAGATTGCACAAACTTTTGTATAGGCAATATCACAATATGCATTAAACCTGAAAACCACCCAGGCCCTTGGCCCAAGTGATTTCATTTCTAGCATTATCCAAAGGAAATGTTTCCTCAAGTGTTCAGAGATGTATAACCTATTTAAAACAACATTGTTAATAATAACAAAAATGTGACATTTAGCTGTTTATCAAAGGTTGATAAAATAGTTTTCTATATTAATATGACAGAATGGTAGCTAGAATTAATGATACACTAGAGAAGAGTATTTACTGATATTGATATTGAATATATCTATGATATATTAAGTAGAAGATTGCAAAACACTCTTCCATGTTCAGTCAGTCAATCTACTATCTATTTACATATCTGCATGATCTCTACCTATCTTTCCATCTATTCAGTCAGAACAAATAATGGTTGCTTATAAGTGTGGAAGTATGGGTATATTTTATTTTATTTTTTATGCATAGATACACTTCCTGATTTTCTAAAGTGAATACGTATTGCTTTTGTAATTTAAAAAAAAAGCAAGAAAGCTTAAAGGAAAATGAGAAGACCCCTGGCCAGTACAGGTCTCACAGGCAATGGGGCAAGCAGTCACATCAAGTTTTGACCCACTGGGCACTGAGAGTGGGTTCCACCCAGTTCCCACCATTATCCTCTCAGGCACTAGGTACTCTGTATATAAATGTGTACTTTTACCTTTTGATCTGTGTATTATAATATGGAAGAGGTACTCCACGAATGGTTATGGAGTTAAAATAAATGAAACTATTTCTCTAGTGTACTTTGTACCTTTATGCCACATAAGTTCTAATTAAGAATGCATCATTAAGTGAATGTTATAACTTAGGTCACTAATACATATGGTAGATTGAATTATGGTTTCCAGTCTTCACCACTCCTGCATCCACATTCTCTGCCATATGACTACACTGTTCCTCTTCCAGAGGCAGAGTGCACTTCTCCACCCATTGAGCTTGAACTTGACTATATGTCTTGCCTATGGGATATTAGCAAACATCATCTACAACCATCCAGTATATTGGCAGAAACTTGAAATGTGTTGCACAGTTCAGTTTTCTCTCTTGAGCTTCTGTCATCACCATGAGAAAATAATGCCTTGGCTAGTTCACTAGTCCAAGGAGGATGAGAAACACTCTCTGCCAGCTCAATAGCAGATGCATGAATGGGAGTAAATGATTGTTATTTTAATCTCCTAAGCTCTGGGATGGTTTGTTACACAACATCATTATGAAATTAGCTGACCAATACATTGACTAGATGTTACATTTTATTATATTAATAGTAGGTATGAGGTATTAATGAAACTTTTTAAAATGCATAATTCAAAGTATAGCAATGATCTCATCATAAGTTTGCATGGGAAGTCAATTACAACTATATATTTCTGGAAATTTGACAAAGCAAGTTTATAGTTTAAAAGCAAAAAGGAACTGAGGAGCCTCCTAAAATTCAATTGCAGCAAGGTGAGTCACCCAGTTAAGTTTAATCATCAGAGGTGAGGATTGAATTTTTTTTTAAAAAGAGAGAGTGAGAGTGAGCAAGTGTGGTGTAAGCGGAGGCGGGGGAGGGGCAGAGGGAGAGAGAGAATCTTAAGCAGGCTCCACACTCAGCACGGAGCCTGACGTGAGGCTCGATCTCAAGATCCTGAGATCATGACCTGAGCCAAAATCAAGAGTCAGATGCTTAACTGACTGAGCACCCAGGTGCCTCATGAAGATCAATTCTAAATAGGGTATAGTGTCTAGAAATGCTCACCGCTTAGTCAGATTTGGGTCCCTGTGAGAGAAGAAGGTGGAAGCAGTATCAGTGCCTGGTGATAGACTGAGGGGAGCACAGGAGAAGCACCAGTAGTAGCCAGTAATAACTGGCCATGGTAATGTGGGTGCAGTTACGAGACACCCTCTAAGGTTTCTCCAAATTTTGAGACAGAGAACACTGTAGAAGATGTGCCTTCCTCAAAATGGTGGCAGGACCCAGGTTGAAATGCGGTTTATTACTGTTTTACATGACCCTATTTAAGATGACTCCATTTGTTCTCATGGCCCAGTGAGGCATCAGGAAACTCAAGTTAAATGGGTGTCATTTCACACCAACAAATGGAGACAAGACTTTGTCATGTTGCTGCCAAATGGGGTGTCCCACTCGAGTTTATAACAGGTTCAAAATACCCGAACAGGCATTCGGGAAGTTTGAGCAAATAAAATTCTCTTTTAACGGTTTTTTTTTTTTTTTTTTTAACTTTGCAATGAAAATTGCTGTTCGCGAGACTATAGTGACTCAAAAAACGAGGAGAAGCATAGGGTAGCCAGAGAGAGAAATCAAAGCATCACTAAAGGTGTTCCACATCTGAGAAAGATCAAGCTAAAAATGGAAGAAAATAGCTGTTACTTTATTCCATAAATTAAAAACAGAGCTGCTCTTCTCTTTATTTTGAAAGACTTTTTATAAAATAGTGGCAGTAGAGTGATTTAACATGCTCTAGTGATTTCTATTGAACTCCTATTTTCAAAAAAAAAATTCCGTTTGCTCTTGGTAAGATTTGAATGGGCCCTAAATATGTGGATGCCAAAAATTAAAATGCTACCTAAACTTTGACCGATTGTTTTAATATATATCAAACAATGTGGATTAATCCTTTTATAGTCTTTCTGACCTACCCTGTCTGCATCTTAATAATTTTCTTGTTGTGCCAATATTGTTTGCATAACAGTAGGTTTATAATTTATGTTTTTTATTAAAAGGTGTCTGTGGAAAAGAGATTTACCATGACTCTTCAGAAAATTATATTTTTAATCAGCTGTAGAAATTCATAGTATTTTCTACATATGGGGCACCTTATTACAATGATCCAAACAGACCAAAGTCAACAAATAATCTTGTCTGTCTATTGTTAATTCTTAGAAGAACAAACATATGTTTTGAACATCGTTACTGCTAAATTAGCACAAGCAATCAGGCATTTTAGGAGAATAAAATAAAAATGCAGAGCACTATAGTATAATTACTATTTGCATTTAAATTGTGTGCTATTCTTTCCTAACACCATGTAGTAATAGTAAAGTCAAACATTTACTGAGTTCTTTTTGTGTCGGTAAATAAGAAGAATATCTCAGTTAATCTTCACAACAACCCTGTGATATAGATACTATTATTATAGGATAATATTTTTCATATGAAGAAACTGAGGCTTGGCAGGACAAAATCCCACCCCCAAAGTTGCAGAACTACTCAGCAGAAGCAGAGATTCAAGCCTGGCATGTTTGACTTTATCACTAATGTTCTATGGTATGCTTTTATTATTAATTAGCTAACAGTAGGTTTAAATGTTAAATTTGACATAACAGAGTTCAGCTATATCACTGACAGAAAAAAAAAAAAAAACCATGAGTTTGAAGGAAATAACTCTTCAGTAAGTACTTCACGAATGGATTGCAAAGAGAGGAACAAAGGATTTATCCAAAACAAAACATATCATTTATATTTTTCACCAAAATAATGATTATGGATACCCATAGCGACACCCCCAAAGTTACTCTTTCTTTAGTAATTTAAAACAAAAACAATTCTACTATAATTTAAATAAAAACTTGAAAAAAATGAAAACAAAAACAATTCTAAGAGGCAAGTACCATAATTTATTAGTGTTTAAATTTCTAGAATATGAAGTGTTTGATTGATAAGAAAAATGCATGGAATGAGGATAGATGTATAAATTGGAGATCACATGCTATGGTCACAAAGCCTGAGATGCATGCATGCATGCATTCATCCCGTGGATATTTATTGATCACCTACAATGTGCATCGTTCTTGGTGTGAAGATAGAGCAATGAACAAGTCGGACAAAACCCTACCCTCATGGAGCTTACATTCTAAGTTGGGAGACAGGAAAACAAAGAAATGTTCAAGTTCTTACAGTATTAAGTACTATGATGAAGAATAATGGAGGTGAAGATACAGTGCTAAAGGAAACAAGACTGCAGCTTTACTAGGTGAAAAAGGCTGCGATTTCAGTTTCTAGTTAGGTTAAAGCTGTAAGAAGCAGAGCAGTGTAGCATCTATGTTGGTACCGCCCTTATCCGAGGTAGGGTAGGTGTCTTTGCTGATTGCTGAACCACATTAACTGATTTCTCCCTGTGAATGAGTTAACTACTAATAGAATTCACAAGTCCTGCTCACACAAAGTTTACTAATGAATTAGAAGGAGTGAGATACACACATGCTAACATGAAAAGGGGGAGGAAAGAGGGTATCTATTGCACCTATCTTGACAATGGAGTTCAACCCCAGCAGTGGAGAAGGGAGGATACCCAGAGGCGGGAATAAAGGTGGAACAAGGCAGGCTCCCTGGGGGTGGAGAATATTGAGTTTGGACTCTAAGAATGGGTAGAGTTTGGTTAGGCAGGGATGTGTTGTCTCTCCTAGAAGACTGTGAGCCTCCCGAGAACAGACCATGTTTGTCCTCTTCCTGCCCTCTGTTCATATCTATATTCCAACAATTATCTTCTCCTGGTGAGCTGTTTGTAACCATTTACAGAGCGCTTAGGGCAGGTAGAGATATAAGAAATGTGATGAGACAGAGTCTGAGACTAAGAGTAAAATGTGGGGTTTAGGTTGCTTACTTCCATGAGCCTGTTTCCTCATTTAAAGAAATGGCACAGTAATCATTGCTCTGCCTCCTTCTCAGGACTACCATGGGATTTAAATGGGAAAAAGGGAAGCTAAGGGAATGTTCTGGGTGACTGTAAAGTGCTGTATAGCCATTGGGGGCTGACCGGCACGATGCCCTAAGACTAGGCCACACAAAAGAGACATGTCTTACAGGGGTTTTAGAAGTCACCTCATCCAATTCCCAAATTTTGCAGATTAGGGAAACTGAGTCTCAGGGAGGTTGAGACATCTGTGAGATCACACTACTGGTTAGTGGAAGAACCTAATTCTTAAGTCTCTAGACTACCAGTGCTCTGCCTCCCAAATTCTATTGGTTGGGCCATTTAGATGACATCTGCAGAAATGCCTACTCATTTCACTTCAGACATATAGTTAGTTTTGTGGTCCCAGCTGAAGCCCTGTATCCTGTTTGCTCTGGAGGTAGTATTTTAGCCGGCACCTACCTCCCACCCCAAGCACTTCCCATGTGGCAAGGCAGTAAGACTTATAGCAGACTAAACTGAGAGAGTGTTACCTACTTAAACTGTTTTTCTGACTTAATAAGAATTTTTCATCTACAGCAAGCCATTTTAAAATATTGTCTATACACAAACAGTCACTCTGAATAATAGGTCTGCACACAGTAAATGTCACCTCTCTAAATCACACGAGACCTCGGCGGCACAGCAGAGGAGGCTCCATAACAGTTTAAACTTCAGCCTCCCATTTATTATGGATGTGTTTATAAATCTCAGAGGGCACTCTTGCACCTCCTGGGAAATCCAAAAACGGTGCCGTTGTTTGTCAGGGTGACTTGTCCAGGATGTTGAGGTCCTGGCCATCCTTCTTACATCCAGATCACATTCGGTTCCAAAGTGGGTCAGCCAAGGTTGTTGTCAAAGGTGCCATTTTCTCATCATTAATGACAAGAAAAGTCGGTTCCAGAAAAAGTAGATGGGGTTTGAAAACTGGGGTTTAGACAGTGAATGTAGGGGCTTGTTTTCTTTTTTCTTTCTTTCTTTCTTTCTTTCTTTCTTTCTTTCTTTCTTTCTTTCTTTCTTTCTTTCTTTCCTTCTTTCTTTCTTCTTTCTTTCTCTCTCTCTTTCTTTCTTTCTTCTTTCTTTTTTCTCCCTTACTTTTTTTTTCTTTACCTTGAATAAATGATCTTCTCTACAAAAGTGCTTTGAGTTTCTCACACAAGGGAAGCAAAAGACAGCTTACACAGCAATGGCATTGAAAAACTCTTTAGCCGCTCCCATCTGTCTTGGTTAGTATGAATACTTTAGCATTAAGTGGAGAAAAGGAGAATCCATCAATAGTTAATAACTGACCTTAAGATGGGAATTCAAAGTTCACCACAATTACACCCAAGTGTCAGAGAACACACATGGGACATTATCAATATATTTGACTACAAGAGCCTGGGATGGCAAATTTAAATACCATCAGAGGAAGAACTAGGCATTATTTTTAATGAGAAAATACTGTTACCATATCCAACAGCCCACACTAATACTCAAAACCAAAATTCTCAGTTAGCAGTGATTGTGGAAAGGTAAGCATAATCTAAAAGAGCAAATAAGAGTCAGGCTGAAATTCTATCACATGTCCAGGTTGTAAACAAAACGTTTCATAGATTCAAAGGGAGACTGTATTTAAAGATGAAAATAAGCTGAGGCAAAAGATGAAAAGAAAATGTGTTTGTGCAGAATGGCACAACATGGACTGTCATCAAAGAAATGCGGCTTAAAACCACAATGATTTATCACTACACTAGAATAACCAAAAGTTAAAAGACTGACCACACCAAATGCAGGACAATTGGAATTCTCTCATACACTGCTGGTGGGAGCATAAAATGGTACAACCACTGTGGAGAGCCATTTGTCAATTTCTTATAGAGTTAAACACACACATACCTTATGACTCAGCTATTTCATTTCTGGGTATTTACTTTGAAAAAATGAAAAATATGTGTTCATAAAAAGATTTGTACAAAAATGTCCATAGCAGTTTTATTCATAATGGCAAAATTTTGGAAATAACCCAAATGTCCATCAAAAGGAGGAGTGATAAACATTATGTCATAGACACAGAATGGAATAGTACTAAATAATACAAAGGAGTTAATCACAGGTACTTAAAAGTACATGGATGAATCTCATAAAAATTATGTTGAGCAAAATAAACAGGACACAAAAATTAAATACGATATGGTTCCACTTACGTGAAGTTCAGGAACAGGCAAAAGCAGTCTATGGGAATAGAAATCAGAATAGTGGTTCCCTCTTGGAGGGGAGAAAGACAAAGGAAAGACACAAGGAAACTTTCTAAGGAGAGAGTGATGCTTGGTGTTGGCTGCTAGTTACACACGTGCATGTACACAAATTAAACTTTAGACTAATTTCTACGCATTTTAACATATGTAATTATACGTCATTTAAAACAAAAAAACATATATGTAGAATAAGAACTGTGAGGCTAATTGTCTCCCTCATATTCACTGTTACAAAGCCTTACTACTCAAAGGGTGGTCCGCAGGACAGCGGTGTCACCGGGATGATGCAGGAATGCAAGAATCTCAGGCCCAGCCCAGACCTTTTCAGTCAGACTCTGCATTTTTCATGAGGCCCAGAATACTCCTATACACATTAATGTCTGAGAAGTATCATTACGGTGGTTGTCTGTCTGTTGTTTTTAAGAAAACCACAATCCATTTGTCCTATTTAAGGGAAAAGCAGCATCCTTTAGGGGCATTACCTTACCTCCCCTTGTGTAGTCCTGGGGTTACTGTTAATCAAAGCACACTGCCCCGGCCCTTCTTCGGCCATGAAGAGGACGTATCCCTCCGTGAGGCCAATCGGATTCTCTGTCCTTGACTAGAGGGAAGCAAACATTGAAAACCCCGGAAGCTCCAGCGTTCAGTGACAGCCTCAGAGGAAACTGTTCCACGGTTCCTGCTGCCCTCATCTCTTCACTTGCCATAAATTTCTCTTCTGGGGGGCCTGGTTCTCCACTCCTGCTTCGAGCTCTATGAACTACCTTGTATCTTTCCAGTAAATTCACTTTTGATTACATTATCTAGGTTTGGATTCTGTTGTTTGCAACCCTAATCCCTAACTGATGTTCTGTATCAACTCACCCCAAAATACTTAAGGAATCTAAATGCAATTTTCACGGCATGACCAACACCTTTCTGTGCTTTCTGTTTTTCTAAAGGCTGGGGAAAACTGATTCATGGGACACCACAGGCCAATACAAAAGACCACGTTTCAATCTACTCCCCTGCTGTCTCATTTTGTCCACACGGTTCTCAGAAACCTTGAGCCAGAAAGTCTATCCTCCATAAAATAACTGCACTGGGTGAGACTATTCACATTTACTGTTCTTTGTACCCAAAATGACAAGCGGGAAAAACCCGTAGGAACCCTTAAAAAGTCAACTGCCAACAAGTAAAATTAATTTGGAATCAACAGAGTGGGAAGCTGTTATCTGAATGGCCTGCTCACATTATAAAATAGGCCTTCTGAGGAAAATATGACATTGGCTAGATTTGGGGGGACAAAACTTAGTCTTCTGACAGAAGATTGACCAATATGTGATAACCACAGATGCCTTCGATTTTTTTTAATTGAATGCATAGACGGTAGGAATCTTTACGTGTAAAAAATAAAAACTCCTTAATGAATTTTTTCATCCAAATGAATATTGGCAGATAGGAAAATAATTCTTCTGTTATTTTACTTCAGTGAAATTAGTTATGGGAAAGTCTAATCAGTGTTTACATAAATACAGATGATTTTAAAAGACTTACTAGACTTTTTGAACTTACTGATTTTCAATTACATATGACTCCTTAAGTCTGTGTTAAGAAAGACACCCACAATGCTTTTCTTTTCACTCTAGTGTCATTCACAAGTGGGAATTATTTTTAAAAACTTTTTAAAAATTTTTTTAAATTTGCACTGTGATAGACTAGATAGCAGAGGGCCTTCAGCTTGATTTTCAAGAAGTGGGTATCAGAGGGGATAGGACTTGACACATCTATGTTAACTTAAGACTCATCACAGCCATGGTTATAAAATGAAATAAGTTATTTCTGTATGTTGGACGGAGTCTTTTCTAGGACCAAGGAGCATGGCACAAAAATAGTTTAAATGAAAGAGAAAGGATTACATGTCAGCTACTACCAGTTGCCTATCCGAATCCCTTCTTTCCTTTCTTACTAATAAAAGAACTCGAGTTTATTCTGGGCCGTGACGTATCAGCTAAAATACTGTGCTTCCCAGTCTCTTGCACAACTACTGATGCCAATCAAATATAAACAGAATTAATTATGTGGGGATTCCTGGAAAGTTCCATAAAAGTACTGACTATGTGTGTGGTTCACCCTTGTCTCCAACCCCCATTTCTCCTTCTGTGCAGAACATAGATGTGATGGCTCAAGTACCGACTGCCGTCTTGAATGATGAATAGTCTTTGAGGCTGGAAGCCCCTTAAGGACTGCTAATCCTGCACAGATATGGATCTATTCTGCATGGGGCTCCTCTGTTAGGTACAACTTAATCTAATTCTAAGCAATATAGGGTGGCTAGAAGTTAGTGACTATTTAGATTTACAGGTGTTTAACATTTCTTTATGTCACATCTCCTGGTTTGGTGGTTTGGCCCTTAGACTCATAAAATTTTAGAGCTGAAAGGAATCCTAGGGAACATCTAAGCAAAATCCTCATATTACAAGTAAGACAAGGCCCAGAGAGTTTCAGTGATTTGCCCTAGACCCTGCCAGGAGTAACTTATCAAGTATCCATTATTATCAGCATTTATCAAGTACACATTGTTATGCCTGTCAATGAGACACTTTCCAGTACCCAAGAGGTCAGTCTTCTTTCCAGGATACCTCATGTGCCTCTCAGTTCATTGCTTTTCCTTCTTCAAATCTATAAAGAAGTGTAGATCTAATATATACTTTAATAACAAAAATACTAGGGAGAGAAGCTTGTCTTTTTAAGCTCTACCATACCTCCCATAATAAATATGGGCTGACAGAGAGTCAATGATCATTTTGATTCCACTGGGGTGTGTGTGTGTTTGTGCGCACGCGTGTGTGTGTGTGCATGTGTGCTTTAAGGATAGATAGTGATAGTGTGAAAGCCATTTTTAGAGAAAGCATCTCAAACTGCTGAAGGAGAATGATGCCTGACAAGCATTTCTTTTATTGAATAATCCAGTTTACAAATGCTTCCAGACAGACTGAGGAGACCTGACTAGGTTAAAAATATGACAACCACAGTCAAAGCCCAGATGGAAAGTGTGCTGTGAATTATAAAGGTAGAGATGAGAAGGTTTCTCCTCAATGAACTCCGCTATTTTAGTAGATCCTCTGGTCTAGATATATAACCATTCTCCTTTATAGCAAAATGCCATTCAGAATAAAAGGAGAGGGTTAAATTGCTCTCAGGACTTTGCAAGATCTGCTGCTCATGCGTGTTTGGAAGATTATGAAGCACCGAGGCCTGGGTACAGACAGACAGCTGAAAGTAAATCAAGGGAGCAGTTGGGGAGAAGGCACTTGAGTAGCCAACTTGCCTGTTTCATAGATCCTTATAGGGAATATAGGCATGCTGGGGCATTTTTGTCTTAGCAGTTACTACTGAGATTCACCATTGCAGTGATCCACGGGGATTTGCTGAAAAGGTTAACGGTATCTATCAGATTTACAGGGTACAACAAGGAAGTTGGCACATTCCCTCGGTACAAGGTGTAATGTCACTTGTGTGGGCTGAGCAGTCCACATTCATTACCATTCATTGGTCAAAGGACCTGGGTTGTAACCAGCGCTAGGATATAATCCGTCAACAGTTGAGCATTCATAGCAAGAAGAATAGCAAAGGAGATTTGAAGAGAGAAGATAGCACAACTGGCATATTGTGTTCTCAGCTGATGGACCTTCCAAGAAAGTTAGGAGAGATCAGTGCCTGCAATGAAAAGGTGTAAGTGTAAGACCAAGGTGAAAATAAATACCCAGGCCCTGTAGTGCAACTCTTTTAAAAATAACTTCATTAACACACCCACAGGCATCCCACTATAGCTCTGTATAACGCTGTTGTTTCTCATCCACTCATTCTGACCCAGAGTTTTCAAAAAGCTGTTCAGATTTGTGTAAATATGTAGCTGTAATTGGCTTTCCAATTTCACAGCTTATCAAAGGCAGAAAGGGGGGCTCACCAACATTTCGAAGACAATAAGCACATTTGATGCAGTGGTCTATGATTCTCCCCAATGTTTTTAACCTGCGATTGGAGAAACAGATGGTTAGATTTTCTAGGAAGCTTAAAACAGAAGCTGAGCTAATACAAAACTGCTCAGCTCTCAGACGGGGCAAATCCATTCTGTCGCCTTCCCCCCAGCCAAATCACAACCCATCAGAGGAAGGATTTAGCTTCACAAAAAGATATTTACCAGGAAGCTTTCTGCAGAAGAGAAGGGCATGCTTTGTTAAACCAGATGCATTTTATTTTTCCTGGAACCAAGATTTATGAAAGCAGTATGCTCATATTTCTCCATATACAGTAATTGGAACTCATTATGCTAATTGTATTTCCATTATCACTAATTAACAATCAGAGTGACCTGGCCCACAGTCTAATTTGTCTTTAATCTGTTTTTGTATAGGGAGTTTTACCCTGTAATTTCAAGGTGATAATTCTATTCAGTGCAACTTTATGAATTGCAGAAGGTAACACTTTGGATGCTTGATGTTATCCTCTTGCCACTATTGGGGGTAAAATGGGGAAGCAAATGGATATACTTGCATGTGCCCTCTCACTGATGAAATAGGTGCTTAACCTGTGACATCATGAGAGTATATATCCTTCATATTTCTTACTCAGATTGAACACCCAGTCAAAGCAATGGAATAGTTGCTCATACTGTTCAAGCTCCAGCTCTCAATCTAAAATATGTAGTACTTAGTCTAAGAAACAGTTGACATTTGCTGTCATCAAGAAGGAAAATGGGTGTTTCAAGTACTTTCTAATGTCTAGTTAACACCTTATAAATATTTCCATGTGACAAATCTCTTGTAAAGAAAGAAATGACAGGTTTGGATCATCAAGAAACTTGCTTCTCATAAAAATGAGGTATCGAAGTAAGAGATGAGATACATTCATGGTCTTCTCTCTGAAAGGATATGTTTATTATTTATCAGGCAAGTTTATAGCAATAGGATGTTATAAGGGGAAAGGAGCTGGATTTGGGAGCCCAAGGTTCTGAGGTCAAGTCCAGTTCCAATGCTGAATAGAAATCATCCCTCTCTCTGAACTATTTATTCTCATCTTAAACATTGAAATAATACATTTGAGATAAATTATTGAGACAGCATTGAGCAGTGGTTAATGCTGTGGGGATTTGGGAATCCGAGTGAGTTCAAATTTGGACTCCAGCACATATTCGTTGATGGCCTTAGGGAAAGCCTTGGTTTCCTAAATATATTTTTAAATGGACATAATAATAGTTCCCTCTTCATAGAGCTATTTTGAGATTAAACTAATAAAAATTAAAATATATAAAATGCTTTGCCCCATTGTTGCCACATGGTAAGCCCATAACAAAGGCTAGCTCTGATATAGGAGGGAAAGTTGTGTGATAGTGCTCGGTAAACAAGAAAATCTCCTCTATTGTGACACGGTTGTGATGATCGCCAATCAGTAAGGTGTGTTGTTTCATTCCGGAGGTTGAAGTGAATCACTGAGAAGAAACTACTTCTGTTAAAAAGGACTAAAAATCATATTGGGAGAGAGAGGAATAAAAGAGAGAAAGAGAGAACACTAAGAAAACTGAACCTGAGAAATTTACTTTAGAAAATATGCCTCTACTTAGCCTAAGAAACCTGAGAAATTTCAGATCCATCTTCCCATATCCTGAGTCTAATCTGAGTAAGCAATATTCCAAATGGCCTCATCAGATCCATCGTCTTAGCCTGATTGAATTGGTTTCCCTTTCTGTGTCTTTTAGAGTGTCACTAAAGTTGGCAACTTTGAGGTCTTCTTCAAAAAGAGGAAGCCCTTCTGTGATATCCTACTCCTACTGCTACCCGGCCCTCTGCCAACACTTGCAAATCAGTTAGACCACCATGCCTCTTCTCTACAGAAGACAGCCTTTTCATGTTCTCAGGGAGCCCTGTTTCTTAATTTGGTCTCTTCTTCTGCCTGACAGGGAGTTTTTCTGAATCCCAGGGTCAGATATAATTGTAGCTCTATAGCATACCCTGGTTTCACACACTCACAAAAGAGTGTTTGGTTATCCTTGTCCATGGCGTAAATCACAGGATATCACCTAATCAACGAAATAATCTTAATCAATGCTTCACCGTCTGGCTTTCCGTAACAATTCCAACTCCCCGTTGATGTTTTCCATCTTCCCTTCTGTTAGACCAGATGGTGCATGTTCTAGCCTCTTTATTATCTTTTTCTGACCATAGTACTCTCTCCAAAGATCATTGTAGGAAACCCGACGGCAGCCCTGGCCCTGTCCTGCCTGTTAAACCTTGCCATGGTTTAGGCAGCCTTTGCTAATGACTATCCTTTTCTAAACCTGAGCTTTCTTCCAAAGTCACTGATGAGCTAGTCCATAATTACTGGATAACACAACCATTCCGGTCTTCACACATCCACTGTGAGCTTTCTTTTCCAGGTAGAAGCAGACTCCAACTGGAGGCTTTCCCATTTGGCATGACATGCTCTCACAAGGAGAGTCTGTGATCAGCATCTACCAATAATGGTGATATCTCCTATACTATTGTGCTAAAAAAGAGAAAGGATCATCACCCCTTTATGTTGGGGTGGAAGAAGCTGGACCAATAATGTTTTCCTCACATACAAAATCCTGGCTTAATTATATTCATCTTCATTGACAACTGTTTTCCACTTATCTTTCTGTACACGCCGTAATATACGTTAAAAAAAAAAAACTTGGGGGTGGAAACCCCGAGTGGCGGAGTCACGCGTACGCGCGCGAACTGGGAGCGGCTGGTGGTTTTAGAAGCACAAAGGGCAGAGACGTGCCCCGACCTGGAGGCAGGACTGGGAGCACTGCGGAGGGGTGCACACCCCAGGACGCTGCAGTTTATAGCAGCATGGACAGAAACGGAGACGGTGTGGCCTGGAGAGCAGACTGTGGTCTCTCTGCTCTGAGGCAGAGGGTTGGAAACGGTCTCTTCTGCTCTGACTCGTGGAAGAGATGCGGAAAGCCGCCAGGAAAAGGCGCCAGAGAACAAAAGCCCCAAAAACTGATTCCCGCTGAGCCCATCCCCCGCCACAGGGGCGCAGGGCAACTCCGCCCAAACAGGGTTGCCTGAGTAACAGCGTAGCAGGCCCCTCCTGCAGAAGACAGGCTGGGAAAACAAGAGGCCAGCAACCCTAAGGTCTGAAGAAAACAGGT
>NC_138378.1:73294565-73454235 GCF_054177405.1 Leptonychotes weddellii | reverse complement strand
CCCACTCCAACAACACTCAGTTTGTTTCCTGCGATTAAGAATTCCTCATATCAGTGAGATCATATGATACATGTCTTTCTCTGTTTGACTTATTTCACTCAACATAATACCCTCCAGTTCCATCCACGTCGTTGCAAATAACATTAACCATTTTAAAGTGCACAACACTATGCTGTGCAACCACCACCTCTATTTAGTTAGTTCCAAACATTTTTATCAACTCAAAAGATAAACCCCATACTCATTATGTAGTTACTTCCTTTTCCCCTGTCCTTCTAGTCTCTGGCAACCACAAATCTGCTTTCTGTCTCTTTAGATTTATCTTTTCTAGGCATTTCACATAAATGGAATCCTACAAAATATAACTATTGTGTCTGAATTCTTTTCATTAGCATAATTTTTTCTTTATTTTTAAATTAGCGTAATGTTTGTGAGGTTCATCCATTTTTTAGTATCAGTACTTCATTCCTTTTTATGGCTGAGTAATATTCTGTTGTATGTATATACAAAATTTTGTTACCCATTAATTCATGGATGGACATTTTAGTTGGATCATATGGTAATGATATGTTTAAGTATTTGAGGAACAGTCAAGCTGTTTTCCACATTTTACACTCCCACCAGCAATGTATGATAGTTTTAATTTCTCCATATCCTCACCGACACTTATTATTTTCCATTTTTCTGTTTGGTTTGTTTTTTATAGCCATGCTAGTGGGTATGGAGTAGTATCTTATTATGGTTTTGATTTGTATTTCCCTAATGACTAATGATGTTGAGCATCTTTTTTTTGTGCTTTTTTGTTATTTATATATCTTTTTTGAAGAAATGACTATTCAAGTTCCTTGGACATTTTTCTTAGGTTGTTTGTCTTTTGGCTGTTGAGTTGTAAGAGTTCTTCATGTGTGCAAATATTTTCTGTAACTCTGCAGAACCACACTGTTTTGATTATTGTAGCTTTGTATTAGGTGTTGAAATCGAGAAGTACAAGTCCTCCAACTTTGATCTTATTTTTCAATATTGTTTTGGCTTTTCAGGGCTCCTTGTAATTAATCCCATATGAATTTGAGGATCACCTTTTCCATTTCTGCAAAAAAAAGGATTCTATTGTATCTGTAGATCATTTTGAGGAATATTGCCAACTTAACAATATTAAGCTCTCCAATCCAAAAATACAAGATATCTTCCCATTTATATAGGTCTTCTTTAATTTTTTTTTACTAATGTTTTCTGGGGTTTAGTACATAAGTCTTGCACTTCCTTTGTTAAATTTGATCCTAAGTATTTATTCCTAAGTCAATTTCTTTGTATATTACATAACCAAAACTGTCAATATCTTTTATGGTTTTGGATTTTGAGTCATAGTTATATATGGCTTCTCTATTTTGAGATTATAAAGGGATTTCCCTATATTTCTTTCCAGAACTTTTATGACTTTATTATTATCATTTAAATCTTCAATCCATTTGAAATTCATTTGGGTGTAAAGTGTGAGGTATAGGTATAGGTTATTTTTCTCATTTGACTTTCCAACTGGCCTCACGTCATTTATCGTATAGTCCTTCTTTTCCTCACTGATTTAAGATGCTACCTTTAATCAGATATTAAATTCTATATATGTTTGGACTTTTTACTGGACTTTCTATTTGGCTCATTGGTTTGTCTGTCTAATTATACTCCACCATCACACTATTATGATTTTTTAGTTTGTTTTAACATCTGGTAGGGCTAGTCTACCTTCATGGTTCTTCTTTCTCATAGTTTCATTGTTACTCTTGTTTGTTCTTTCTTCACATGAACTTTGGAGTCAGCTTATTAGATTAAAACAAAATGTTGTTTCATTTAGATTTAGAAATTAGAGAAAATTTACGTTTATGATGTTGAGTCTTTCTGTTCAAGAATATGCTATACCTTCTTGTTTGTTCATGTCTTCCGTTGAGACTGTTAGTAATATTTAAAATGTGTCTTCATATAGGACTGGATCATTTCTTGTTATCTTTATTCCTTGGTATTTTATACATTACTCTTATAAATGGATATTTTCTTTCATTGTATCTTTTTTTTTTTTAGAGAGAGAGAGAGGAGAAAGAATTATTTATTTTTATTTTTTTAAGATTTTATTTATTTATTTGAAAGAGAGAGAGAGTGAGAGCAGGAACACAAGCAGGGGGAGTGGGAGAGGGAGAAGCAGGCTTCCCCCTGAGCAGGGAGCCTGATGCGGGGCTTGAACCCAGGACCCTGGGATCATGACCTGAGCTGAAGGCAGATAATTAACAACTGAGCCACCCAGGTGCCCCATTAAATGACAGTTTTTTAAAGCCAGTATACTATATGTTGGCTAATTGAATTTAAATAAATTTTTTAATCTTTTATTATAATCATAATTTATGCTCTAGATTTGAAATAAGAAAGGTTTAAAAATTGAAGTAATAACATTCTCTACTATCTTGATATTGTATATCTTTTAACTTTAGCATTAATGTATGTGTTTAATTTATCTACATATGAATATACATATGTATACATACATACATCTATACATAAAAACCTACACATGTATTTCTAGACTGAAAATGTCATTGATGTTGCCTTAGTTTTTGCTGGTACATATGTGTCACTTCAAAATTACATTTGTGGTGCAAAGACTACTTTGGAAATAACTTTGAAACCTGAAACATGAGGACTTTCCTCAGCTGTATATTTTATCACTAATTGTTTCTTATTTCTGCATCAGCTCATGGTATAAACTAGGTGATTTCTGACTTCCAGAGAAATAGCTGATTTTTGTCTTTCATCACTGCAGTCTCCCTGGCAAGTTTTGTTGATTCTCTTTCTGATATTGTCAGTCTCCTTTTTTATTCTTCTTGAAAATAAGACCCTTCTTTAAAAAAAAAAAAAAAAGATTTTTTATTTATTCATTTGAGAGAGAGAGAGAGTGAGAGAGCACAAGCAGGGGGGAGTTTCAGAGGGAGAGGGAGAAGCAGAGTCCCAGCTGAGCAGGGAGCCTGATGCGAGGCTTGATCCCAGGATCCCAGGATCATGACCTGAGGCAAAGGCAGACGCTTAACTAACTGAGCCACCCAGGCGCCCCTAAAAATAAGACTCTTCTAAACAATGAGGAAATAGGAAAAGTAATTGTTAGCACTTATATTTCAGAACAGATTTGCTTGCCATTTTTGTCCCCATATCACACAAAATATTTGGAACTTAGACAGCATGACTATCCAACAAAGACAGCTTTTTAAATAATTAATTAATTCATTAACTTCTTTATTTATTTGTATTCATCAAACCAGCTCATAGTCTGTAAAATCTATCTATCATCTATCTGTCTTTGTATCTATCTATGTATCTGTATATCTATCTATCTATCTTCCTGAAAGATACAAGCAGTTTAAAAAATTAGAATCATGTGTAACACAAATAGGCATGTAATAAATATTTGATAGAAAAATGAATAAATGAGTTAATGACTCAATAAAAAGATGGGCTTTCACAGTTCATTTTTGACATTTTAACTTGGGCTTTATCACCAGAAGGAAGAAGTTTTCTCTGCGTCTGCTACTAAAATCTAGGAGGACAGAAGTTTTGCCATCAACCAGTATTAGCCTTTTAGGGATTCTGCATATCACCCTCTCCCCACTTCTGTTGTCAACTATGATGAATGATACTCCCATTTGGTCATGCTCTCTTTGATGTGATGTATCCTGCAATATTTAAGGAGAAGTGCTCAAATTCCAGAGGAGGTAGGAGCAACAACTCAGTGGAGGAGCATTGGGGTGGTGGATTGGATCAAGACAGTGGTGGTCCAAGAATAGTCACCAGACTTTCTCTGACTGCAGGAAGGAATATGGTATGGCCCTGGATTGCCAAGCACACAGTAATGTTCAAGCCCACCATCCATGAAGCAATACAGGGGGAATATAAGCCAGACCACTCAAGAGAAATATCATAAATGCCTGCTTCATATTTTGTCTCTAAGAAGGAGTCAAGAAATGAGGGCAGTCATGACATTTGATCCCCAAAGTTCAGATCTAATTAGGAAAACTGTGACTAATAGACATAAAGCAACAAAAGAGCTACAGAAAAAATATATAATTTTAAAAAGGTAGTACCAACCCATAGTTATTCAGAGGTAGAAAAACATTACTAAGACATTGAAAAGTAGACATACATCAGGCACTGATTTTCATGGCATGGTTATAACTGAATGCCTGAGAGCCTTGAGATTCATGGTTTCTGATCGTCCTTCTAAGAACAACTAATATCCCTTCAAAGGGTTGAGGTCAGAGCATTATCCAACATCTGGGGAGCACTTACTGTCCACAAAGCACTGCACCAAACATGTAACATACATCGTCTCATTTAACCTGAAAACAGCTGTATGAAATACTTCCTCTATCTGTCCCTATTTTATAAATGAGGAAATAGAGGCAAAGAAAGACTCAGAATCTTGGCACCAGTGAACCATTGATCTAGGGTTTGAATCTCAACCTCTGCTCCAGGATCCAAACTTTTTAATCACTATGGTTTTTTTTTTTTTTTTCCTGGAATAAGGTTGAGGGCTTTTAAACAAGATGAACAAAGAGGCAGATAAGGGAACTTTCATTTGAGTACAAGTTTTCTTTCTTCTTTTTTTCTCACACTCTGCTGAAACTCTTAACATCTTCCCCACCTCCTCCCCCATCCAAAAAGTCCTAACACAAAATTCAACAAAACTATATTATTACCCCAACCTGTAGAGCCTATAGGTTAATTTTTCTGTAGGCTTGCTCTAAGCACGCACACAATTGTGGCCTATGAAAGAGGGGATCAGCTTCCCTGGGGCAGCTAGAAGGGTGCTGCCTGCCAGGGCCTAGAGGTCAACAGAAAGGCTGTCCCTGAAAAGCACAGATGATGGATGGCCTGAATGCACACGGGGCTCTGGAATGCTCTTTTATCTTAAGTCACAGTGCTCCCCCAGCCCCCAGCCCTCCATTCCTCCCATACCTTGTTTCCCATCCCTCATGCCTATGGATTTACTCTTCTTCCTGGCTTTGATTAGCCTGCCCCACAACCAACTTCCACCCTGCTTTCCTGTCCTCCCTAAGAGCCAAGAGCCCTCCAACATGAGGGAAACACTCCATCATCATGATGGGAAGTGTCAGGTGCACAAGATAAATGCAAATTTCATGGCACCACTGCCTTATTCAGCCAAGTTTTATGAGACTGAGAAAACTTGGAACCTTATGCTGTGGGGCCATTTGGTTGGCAGGGAGCAAAACAGACTTTATCCAACACCGTCTGTTGGCAGCTCCAGTGCTAGATTTATAGAGAGAGGTGGAGATGGCTCTGGCTATCGAGCCTGCTGCTCAGCCAGCTGGGGGCCTCTCAAGTGATAGAAGAGTAATGGCGTGAATCCTGTGAGAGAGCATTCTACCTAAGCTCTCCCAGTGGTGTCTTCAGGATCCTACCTCAGGCTGGAGAGGCAGGCCCCGGTGAGACTGGCCTCATGCACAGAGGTTGAGCATTCCTGAAATTTCTAGCTACTCTTCGCCAGTGCCCACAATACTCATAAACCTGGCATCCACAGCAGGGCTAGAGCTAGAAAAAGATTTCTCTGATAAGCAACTAAGTCTGTTTTGTTACTTGTTCTCCTTTGAGTTTGTGGTTTTCCTTTATAGAGGACATTGCTCCATCTGCCTCCAAATCTATTATCCTGAGGGGGTGTCCGCCTGTGAGGAAACATTTGACACAGGCTCTGATAGAATGGCAAAAACACCTAAACTCTGGAGCCAGACTGCCTGAGTCTGAATCTAGCATCCCTCCCTCACCAGCTCTCTATGAACTTGGGCAACTTTTTAATTCCTTTCCATCTAAGTTCTCTTTCTGTAAAGAAAACGTAATCATGACAGAATTTACCTCATAATGTAGTTGGTCAGATTGGGTGAGTAAATAAAATACAAAAATATAAAGCACTTAGAACAGGGCCTGACCAATGGTAACTTCTCCATGATATCTGGCAGCTGTCACTTTGGCAAATGCACTTTCTGACTTCTTGTACAGTTTGGTTTTCCAACCCATAGGAGTCAGTCTGAAGACCTGTGATCACAAGGAGAAGTTTTAAAAGGGCTTCTCACCACTGCCTGGAGATTTGACTTGATTATCAGATGGCACACTGAGGAGGTTAGCTCCAGATTCTAAACTCTTTGATGGCAGGGCTGAAGGGAGGAAAGAAATGTGTGTAGCAAAAAAAAAAAAAAAAGAAAAGAAATGTGAGTAGCTCTGTAATCTTGTTTGAGAATAGCCATCTCCTCTTCACAGATAGAGTAGGCCTATGATTAAAGACTAAGGGAGAAATGATCTTTTCTGATCCCCAGATATACAACAGTAGCTGAAACGCAGGCCAATGCTTTGTAAGTGGAGTGAAGTTCTGTGTGGAGAAAATTCTGGATCTTAAGGACGTTGGCATTTTTTTTGCAAATGAGGAAATTGAGGTTCAAAATGAACATGTTCTATGGTCCCCCAGCCAGACAAAAGAAGAGTTAAGAGTAGGACCCCAACTCCTGACTCCTAAGTCAGTGTTCCTGTACCGTAGTAGCTTTCCAAGTGGTCTCCAAGTTTCTGATTGTCCTTCTAAGAACAGCTAATATCCCTTCAAAATGTTGAGGTCAGAGCATTATCCAGCATCTGGGGAGCACTTACTGTCCACAAAGCACTGCACCAAACACGTAACATACATCGTCTCATAGTCCAAGTAGTCTCTGTAGGACTTTCTGCCACCTTCCAGCTGGCTTCCCAGTGAATTGATGGGTTTTTTTTTCCCCCTCCCTAGAATCCCCTGCCCAGCCCTTTGGGTCACTCTTCTCTAGATACTATATCTGCAAAGTACTGGGTCAGTAATTAGGAGAGAAATTCGGGGAGCCTATTAACATCCGTATGTCAGACACTGAGCTACACATTTTGAGATGCTACAGAAGAGTACCAACCATCATCCCTGCTCTCAAACACCTTATAACAGAGTTGGCCAGACACTGTGGAAGGGCCAGTGGAGCAGGGCAGGGTGGGAAAGGGTCATAACAGAGGCCTTGCCAAAAGTGGGAGTAGGGAGGCTGTATGAGCAGACTGGACCTGTGTTTAGCCTCCCAGGTATTTTAACATAACCTGTGGAATTACTGTTTTAATCTCTTATAAGCACTTACTTAAGAGGAGCTCTACTATGCTTTTTCACCCTATATATTTTGAAAAGAATGCTCAGAAAAGCTCTTATCTTCCCCACCAAAAAGACTGTTTTAGCTCTGTGACTTTAATAATAATAGTAACAATAATAGCAATCAGGGTAGTTATCATTGTTTGCACACTGACTATGAGCCAGACCCATGGGTAAGAACTGTGAGCTAACAGATGATCCATTATGTTGCATAAGTTCAGGGACAGCCCTGCCTTTCATGAGTTTTAGAGTTCCATGCAGGGAGGTCTCTTGTTTAGCCTTTTCTGAACTTCCAACTGAGGAGGGGGCTTGCCTCAGGAGTCCCAAATGAGTGATACAAAGCACAATTCATAAGCTTGTCCTACAACTTCCTGAGGAAAGAGCCTTCCAGAACTCACACACCAAATAAAATAGTTAAGGGGGAAATGAGAAAAAGGTTGTTGTTTTTTTTTTTAATCAATTATACTTTTAAATTATTTTCTTCACAGGATTTATTAGAACAAGAAGAAAACCCCCTAAAGTTCTGAAGAAATATTAACATAACATGCCTGTAACTCATGCTGTGTTTAATGAGAGGTGCTGTTTTTCCTGCCATGGGGGCCATAGCCCAATGAGTGATGGCTCTGAAAAGGGTCACATACATATTCATCAAATTCGACATGCACATGTAAACTGGTTTTAATAGGCCATGACAGCAGAAGTTGTGTCGGGCAAATAGCTGCACATGTGCTTCTTCCCTCAACTGGCATATTTAGCCATTAATGCTCTGGTATCCATGGATGAAATATTAGCTTGTTAACTTATGACCATCAGTTGTTGTTGATTCTCAGTGGCAACCGAGGGAAGAGATCCTCTCAGCTACTTTATTAGGGGTGAAGCTTGAACTTCAAGATGCTCATTTAACTTTAATGGTGCCATTAATCCTATTCTGCTCCCTGAACCTGGAGTCCAGAAGATGCATGCAAAATGTTCTAACCAAAATTTATATTACACCCGGTCCAAAATGAAGATGACTCTTGTGGCTCCTACTGTGGTCCTCATCACAGATGGCCTGGGTTTTAAACTTTTTCTTAATATATTTCAGTGTAAGATTCATTTTCTGTAAGTGTCAATCAGTTTGAAGGTTGTTGAGGCATGTGTGGTTGGTTAGACATGAGTTGCAAATATGAACTCTTCTAATACTCTCTCCTTCGTCACCTGATGAATACATTGTCAAGCTCATGAGTAAATTAAATTATCATGAAGTAACTCAAACTGCAATTGATCCTTAAAAAAAAAATACCATTAAGTAATAAAGTGAGATGTTTATGTCTTGTGGAGGCTACCATACAAGAACAGGACCCCAAGCCCACTAAGACACTCAGGCCCCAAGTTGGAGTTGATAGATTGCTTTATTGTAACCATCTGGATGACTCTAGCTACCTTAACCATCAACCTCTGGATAGCTATATTTGGTTAAACACAAGTATCTTTAGTGAACCGTGGACATTTGTCCTCATCCATCGGTCAAGTTTCTTCCTGGATTGAATTGGTGTTCTACTTTCTGTAAAACAAACAGTGATGGATTTGCATTGCCTAAAGATTTGGTCTAACCTCAGTGATTTGGGATGTGGTTGTCTTTAAGTAACCTGTTGAAGAGGAGTTTTCATTGCCTGAAATCCAGTCTATCATTCATAATCAATCACATTTTATTATCCCTATCTTGTCCCCTTCATCCCTATCTTTTCCTGTCTCTTCTCCAATCAATGATTGATCTTTGGAAAACAATTTTCTGCCCTTTATTACCCCAAAAAGTCCTAGATTTTCACCAGCTTAAAATAGGATCCACTTTAGCTGCCAAGAGAGTAACCAACATAAAATGACACTATATGGTGAGAAAATATGTTCAAAGAGCAATTAGTTGAATAAATTCACTGGTTGTTTAGCTTTTCCTCATGAATATATTTTCCTGAGCACAAGGAATTATATGCACAATATCCTTCTCTTGACTTCCCCATAATCACTTGTGAATGGATCCGATTCTATGAGTTTTGTGCAGGTAACAATTTTCTCAAAAAAAAAAAAAAGTATCAGGTATTGTACTTTCCAAGGTAGACATGTCAAATCTATTCTTGGATTTTCAAAAGGGGTGTATTCGTCTTCATTCTCAGACTTGGTGTCTTGGGATAAGGTGATTTAGGGGAGAATATGGTTAATATTGGCCAGCTCTTCATTGCAATATATTAGAGGGCTCAAATTTATTCGACTGTTGCATTACAATACAATGATTTTTATGCCCCACATCCCATGCATTGAGGAGTTGTTACTGATTTTACATTTTTTTTGATAGTCTCGGTTGAAAAGATTATCTCCAAGTGTATAGGTGATGTGATGTGTGTTCATTATTTTTCCAGTTCTGGCTTAGGCTCCTTAGCCCGCAGTTGCCAAAGAACACAGGACAATTTGCTTGATTTCTGCTTTTTTTTGAGGGGAAAAAAAAATCCCTCCCTTTCTAACTATTCTAATTACATTTCAATGCAATTAAGAAACTCATCCCTAGAAAGCAATGTTGCTTTCGATGACCAGTGAGCTGAGGAAGCGGAGGGCCAGCTCGTCTTTGGCACTGCTGCCCATCACAAAGAGTCAGGAATGACTGGTTGCACTTGGCTGATTCAGAAAAATGCCATCTGGTATAGATTTCCTTTCAACTCATTGGGAGGAATTCAGGATCATGGGCAATAATTGAAAGCTGTTGTCTTTTGGGTGGTATTTTATTTAGCTCTTTTTTTTTCTAGTTAGCTTCTGGAAACCAGGCTGGCTGAGCTAACACACATCTACTTATTCTACCTTTATTCACACTCCTGACAAATACCCCTTAAGCGAAGAGTGCACACCCATAAATAATGTGCGGTTTGCATTTATTCTACTCCAAAGTGCTGTAAACATCAAGGCCTACTTATCAGAGGTGTATGCCTGGTAACAGAGGGTCATTGAGAGCTAGAACCAAATGAATTGGAGTAAGCAGAATGAATGGCAATGCTGGTCATAACTGAACGCCGGGTCTGAATTGAGGCCACTCAAAGTAGATCACATATGACTTTAATCCACGGCTCTGCCCAGCTTTCTTGGGGGGATCAATCTGTCTCCAGTTTTCATTTACATATTATCATTTTACCGTATGTCACTGTCATAGTTTCAGACTTGAGTAAATCCACATTTAAATAGTGATTTGTCTCCTTTTGATAGTAAATATTCTCCTAAGTGGTGGTTAGGATTAAAGGGAATTTGTTGACAATAGGTAAAGGGGGCTATTTAGGATTAAATGAAATTATACACTCAGCCAAGAGAGCCTTCACTGGGAAGCTCAGGCCAGCAGGTGCCGGTTGTCCCACAAATTCCCCCTTTGAAAGTACAGTGATAATTCCCTGAAAGGAGCAAAAGAAAGGGAGGGCGTGGAGAAACAACACATACAAATGTTCTCAGCTCTCCAGACTCCCCGGGAGGGGGCAAATCCTGCCTGAAACAGCCCTCAAGACGCCACCACTTAAAGGTTAGCTAAGAGTTCTTTTGAGGTGACATTTAAACCTTTAATAGCTCCCAGCCAGTTTAGGCAGGAATAATTTCCCCTCTCTGGAGGCCCGGAGCCGGGCACTGCTCAGTTACCTGTCTACATAGGATGTGAGGGTGTGGATGAAACCCAAGCAGGGTGATTTGCAAATGGGGGGGGGGTGGAGCCCGCCAGTGTCTGCTGGCCTTGCCCTCCCACCCTAATTGCACCAAAGGCCGAAAAAGCTTCAGGTTGCACATTAGGCCCTTGCTGAGATTAGTAATTATAATATCAGTTTCCCCCAAACAGGGCTGACAGAATGGCTGGGGGAGCAGAGGTGACTCAAAGTTTAGTGAGTCTTGGGGAAAGTTTACTGGATCCTGCTGTTTTTTGGCTCACAAATTTGGCCTTTCTACTACCCAGCACTGGCCACAAACAGTAGGAATCCTTTTCAATCACTATTAGCAACACTTCATTTCTGTCATATTTGACCCCTGGCAAACTGCGACTCAGTGAAGAACATTCCTTCCAGAAAGGAACCAGACATCATTCAGCTAGAGACGATTTACTGTGGGACATGGAGCTGATTTGCTTTTGTTGTCCCCCTGGAGCTACTCAGCCAGTTAAAATGAATGGTATCTTTGCACATCAGGGCTTGTGGGAGGGTCTTTCCTGAGAGACAGAGGAAGGGGTGCAGGCCAGCGCTGGACCTTCCTGACTTGTCATCCTGCCTCCTTACTCTGAGCCTGGGTCTTTGGAGAATCCTGTCTGTTCAAGTATAATATTTTGTAGCTTTCCTTGAGAACAGCCACTTTCTCCTCCATGTCAGGGTCCCCGTGGTGGCTCCCTCTGGTCTTTGCTCATACTTGATTTGCCTAAACATGAAGGAAAAAATAAAAAACAAACGAATCCAAACAAGAGAAGTTTGAAGGCTGAAGGCACGTGACCCCCACCCTTCCTTTACACACTGCAGGAGAAACCATGGGGGACTTTTGGACTAGTGTTTCCTTCTCACCCACTTGTCTTTCTTTCGTGGAAATTCCTAAGCAGTGCTAAGAGGACTGTGACTCAGTCACCTCTACAGCCCTTGGGTATCTTTCATTGTTAATAATATTCATCTTATTGGGGGGGAAGGACGTTATTGTTTCATGGTAAGAGTTTTCTCAGGGATGATGAAAAAGTTTTGGGTGGTGATGGTTTTACAACATTGTAAATGTACTTAATGGCACTGAACTGGACACTTACAGATAGTTATACCACTAAATAGTATGTTTTGTATATATACTACATTAAAATATTGATCTAATTTTTAAATAATTAGTATCAATTCAGGGCACACACAGCTGAGATGTCTGACCTGTGCTCTCTATCTTAGCATCTTCTCCTAAGATGCAAGGTCTCCAAGTGGACCAACCATGGTGAGGAATAGTGAGTCCAGCACCAAAGCACCAGTCCTACCCCACTTCAGATAGAACTGGAAGTGGAGGTAGGTTAGCGAGAGTTAGAGCCCACGTGACTGGGCAGAAACTTGGATGGCCCACTAAACACATCAATTTATGGGTGTGAGATACTCAGACGGTTTATTGGGCTGCAAATTAGAAATGAGATGGGCTCAGGTAAAAATGATGGGAACTGTCTTCTCACAATTACCCACAGACATTTCAAGAGGCAAAAGATATGGATTTCCAGAAAACCACACATATTTGGGGGAAAATAGGGGTCATTCTCCAGAGGCTTTGATCCGTTAGCTGGCATTTCACAGAAGGCGGCCAGACTGTGTTGATTCGACAACAGCAGTGCAAGCTGGGACCAATTAATTTACACAGCTTCTTATGGGAAAGACAGTGAGGCCTGATGTGTCCATTGCTAGCCTTAATAAAAGTAACTGTGGAGTGTTAAAATAGTTTATAAATTTATAAAATTGATGAGTGATTCGATCTTTTGTAGCCATCAACACCCATTAAATAAGTATTTGTGAATTGCACTGGTCAGTCTTTGTGCCCCTGCATCGTAGGCACCAGGGAGAGTGTAAAATTTGAAATCCACATCATAATATTTTTCCACATAAGAATCTAAGCACTGGGCTTATTTTAGGCCTTACACGTCCATTGATTCTAGAGTCTATCATTACTGTCTTGGTTGCATGGGTATGGTCGGGCACTAGCTTAGACCTTCTAGGAGAGTTGTTAATTGTTTGAAACTCATCACCTGGAGCTATAAACGTGATTTAGAAAGGTTGCCCCATCTGAGCAAAGCTTTCCATGGCCCCTTCAGTCTAGACTTCATTCTTTTTCTCTCTTCCGACATTTGTTGGGGTTTGGCCATTCATTGGCAATTAATCTGCTAAATCCAGGGGACATTCTGAGGTAGCCACAGAACATACTGGAGAGAGACAATCTGGGTTACCCAAGGCAGCAGTGAGCTTAAAGTTCATGCCTAGAAACCATATCCCCTCAAGCTCCATTGTTACAAGAGTTCAAGAAATTGACTCTTCCTACTTGAGATAGAGGAATAAACTAAATGTACAGTAGAATATGACTTTCAAGGGGTGCTGTGTAAAAAGACAGGACCACATGGATAGCACATACACTTTATTTAAGAAGAAGAATCTCTCTTCTGTATCAGCAAACTTTAATCACTCATTTCCCATAACCCGGATGCGACTGGAAAGGAAGCTAGACTGGACGCTCCCTGCCTTGATCTTAGCTGAGATACGTATTAGATAAGATAGAAGAGATTAGACAGAAAAGTAAGAAGTATACCCCAAATCACGTGCAGACTTATAAAGATAATAACCCCAGAAACTGCTCCAGGACATTGACCATTTGGAGATAAAAGGGAACACAGGTGAAAGAGAATTTTTGTGAAGAAAGGGGAGGATTTTTTTTTTGAAGGAGTTTCCTGTGTTGTCATTTCTCCTTCTCTCTCCATGGATGAGGGGGTTGGGATGATCCTCCTCATACAAACCAAATGGTGGGGGCGGGTGCAGGAGGAGGGTGTGTAGGAAACTACTTGGAGCTTGTCTTGTGTCCCCAGACTAGTGCCTAATTCTTGGGATAGTGAACCAGGGTCTGACTCCAGTCTCAGGAACCTAGAACGCTGGGGAAGGCTGGCTGCCTGTTTTGATGGTAAAAGAGAAGAGAGTAGCCCACACACCCTGAGTTGGCAGGACAAGATGTGAGGGTGTTTCTCATGGATCATATAAGGGATACATGGGAGGGAGGGTTGGCGTTACGGCAAGAAAGTGCCCCCAGGGGAAAGAATCAGTTTAACAATCTTCCAGGTCCAGAGGGCATGATAGTTCCCAACTGAGTGACATCTGTCCTGTCCCCTTACCTCTCCATATTCTCTGTCACTCCCACCTTCAACACTTGGATAGAGAGAAAAACCATAGTTGGAGAGTGGGGGAGGGTGAGCTGTGGCAGGACAGACAGCAGAGAGACAAACTGCCCCCACACCGCCTTTCCACTGCAGGCTTTCAGTCTTAGGCAGGTAGAAGCCAGAGTTGAAAAGCAGTTTAAAGCTAAGTCAAGGGGGGCCTGGGTGGCTCAGTCAGTTAAGCATCTGCCTTCCAACAAATAGAATCTTACTTTTACCCAGATGGCCCAAATAACTGCCCCATTTTATACCTGTCTAGTAGAACACTGACTACAGAAATGCTGTTATTTGAAATTGATTTATTTGCCGATTGTCGACTTTGGTATATTACACCCTGTCTTTATTAGTAAATCCCTTTAAATAAACCCAAGCCACAGGGCCATATGAAATGAAATAGATTAAATCTGGTAGAAAATCTTAGCTAATTCTTACATAGAAAGGAAAAATGTTACTTGGCTGTAAAAACTATAACTAAACATTTTTTATTTTGGAATATCTGTGCCTCATCTAGAACTGGAGTGATAGGAAATGTAGGTAAATAATTCACATTTACAAGTGACAAAGTCACCTTCCTAGCCCTAGGAAACAAATAGGAGATCAGTTTTTCTATTCTTTGGACTAACTAGCCTCCCAGTGGGCAGGGAAACCAGGGTACCAATTGCCCCCCATCCAACAGAACTGTCATCAGATCTAGTGGCTAATTTTGCACGCTTAGAGGAGTAATATTTATACTCTATTTGGCTTTCCCTGGTAGGATCTTCCTTATATAAGTAACCCAACATCTATCTTTCCAGAATAGGCCTTTCCAGAAACAAAATATTAAAGTGAAGAATGAAAACTGCCAAGTGTACTTCCTGGAAAATCCTTTTAGTGTCAGAGAATTGTTTTTCTCTCGATCTTTCTCGATGGTACCATGATGGTTTTGTCAAAAGCAACACTGGCTAGAAACTGTAAGAATCCTTTGGGTCTCCATGAGCAGCACTTTCTTCCCACCAGGCTTGAGCACAGCCGGCTGTAGCCCCACACTCAACATTCTTTTCAGAAAGCAACCCAACATTCAACTACCACAGATTTATGGTGGAAACACAACATTTTTAAGGACCTTTGAAAATGTTAAAAATGAACATGGCTTTGCTAATATTTTCCACAGCAGGACTTTAAATTTATAAACACTGTTTCTAATCAATCTGGGAACTGCCCACAGGACTAGAGGGAAAAAAAAGACTCATGTGAACGTTCTTCAGTTATCATTATGTCACAACTGACTTTCCACATTTAATCCTTACCACTATAAATGTGTGTCTTTCCACACACTTTTGTTTTAAATTCCCTAAAGATTCTGTTGCCATCCTATGGCTAAGAGCTAACATTTGTGTCCAGGATAGAAGGCTCTATCTTCCTCAACGCAATGTTTGTTGCTATGCTGTATGAGTGTAGATGGTGTTTTGATTGGTTATTGAAAGCCAAGAAATATGTTTTAATGCAATTTGTCCACCTCATTACAGTGATGTCTATTAATGCTCTATTTGCAATACTTAGAAAGATAATTTATATTCTATTAGTAGCTTTATCCGTTTCAACCCTCTATTACCGATATAGGTCAAACATTTGGCATTTAAAATGTTTAGCACTTGGGACGCCTGGGTGGCTCAGTCGGTTAAGCGTCTGCCTTCGGCTCAGGTCATGATCCCAGGGTCCTGGGATCGAGTCCCGCATCAGGCTCCCTGCTCAGCAGGAAGCCTGCTTCTCCCTCTTCCACTCCCCCTGCTTGTGTTCCTTCTCTCGCTTTGTCTCTGTCAATAAATAATAAAAGCTTTAAAAAAAAAAATGTTTAGCACTTAAAATTCCAGATAAAATAGTGATAACGTGACTTAAACACAGACATTTTTTCAAAAAGAACTAAAAGGAAAAGGGAAAACTTTAAGTTTCAGCAGCACTTCATAGACATGAAATTGATCCCCAACCCAAACAACTCTATGCTCCATTATCATAGAGTAAATTTCAGAACTATTTAGGTAGAGCATAAAGTTCAGGGAGTCATGTGACCAAAACCTCCAAGAGCAAGTAAATGCATCAGGGGTCAAAGGACACAGAGCTGAGAGAAACATCTGGATTCCATCTTTTGAACTTTTAATGGAAACACTGATCACTTGGTGCACATCTGGGGGTTTTGTCAAGAGGGAAAGATTTTTTTTTTTTAAATGGGAGGCTTGCTCTAGTTTACTATCCTTCACTTGTGTTGGATATGAATCTCTTCATATAATGTTAGTTTAATATTTGAGCAATCTTAGAATATTACTAAAATTGTGTTCCTCGATTATTCCTTTAATGAAGTAGAGTTTTGCTTTTTCAGTTTCTTTCTTTCAAGTTTTGCTTTAAAAGGAGTATCCCAGGAAAAAGTTATGGAACCCACTTAGCTATGCAGACTACACTTTCCCTGGGGAAGCCATCCTTATCACGCAGCAAGAATCATTTTTAAAATCACCAAACAGTAACCAAGGAAAAGGCCTGTAGCATTTGGCCAAGCTGGCTCACTGCCTGCACCCCAAATTAACTCCCTGAGACATCTGCATATGAAAAATGTCACCGCAAAGCCTTGAAGGGCCTTTATAGTAAATGACCTAGCTTTTACCACAGTTTTCCTGATTGAAAAATGTGTCTCAAGCACAAATAAAAATAACGCAAATCTCTTTGCTGGAGACTTGCACGGTATAGCTTCAGATCTACTAATTGGGACTTGGTGAGCAAGTCACTTAAATTCTTGGACCCATGTTTTCTCATTAGTAAAATGACAGTCTTAGACCATTTTTTTAGACTAGTTTGTGTTCGGCAGTGATATTTTATATGTGTTGATCATTGTCCCGGATATAGCACTAAAAATAATCTTCAGAATCTTGTTTACAATGTACTTTTCAACTTCTGCAGCACACTCACATGTCTTATTTCTCTTTACCTTGTGAGGCGGTATGGCAATTATTCTCCCCATTTCAAAATGAGGTTACCAAGGCTCAGAGAGGTCAAGTTCTTCCTTAGTGACCACAGAAAGGCTGTACATTTTCTCCCAGCGAAGCAATCTTTCCTGGACATCAGGAGACTCATTCCCTGTCATTAATTCTGTGAAAATGAAGCTCCTTAATCAACAAGATCCATACCACAAAAAACCTGATCAATGGCATGTATGATAAAACAGGGACACCTTCCCAAGATTCAGAGCAAAGGGGGCAGTTGCTACTCCTTAAGAAGGAACTAGACAAATGAACAAGAGTAACAATCAAGCTGTAATGGGACACTTTTCTAAGCTGGAAAAAGGCCAAGTTTTCAGATAAAAAAGGCATACCATGTAACATTAAAAAAAAAAAAAGAACAAATAAACCTCTAAACATGATGTGGATTTTTTTCTTTCATTTCAGAAGTAAAGAAAAAATCCTATATATTTGCAGGGATCAAAATAAAAGAATATAAAAATAGGGATCAAGAGCTCAGGGTTTGGTATTAGAAACATCACTCTGCCACTTTCTCACTTCAGGATTGCTCAGTCTCATTTTCTCATCGATACAATGAGAATAACAATCAATTAATAGATTTGTTGGCAGAATTAAATGATAGCATCTCTGTATAGATATATATGTATATGGAGTCCTTAATACATAGTAAAAATTACTGTTGTTACTACTATCACAAAGACACAAAAATCATATTGAGCCCCAACCTCACAAGAATACTGACTTCTAGAAGATAAAAGTTTAGGTGATTCAATACACCTGTCATAGCCATGCTACTTTTCAAATATGCAAGTGTCCAAAAAGCATAACATTAATACACCTTACCTCAAAATAAAAAATAAAAAAATTCTAACATATCCTAACCAACAGAAATATGAATTAAAATAAAGAACTTAAAAATGGCTAAGGAGTATTGTACAAGGACTCGTGTGGAATACCAAATCTATTTAAACATGCATTGTCTAATTTGTGTAGGTGGTATATATGTTCACAAAAGTTAATTTAGATGTTCTAAATTAGTTTTGAAATGTAAGATAGATAATACAGAAAATTGTTTAATAATAAGCTAGATCTGAATCCAGATATCCCAACAAATATTGGAATATGAAAAGAGAAGACATTGTAAGAATTAAGATTCTAGTACATTCCTTATCTTAATAAATGGAAGTCTAATAATTTTTCTTATTGTAAATAAATTTATTGTTTTGAGAATAAATAAGAACTTAAGGATAACTACTAGTAAAATTTAAAAAGCAAGGCTTATAACACCATTAGAAAAAAAATTTTAAATTATGGGAAATACAGATCAAAGGGCAAAAAAATAAAAGAACAATCATGTCAAGACAATAAATGTAAATTAATATCTCCTAATTTTTAAAAATTCTTCAAATGAATCAGAAGACAAAATTCAAGTTTATTCTGAACATAAAAGAAATGCCACAGCCAAAACTGCTCAGAAAATTATAAATAAAATGGCCAAACAAAATATTTTTAAAAGCATCAAAAAACAGAAATAAATGCAAACAGTATGTACACATATAAATATATATATTCTTATCAAAATACTGTCAAATAACTGTCAAATACTGTCAAAATGTCAAATAGGACAAAGAGGAGGTATTTTATCTATAGAGAGAAATCTATTATAAATATGTAAAATTCCAAAAATATTGTCAATAATACAGCATTGATTAGTAAATAAGATATGTTAGGAAGATTTCAACAAATCTCTCTGTTGTGGACAGGAAAAGAGCCAGAATTAATTAGAGACATAGATGATTCATTAATAGAATTTGGAAGTATTAACTCAATAGATATACGTATATCCATCTTATAAAAGAGAGTATATAGTTTTTAAGCACTAACAAAACTGACAGAAATTAAGCAGTTACTGACCACAATGAAACTGATTGGTATTGATTATAATGAAACTTCAATAAATTCTAAAAAGGCAGAAAATATTTCGTTTATATTCTATCACCATAATGCAACAAAACTAGCAATTAATAGTAAAAGTACAAATAAACCTTTGAGCAATTGAAATGTATAAACACTTGTTAAAATAACTTTTAAAATAAAAGAGAAATCAGAATTGCAGTTACAGAATATTAAATTTAAAAGCAATAATAATGAGAATATTGTAACACAAAACTCAAGGACTGTGACCAAAACTTACTCAGACACAAATTTATTATTTTGAATGCTCTCATTATTAAGTAAAGTCAAAGAATAAAATACATGAACAAATCATTAAACTCAACAAAATAAAAACTAAGTACAATAAAGTACTCCTAAAAAACACAAGACAGAAATAATAGGAAGAATAAAAATTAATGAATTAGGAAAAAATAGAGTATTTGATAAGTAAATCAAAAGTTATCAAATAATTATCCTCAAAATATACCCATTTGGTTTTATGGATAAATTCTTCCAAATGTCCAAAGAATAGATCTTCCAATGTTCTTTTTTCATTTATCTTTTTTCTATTTTCCAGATGACATATAATTAACATGTAATAAGACACAAGTAAGTAAAATGTATTCTACAAACCATTAAGAGAAAGATATCCATATCAACAAAAAAATGACAAAGAATATGAAGAAGCAATTTACTAATGATAGCATTAATAACAACAAGTAGGGATTAGTATAGACTATTTGACAGGTATTTCCAAAGGCACACATATATATCTTATGTATGTATAATTAAATATGTATATAATATACATAATATTATATGTAGTATATATTATGTGATTATAATATATATTTATATATTATATGTAATTAAATCTCACAAAGAGCCCTATGGATTAGGTACAATTATTATCTTTGATTTAAGATGCATAAGCTGAGGCACAGAGAAATTCAGGATCGGTTTAAGTGTCCCTCATCTTCCCCACTTCCCTAGGCAGTCTTTCCCTTCTTCTAGCATCCCTGAGCACTTGGTAGGAATCTCTAACGTGGCATCTCTCATCAACTCCTGACTATTTGAGGACTGTCCCACTCCTGGACCAATAGCACTTTATTACATTCATTTGTATATTCTTAATCACCAGTAAGGGCCCCTGATTCCCCGGGGAAAGAGTCCAGCAAGTTTCTTGGATAAAGTGAGTGTTTATGTTGGTGAAGAGGAATGAATTGCTGCATGGATGCTCTGAACCAAGGGCTCAGGGACAAGGTGGGCGGGGATGGTCAAAGAGGGTATCTTGGAAAAAGAGAAGACTAGTGCTCTGTAGTGAGAGTTGGGCTGCTTTTGTTGTTTAGGATTCCAGAAGCACTTTTAAAGACTCAAAATTCCTACAAGAACATTTTGTTAAGAGAGGAGTCTTAAAATGGGATTATAAAAAAATAAGAAAAAGAAGTGAGTTTTCTGACCCAGAAGAGCTTCAAAAGGAGACCAATGATTCCTTGTTAACTCATTTATACATTCGTCAAATGTTTGCTCTCTGTCAGGCACTCAGACTGGGGGTCACCTCCACCCCAGCACCCTTACACGGCTAGGACGCTGATGGGGGCGATTGGTCTAAATGACTCATCTTGAGAGACACGACTCTGGAGGATACCTAAACCAACTTTTTTTGCAATTTATGATGGAATTAAGTGATCAAGTGACTTATTCAGAGATCACAATTTGTGGAAGAATTGGAAATATATCTGTGCCCCCAAGTAACTGTGTGTGTGTGTGTGTGTGTGTATGTTTTCCAGTTGACTCAAATTTTTACGGTTACATGGAGCAGAGCTCCCCATGGCAGTAGCAGAAGCTGTAAGACAAAAGCCACGGGGAGGGAAAGCAAGGAAGGACTAAAGTAAAATCAGTTGCAGAGTTGCAGCACCTCCCTTCTCAATGTCTCACAAATGTGCATTTAGCTTGCGTTTATTTTTACATACTTCACCAGAAAATAGCAAATGCAAGCCTCATGCCTGATGGTAGCTTCAGGCAAAGAGGAGGCATAAAGTGAGGAAGATGCACATAAACAAACAAGCAACAAGCCCCTTCCATACAATGCAGACTTCAGAACCCTCAGCCCAGTTCCCAGCCTCAGCAGCCCGAAGGACTTGCTGTCTGCTCCAGGTGAATGCTAATGCTTTTTCCTGAATATCAAGTATGAGTTAGGATAAATTTATGGTCACTTAACTAAGAAAATAGAGTTTTGTTCCAAAACCTAAAAATAGTTTTTTTCACGCTGTATTCATTAAGAAGTCTATGATGGGGAAAGTCTTTGTTTCCATCCCATTGATTTGACTTAATCAATTACTGACTTTGCTTTATTACATTATTAGGAATATTCCCGCCCGCCCCCCCAACACACTTAACAAATAACAAAACCAAAGCATATATCATGAATGGGTAGATAGACTTTGCCTGATTCCAGCTACCAGGCATCCCTCACAAATTTTCACTCTAGATTATTCCTTTAAACAGGCAAGACTTGTAAATGCTATTTGACAGCTTCTCTTGGTATCTCAAAGGCATGTCAAGATCAAAATGTGTAAGGCTAATCACACAATGCGTACTTCCAACCAAAAGATACCAAAGAATGCTCCCGGTTCAGTGAGTGAGCCACTAGACTTCCATCTCTAGAAAATCAGGGGGCATCCTTTGTACCTCCACAAGCTCACTCCTTCTTCCAGCCCACCACCAACCCTACTGATTTTACCTTCTAACAAGCTCTTACATCTATCCATTTCTCCCCTCCTCTGCCAGATTACTGACATAGCTCCTAGTTGGTCTCACATCCATTCTTATTTATATCCAACCTCCTCTCCCTACTGCAGTAAAACAATTATTTCCAAAATGGAAATTGGAACATATTGCTCCTCTATTTAAACACTATATAGTTTGTTTTGCTTTTAATAATAAATGGGCATTCTGAGGGAGTTCGTCCAAATGATGATCAGAACTTTAGCATGACACTGGTCTAGGCTCTTCAACCCAACCTGTCCTCTATGGTCTTATTATTCTTGCTTTTTTCCCAGCCTCTTGAATAAGTTGTTCCCTCCTGCCACAGGGCCTTTGCACAAGCTGGCTACTTAGACTGGAAAGCTAACGTCACCTTCAATTCTTTTGGCCTTATTAAAACCTTCCTATCTTTTCACTGTTTGCTTAATTATCCTTTATTTAGGGGAAATCTTTGATTTTCACAGATGTGATCAAATATCCCTATCATAGGCTTTGAACATTTGATATACCTCTCTTTCATAGTTCTTGCTATAATCGTAATGATGTAAAATTTATTGCCTTATTTGAGTAATGTTGGCCTCCTTTACTACCTGAGGGTAGGGCTCATAGAAGCTTTTGTTTGTCCTTACATCACTAGGATCTAGCACCATTCCTGTTATAAGAGAGATTTCAATAAATATTCACTGAATGAATGAATGAATGAATGAATGAATGAATGAGTAAACAACACATCCAGGAGTAGTAAAGAGACACTGCGACAAAGGTAATCCAAAATGATTCCGGTAACTTTTCACTTTACCATATCTGTGCAGGCAGACAAATCCATGTTACAGAAGCACAACCTATGAAGTCGGAACATGTGGCTTCATGTTGGTGTTTCCTCTTGGTAACTCGGTGACCTTGTGCAAGGCCCTTAAAGTGCCTGAGTATCAGTTTCTTCATCAATAAAACCGGGGGAAAATATACTCGCTGCGGTAATGTGAGAATTGTACGATATCTGTTTGAAAAGGCTTTGAGGACTATAAACCCCAGTAAATCTAGATTAAAAGCTGAAAGGACTAAGGAGGCCTACAGGAGACTTCAGAAAGGAAGGTGAATACAGGCTTGACTCCTCACAAAGGGCCAGTGAATTGTTCTCCAGAGTTTTCTGGCACACAGCCACACACCTTCACTAACATTCTGTCTATGGCTGCTTTCACACTACAGCGGAGTAAGTAGTTGTGACAGAGACCATGTGGCCCACAAAATCTAAACTATTTACTGTCTGGCCCTTCGCAGAAAAAGTCTGCCAACTCCTGCTCTAGAATATTGTTATTATTACTGTCTCAGGGACTAGCAATCCGTGCAGTTACATAAGCCAGAAACAAGAGGGTCGGCTTGACCCCTGCCTCTACCTCACCCCCAGGATCTAATCCCTACTACCTGCTACCTGGGGCCTTTGCTTGGGGCCCTCAGTTTTGTTTTCTAACCAAAAATCCTTGATTCCACACAATTCTTTACTTTTCAACAGGTCACTCCATGTGTCACACACAGTGTTGTGTTTTATTACAACTTCTTCAGGAAGTAGAAAGAATAGAGATGATCACCTCTCTCATACCGCCATGCCCTCCACCAGGAAGATGTGGGTCTGTGTGTAATACAGATGCAAGAAGGAGCCAAAACTTCATTTTCTCTGTTAGTTACTTAGTTTCTGTATGCCTCACTTTGTAAAGAAGAGAAAATAAAAGATCATATATTACAGAGATGTTGTGAGGATAAAATGGGTAATACATACAAAACACTTAGCCCAGTGCCTGGCGCATAGTAAGCATTTATTAGCTATTACTATTATTATTATCCATGTAATTGAGAAAATTATAAAATACACAACTTTAAGTAAAATTCATGAAAATGGCCTTTTTAAATAAATAAATCATATAGGTGCCGAGTTCTAAAATTCCTCCAAGAAGAAATAGTACATACATAAATTGTGTGTGTATATATAGTATATATTTACAAATATATAACTATATTTAATCTACAGCCTACTTTTATTTTTTTCATTTTTTTTAAAGATTTTATTTATTTATTTGACAGAGAGAGAGAGAGACAGCGAGAGAGGGAACACAAGCAGGGGGAGTGCGAGAAGCAGGCTTCCCGCAGAGCAGGGAGCCCGATGCAGGGCTCGATCCCAGAACCCTGGGATCATGACCTGAGCCGAAGGCAGACACTTGACGACTGAGCCACTCAGGTGCCCCTCTATAGCCTACTTTTAAAAAAGAGAATCTGAAGCACCCAATTTGCAAAGAAATAGGGTACAACCAATATATGAGGGGAGCAAAAAAAAATTACAGAAAAAAATTTATACAATAACAACTGTAGGATAAAAAATACCCTATGTTATTTTTTGCTTTTACAGCTATAGAGCTTGGACACAAATTTGTCTTCAACCTACAGAAAAATTTCTGTGAATAAATCCATCTTCCAGCATCGTGTTCATTTCCTTACTCTAGTTCTCCGTAGAACTCTATAAGGTGGACTTATTGTATAGCCTGTGTTTTTATAAGACATCTCAAATACTCTTTGGATTGAGGTAGCAGAGGAGTAAGTTAATTAATTTTATCCTATGAATGCATGTGAGTGATTGAACCTGATAGTGTCACTTACTTTCTTCATGATTACACAACACCTTGAATATACTTCATGCCACTGACTCATATACTTAAAAATGGTTAAATTGGTAAATTTCATGTTGTGTATATTTTACTGCAATAAGAAAAAGTCTCCCAACCTTCAGGCTTGATTAAATAATATTTGGTCTGTAAAACCCCATATAAATCCCTCAAGTCAGAATTAATTGGTCCTCCCAGACCAGACCCAGGCGCTTGTTGGTCCTTCCATTCTAGAGCTTATTTCACTCTCTCATATTGTAGTTACATCCCCCTATGTCTTACCCTCCTCTAGGTTCTAATGTTTCTTGAGGGTAGGCACCAATCAATTATCTCTGTATCTTTCTCCACTGCTGAGCACACACTAACTGCTTTATAAATCTTTGCTGATGGTGGGCAAAAAGGAATGGAAGAGAGTAAAGGGGCTCCAAGGTCATTAAGGACACAGGAGAAACAGTGGGGTTCCTTGAATTCCATTAGACAATGCTGTCCTTAACTCCAAACAAATGCTCCCCACTCAACTTTGCTTTCATCTGAAAAGACGAGGTGTGCTACACAAGAACTCCCTTCTCAACAAATAAACTCGAGCTCTAAGAGCAAAGCAGGCCAGAGAGTGACTGTGGCACATTAGATGTCATGGGCTGTTGCAAGGGCGGTCCCTGTTCCACTCCAGCCACTGGCCATTCTGGATGTAGACCCAGTATTGCCAGAGCTTCCGATTTTCTTTAAGCTGGAAGTTGGCTCAAAAATTTTAAAACAGTATTGCACGCCAAACAAAACATATCTTTGGGAAGCTCGTGACCGGATTCTAACCCTTCACATACTATCACAAATACTTTCGAGAATAGCTATTGTACAAATTCCAGGAAGCAGCCTTTTGAATGAGGAGAATAATGATTACCTAATACCAAAGGCTGTTTTTAAGGTTAAATGAGATAACATGTAAAAGTGCGTAGCAAAGTATGTATTCCTGTATGGATGCTCAATAAATATTAATTTCTTCTCTTCTCTTTTTCTTTTCCTCTTCTCTTTTTTTCTTCTCTTCTTTCCTCTTTCCTGCCTTTTTAATTGAGAAAAAGGGGTTATTGAATTTACTGGGAAAACATGTAGAAAGGAAAAGTTGCATTATTTTGAATAAAAGATGCCACTTTCTTATATCAAACACCTCACCAAGTCAGTATATTCCCCACACCGAGATCTCTGTAGACTTGCTGATGAGGCTGACTTGTAATTGGTAGTTGGATTTCTATATGAGAATGATATTCCAAACATGTTAAAGAATGCTTGAATACCGATTTTTCTCTTTAATGATTTAAAACATTCTCTCATATTTTATTTGTACCATTACCTTATTTATAAATAGTTTGTTGGACAACAAAGTTCTGATCCAGTTTTTATCTGGATTATTGTGAATTTTGCATCCAGTTCTATACAGTTGCATGCCGTCTTCTATATTTTCTGAAACAGCAACAACCCGTATTCCCAAGACCCAGTCTTTTCCCAAGTCATTAACAATTCTCTTGCAATCTACTATGATTGCAGCTGTATCAGTCATGGTCTCTGGGGCAGCATAACCAAAGAGAGATACCATTGGCTTTGGAGAATACATCTCAAGCTCAAGATTATTTCTCTTTAAGATCTGGTTAAATGTGAGCAAGTTATTTAAATCCTAAGTAATTCTTTCTCATCTGTGAAACGGAGCGGATAAGTACTACTCTCACAATGTTATTGTGAAGGTCAAATGAGATAAAGTTTGCAAAATTGTCATACGAACTACAAAGGGTTAAACCAATACATATACTGCTTTGAGTGGAAAGGACAGCATGTAATTGGGATGGGGCCCCAACATGGCTTTGTTGGTGGCAGTGTCTTGACATGAGGGTGAGACTCACTGTTTTATCCTCCAAGTGTCATAGGTTCCCTTGCCCCATAACTTCATCCCTAACATCTGCGCAATATGTAGAATCAAAAGTAGAAGGGAAAAATGGTGATTAATATTATTGACAGCAGCACAATAGTAATGCCATGTTTATTAGGCATTTCCTATGTTTTAGGCATGAAGCTAAGCACTAGATGCACATCAAATCAATCTGTTAATATTTAGAATATCTCTATGTGGTAGATTATTATAATCCCCAGTTTACAAATGAAGAAACTGGAGATCAACAATGGACAGTATCTTGCCCAAAGTCATTACCTAATATATGTTTGAGGCAGGACTCCAACCTTGGCAACACCAAAGCAAAACCATATCAATGGGGCAGCAGAATGAAACACAGTGTTCCCAGAAGACAATTTTCCAGATAAGTGAAATGAATGCTTCAAGTGCCAAAGCGCATCACTTGCTCTGGTCCTAAAGAGTATGCCCTTGACTAAACACCCCTCTCACACCTTAGGCTGTGCTGCTTATACTCTGCAATGAGCTAGGAAACCAGTAACTCTCTAAGATTGGGTGTCAAGTAATTTCTGAGCAAGGACCTAAGAAGAACTCTTATGGGTGAAATGCATAAGATTTTGTGAATGGGTGAGACCTCCATTTTGGCTTCCCTGGTGGCTATCAGCTGGATCTTGGATAATTGAATTTGTCAGAGAAATGAATGCCATATAAGTGAGGAGTTGAATACTTTTAGAGAGACACATCCCAAAAAGAGGGCACAAGTCAGACTTCCAAATGAATGTATTCCCTCTTCCAGGTCCCCTGTAGAGATCCTTAGAGGTAGCTGACTCCACCTGCTTTCTTCACATTAGTCTTCCTTGTCTTTTTTATAAGCATAGTCAAATCATCCTTTACCCTTTTACTTCAGTTGTCATTTTCCAGCTGGAAAACAGCAAATTTGATCATTCGAACAGAAACAGCGTCTGTTGCTAACCCCTCAAGCTGGTGTGCTGGTTTCATTTCTTGCAGCCAAACATTCAGTAACATGTGTTTATATGTATATCTTTTCCTTTATATTAGTAATAAGTGGGTCATTAAAGGCTGTATAATGAAAGAATGCAGTTTTCTGGCCTGATAAGTCCCAGAGCTTCATTACCAAATTCATCTTACATGTCAGCCATTAAGTAGCATGGCATTTTCCTCTCTCATCCATGTGGTATCATTTAATTTCATCTAAATGGAGTTTTCTGTATGGCCATAATCATCATCATCTTCATCACCACTACCATCAAGAAGCATTTATTACCTGCTGCAATGCATATGGTGCTATATTCGGTATGGTTCTACATAGCTCCATCATCATGGCTCTCACCCATTGGAGGCTACAAAATACAAAGCTATTATTGAAAATCATGAGATTTGAGTTCAAGTCCAGACCCCACCACTGATAGCTGGGCTAGTTGGAGCACAGCATCTTCTTGCTCTGGGCCATGCCTCATCTGAAAGTAAGACAGGTGAATTACATCACCTCTGAGATCCTGTCATACTGTAATGTCAGGTCTTCTTCCAGATTTAGCTACAGCCATTCTAAGCAGGAAGAAAACCAGCAAAGGAGAGAAATGATCTGGAGCTTTAAACAAGTGGCTATGTCCAGAGAACTAATTAACCTCTGGGTCTCAGATCAGAGTAGTCTATGTCAATGTTGTTTCTCTCCCTGGCCTCAGCGTGGTTTCTCTATAGTCTCAATACCTTCTGCCTCCCTTACTCCACTCGCTGTTTCTGACCTTGGCTCTTTCCAATTTCTCAAACTCCTGGCCTTCTTATCCAGGTGACAGCCCACAACAGGCCCTCAGCTTCTCTTCTTTTACTTCTCCCAGCCATACACAAGAGCTTTAGCCTTGAAATGTTCTAAAAGGGAAATCCTGAGCCCCTGATTTTCTAATCGGAGGACTATCTATATTGCTCCCCTTAAAAGGCAGCTGGGGTAGAGCCCAGTGAGTGTCTTGAGAACTGAGAATTGAGGTTCATCATATAGGGAATTAACCTGGGCAAATAAATAGAGGGAATAAGAAGAAGAACCCAAAATGATTTCAAAGAGACTAGCAAATGGAACTCAGAGAAATGCAGACAAGTCCAGATGGTGATCACAGACAGAAATAAAAGCAGAAACCTGAAAATCATGACTGGGCTGGGCAAGATACACATAGGAACAAAGGAGAGGTGGGCAGTAGGAGAGAGGGGGCAAGGATTTAATGGGATCCAGAGAGGAGTTCTGTGATTTATGTCCTGAAATGTGCCCATGGGTCAGGAGAAGCATCACGTCCCCTCCCAGCCTGTGTATTAATTAGACTGAGTCAAAAGGCATAAAATCAGATAGGTAGGACTAATCCATAAGCAGTAACCAAATAACCCCTCTAACAATCATAGTTATTTATATTGGCTGTTCATAACTTTGTGTTAATGCATATTTTCTTATGGAACCTTCCAAACTACTGTTTTTGTTGTTAGTATGGTCAAATACACATACCACAGAATTTACTCTTTTAATCATATTTAAGTGTACAATTCAGCGACATTAAGCACGTTTACAATGTTGTGCAACCAACACTACTATCCATCTCCAGAACTTTTTTATCACCCCAAACAGAAACTCTGTACCCATTCAATAATAACTCCCATCCTCTCTCCAACCCCTGGTAACCACTCTTCTACACTTTCTGTTTCTATGACCCAACTGTCTTTTAAGAGTAGCCATAAAAGTGGAGTTACAGCTTACTGGGTAGGGGGAGGGAGAGGGGGAGTCGGGACGGGAGTGAAGTTTTAAAATCAACATATAAGACAAAAAACCTAGTCTACATTCTCATTGAAAATACCTAAGGAAGAAAGGTACTCTGTTAGTGATGGCTACACAATCTCCCAGTGAGTATGACCCTGCCAATTTTACCTCCGTCACTGTTCATTTGAGGCCCAAAGGAAGTTGCAGCTTATACATTTAGGACCCTATTGTACAAAAGTATGTAGTAGAAACACACTAGGGTTGTTTTTTGTTTTTTAATTTCTTTTTATTTTAATTCCAATATAGTTAACATACAGTGTTACATTAGTTTCAAGTGTACAATATAGTGATTCCACAATTCTATGCATTTCTCAGTACTCACCACTGTAAGTGCACTCTTAATCCCCTTCACCTGTCTCACCCATCACTCACCCACCTCCCCTCTGGTAACCATCAGTTTGTTCTCTAGAGTTAAGAGTCTGGTTTTTGGTTTGTCTCTTTTTTCTTTGTTCATTTGTTTTGTTTTTTAAATTCCACATATGAGTGAAATCATATGGTATTTGTTTTTCTCTGACTGACTTACTGCATTTAGCATTATACCCTTTAGCTCCATCATGTTGTTGCAAATGGCAAGATTTCATTCTTTTTATGGCTGAGTAATATTCCAGTGTGTGTGTATGTGTGTGTGTGTGTGTGTAGATATATATCACCTCTTCTCTATCCATTCATCTGTTGACGGACACTTAGGTGGTTTCCATAGTTTGGCTATTGCAAATAACTCTGCAGTAAACATAAGGGTGCATATATCTTTTTGAATTAGCATTTTCATATACTTTCGGTAAATACCCAGTAGTGTAATTACTGGATCACATGGTAATTCTATCTTATATTTTTGAGGAACCTCCAAACTGTTTTCCACAGTGGCTGCACCAGTTTTTATTCCCACCAACAGTGCAAGAGGTTTCTTTTTTCTCCACATCCTCACCAACACTTGTTTATTGTGTTTTTGATTTTAGTCATTCTGACAGGTGTGAGGTGGTTTCTCATTGTAGTTTTGAATGGCATTTCCCTGATAATCAGTGATATTGAGCATCTTTTCACGTGTCTGCATGTGTAAGTCTTTGGAAAATGTCTCCTGCCCATTTTTCAATTGGATTGATTATTTAGTTAGTTAGTTATTTAGTTATTTATGTCTTTATTTTGGTGTCGAGTTGTATCCATTCTTTATATACTCGGATACTAACCCTTTATTGGATAGATCACTTGCAAATATCTTCTTCCATTCGGTAGGTTGTCTTTTTGTTTTGCTGGTTGTTTTCTTTGCTGTGAAGAAGCTTTTTATTTTGATGTAGTCCCAATAGTTTATTTTTGCTTTTATTTCCCTTGCCTCAGGAGACCTATCTAGAAAAATGCTGCTATGGCCAATGTCAGAGAAATTACTGCCTGTGCTTTCTTCACGGATTTTTATGGTTTCAGGTCTCATATTTAGGTCTTTAATCCATTTTGAGTTTATTTTTGTATATGGCATAAGAAAGTGGTCCAGTTTCATTCGTTTGCATGTAGCTGCCCAGTTTTCCCAACACCATTTGTCGAAAAGACTTTTTCCCATTGCATATTCTTGCCTCCTTTGTCATAGATTAATTGACCATATGATCATGGGTTTATTTCTGGGCTCTCTATTCTGTTCCATTGATCTATGTGTCTATTTTTGTGCTAGTACTATAGTGTTTTGATTACTACAACTTTGTAGTGTATCTTGAAATCTGGGATTATAATACCTCCAGTTTTGTTCTTCTTTTTCAAGATTGCTTTGGCTATTCAGGGTCTTTTGTGGTTCCACACAAATTTTAGGATTATCTGTTCTAGTTCTGTGAAAGATGCTGCTGGTATTTTGAAAGAGATTGCATCACATTAGGATTGTTGAGATGCTGACATCATAAGAATACCTCAGAAATTAAGATTACATCAAGGAAGAACAGATTCATACCTCCAACTTCACATTTACCTGGAGAAATATTCATTGAGTAGAATGGCAGATGGAATCATTTTTTGCAATTTGAATTATCTTTCTCTCCCTTTCCTCTTTAAAAAAATGCAGGGTTGAATTCTTATATGCTGAATGTGTATGACATAATTTCTTCCCATTATTATCCTCTTTATAAGGATGAGGCCCAGAGAAGTTAAGGAATTTACTCAAATTCACAAAGCTTTATAAATAATTGAACTTGTGCCTTTAAATCCTACCCAATGACTGCCAGTCAAGTGGTATTTCTTGCAAGCAAATTGGACTTTTTTCAATATTAATGTGTTTTCTTTAAAAAAAAAAATCAGGAGGTGGGGGGAGGGGTGGATCTTTGACCAGGAAAGCTCATAAGAGGCATTTTTGAGGGTTATTCTAAAATTTCGCATCCATTTTCCCAAACTACACAATATGTAAATCTCTGGACTCTAGGGGCCAATTGTAAGTTGGTTTCAAATACCATGGAGCACATAAATTTTCCTCCTCCTTTCTTTATCCCCCACAACCCATAATCTATTCACTCTTTGACCTCCCCACAGGAAGCATGCCTGCCTTAAATTTAGAGTTTTCCTTTCCATTAAACAATGCACATTTTTAACCCTAATCATATTTCAGAGATGAAGTCAATCAGCATTCTTAGTGAGCTTGCTTACTGCCTCAGGTGAGAAGCAGCCTACAAGGACATAAACTGCCAGGGAGACACCATTGATTGGAAGTTGGGAGGTAGAACTTTCAGGAATGATTTAAGAATGCAGACCAGTTTTACTTATTTGAATTAGTAGAGGGGAAGGTCAGGCCAAAACCATGAAAAAAATTCTAGATGAGGAAATATTTTTGAAGAAATATTGTTTTACAACTCACAAATGCCGATGATAATTTAAGTTTGTCCCAGAGTTTATCCATTCATCCTATTGCTGACTAAAAGCTCTTAAGGACCGGCTCTGAGGAATAGATGAGACTAGTCTCTAATTAGTATAACTATTACAAATAAATGTAGGTTATTCAGGTGCTTGAAAACAATTTTTTTTCTAAGTAATCATGTTTACACAACTAATTTGTATTTCTTTTTAAAAAAGAGTATGCTGAGTAAAGGTAAATTTTAGCCAAAAGTAATATAGTTTCCTCTCTGCATCATAATTAACTTTAGCCCTTTGCAGATTAACTTTGATCCAAGTTTCAATTACTTTATGGCCAAAGTAATACAAATAAACATGATTAATTTAATAGTGAAATACACTCATAAAATAATGACTTTTTTTCTGGAGGAAAATAAAACAAAAGAAAGGTGGTTCAAGCTTGGTAATGTATAAAACACACTGAATAAATGATTAAAAAAATAAAATCTCTCCTCTCCAAAGGAAGAATACTATCATAAGCCAAAATGAGAACAATATAAGAAGGTTTAAGCATATTCACTAATTTCCCATTTGGAGAAGTCCTCTCTTTCATATTATTTATTCTATTTTCAATGGCACACTCCAAACACCAATGTGATTTTCACTGATGTTCTTTGACTGTGTCAGGCTACCAACCCCCACCTCTCCCTTTCCTTCCTAAATTTAATTAAAACCAGCATTCGTCCATACTGGAGAGAAACCCTATTTACGTAACACAAAGAAAAACAATTTTTAAAAGCCCACATTAATCATGAGCTTTAGAGAAAGTCACCATAAATAGGATGTATCTAGTCAAGCGACAAGTTCCAGCCACTTAAGAAAAATAGGTCTTTCCAGCTGCAAGGATACAGTGTTACTGAAGAACATAGCCCTTTTGTTCCACAAATTCCTCATTTTCATATGGAGTTACCATCATTTGCCTACCCTACTATAGAATAATGCATATTCAAAGTTGTCTCATCTACCCATTTAATCTAATGAAAGCTGAGTTTTATAGTATTGCCAGGAGCAGAGGAAGGAAAATTGAGTACCTACTATGGGTCAAGCAAAATGCTCAGCAATCTGAAGACATTCCTTCCTTCAATACTCCTGGCAGCTGCATGAAGTTGTCCAAGTCTACTGACCTGGAGCTTAAACTTTTAACCCACAGAGGTCCCAGAGCTTCCTACTTTCTTGCCAACAGAGATGCAAGGACATATTTAAGAACACCAGACATCTACTGTCTCCTTCTGTATTATGTACATAACTTCTTTTGTGGTTGTTTCATTTCAACCATTCCATAAGAAGCATTTTGATCAAAAGGAATAGAAAAGTATAGAAAGATTGCCAATAGCAGAAACCTCAAAAGAGTGACCCAAATGGAAAGAAGAGTACAGATTAATCAAGATTATCACAGAAGGTTGACTGATGAGCAAAGAGCAGAATTATTAATAATCAAAGAATTCATCTAATTACTTTGCCTCAGTTTACCCCAATGTAAAAAGATAATAACTATACTGGCCTATACTGTCCCCCCAAAATATAGGGAGAGTTATATAACTGTCCTAAACAACGATGCTTATTGAAGATAAAAGAAACCATAAATTATTAAATTTTTACAAAAGCCAGCCCCTTGTAGAAGATTTTGTGTGTATTTTCTTACTTAATCTGTACCACAAATGGGTGAGGTGGGTATTGTCATCCTCATTTTACAGATAAAGAATTTAAAGCAAAGAGAGTTTAATTCTTTGGCCAAGGTTACACAACTAATAGAGCCAAGATTTTAATCCATATTTGTCTGATTACATTTCTCTACCTATACCTACTCTTCCACTCTGACCAGAGGTGGTCCTGAATAGAATGGTTATGGCCATATCATCATAAGATGTACCATGTAGAGTGGAAGAATTGGCCTGGATTTTGTTGTTGACTCTCACCTGTGATTCACATTTACTCTGTCTCCTGAAATGCCATGAATATATTGTCAGCTTCTTTGACACCTTGAAAGATGTAAACTCCAAAAGGACAGGGTTTGTCTGTTTGTTTGTTTTAAAAGATTTTATTTATGTATTTGAGAGAGAGTATGAGTTGTGGGGGGGGAGGAGAAGAGAGAGAGGGTGAGAAAGAATGTCAAGCAGATTCCATGCTGAGCCTGGAGCGTGATGCAGGGCTAGATCCCAGGACCCTGAGATCATAACCTGAGCGGAAATCAAGAGTTGGATGCTTAACCAACTGAGCCACCCAGGCACCTTATTTATTTATTTATTTATTTATTTATTTATTTATTTATTTATTTAGTGATCATTTTCTTTACTGATGTATCCCAAACACTGTGAACAGTGTCTGGCATGTGGTATGTGCTCAGTAAATTTTGGTTGAATGGATGTAGTGAATGACCTCCTGCTCTGGCCTGAGCTCCAAGATAGCTGTTCTTTCTGATGATTCAGCTACACATAGGGAGACCTTGCCCATTCCTAAAAATGATGTGGGCTCAGACTTAGAGTTATGTCTCTATGGCCCTGGTGACCAGGTGAGTGGGAAAATACCTATGGTTACTATTGCCTGGAAAATATAGAGACACCAAAAATAGGGAGAAAATAGGGAGAAGCTCCCACTAAATTACACAGAATCACTCTGGCTGAAGACTAGGCTGCTTGCCTTGATGCGTCCTTCTGCCCAGACCTCATGGATTTATGGGATTTCTTCATGACCTTTCAGGGACCCTGGCTAGGTGAATGGGGTAGGTATGTCAGCCAGACCACTTAGCTTGCTTTCCTACTTCATCCTGGCCAGTTCCAATCCTGAGTCCAATACTGACTCTTTCTCACTTTATTTTTGGATATATATGTCTAAGGCAGGTTGTACTCTGCCAGAAGTTCTCTATTTTGCATTTCCAAAACCCATTCCTATAGGGGCAAAACCCCATAGGTTCCCCAGGACAGCTTCTAAGTTGTTCTGTCATTTGTTTTTAGAGGGCCATTTTAACCCTCTCTAATGATGGAAAATCAACAGAAAGTCAGTTTCTGAATAGACAGTCTTGCAAAGTGACAAGTTCCAGAGTCACAGAGTTACAGCTCACTGATTGTTGAGATTTAAACAGTTACCTGACAGACTGGGACGCCTGCTCTAGCTATAGTGGACTGAAAAAAAAGAGGGGAGAAGAAAACGATTTCTTGCCAGGGTTGTTTTTTCTTTTCTCCTTTGCTTTAGTGATTTGCCCTAGATGGTCTTGCACCTTACTATGAACAGTGCTATGAACCAGAATCAATTGTTGCTATTTCCAATAATTATGTTAAAATTATTGAAAAATCTCTTATTTGATACAGGTCTAAATCATATCCGTAACTTAGTCATTACATCTGTGATGACGTAGGTTCTTGGTTTCTGAGTCAGATGAGCTATTCCTCATTAGCTTCCCACTTTCCCTCTTTCTAAGCTTCCCTAAGAATTCCATCAACCTTGTTCTGAATGTTTAAGATGGTTGAGATTCCAAATTCAAGACTGTACTTGTTAATACTCATCAGAAGCCTTTGGGGACCAAGTTTATAATGGGATACAAGCTTCCTGAAGTTGCATGTATATCAAAGATTTACATACATAGGTTAAGGAGCCCAGATGCTGCTTTGGGTAATGTCACACACATTCTGCCTCATATAAGCATTACATAACTAATTTGGGGTCCTAGGATACCATAAACCTAAATTCCTTCTCTTACGACCCCTAACCTTGACAAAGACAAATTATGCTGTCTTTGGAGAACAGGTAAATAACCTGAACCCTGGACCTCCCTGAGCCTTCCCCTACAACTTAGCCCCTTGTTTCTGATTCCAGCCAGGCCCTTATTGATCTCTAATCCTCCTTCTCCCAGCTATCAGCCAGCCAACCACAAAGTCTCAAACCTGCCAGGCATGAAATCTATCCTATCTGTCCTATAAGAAGGTCCCTTGTCACTTTTTCCAGTCATACACTTTGTATTTGATTATGCCACATTTATCAGTTCACCAAACATGCATGGGTGGCGAACACTGGAGGTAAAAAGATCAAAGCTCCTCAAGTTCAAGAGAGGCTGATCTGACACAGATAAACTATTGCTTAGAGTCTTTCCCAACAATGGGCCATGTAGACTTAACACTTTCAGTTTGGAAAGCACAATTTGTAAACAAAAGGATGTGAACAGCTAGTGCTTAGCATTGAGCTTGTCACACAATTGAGCACTGATTGTGTGCTCAATAAATGCTCAATTCATGAATTTATGAATGTCAAGATGTTTGGCCAGTTTTGCAGCCCACTAGGACCAATGTACATGCTATATTTGCCCAAAGAAATGGTCTCCCAAGTTTTTGATTGGACCCCTAACCCATACATTATTTGAGCATGCAGCTCTGTGTATGTGACTGTGCATAATATATATCATGTTCAAAGCATATGCAGAATAATGAAAATAGAATGGGATTTTTAAAATATATAAATAGAAGTTCTAATATTGAAGCCAATATATTAATTGTCCTAAATAGTTGGGAATTTCACACCAATGGTATAGCCTCAAAATTGGAAGTTTCTGGAATTTCCAAATCAGTAGAAGAGAAACACACTGGAAATCTAAAGTATCAAGTTGACTAAACATGACATAATTCATTTTGGACTGTTTTAAAGCTGGCATTTCTATTATGAGGGTATATACTGGATTTCTAGGAATTTGCTTCAAACTAAATGATAAAGTAACATTGTGAAATCTTAATTTAGGCAGGACTGGGAAACTGACCATTTTCTTTATTTCTATTTGGTTCATCTCTTTAAGCCACTAATTTCTTTTTTTTTAATTTTATTTTATTATGTTATGTTAGTCACCATACATCATTAGTTTTTATTTTATTTTTTTATTTTATTATTATGTTATGTTAATCACCATACATCATTAGTTTTTGATGAAGTGTTCCATGATTCATTGCTTGTGTATAACACCCAGTGCTCCATGCAATACGTGCCCTCCTTAATACCCATCACTGGGCTAACCCATCCCCCCACTCCCCTCCCCTCTAGAACCCTCAGTTTGATTCCCGGAGTCCATAGTCTCTCATGGTTCGCCTCCCCCTCCGATTTCCCCCCCTTCATTTTTCCCTTCCTACTATCTTCTTTTTTTTTAACATATAATGTATTATTTGTTTCAGAGGTACAGGTAATTTCTTTTAAGAGACGGAAAAGCAGAAAATGCAAAACTTCTTTTTATAATTCAGTATTTTCTTGGCAAACTAGTTTTTAATAAGTCAAATTTAATAAGTCAAACTAGTTTTCAATTTTCCTTGAAGTATGGTAGAATTCATGGACAACAGGAATACAGCGAGGAAGTGAGATGTCAAAAGGGGAGGAAATTGACACACTGTCGTAAGTCAGAGGGCTGCTGACTGTCAAACCTTTCAGGGGTCCATTGACCCAAATAGTTCAGAACTCTGCAAACCCTTCAAAGTCATCTGGACCAACACCCCCTTTCTACCAATTAGATAGAAGGACCAATTTCCCAAACAGTTAATGGAAACACTTAGTGGTAGAAGTAGGACTAGAATTCACAGGGCTGATTCTCAATCTAATTTGCTAAACCATGCTGCCTAAGCAGTGACTTGCTAAAAAAAAATTATCTGTAATTACAAATTTTTTTGAGTGCTATCCATTTTTCCAAATGCCTCATGAGTTTGAGTTTAATTATCCCAACAACTCTGTTTGGTTATATTATTTTATTTTTTCCTTTGCAGTGAGTATGTATTTCTTTATTTTATTTTTTCTGCTTTATTGAGGTATAATTGACAAATAAGATTGTATGTACAATATGATGATGGGGTATGTGTACACATTTTGAAAGGATTCCTGCCATTGAGTTAATTAACATATCCATCAAATTAGATATTATTATCCCCTCTTGTAAAGATAACGAAACTTAGGAATGGAGAGGTTAAGTAACTTGTCTAACAATGAAAGAGCCTGCATATTTACTACTTATCTCATCACTTCACTCTCAGAAAAAGAAAGAAAAAAATTCCAAATTATGACCAAGTCAAAATAATATAAAACTGGGTTATCAGAATAGCTGTTTTCATTGGCGAAGATATTACAGAGTTCCTGCTACTCCTTTCTGACAAAGTTCTGACGGTATCTGAATAATTTCATTCTTCAGTTATTCAGCAAGCATTTCCGAGGCCTTTGCATGTCAGTGACTGGGCCAGGAGCCTGGGACTCAGTGGAGGGCTCAGTTAGATGTGCTCTGAAGGAGTCCTCCTTTGGTGGCAGAAGCTGAGAAGGACATCACTGCAAGGGTGATCAGGCACGCTGGGGAATCACAAGCCCAGTGCAGTGGAGCGCTGTGTGTGCTGTTCTGGCTCTGTTAGGTTGAACTAGGAGTCCAGAGCAAACCAGTACCATCAGACAATAGTAAGACCCTTTCCCTCTTCACTATTGCCAGGAGAAGCTATATTGGTACTGGAGCAGGCAGGCATGGGTAAAATGTCGGTATCTCCATAGATGTTCAGACAGACATCTATTTACCACCATCATGGTCTCCTCTAAAAGAACAAACAAACAAACAAACAAACAAAAAACCAACAAGAGCAGAATTTCTTCTGGTGGGAGCAAAATTACCTCTGATCTACTCTGTCTGATAGCAAGGGTTTGGGATTGTCTTATATCCAAAGAAACCTTCCACTTGCAGATCAGTGCTGGAAATTCTATCCTTAGTTTTTACCTATTAACCTTAAGGCTCAAGTATAAATATTTGAGATGAGGGGAGGGTTTGAGGGTTCCCTTTTCAACTATTCATTTATTCCTTAATTTGAATTTAAGAAGTGTGAAACTATATCTAGATAGGATGTTAGCTTTCCCTTGGTCCCCAGGAGCCTAGAGTGAGAAGAAAGTGGGGACCTAAGCAAAGGGAACAGAGAAAACAAGACACCAGTGACAGTCATGGCTCACAAAAAATTTGGCCTGGGATTGTTTAGAAGATCAGTGCAATGGAAGTTATCTTTTTACAGAGAAAGACAATGTATTTCAGACAATGTCTGTCACAACAGAGCACAGCCGAGCGCCTTTCAGAAATTTTGGCGTCTCCAGCAGTTGGCTCTTTCTGAAGTTGTTGGCTTTGTGTAACGGTTGTTCTTGCTTTTCCTCCTCTGAGACAACTACATAGGGGACCAAACGATTGGAGTATTGATTAAGGCCTTAATTATTATTCCAAATAATCATCTTATAGTTGAGATAAATGGAGAACTCGTGGTGATTGAGTGACTCACCTGTCTTCATGCTCTGATCCAAAGCTCTTCCATGGCCTCAGGCTACCTTCCATAAAATCAGCCATATAACCAGCATGCTTGGCTTTGGGTGAGGTGGATATGGACCATCAAGAAAGGTCCTTCCATTCACTGGTTTTCTCAAGACCTATGAAAAGGAATTAGCAGTTTCCCTTCACTTTTGAGGATATTGAGGTCAGAGAGACTTAGTATCTGTGCACGTTCACAGTGCAGCCAATTAGTAGAGCTGAGAAGAATTTGAACTTGGAAGGCTATCACTGACTTAGTAATAGCTGGAGCCCAGTCTACTCTGCCATACTGCTTTTTTTTATTTTTAAAAATTTTTTATTAACATATAGTGTATGATTTGTTTCAGGGGTACAGGTCTGTGATTCATCAGTCTTACACAGCTCACAGCCCTCACCATAGCACATACCCTCTGCAGTGTCCATCACCCAGACACCCCATCCCTCCCACCCCTCACCACTCCAGCAACCCTCAGTTTGTTTCCTGAGATTAAGAGTCTCTTATGGTTTGTCTCCCTCTCCGGTTTCATCTTGTTTCATTTTTCCCTCCCTTCCCCTATGATCCTCTGTCTTGTTTCTCAAATTCCTATCAGTGAGATCATATGATACTTGTCTTTCTCTGATTGACTTATTTCATTTAGCATAATACCCTCTAGTTCCACCCACGTTGTTGCAAATGGCAAGATTTCATTTTTTGATGGCTGCATAATATTCCATTGTATATATATACCACATCATCTTTATCCATTCATCTGTTGATGGACATCTAGGCTCTTTCCATAGTTTGGCTATTGTGGACATTGCTTCTATAAACATTGGGGTACATGTGCCCCTTCGGATCACTACATTTGTATCTTTGGGGTAAATACCCAGTAGTGCAATTGCTGGGTCGTAGGGTAGCTCTATTTTCAACTTTTTGAGGAACCTCCATACTGTTTTCTGCCGTACTGCTTCTGACGGTGTCCCTTTGGTTTTCCCATCAGACATTACTTTGGAGCATATTTTCCTTTCTCAGTCACCTCTTTGATTAGAGTTAAATGGAATTTACTTCTTATTTTATTTTATCATGATTACCAATAGGTTTAGCCCCTGTTTTTGAGCAGGCTTGCTTAAAGCACTTATATTTGTTTTATGGGTCCTCCTGAACATACCAAGAAGTTTAAAACATTTTAAAAAAATATTTTAAAATGCCATTGCTACTTTCATGCTTACTGATGACCCTGCTGATGGTAGTAATTCACTATGTCTGGCTGCAGCATTGACTGGAACTGCCAGTAATGAGGAAGGTCATTCTTCAGAAGTATCCTGGTATGTATGGTGCTGAGAAAATGACTCAAGGCTCTAGGACACTATCCATCATCACCACTTTTGAAACCAAAGTTGCAAAATCTAAGGATGACACTATCACTGAAATCCCACCCCTTCCCCTCCCACTGTCACTGTGTGACACTCTCAGCCAAGATGGATGTCAAAACCTGGCTTTGAGCAATAGCATAGTATAAACATGATCTTCGCTATCTAGTAGATTCAGAAAGATTAAAGAACAACATCAAGATAACTACACCACACTCCCTTACCTTCTGCAAATCATTCAGCATATTAAAAGAAGGCTAACTCATCATTTATTTCAAGTACAATTCATAAGCAACCACACCAAGGATACTAAAAAAACAAGGTTCCAATCTGTAATGAGCACTTGTCCAAACATCTGATCACATCAGTATGTGATAAACCTTTTCTCAGAGTTTAATGCAAAAAATTACTGAAAAATAAACTCAATTCCCTTTCCCTCAATCAACTAGAAAAGTAGTTGGAGACAGTTTTAGGTTCCCAGCACTGATGGCAGCGCTCAGGGACCACTGGGAGGAGGCTGAGGGAAGGATTGTGGGCCTCCTAGCACCCCAAAGAGAGCAGCTTCATCTATATTTATATTTGATGTTCTGTGTAAAGTTCCCTTTCAAAAAATGAATATGTGGGAAAGGAGGGATGAATAGTCAGAGCACAGAGGGTTTTTAAGGGCAGTGAAACGATTCTGCATGATACTGTAATGGTGGCTATGTGTCATTATTCATTTGTCCAAACCCATAGAATGTAGGGCACCAAGAGGGAACTCTAATGTAAACTATAAACTTTGGGTGATAATGATGTGTCAACACAGGTAACAATGTAGGTTCATCATTTATAACACAGCTGGGGGAAGTTGAAAATGAAGGAGGCTAAAAGTGTGTGGCAACAGGAGGCATATGGGAAATCTCAGTATTTTCCCCTCAATTTTGCTGTGAACCTGTAACTGCTCTGAAAAATAAAATCTATGGATTAAAAAAACATGAACATGAAAACTCCTAACACTGCCTTGGAGTCTTCACCCCCCCGAAGCAGTTAAATTATACTTTCCTCGTGCCTGAGTCTCATCTTTAATGCACTTACCACTGTCCTATATTCATCCCCCTTATGAGGAAGCAGATGTTGGGCTGGCATATGGTATCCACTCATAAATTTCTCTAACCTTTCCCTGGTGTATAAGTCACAGGCAATGATGGGTTCTGGTGACCGGCCTTCTTAGCTCTCCCCAAGGAGCTCTGGAGCACTGGTCCCATTTGTTCACCTCGGGTGGGTGAGCCAGTGCCGTGGGCATCCATCCACTGACAGCAGGCCCAGATGGAGGCAGCAAGAGGCCAGCAGGCTGGATCAGGCTCTAAGAGCTGCACCCAGCATCCCACCTGGGAAAGCCAGGGCTGCAGGAGCTTTTGGTCCTCTGCAGCCTGCAGGTGGCAATTGGAGAGACTGAGCCAAAAGTTTCAGCTGCGTGGGGTACTCAGCGCTGAGTTGCACTAGAAAAGGGGCTGAATGGCTAAATGGGAGGTACTGATTAGTATCTCCTGATGCAAGCTTTCACAGATTAGATTACGGAACACCCAGAGGTGTTTATGAAGATCAAAAGAAGGGAGACCTCTCCTGACTTAAAAATAACTGCATACTTACCCATCCTTTTCTTTCGGAGAATTACAATGGCACAAATAGTCTGATGGCATATGACCCTGTGTATGTACATATTTTGCTTTAGTTGATTTACTTTAGTCTTATCTCCTGATCCATATTGCAACCAGTTTGAGAATATAAACCATGTCTCCTAAAACCTCCCCTCCTTTCTAAAGTACCTAGCACAAATCTGGACACATATTATGCACTCTTAATCGTTTATGGATTAAATGACAGATTTAAGGCCACCATCATTGACTTTTCCCACATCAGCAGCAACTACTACTGATGTTACACTCTGTTGTGCTTCTACAGTCATGGTAGATAACGTGCTTTCATGCGTATTGCCTAATTTGATAGATTTTTATGCCTATTTTACAGAAAATAACACTGAACCATTGTTTAAATGATTTGTCTAAAGCCATAAGGATTTTGAATATAAAAGAAAGAGAATTCGTATTTCCTGACTCATCCCGCAGTTGTACCTGGAGTTAGCCTGAACTTCCATTCTAGAATAAGATCGTTAACTTGAATTTTAATTCTAGACTAAGACAGTTGTTTTTCCTTTAAAAGGGAATTTCAGGCAGGTAAGAAGTCATATTTATGTATTTTAAAGGTAGGGTAGTGTAATAACTACTCCTGAAACAATGTCCAACTCTGAACGTGGAGCCCTATAGATGCCTCTGTGTTTGCACTCATCAAACCTATGATGTGCCTGTTCTGTGCTGGCAGCTGACCTGGTGCATTCCCATGGGAAGCCTGTCCAACAGTGGACAGCTGAGAGGTATATGCATAAATATACTAAACGTGTTAAATGCTAGAATAGTCTGTACAATCTGGGAGATCATGAAGGAGGATGCCTTCATCCTTCTGATTAAACGATGGGGAAAAGGCTTCCCAGGTGAATGATGATTAGGCCAAATCTGCAAGATTTGGAGATGGAGCATGAAATAGAATTGCAGGCAAAAGAACAATATAAGCAAGAGGCAGGGCATAAAAGAACATCACAGTTTCGATTAACTATAGATTTATTTCCATCCTTCACTTTGATCTTCTCCCTCTTTGCCTGTCAGCTCTTCCTAAAATTCAGTCAGTCAACAAAATATTTATTGGACATTACTTCATGCCAGATATGGCCATTCCTTTATTTCCTGTCCTAATTTCTTGTTACCTCATACCTGAATACGTGTAACTGCTTTTCTGCAGACCACAGCCTTTGGTCATTCAACACCAATTCAGTGAGTACCTGCTGATGTGTACGTATCCAAGAGGCATGATATTGGGTGCCATGCAAGGTATAAAACTGCATAAAGCAATAACCCTGTCTTCAAGGAGTTTGAATTCTTGTAGGGGAGACAAGACAGGTATGAAAATAACTATAATTTATGGAATAATATGAGTGGTACATAAGAGGTATAAAATGAATTATAGGCACTTACATAGTGTAGTAGAACTCCATTATGACATGGTTCATTAGTACATGTGTTTGGGTATACTATAAATTAGCTCTAGACACAAACAGAAATGATGAGTGAATCAGTTAGGAGGAAGGCTTTCTCCCTCCCCCCCCCTCAAAATGAAGCCTAGATGGAAGAACTAAGACCCAGGTTTCAAGTTCAGAATCATCTCTAATGGCTTCATAGCTCTCCTCAAGATCCAAGACAATGGGATTGTGGCAGCTGACCGTGAAGAGGGAGCTGAGATGGTAGGATCGAAATCTAGCAAGTCATTATCAAAGGCAGGGTCAAAGTAGTATGTGGCGCCTTCCTATAATGTAACCCATGAAAAATGGGAGGAAAACTGCAGAACCAGACCACCAGTTTGGACTAGGGAAAGTGAGGGAGTGCTGAGCTGCAGAGGACCTAGGACATTGTCAGTCAAAGTCATTCCAATGCTCCCTTGCATCTCCCCATGCATGCTCATTGCTTCAGTTACCTTCTTTATATAACCTACCCTGACTTCCTCTCTGAGATACGGTTTTATAGATCTGCCTGCTCAACCCTTCCCCCTGGATATACGTTTCAGTATTCCCAAGGTTAGAGCCATCCTCCAGCCCTCTAAACCCACTCTCTTGTGTTCTCTGTTCCATCATCCACTACTATCTAGTTGTAGAGTGAGAAACCCAAGAGACATTCTTGCCACTGCCTTCTCTTCCCTCATGGCCAAACTGTCACCAAATGATATAAATTTGCCTCTGAGTTATCTTTGATTCCATCCACTTTTTCCATCTTGTCGTCACCCCTCTGGTCTAGGAAGACTGAACTAACTGGTCCCCCGCAGCCATTCTGTTCTTCCACAGTCTATTTCCCACACTGCTCTCCAAGCGACCTTTGCAAGATGGATCAAGATGGATATATAGTTACGTCACTCCTCTGGTTATGACATTTCTGTTGTTTGCCATTGCTCTGAGAATAAAACCAAAATTATCAGCATGACCTCAAGAGTCTTGCTTTATCTAACTTAACCTGCCTTACTAATCTCTTTACCCATTTTTCTCCCCAAGCTTCCTGCAATCCAAGCACAGTGGCCTTCACTTGTTATCAAATATGCCATACTCCCTCCTCCTGCAGGGCACTGGCTCACGCTGTTGCCTCAAGCTGAAAGGGTCCCCTCCTCCCTCCTGTGGCTACTTTCCATGTCTTCACCCAGACCCATCTTTGACATCTTAGCTCAAGTCTCACTTCCCTAGAAATGTTTCCCCGACTTCTATCTTCACTCCTCATCTTCTGTCAAGGGTGGATTCTTTGAATTCATGTTCTCCCAGGACTGTATTTCTTCTTTAGCACACTAATCTCAGTTCATAATTAAACATTTATCAATGTGATTATTTAGCTACCATCTGTCTTTCTCTGCAGACTGTAATCTCTATGAGAACAAGAGTCACATCTGCTTTTTCTTCCCATTGTATCTCCAGTGACCATCACAGTACTCTGGCATGTCGTCGGTGCCCAATACATAAACATCAGATGAATAATTGAAGCACAAGTAAATGCAAGCCCAAGAAAGAGAAGAATAGAACTCAGGTCAGGTGGGATGGAGAACAGATATGAATGTGTCCAGGAAAGGATGTCAAGTACAGGCTTCTTTTAAAAGAGGTACTGGCTTTCTTCTTATACTGTCATCATCTTCTATGAGAAGCATCATTCCAGAAAGGTTATTTTGAGAGTGGACTCCTCACAGCCACATTTTATCAGACGTTTCAATATATGTAATTATGCGCCATGGGTATGATTGTGTCCAAGGTTTGCTAAACTCAGGTGATGTGAAATTATAGGTTCTGGTATTTAACAGGGAGAATAGAAACAGTGGAGGCCTATGTTGCTAGTGTTCCACTTTATCTCTTCACCCGAACCCCTGGGATCTGAAAAGATACTTCTTTTGCAAAAGCTTACTATTTTATATAAAAATGATACATGTTGACTGTATGTAATTCAAATAATAGAAACAATAGTAAACAGGAAAAGGGGCACCTGGATGGCTCAGTGGTTGAGCGGCTGCCTTCGGCTCTGGTCATGATCCCAGGGTCCTGGGATCGAGCCCCGCATCGGGCTCCCTGCTCAGCGGGAAGCCTGCTTCTCCCTCTCCCGCTCCCCGTGCTTGTGCTCTCTCTCTCTGTCAAATAAATAAATAAATAAAATCTTTTAAAAATAATTAATGATAATAATAATAAATGGGAAAAAATCTCACATGCCCAGAGATACCACTGGTAATGTTTTGGTTAAACATCCTCCCTTAGGATAGATGTAATTTTTTATTACATAAAAGAAATCATATTTTACATCAAATCATCATGCTCACAAATGGAACTGATTAGTTTTACCAAAAGATATAATGGAAACAGTAAATGGAATTGTCCTGATGTCATACACACCAACATGGCTGAGGTAACAGTCTTATCCAAACAAGGAAGCCATAGATTTTCTGATGATTCTGATTTAAATCCTTCACATAGTGCAACTTCTAAAGAGACCCAAACTCTTTTTTTTTTAGAGATTTTATTTATTTATTTGAGAGAGAGAATGAGAGAGAGAGAGCATGAGAGGTGGGAGGGTCAGAGGGAGAAGCAGACTCCCCGCCGAGCGGGGAGCCCGATGCGGGACTCGATCCCAGGACTCCAGGATCATGACCTGAGCCGAAGGCAGTCGCTCAACCAACTGAGCCACCCAGGCACCCAAAAGAGACCCAAACTCTTAAAAATGGAAACCTACTGAAGTGGTAGAAGAGATCACAGAAAGGTAGGGAGATTCTGGATGTCACCAGTGACTGGCCTTCTGTTAACTCCTAGACTGGAAAACCAAGCCTGACAGAAGAATGGGAGTAGGTGGTAAAAAAGATACAGACTGGAACAAAGTTCTGTGTGCATATTCAGTTTGAACATTCCCCAGGATCACTGCAGAATTTCAAAGCAAGAAGCTCAAAGGAAAACTAGCAATTCATTAATGGCCAAGTTTGAAAAGTCACTATAGTCACTGTCTAATGAGGCTTTACAGTCTAAACCTCCAAGAAAGAAACAAAACATCTCCATTAGCTGGTGACAAACACCCCTGTGCAGTTCTGGAACCGAGGTTTTGTTGATTGCTGACACTTGAGAGAGGGTAGTGATTCATATCATGAAAAGAACTAGATTTTTTTTTTTTAAGAGATGAAACTTGGTAACTAATTTTTGTCTCTCCCTGCCAGTGTAACCGTTTGAATGTTAATTTAATTTTACAGAATATCATTTATGTAAATGTAATTAGAAGGGAAACATGATCTGGAGATGCACAGCACCAAAGAAAATTTATTACTCCAAGGGGTATTGCTCTAATCATTCAACTGCAATATTGAGTTTCCTCAGATTTAATCTAAAAGCAATAAATTACAAAAAGGCTAATGCCCTGCCCAACAACAAGCTGTCATGAACCCAAGTTTCAGGCAGGGAAACCAGAAAGAGGGAGAGGGGAAAAAAGCCTGAACTTTATTTCAGCAACAGGCTATCATCAGCTTCCTATTTCGTGACATAAAACTCAGTAGAGACAGCACAGTGAGGGAAAAATAAAAAGCTTCATTTCCTAAACAGGAAGAAAATGGTGACTCCAACCTCCTACCACTTTTCCCTTTAGAAATCTGACGAGGGCTCTGTACTTGTTGCTAAACGTTGTTATAAATGTTCGAAATTTAGGGCTCGGTGCTCCCCAACAACAGAGAGAGAGAGAGAACGGAATCCGGCCAAGATAAAACAGCTCTGTCTCTTCACCGTATGACTGGGCTGTTCTTTTGCAGAGAAGAGGAAAAGACACAGCCTGATTAATGTCAAGGGCCATATTGCGTTCCATTGCGTGCCTGCCGGAAAGCCAGTTCTCCCAGGGAAACTTGCCAACACAGAGAAGCCACGCCTGTTAACAGTGAATGCCCTCCAGCCTCCACCTCTCCTCTCCATGCCGAGTGAGAGGTTGTGACTGGAAGAACTTGGGATTGTAGGTGGTCTCCCTGTTGCGTAAGCCTCATACCTGAACTTGAACATGGCTAAGGCTACCTGGTCCTTTAATTGCCATGATGGGGAAAAAAAAAATCAACAACCTGGCTCCATAAAATAAACCCTTAGTAAGATGCTTGAAAATGCCATTGCCTGGGTTTAAATTGGGATTAAATTAGGATTTCTGTGGTTAGGACTCAGGTGTTGGCATATTTTAAAAACTCCCCCTACCCTGGTGATTTTAATGTGCAGCCCACAATGAGGATGACAGTTCTGGATAAAGGTTGATGACGTGCAATGGAATGCCTGTGTTCAATAGGTCACCATGACACAGGATCATTCTAGCGGATCAGGATTTCTTGGACAGGACAAAGGTGAAGGAGAAATGTATCTACTCATAGAGAAGAGAGAGACAATTGCAGCTGGCCAGGTAGGCAGCAGTAATTATCAAGTAAAATCATATTGTTTCAATGTGAGTTTAAAATTTAAGTAATAAAAAACCTTATGTTGTTATTACTAATTTCTTTATCAAACAAAGAACATAATTAAATGGCATAGCTTCCCTCATCTTTCTCAAGTCAAGGAGTTTGAGCATTTTAATGAGAATGCATTTCTGGGGTTGCTGGGGAAAGTCAACTCCCAAAATAAATTCTACATTTCTTTCATTATCCAGAAACATCTTGGCTCTGTTTGTTTAGTTTAGGTTTTTCATTTTTGTTTTGGTGGTTGGTTGGTTGGTACTAGAATTCTGTGCATTGCTTGGGCTGTTTATTTTTTATTTATTTATTAGATATTTATTTATTTGTCAGAGAGAGAGAGCACAAGAAGGGGGAGCAGCAAGCAAAGGAGCGGGAGAAGCAGGTTCCCTGCTGAGCAAGGAGCCTGACACGGGACTCGATCCCAGGACCCTGGGATCATGACCTGAGCCGAAGGCAGACTCTTAACCGACTGAGCTACCCAAGCATCCCTGCTCTGGCTGTTTAATTCAGAGAAGGGTGTACTATCCAAAGCAAATGAGTATTTTCAGTTCAAAGATAGAACTCTATCAGTACTTCCCAAATAACATGTGCACTATGTGATATATGAAAGATTTTTTTATTTTAGTTGTTTTTTATTTATTCTACTGTTTAGTAAAAGAAATTTAAGTAGCATTTTGAACCTGTGCTTTGATGGAAATTATTCTGTAGAGTGGATTTGACTTCTAGAGTAAAATTTGACTTGACTTAAACCAATTTCATAAAGCATAGTAGAGGGGTTGTTTAGTATGTATTGTAAAATTAATGAAAATAGCACATGAAGAAAATCTCTCTATATATGCTCTAATTAAATAACAGGAGAAAAAAAATAATTGTAAGTCAAACAATTAAGCATTCAGGATGTTCATTATGTTTCTCTGCCACCCCTACACTCCCCACCACAGACCCATAAGCATGCAGTTGTCTATTTGAATGGATTTGACTTTATCTTCCTCTATTCCCCAAATTAGTTTAGTGAAGACACTTTGGTAGTATTCTTTAAAAGACAAAGTATTTGTCGATGATGTTCTAAAGTATTTAAACAATGGAAAAGGACAATACCTTTATGCCCAATGGGTTCAGCACTTACTTCACAAAAGAACCAGCCCCCGACCTCCATGAGTGACACAGACTGTCTGAGAATCAATAACTTTTGGTCACAGGAAAAGACAGACTGGAGAGAGAGAGGGAAAAAAGAAATGCTCATTCTGACGTTTCTCAGAACTATGTTTCTGCTGATTCTGTTACTCTTTAATTGCACTTGCTAAACAAAACATGCTGATAGGCCAAACAGAATTAAATTACCCACACAAGCCAGGTAGAAGAGCATCCTTTTTCACCTGCTCTGAGGAAGCTATGCTTCAAGGTTCTTCTCCACTAGCGAGTTCCCTTTCTCTGTCTTAAGACCATTTATTATATCTCATTTCTCACTAAGCTTTTTCTTCCAAAACAACCATCTCAAGAGTGTTAAGTTAAGTGATTCATTACCACATCCCCCCTATATTATATTACAAATTTAATCAGCTAATTATTTTTTTCACATTGCAGATATTTAATTATTAGCTAGTTCCTCTCTTAGGAGTCAACCAGACTACACAGAGATGGGGTTTAGTACAACCCATTTTCTTCCTCCTTGTTTCAAAAGGTACTAAATAATTTCATTGGAAATCACCAAAAACAAAACAAAATAAACAGTAAAAATGGTTTTGGCAGTCATATGATGAGGCAATGTCAGAAGTTTTCAGCAGCCTGTTCAGGTTGCCACAACTCATAGAGAAGAACTTATAGTTATTCATAGTTAATTTGGTTCCCATATCAGGTCATGGCTAAAAATACAGCGTTCTCAACATCACCAACAATGACACCAACCAATGTCACCAACCAATGACCAACAGATCCATTTCCATTGAAAAACAATCCAGAAGTCACTCATTCCTAGCCATAGTTACACATCAGATTCTCAAATACACTTGATCAAATATTCTCAATTCATATAAATTCCTAGGTAATTATGCAGCTGAGATAAAATGAAATGCTAAGCAATTATTTAGGAAATAAAGCAACACAGACCTTCCAGTCTAGAAAATATGAGCCATATTTTCATACCCTCCCCCTTCTATTTTCAGTTACTGTTCATCTAGATCATCTAAACTTTGGTCTCAAACCCTCAATTCATTTAGCCCATTGAGATACAGCCTTTGCTCAATGATATATAAATTCTCACCATCAACTTACGAAGAGGAGAAAAAAATGGTTGTAGCCTAATAAAATGTGATGAAAAATAAAAAAAGAAGATAGTAGGAAGGGAAAAATGAAGGGTGGGGGAATCAGAGGGGGAGATGAACCATGAGAGACTATGGACTCCGAGGAACAAACTGAGTGTTCTAGAGGGAAGGGGGGTGGGGGGATGGGTTAGCCTGGTGATGGGTATTAAAGAGGGTACGTATTGAATGGAGCACTGGGTGTTACACGCAAACAATGAATCATGGAACACTACATCAAAAACTAATGATGTAATGTATGGTGATTAACATAACATAATAAAATAAAATAAAAAATAAACCAACAACAATAACAAAACACCACATAAGAGTTAGATTGGTCCTAGAATCAAATTAGGACAATTGAGACCTAAAAGAAGAAATATCATGGCACTGCAAATGGAGAACACCTGAATAATGTAAATAGGCATGGTTGCCTTAAATCCTTTTTAGAGTAATGAAGGGTCAACATGAATATATCCATGCATACTTATAAACATGCAGAGAGATTCAGTAAGTTGCTCAAGTTTGCACAGCTAGTAAGTAATGGATCTGGGATTTGAGACCAAAGAAATGCACCCACCCAAAAACCAAAAGTAATTGAAAAATTTGAATGAATGATCACAGAGCGTGGTATTTGGTCAGATCCTTAAGTGAAAGGCCAGCCAGATGACGATCTGGGGGGATAGAACATTTTAAGTAAAGGGAGCTTCAGATGGAAGAACCCGAGGTGGGAAGAGGCTGGAAATGAAGGTAAAGGAGAAGCCAGCTGGGCTAGAGCAAGCCCCATTTATCAATGCCATTGTTGTCCACTTGCATTATAGTACCAGAGATTGGTAATGGCCACATCCTCCAGAAAGCACAGGTGACCACTTTTCATTCCAAAGGAAAGGCCTTTTGATTCTTTTGGCATTTCAATCGTTAGTGTGTAAGGTAATTACTAGCTGGCTAACATTTGAGCAGGATTGATAGATTCCATTTAGGTCAATGTGTGGCTTATGCTTTCCCACCCCAGGAAATTTGCCAAGGTCAGTAGGTTATAGGGCAAATAAATGCCACGATATGTCAGAATTTTTTATTCTTCTTGCATTCCTCTGGCCTTCTTGTTTCCAGTTCAGCCTGGAAAGCTGATGGTATAAGCCCTATTCCAGTGCTGCACATGTAAACCCTTATTAATACTCCACGACTAGGTCAAGGTAGTAGCAGGTATTTGAGGTATTAAAAGATTTTTCCAAACACTTTATTTACTACCATAAATGAAAAATAAAATGTACAAAAAACTGTGTTTATTTTATAAACTCTATTATCCTTCTTGGTTTTTTTTTTACTGAATTATTCTTACATACAAAAAAAGCTGTAGCACATTTAATGCGTACATCTTGATGAGTTTGAAGATAAGTGTTCACCCATGAAACCATCGCCATCTACAATGCCCTAAACTTAACCATCACCTCTATAAGTTTCCTCCCTTTTACCTTTAGATAAGCGTAAGTAAATTTGTTGTCTTTTAAAAAGGTAGAATTGATAAAACAACGTGCATTTGGGGAGATGGGGTTGGATGGGGTTTCTGAGGATAGCCATTTTGGTTTGTTTTTCCCTTCTATCAGGTATACACATTTTGATGCCCTATAGATATAACCCTAGATCTCAAAATATGGGGAAAAAATAAAACTAGAAAATATTTTATTTCATAGTTGATATAAGCAATATATTCAATTCAGATCCATAAGCAAGTTTATTCAAAACCATCTGCAACCTAAAACCTAAAAATTCTGCCTGGAATTCTAGAGCTCATTTTGCTTGAGCTCAAGAAGCCCATGTCTAATAAAAAATTAAAATACTTCTGAAATTCAAGAAAAATTGTTAGAGTCTAATCAGTCTTTGTGACATAATGAAGACAGCCAAGTGGGATGCATCTGATCCAGGTATAACAGTTATTTACTGAAGCTTGGACCCAACACTACTGGATACATTATCCAATGGCCTTCTTATAGCATAGCTATTTATTATGATTTCTTAATTATTTGTTCCAGAAAGGTTCATAATTATAAGCCCACCACTAATGATGAGGCAATATGTGATTGCTTAGTAATCTCATTTTTTATCTGATGTTAATTAATGCCCACTTATAGATTGTGACTTAACCATAAAAATCCACTTGGTCCTTGAATTTAACCTTTTATATTCACTGAATAACTAGGAGAATGTGCTCTATGGCACCCAGGTAGGTCCAATATGCTGGTTTTATTAACTTTCAAACATACAGCGGCACTATCTCTTGGTACGAACTATATGGATTCACTCCATGAGTAGTATTTGGGACATGGCATCAGCATAGAGTTTGAAGGGGGAGGGAGATAAGTATCATTCTTTTCTTCACTCTAAGAGGCAGCTCTCTGTCAAGATTTCAACATTTTTAATGTTGACAAGCATGTACACTCTGAGACACATTTTTTTGCCTGGTTCATTATGTAAATTATATTCATGTAATGCATCACTTGGGTATTCAGGTGCAAGCCCATGGTGTCTAATACATGTCCTCCTTGTCAGGAGCGACAGCACTATACATTTTTAGTAAAGATAACTGATCAGGGGAAAGAAAAAATAACTGCTATTTTCAATCAGAACTATAGAAAGTACCCTTAGTCCAGAAAAGATGTGATGCCAGGCTAAGGCTGTAAAATACATCTCTGACCTTATTATCCAGGCTCCTGTGTTAAATATAGTGGCCATAATAGAATTTGTATGCCCTAGTTTCTGACAGGTTGAATGTTGCTTAGTGATCCAGGAGTGGAAAATGGCTGTCTGCATTCAAAGGAGATCATAGATTACAGACATTTCCTGGGCATTGCAACCAGAGGATGCTGTTACAATGGCTCACAAAAAGAGAGACAGCCTCCTAATGCCTGTAATTGGAAGGGCGCTGTATTTATTATCTATTACTGTGTTATGAATTACTACAAAACTATTTCTTTATCTCAGAACTATTTATCTGTGGGTCAGGAATCTGGGACGGCTTAGCTGGTTCCTCTGTTTCAGGGCCTCTTATGGACTGTGGGCAAGGGGTCAACCTGGGCTGGGGTCAGCTCAAGGCCCAGCAGGGGAAGGATCTCATTGTTTGCAGTAGAAATAAGTCATTAGGGTTACTTCACCAAGGGGACTGGAGTATACAAGGGTGTGAATACCAGGAGGCAGGGGTCATTGGGAGCCATTTTAGAAGTCTTCCTACCAAAAGAACAGGGGTCTCTTAGGTACCCAGATATCCCTCCCCTATGATGACATACTTATCACAGCACCTAGTGAAACTTACAAGCTAGCACAATGAAATGGTAGCACCTTGGATCTCCTCCTACGCCATGTTGACTGGCAGGACATTTAATGGTGTTATTCACGGGAAGTATTTGACAGAGTGCAAGAAGGGAACTTATTTTTCAATTCTAAATACAAGCAGAAAACCATACAGGTTTTAACACCCTTTTCCTTCATGTCTCCAATATATACAAAGCCTCTTCCAAAAGTCCAGAAGAGAACCTTAATCTTGCAATGTAGAAGGCAGGCACAGCAGGGTAGCTGAGGGAACTAGGGAGCTGCAGCAGTCTGGAGCCAGCCACGGCCAGCATTGCACAGAAGCATAAGCCTTTAGTGAGCACCACTTGACAAGCACTCTTAGCTGATGACTCTACTCTTGCCAAGGGCATAAGCAAGGCCTTAACAATAAAGCCATTGAAACCAGGAGCAGACTTTGCCCAAGCAGGAGGTACAAATGATGTGTGACAGGAGCCATGTTTGGCAAACAAGAGGAGAACATAGAATAGTTAAGAACATTGCCTTGGCTGCACTGGCTAAAGGTTATCACTAATCTTAACTGGTAAGGAACTAAAGATTGCCACTAATGTCCACTGTGTATTTGTTATATTTCATAAATAGATGGGTAGGATTTTCCTATGAATGACTTAGAGCTCTCTCTGGCTTGTGTGACAATGACCCAGCTGTTACTGATGGCTTCCTTCTTTGGGGGAAGGTGTGAGGCTACAATTTTCCATGGGTGCACAAGGGACTACCCCCAAATCACTTCCCAAGCGACCAAACACTGGGCATCTATATTTCCTCAGGACAGCCTTAAAAATTTTGATTCTCAGCTAAGACTTTTCAGAACAAAGCAAGCCCAATATACTTATACCCCTTCAAGTCTCCAAACAAAATTGCCTTATAAAAAAAAAGGGGGATACCAGCAGGGGTCAAAATTCCTTCAAGGGAAGAAGAGCCTCACAGTGTATCCAGTGGCCTGCCTGCCTGTGCACACTGTCCTGCAGGATGAGCAGAGAACTGGAGACCCCCATGTCTGCTGATCCTTCTGCTGCTGGGTTCTATCTGCACCAAGTGATATTGCTGGTGCCCACACTGAGAAGTTTGCCCTCAATAACTAGATGATCACTACTTACAGAAAATACTATATTATTTTCATTATAGAGTCAGTCTTACTCATTTTGTTGTTGTTTTCATTTTTACAGCCCAGATTTAAAGAACCAGCTGCACATCGTAATAGAGAAGTACACGGGCCCCTGTAGAAACTATGAGAATGAATGTTCCATGCCCAGAATGGACAACATCTGGTAAGTCGCACATTTCATAAAATGCCTTCTTAACCAGGTTTATTTCACCCTGGGTGTCTTGTGTATAACACCGAAATCTTATCATCAGTAATTTATTGTTTTAGTTCTTTTTTGAGTTATTAAAGCTTAAAGGTTGTCTTAGCCATGATTCCACAAGAAGCATAATCTGAGAAAATGGCTGTGCATGAGTAGTTTATTTGGGAACATGAGGCCAGGCAACCAGAGTGAAACAGGAAGGAGAGAGAGCCCATGCAAGGACATCACTCAAGGTGACTGGTTGCACAGTCCTGTGGGATCATCTGAGAAGCAGAATGGAATGCATGTCAACATGTTCTAGGGTAGGAAAGGGGACAAAGGAAGAAGCATTAACCATTGACCCTCAGTTCCCATTGGCAAACATTTCTCCCACCCTGGAATTAATTCCTCCCACTTCTAGGTTTCACATTTTCTGATACCAGTTGAGTTCTTAAAACCCCCATTGCTGTGGTGCCAAAAAAGAAGTTTCACGTGTGCCGGAGGCAAGAGGTCTCTGGCATCAGCCTGAAGCAAGGCTGTATTTACTGGACACTGGCTGGAGGGGGCACAGAACTGTCATTTGCAATAGCGGCTGACATAGAATGTAGATGTGGCTTAGAAGATCAGAAATGGTGCTTAAGAGGTTTCAGATAGAAAACCCTTGTGGAGAGGACACCAAGCCTCAAAGGGGTAACAACTCAAATGCATTGCAGCTTGTTCCTTAGTGGAAACTAAGAGAGCACTGAAGCTATGAGACACAAGAAATCATCTTCTGAAGGGCGAGTTTGGCTTGTTGGTGTCACTGGGTGCCATGATGAGTGTGTCATTGTAGCGGAGGGATATTCTGTGCCCCTGAGATACCTTCTAAATTCCTTTGGTAGGATGCCTTTTAAAATGGTCCCCCAAACTCCCACCTCCTGGAATTCATGCCCTGGTGTAATCTCTCCTTGTTTATGGGCTGGACCTAGTGACCTGCTTCTAATGTGAAAGATGAATCATAGAACACTGAGGGCCAAAATGATTTCATTTACATTTTTTTTTTTTTTTTAAGATTTGAGGTTGGTGAGAAAGGGCCAAATGAGAATATAGTCTCCAGGAAGGCACAGTTTGGCCATAGGACAGGGTTTGGCATATGACAGATGCTCAATCAGCATTCGTTGAATGAGTACAATTGAGTGGGGGGGGGTGAATAAGTGATGATTAGTATCTATATCAAGGAAAGACCAGGCCTAATTGATTTTGAGTGGTAGCATGAGTAATCAGGATTTCTCCCAATAAGCAGAGTGAGAAGTTAAAACTTCTTACATGGCACTGGAAAGGTCATGGGACAAGTATTGAGAAAACTACTAGCTGTTTCGCTAAAATGCTCCGAGCCTTATTCTCTTTTCCTGTCAGAGGAGATGCTCATAATCAGGATCTTACAAAGTTGCTGGGAGAAACGTGCGTGTCTACATAAAAGTGGTTTACAAATCCACAAAATGCTGAACAATGTTTGTTACTAGCTGTCCCGCCTGCTCCAGCGGTCACCTGTGACCTGCCATCCCTCTCCTTGGAGTTAGAGCCATAGGGGAAATTCCAAAGTCCCAGGAACCATTTCTGGTTTTTCCTCACCTTCCAAATGAAATAGTTTGGCTTTGCCCTAAACCAAGGTGAAAGCAAGGTAGAAATGGAGAAAAGAACAAAGGGGGAGGAACTTGGATGGAGCAAGTGTAATAACTTGCCATGAAGACTTAGGAAGATTTATACTTTGCCAAAAAAAGAATGTGATATTTTTTCATGTGGCACATTTATGAATTAATTTCTTTCTGGTGTGGTTTGATGGGGCCTGAGAGGGAACATGAGAACCTTTAACCCAAGCTCTAGAATGTCCAATATTGCTTAGGACTTCACATTCCTCTGTTGATTCCCATTGACTCAGCTCCAGATTTGGATGTTTTTCCCCTAGTTTTCACCAAAATCACACCTGTAAGAAGGAAAACAGGCCTGGAGGATTGAAGTGCTTATAGAGCTGTCAGCTCAGTGTCTTGGAGAGAGGCCCTGAATAGCAGCAGGAAGAAGGCGGTTCATTTTGGAGAAGTGGGAAGAGAGTTGGGAATCCAAGATAGGGGAGGACTGGGGAAAGGCCAGCAGTCTATGAGTCCACACCCTTCATAGACGCTCAACTCTGAATGGTAGGATGACATCCACTGTTCAGTTATTGAAATACAGCTGTACCACCTGGGAAGTACATGCTACCATCTGAGGGTCTACCTCCTGCCCTGGGCATGTGGGCCCTCCCCCAGTGTCTACCCCACCAGAGAGCCCACAATCCAGCAGTTAGAAGGATAATGCCTGGCTTAGCATGGCGCCTCCTGGACCCTGCCCTAGCGATGGCCTGCCTTTGAACTTCTGCAAGTTGCTCAGACTATCCTACATCTAAGTGAAAGCTGCCTAAATTCTCTGCTTTCTCCCTCCCCTAGTTCCCACTCCGAATGTAGGTGCACACACAGGTGCCTATGTGCACACACATGCACACATGGCACGTGCATGCATGTACACACAAAATCCACACACACACGTGCACGGGTGTGTAAATGCACACACAAACACCTATGGATACAAACACACATGCCTGCAATATACACATGCACAGACATGCACACACATCTATCCTCACTTTGCCCCAGCTTCACCACCTCCCCTCTGCTTTCGTTCTGTTAGCGTCTAGGGCTCAGCGCCTGAGCCTCACCTTCAGTGTAGTGATGGCAGAGCCTGCAAAGGAAAACTCACTCCACTGGCGCGTTTCCCCCCACGGATGCCCTGTGCCAAATTACTCCAATACTCCTGGAAGTACTTAACATTTACAAACTGTTTCCTTTAAGCCAAAATAGGTATAAACCTTACTTTTCTCATATGAAAAATGATACTAATCATATCTAGCCCACACATTTGTTAAGAAGAATGCATAAGGTAATATATGTAAAGGATTAGCGCAGCTCCTGGATGTACCAATTACAATAATTGGTAGCTGTTGCTCTCATGGCGTTTATTATTAATATTTTTATCGTTAGGTTTGTTGTGTTCTTTTTATCATTAGGTTTTTTGAGTTTTGAGTTCCCATATCCCTCCAGTTAACTCATCACTGTTTCAAGATGATGTCTATAGTAAAGGACAGAGAATATAAGAAAATGCTTCTCCACTTCTTTTGTTTCTTCTTTTTGCCTTAATTTAAAAAGAAAAGGAGAGAGGCAAGTATGCCTAGAAGCTTTGGGTTAAATTTAAATGAACTTAGCAGCTGACATTCATAGAAAACCAAAATAAGCTAAGAGTCTTTAAAATATATTCCTTCACAATGTCAAATTTCAATTAAATCTCAACTAACAATTAAAATAATTTCACGAGTTTCAATTAAGGAGGGGGAAGATTCAAGATACAGCCTCCTTTCTGGAAGGTCACTACAGATTTTTCTCGCACCTCTTTCTGCGACACAAGGGGCATATAATATACCTATTATACTTCCAGGGAGGACATTAGGAAAGTCTAAACTACATCCAAAGTGTACTTTACCCCTAATAATTAGAACTAGATGAACACTAGAAAAAAAAAAATGTGAACCTGCTCAAACTAAATCGGTTCAGCTCTAACTGATCTAATGCAGTTTTCCAAAGAATAATTGATATTATATAATCGTAACTGCCAGTTTATGTCACGAAAGTGACATTTGACACTTTCCTGCTAACCAGCCTAACATCATCAATTAAAACATCGCTTGTGTAATGACATTTCACCAGTCAGCTTAACATCATAAATTACGACATCACCTCTTTTATGAAACCAGAAGATTGAAGAAAAGCAAACGGGAAGACAGTCTACTGAAAACTAGCATTCTTCTTGGATTTGTGCTTTCAGAATCTTTTATGCTCTAGTCATGTTACCAGGGTGATTATTAGTTAGTAGATAAATTAATTAATATATACATAATTAAATAAATATTATAAAATCGTAGTGGAAGTCATAAGAACAAAGTGTACATTTTCTAGTTTCCCTTAGTTATGGTTCAACATCCCTGGATGGCGATAACAGGATTTTATTTCACAACTGAACTGTGAAATGGCTATTCTTGGAAATCCTTGGAAAATGGGAAACAGGAAAGAAAACCTTTGAGTTTGGGCTTGAATTTGGAATAGTATATTCATGTCTCACCAAACCCATTTAAAAACAATCCATATGTCAGGAGGGCTGCATATTACCCATAGGATTTCCAAAGACTACTTGTTTTTCACCTGAGGCTTATAAGCATGTGCTGTAGAAAATGTGACAGGAAATAGATCTTGTAAGATGGAAGACCCTGATCCCATAAAAGGAACATTCATTGTTGTCCATCTAAAATGCTGGGTTTTAAGGCAGAAAAGAGTTGTTTCCCAAACTGTTTATTGAGCACCTGCTAGGCCAATTGCTGTAAGAATAAGGAAACTGAGGGGCACCTGGGTGGCTCAGTCAGTTAAGCATCTGCCTTCTGCTCAGGTCATGATCCCGGAGTCCTGGGATGGAGCCCCTGTTTAGCAGGGAGCCTGCTTCTCCCTCTCCCTCTGCTCCCCAACCCCCCCCCCACCCTGTTCATGCTCTCTCTCTCTCTCTTTCAAATAAATAAATAAATAAGTAAAATCTCAAAAAAAAAAAATAAGGAAACTGAGTCTAAGAGGAAGGGAAAAAATTGGCCTCTCCTTCAGTCCTGTGGTCTTGCTGTGATCAAGCATGAAAATGCCAGGCACAGTGCCTCATTTATGATAGCTACTAAACAGTTATGTTTTGCCTTCTCCACCCCCCTTTTTTTTGAAGATTTGGTAGTAGAGGGTTAAAGGTGACTTTTCAGTGTCTTAATCCACCATTTTCAACATAGTAATCAAATAAACTCCTTCAAAGTCATTTATGTAATTAGGTATATGAATATCATAAGAATTGTGAAAAGATTTTTTTTTCTTTTTATACCATGCAACTGAGCAAGGAAAACTGTAAAGAATAAGGTAGACATTCTTGACTTCTACTAGCATTCAGTTTGGGACATACTGGTCACATATCTTCTTCCAGGCTAACCTATTATGTAAAATAAAAAGGAAGTGCTACCAACAAAAGTGACACCAAATAGGTCATATCAGAATTCTCACAGTTCTACTTGGTAGTTGGGTTTTTAGTTTTTAAGCCCAATCTTTGAATTCACTAGATTAATGGAGTTTCCTACATCAGCCAACAGAAAAACAACAACAACAACAAAAAACAAGTGAACAAAAATAAAGGGAAAACAAGAAGTTACTTGTATTTGAGTATTTTAACTAGTTTGCACAGAATTAACAAATTCTGCTTTATCCTGAATTGTACTACTGTAATAGGCAAGTTTCAGCCTTGATTGGCACTGGGAAAAGTCATGGCTACTTGCATTGTTTGATGGTTGAATGCCAAAAAGTACCAAAAGTTCAGGTTTATCTTGAGATGGTTCTTGATGGATGCTTCATTCTGACAAGGGAAATTTTTAGTAGTTTTTTCAAGGCTTAAGAAGATAAAGTACATGACTTTGTGTCATAAAAGGTCTTCCTTTATTTATTGCTTTTGAAATTTTAGTCGCATCATGAGATTTCTATTTGTTGATTTTTGATGGAAAAGTAACCTTGAGAACATCTTTGGTTGAATAAGGTAAGAATTAAGTCTGATATCTGCGATAAAGAGAAAAGTTACATATTACTATTGACTGGTTGCCATTTATAATAAACACTCCTCATATATGCACACATATTTTGGATGGGTGGGCAGAGTTATTCGCTTTGCAGAATTCACAATTTATAGAAGGCATTGGAAGTGATGTTTGAGAATTGCTTAGCCAGTTTTGATAATGAATTAATTCAATAGCGGACTTCAAAGTATAGTACAAATTCCAAGTTTCCGAGTAATTTTATGTAAGTTGAGGCATGTTTGGCTATATTGGAACATGAATAAATCTTTGAAACAAGTGTCACAAGGAGTGAGAGGAGTTTGAAAGGCTCCAAGTGCACTTGCTTTCTTCTTCAATGAGCAAAGCCTGAATGAGGTATCCAAACAGTGGTACGGGGATGTGTTCATTGCCATGAAAAGAGTTTTTAAATTGCAGAGTAAAATTTTAAACAAATCCATGTAAACTGTCAGAGCATATCTTAGTCATTTCTATAAGGGGGCTGTGATTTACTTTGTCTCATTTCTCGACCTTTTTTTTTTCCCAAAAAACTTTTTGCTATGAATATTTATGCCTAGACTTCATTTACTGACTGAATTTCCACTCTATTGGAATTATGTATCCCCATAGTGCACCCAAGAAAGGTGAGCAGTTAGAGGTGAGGAAAGAGATTTCCTGACCTTTTAGAAATAGCAAGCTACAGTGGATTAAGTACAGCCTGAGTGAGGTTACTTGTGGATTGGTGGAGTGTAATTACCTCAAAATTATCTCAGTGAAACAATTAGTGTGCAATAGATTCAGTGCCAGGTCTGTCGTTGTTCTGAACTTCAGTTAAAGCATCTCACTCCATCCCAAAATTGGGCAATTTATAATTCTTGCGGTAGATGCTAGTGAGGGACTCCACATATTCCTGCTGCTGAGTGCAGACTTATTTACAGCTGTGCTTGTCAAGTGAGTTGCAAATGCGGAGGTGCTAGACTTGATGTGATGGAAGGGTTTCCTTGGTGATGAAGTGTTCACTAGACAAGTTTCCTGAGCCGTCAGATATGGAGACAACCTCGAAGCCCACTCTCATTACAGTCTTCAAGAGTTCAGGCTGAAGGCTCTGGACTTTTGGCTCTCAACCCCACAGCTGGTTCTTTTTAAAACTGAACTTTAGGCAAAAGGAACTCAAGCTTGAACACAGTGCAAAAATGTACATTTTTGGAAGTCATCTCAGTTTCCTCTTGGCATTTTTATGGAACTGCTTCAAGTGGAAGGGGCAGTTTGATTTCATCTCGGTTATGTTTCTGATGAAATTTAGAAGGTATTTCTTAGGCTAACCTACCATCTAAACACAGGATGGGTTAGTCATAGTTTTGCCGTGGCTGTTGTTTAAAGGAAACATTCAATTTTTCCTTTACAGAAGCGTCTAAGCAGCTATTTTTTTAATAGTTAAATAAGTTAAAAATATGTGAGAAATCACAGTCAAATGGGATTACTTTTTCACAATTATTTTTTTCTAAATCAATTACTTACTATATAACCTGAAGGTGGTGTTGTTGTAGTTAGGGTAAAGTGAAGGTATCAAATGAACTTATGTTTATACTTTATACGAGCAACTATTTCTTTTACTCAATAGAAGGAGTAAGGAGGTGCATGCTGATACATAAACAAGAACAACTTATTCTGCAACTTGAATGGAAATCAAGTAATACCAAAAAAAAAAGATCACCCAGAAGTGTGTTTGAAAGATTGTAGATGTTTAGAGTTCTTGAATAAAAAGGAACATAACATTGTAAAATACATTTTTATTTGTTTTTGCTATCTGTAACAATATAGTGAATAAAACAACCTGGATATACCACAAAGTAAACAAGGCTAGGAAAGAAAAATGGCTAAAATGAGCCTTATTTTGTTAGGAAAGCCATTTATTGATATTCACTAAGTACCAAGTACTGTGTTGAGATTTCATGTATCTTCAATAAGTCATTTATTTTACATAGCCATTGTTTCAAGTGAATAATATCATCCTAACTCTAGATGAGACGTCTCAGCCTCAGAAAAAATTAAGAAAGTGGGAAATGCCCCACAGCCAAACAGTAATAGGGCTCCAGTATGAACTTAGGTCCAATTCCAAAGTTACAACTTCTTTTTACCATTTAATTTAGTGAGTAGCTTTCTAACACTGGGGAATACTGACAGAAAAAGAGAGAAGGTTCTGTTAACATTCATTCTGGGGGGTGCTATACATTTAAAACTATACAAAATACGAAGTGGAAGAAATTGATATAATTTAAGGGTTATTCATGAGAAGGGGATGATCATATGCTTTGGGGGAAAAATGGTCACATTTATATGCTCAATTAATCTTAATGCTTAATTTATTAATTACGAAGACTATCTGAACATGATTCAAGCATTAGTCTTATAGCAGCCTTTTCCATTTCTTCTTTGCTTTTATGCAAGACTGCCTTAAGTGGAGGGTGCAGCTTTATTTATCTTATTTTTGTTTCTGACAAGATTTAAACAGGATTTCTTAGGCTAAAACACAATCCAGTGAAACTCAAGGATCAATGGCATCCTGATATGCAATTGCAATCTTTAAACATTTTTCCTTTGTTATTAGAATAAGCCTTTGGCTTGTGTTTAAAAGTTATGATTTTTGTCACAAATTTCCCTGGTGTGTGTGTGTGTGTGTCTGTGTGTGTGTGTGTCTGTGTGTGTGTAGCAAGTCAGCAGTGTGGTAGGAAGTATGTTGAACTTGAAGCAAAAATATTCTGTTGGCTCTGGTTCACACCCTTTTAGGGGTGCTGTTTGGTTAGTCCCTTGGTGGATCCAGGCCTCCCTTCCCTCATCTGTCAGCAGGATGATCTAGAAAACTTCATTCAACCCTGAGTTCTTTCACCATTAGAAAGTTTACTTTTGGAAAATTTATTTGTGTAACTATATAGTTCAAAATATTTTCTTAAAGTATAACTGAAAGCCTAACCACTTAAGGTTAGACTCTTTTTTATTATGCAGAGCCCATGGCTATTCTTTTTTATTCTTTAATGAGCTTTAATGGGATGTACTACTTAAATTCAGCCCCAGTTATCTGAATATGTTTTTCGGAATGATTCTTATTTAGACAAACTGAATTAGAACTATCCACTCAGCACTATTTTCTTCTGTAACAAGCACTTTAAAAAATAATAAGAAGTCCAAGGCTTTTGTAAGGTTGGCAGCTTGCTATATTGATAGCATATTGATATTGATAGTATATTGATAGTTCCACCTACGTGGGGAACTAGAGTACACATTCCCAATATGAGATGTTGAAACCTCTTCCCCAATTCTGAACTTCTAAATGACTTCAGATTTCATTTTGTGTACACTCACTTTCTGGTGATCTCACTCAGTCTCATTTATACCATTTATAATGCTGATGATTCCCACATTTTTGTCTCTAGACCAAACTTCTCTCCTGACTTTAGACTACCTCACTGACATGTAACTGTCTGTTAGACTGCTTTACTTGAATGCTGTTATGGGCTGACTCACCCTCCCAAAAAGATAACACTGAAGTCCTAACCCCCAGGACCTCAGGATGTGACCTTATTTGGAAGTAATCAAGTTAAAATGAGGTCCTTAGGGGAGACAAACTTTACACACAGAGAGGATGATGTGAAGGCACATAGGAGGAAAACAGCCATGTGATTGGAAGGATGCATCTACAAGCCATGGAATGCCAAGGGGTGTTGGCAAACACCAGAAGCTAGAAGAGGCAATGAAGGATTCCCTCCTAGAGTAATCACAGAAAGTAGACCAACGCCTTGATTTCAGAATTCTAGCCTCCGGATCTTTGAAACAATAAATTTCTTTTGTTTTAAGCCATCCAGTTGTTGGCACTTTATACAGCAACCTTAGAAAATGAACTAATGCCTAATAAGCATCTCAAGACTAACTTGCCTCAAAGAGGGCTCCTGTCCAGCCCCCACATCCCCATCTCCTGCTGCTTCTCTCCTTCTCTGTCAATGGGAACTCTATTTTACCAGTTGCTCAGACAAAACCCTTTGGAGTCATCCTTGATTCCTATTATCCCCTCATCCTCCTCATGAAATCTTCCCTCAAAATATAGTATTTTATAGAATCTAAGATACCATCAACTGTGAGGTACATGATTATAGTATTCATCCCTAAGAAAGAAAAAAAAAATCTGGCAATCTTACAACTAAATGGTATTGCTTAGAATTTGTATTTTATACTTATCTAAAGATCTCCAAACTTATGTAGACATAATTTTTTCACCATATATCATCCTTGTTCATATAGCAAAGGAAAAATATATATGAAAGAAGTTGGTTAAGGTTTCCAAAAATACTATCAACTTCAGAACCCATTTTCTTAATTGCTTTGACTTGGAGGCACACAAGTACAGGTTTGTCCACCACACATCATTCATGGTGCCATTAAGAGTAGTAGCAATGCAGTGCTTGCTTCCTGCAGACATTAAGCAGAAGCTACCAAAATTCCATTGACCTGTGACTCAAATGAGCGAGAATCAAAGCTCCAAACCAGGTATGTGCATGTGCAGATAAATGGCACCTACATCTCTGTGCCTCCTGGCCTGTAGTAATGGCAAGAAGCCATCAATTATAACTTGGATCCCAATTTCAGAGGTGTTAAAATGTTAAAAAAAAATCTTAGAACCAAAATATATCTATTCTTTACCACTACCCTTCTGATTCAAGCCACCATCATATTTTACCTGCCTGCTCCTTGCACCTTAATTAGTTTCCCTATTTTTCTACCTGCCCCTCTATAATCTGTTCTCCACATAGCAGTCCATGTGATTCTTTCACACTGTGAATTCAATTTCCTTGAGCACACCAAGCATAATTGTAATTAAGGGCCTTTGTAGTTGTTGGTCCCTCTTCCTGAACTGCTCTTGTCCCAGATATCCAAATGTCTCACCTCCTCACCTCTTTTAAGTCACTGCTCAAATGGTGCCTTCTGAGCGAGGACTTTCCTGGACATCTGCTTAAGAATTGCTCCACCTACGTATTCTTTTTCCTTCCTTTGGTTTTCCTGTAGCACTTATTATATAAATATTTGAGTAAATGTTTATATACACATATACAAATATAAATATTTATTTATACAGTTATATAATATATATTGTATTATATTGCATTGTTTTCTACTCTACAAATATCCATAGATATAGAGATGATAGATATAGATAGATAGATAGATAGATAGATAGATAGATAGATAGACAGATAGACATTTATTTCTGTATTGTCTCTTCCCACTATAGAGTAAGCTCCAAGAGGACAAGGATGCTGTCTGTTTTTGTTCCTCAGGCCCAAAACAATGACTTGCACATAAACAGTAAATAGTAAACATCTGTTGAATGAAAAATGTGATAGAAGTGGGTTAAATGTAGTGAAATCAAATAACAAAATTGCCATAGAACCTGAGAAGTAGGGTCAAAAGCACTGGGTATCTCTCCCTGGGTAAGAAATGGTGGGCATCTTTCCCTGGGTATAAACTCTGTTCCAACTGTGATCAAGCTATAGACTCAGTGTTGGAGGAATAAATAGGATGACCATAAAAACAAACCCATCACCACCTGCTCTTCCCTGCTACGGATTGTTATTAAGACTCCAAAAAGAAGAACATAGAGGAAAAACAGAAATGAATGCCACTGTTTCTGGATACACTGCACTTCTTATATGGTATTCACAATGAACAAGTGATGGGGTGTTAGGATTCAAAGTCCTCCCAGCCACTGGAATGCTATCAGCCCTCCAGGACATGCCAGGTGTCAACTTTTCCTTGGTCTTCTATGCTCACCTTCTTCCCTCCCCCCACCCCGCTTTTTTCCCCCCAATGATCACAGAATAATGCCTGCTTGATTCTATTACTTCTCTGCATATAAATCTTTTTCTTCATCAGCACTGTACATTTCTGATGAGCAAGAACCTCATCTCCCATCTATAGAGTATATTTAACAGCCCCTAGCACAGGGATATATTCTTTTGGAAATGGATAAAGTTGCAGAGAAAAGTGGAACCTATTAACATTTAATAAGGGTGTCAGGGAGAGAGTCTTCACAGGGTGAGCCTTAGACAAGGTGTTTGGAAATTTACTTGCCAAGAATCTCATTGGATCGGAGGTCATAAGCACTAGAGAAAGAAGCGAATATCAATCAAATTGCTTTGTGGAGAGTTAAGTCTGTCCACATTTGTCTCTCATTTTAGGGAATTGAACAAGAGTAGAAGAACTTATCCTCAGTTTACCTACACTCAGAGGTACTTTTTAGGAGATTGTAGTTTATAGTTATGGAATGAAGCTTGGCAAGTATACAATGAAATTTTAGTTTTTGTTTTTGTTTTATTTATAGCTGATTGTTCATCATAGGTAGAGTTAGCTTTATCTGGACAACACTATCAACCTTAATTCTAGCTCTAGTGAACTTCTCTTTTGCCTTCAGACTATACACTTAGAGAAATTTCTTAAAATCCTTCCTGGAAGAAGCATCTTCTGGCAGCTACTTACCTTGAAGGCAATTTGAGTCATTATCTAAATGAATCTTAAGTGACCTATGCTATTTAATTTCCATTTTCCACTTTTAGTTCTTTTTTTTATCTTGCTATTCTGCCTTTTATCCAGAATAAAAATCATATTGAAATTTTAGAAATCATAAACAAAAAATGAAATAGAGGAGTTTTGAGAGTCTTTCTCTGGCTGGAACCTTAGTACACAATTTCATCTTTTATTAAGCAACCATATATTTACCTGATGTTAACAGTTGTACTGAACAGAGATCATCAATTTAAATAATCCATATGCTTATAAAGGGATTGGATGATTTGGGATATGAAAAAACAATGTTGTTTCAATGGTTCAGCTGTGCTGTGACTGGATGCAGAATAAATGTGATCTTTGAAAAGGTAGAGTAGCCCATACAGCTATCGTTTTATTCCATTTAAAAACTTTAGAACTCAGTGTATCATCTTTGCAAAGTAGGCAGAGTATCACTGTTGCACACCTTCAGAGAGCGTTATTCCCATTTATCATATGTGAACGGAATTCCTGGAACAGTAGCCTCCCGACATTTACAGAGAGCACAGTTTTGAGTGGTGCTTCCTGAAGTCCCATAGCCCTGAGGAATGCTGAGGTGGGTTTGAAGAACCAAGCCAACAGAATTAGAGGGAAAAATCTTCAGGCATCCTGGTTAGTTCTATGGAGAGTTCTCACAGATGCTACCCTCAAGTCAATAAATCTGCCATTTTAAACTAAAGATAAACACAAATAATAAAATCATTAGATTCAAGATTGAATGGACATGATAAAAACTCTCTTAAATGAAAACTTTTTAAAAATGTGTAAGTAAATAATGAAAAACTAAGTGGCATTAAATAAAAAGTAAAAAAAAAAAAACAAAAAGTGCACTCAGTAAAATGGTGACATGAATAACGAATAGTGAAAAAAAGATCAACAAGTAGCAAAATCATAAAATGATAAATGAATGAACAAATGAGTGAATGAATGAATGAATGATTAGATAAATAAAATAGAACACTAGCCAACAGTTCCAGGAAAGTCGTAGATAGGGGACTGAAGGCTAGAAGATACGGCCCCTACCCAGAAAGTCCTGGCAGGTCTGCTTTCCTTTTCCTGTCCTCGCCATCCTTTCCCCTCCTCAGCAAATCAGGAGAGGTCAGGATGGCTGAGGAAGCAGTAAGCACACCCACAAAATCTATTTTATATGTACATAAATTCTTCAGATGACTGTGAAATTCAAAAGCCTAGAACTGAAAAAGAATAAAGTATCTGACAAAGCTGTATTTATAGGAACGCATGCCTATATGACAACTCTCTCAATAAACTAAAAATAGAAGGGAACTTCCTCAACCTGATAAAGGGAATCTATCAAAAATCTGTAACAAACAACATATTGAATGCTGAAATACTAGGTGCTTTTCCCCTTAAGATCAGGGACAAGGCAGGAATGTCCACTCTCATCACTAATACTTAACATTATATTAAAGTTCTAGCCAGTTGAATAAAGGCAAGAGAAAAAAACAAGAGGCACCCATATTGGAAAGGAAGAAATAAAATTCTCTTTATTAGCAGATGACACAATAGGCTGTGTATAAAATCCTACGAAATCTCTTAAAGAGCCACTAGAATTAACAAATAAGTTTAGCAAGTTTGCAGTTTACAAAAAAAAATCAATTACATTTCTGTGGACTAAATGAACAATCACAAACTGAATTTTAAAAATCAATATCATTATATTAGCATCAAAGTATGAAATACCTAATGATAAATCTGACAAAAAATGTGCAAAACCTATACACTAAAATGTACAAGACATTGCTGAGAGAAATCAAAGAAGACTGAAGTAAATGGAGAGATATACTGTGCTCATGTATTGAAAGACTCTCAATACTATCAAGGGGACAGTTATCCACAAAATTTATCTGTAGACTGAACACAACACAAATCAAATCCAGCAAGATTTTATGGAAATTGGCCAACTGATTCTCAAATTTATAAAGAAATGCAAAGAACCTAAATAGCCCAGACAACTTTGAAAAAGGTAAACACAGCTGAAGCACTTACGGTACCTAACTTCAAAATTTATTCAAAAGCTCCAGTGAGGGGCGTCTGCCTTTGGCTCTGGTCATGATCTCAGGGTCCTGGGATCAAGCCTTGTGTTGGGCTCCCTGCTCAGCCGGGAGTCTGCTTTTCCCTTTCCCTTTGCCCCTCCCCCTGCTCGTTTCTTTCTCTCAAATAAATAAATGAAATATTTTTTTTAAAAGTTACAGTGCTGGGGCGCCTGGGTGGCTCAGTTGGTTAAGCAGATGCCTTCGGCTCGGGTCATGATCCCGGGGTCCTGGGATCGAGCCCCGCATTGGGCTCCCTGCTCAGCGGAGAGCCTGCTTCTCCTTCTCCCTCTGCCTGCCACTCTGCCGACTTGTGCTCTCTCTCTATCTCTCTGTCAAATAAATAAATAAAATCTTAAAAAAAAAGTTACAGTGTTTGTGGCATTGATATCAACATAGACAAATAGATCATTGGAACAGAATTGAGGGACCAGAACATTGATCTATATATATGGTCAATTTATTTTTAACAAAGATACAAAGGCAATTTAATAGAGAAAGGATAATCTTTTCAATGGTGCCAGAATGATTGGATGTCCATTTGAAAACAAAAACAAAAACCTTGATCAATATCATTCATTGTATTAACTCAAGGGGCACCTGGGTGGCTCAGTCATTAAGCATCTGCCTTCGGCTAGGGTCATGGTCCCAGGGTCCTGGGTTCGAGCCCTGCATCTAGCTCCCTGCTCAGCGGGAAGCCTGCTTCTCCCTCTCACACTCCCCCTCCTTGTGCTCTCTCTCTCACTGGGTCTCTCTGTCAAATAAATAAATAAAATCTTTTAAAAAAAATACTAACTCAAAGTCAATCATAGACCTAAATGTAAAACCTAAAATTTCTGGGATAAAAATAGGAGAAAATCTCTGTAAACTTGTGTGAGGCCATTTGTGTTAGATTTCTTAGCTATAACACCAAAACATAATCCACTAAACAAAAATTGGATAAATTATTCTTCATCAAAATTAAGAAATTCTGCTTTTTGGAAGGCACCGTGAATGAAAAGATAAGACACAAAGTAGGACAAAGTATAAAGAGAATTTTTTTTTTATTCTTATGTTAATCCCCATACATTACATCATTAGTTCTAGATGATAAAGAGAATTTTTAGTATAGTATAAAGTATACTATAAAGTATATAGTATAAATTATATAAAAAGTATAAGTATAAAAAGAATTCTCTCTATATGTTCTATATATAAAGTATATAGTATAAAGTATATAAAAAGTATAAGTATAAAAATTCCAATTCAATAATAAAAAATCAAACAATTCAATAAAAAATGGTTAGCAAATTTGAACAGATACTTCAGCAAAAAAGATATATGGATAACAAGAACACATGAAAATGCTCAACATCATTAATCATTAGAGAAATGCAAATTCAAGCCACCGTGAGATACTCAGTGTATCATCTTTGCAAGGTAGGTATACTTTTTAGGATGGCTAATATTAGAAGGACAGATCATATCAAGTGTTGGCAAGAATGTGGAGCAACAGGAATTCTCATACACTGTTGGTGAGAATGTAAAATGATACAGTTACTTTAGAAAACAGTTTGCCAGCATATCAAAAAGTTAAGCATACACCTACCACATGATCCAGCCATGCCATTCCTAGGCATTTACCCAAGAGAAATGAAAGCATATGTCTAGATGAAGACTTATATGTGAATGTTCATAGCAGCTTTATTAATAATATCTAAAAACTGGCAACTTAAGTGTCTGTCATCAGGTGAATGAATCAACAAATTGTAAATTCATACAGTGGAATAATACTGAGTAATAAAAAGTAATGATGCATGCAACAATATGGATGAATCTCAAAATAATTACACTGAGTGAGAGAAGCTAGAGGGAAAAACAGAGTATATACTGTATGAGTCCATTTATATAAAAGATAGTAAATACAAACTAATCTATAGTGCCAGAGAGCATATCAGTGGTTTTCTGGTAATTGGGGGAGAGACCTAAAGAGGGGCAGGAATGAGAACTTAGGAAGGAGCATGAAGAAACTTCTGGGATTGATGGATATGTTCATTGTCTTGATTATGGTAATGATTTCACAGGTGAATATATATCAACAATTATTCCATTGTACACTTTGAATGTGTACAGTTTATTTTGTCATTTATACCTCAATAAAGTTGTTAAAAATAAAAAGTGTTTAATTCAAGAAACAGTATGTTCAATTCATTAAGGAAATTCTGATTGGATTCTAGCTATGGATCACGTTTTTTAAAAGTGAAATATAGAAATACTATCTCGACTGGTTATATGCCAGATGAATTTCAAGTTGAAGAAACTGGAAAGAGTGATTCACGGAGAAGACATAGACTCTGGAATTAGAAGGACCCATGCTCAGATCCACGATCTTCTACTTAACACCAACATGACCTTTGGAAAGTTAACTAACCTCTCTGATCTTCAGTCACTTTATCTGCTGGAGGAGAAAGCACCTTTCCTACAATCATGCAGTGTTTAGAAATCATGCACATTAAGTATTTTGCAAAATCAGTCACTCCATATAGGAGAGTAGATAGGAACCAGGAGAAGGACTTTCTTTCTCCTGCTTTCTCACCTCCCCCTGGTGCCTCAATGACAGAGCTTATTAGCAAGCCAGCTGGCAAGCAAGCCCTGGAAAATAAGTTTGCTAACTCTCAGCTCTGGCAGCACAGAACAAAATAGAAAAGTGCAGGCCTGAGAGGCTACACGTAAACAACCAGCACGGCATCTATAGGAGTAACTGCAGACAGAGAACAAAGAAGGTCGAAATTGACACAATGGAGAAAGAGAAGTCCAATAAAGACAGTTCAAAAAGGTAATGCCTTCAGTGGTCTCCAGTTCTAGGGAGAGGGCCAGTCTAAAAGAGGGCCATTGGATTTGTCAACTAGCAGTCCTGGTGACCTTGAAAACCTAGAAATAGTTTTTCAGCTATCGGAGGAGCAGAAGTCAGATTTCAGAAAACCATAAATTTCAAGATAGAAGATGGTGGTCATAAAACTACTCACTGCTAAAGTTTAACAGAAAATGGAGCAATCGACTGGCTTTTACACCTTTCTCAGAAATTGGACCTTCATAGGGTGACCAATTAATTCTCATTTCCCAAGACTTTCCTAGGTATAGCTCAGAAAACCCCTGCTCCCAGAACCCCTTATTTCCAAGCAAGCTGAGAGGCTCATCACTGTGACCCTGGTTGTCTTAGAGAATGTTCTGTACAAATGAGCTATATTCAGACTTCAACAAAGGATACAAAAGATTTTGTTACTTGAAAGTACTAACATATTTCCAGAATAACCCTTGATTTGCTCCCCAGCTCACTAATAGTGCAGTCATTCCACTTGATTTTAAATGTGGTTCTTCTCCATCCAGGTCTCATCCTCTTTAGTCCATCTGTTGGCTGCAACGACATCCCAAGAGAAGTATTCTCCTACTTGGCTTTTCAAGCTCAACCTTTTCACGACACCCCAGTTAATTAATATCTGCCCTGGGTCAGCCTGGAGGAAAACGCATTGAGCTTGGAGATTTCCATTTTAACATTGAACCCCAGGAAGGAGCAAGGCAAATTTATACCAGTGGGTCTAATTGCTAGAAAGGTAATTCTGCAAAGATGGAAATCAGCTGAAAGATTAACACTGCTATACCAGCTTGAGTGCCCTGGCTAAGAGAGAGAAAATAATGTTTCAATTAAATGAAAGGATACTGAATTAGGTAGATTACTCAGGAGACTGGTAATGGAATACAGAGCCTTTCACCTCCAGGTCACCATTACTAATATGGTCCAGGGCAGTTCTAGACCATAGTTTTGAGGGGCTGATGGCTCACCCCAGCCCTTGCTGTCTGCAGTACTTGATGAACTGATCTCCCAAAGCACCTGCATCAGCCTCAAAGGTCACTATGGTTCACTGAAGATGTAAGAGGAAGCAAAACCCCCTCTTTGGAGAGGAGGGGCTGACCATGAGGATAGCTAAGGGTAAGGCAGACAACAGAAACTGCTACAGGGAGATTGGGATGGGGGAAATGATTCAAAATGGGGAGCCATGCAGAAAAGGGAAATCACATTTTGACTCACATATGAGGGAGTTAACTGAGTTAACCTGAATTTAGAGTTGGGCTGGAAGTGAAAGTGGTGATTAAGGGTTTGTTCTTTGTGTGTATTGGGAGGGGATGGCTAGGGAGGAGTTGATCTGCATTAGAAGTCAAAAGTTGGAGGTCAGAACTCAATGAGCAAAACTGAGTCATGAAATCACTTGTTATCACCCACATTTGAATATGTCCCAAGGCTTATCTTACTCCACAAAATACTACCACAGGCGGATAAAGTCTGATATAAGGAGATTAGCTTAATTCCCCATGCCAGTGTAACAAAAATCCTCCCCCGTAATGGAACCCATATGTCAGCTGAGGTCTCCCTGCCCAGATAAGATTGTCTCAAACTTTACATTCCACACCTTGTGGGAGTCTAAAGGAGACCCCAAGATTTCTGCAAATGCTCAGAGCTCCTCATGGTTACTTCTGGATCTAAATTCCCACTTCTCCTGAGTAAGTTCAGTGTGTAGGTTATCTTGCCATTCTGGGCCTGCTGTGTGTCCAAGAGGCTCTAAATGAGAAACTCAGCTGCTTCCTCCACCTCCACAATCACTGTATTATTCCAAGGTATTTATGCTCCCAGAGATTTCATTCAAAATGGGATATGAAGCATGGAAGGGAGGAAGATGTTTCTATCACAGCAACACAGGCCAAAATGAGGACAATCCCCGATCTTAAAAGTCTCAGAATACTCCATCACTGGGGACAATTTTTTTGCCCCTTCACTGTATTCTGTACATCTGCCTGTTACTATCCAACTGCCTCTCTCTTTCCCCTTGACCTTCCACATTGCCTCAGAAATCCCACATACTTCTTATTTCCTTTGCAGTTCTCCCTTCCAAAGTCTTTAGATCAACTCATTGAGCCTCCCAGCAAGGCAAAAATGCCTCCAGGCTAGGAATCCACCTTCTGGAGGAAGACGTCTGGATTTTATGAATTTTTTTTCTCCCCACTACAGTTGTATACCGAAGAACCATTTCTTTCTTTTTTTTTTTTTAAAGATTTTATTTATTTATTTGAGAGAGAGAATGAGACAGAGAGAGAGAGAGCATGAGATGGAGGATCAGAGGGAGAAGCAGACTCCCTGCTGAGCAGGGAGCCTGATGCGGGACTCGATCCCCGGACTCCAGGATCATGACCTGAGCCGAAGGCAGTCGCTTAACCAACTGAGCCACCCAGGCGCCCCCCGAAGAACCATTTCAACAACAGCCCCCCATAACAGGAACTTCCTGGTTGAGTTCATTTCTTAGAATATAAAACAGAAATATGGGTGTGTAGTAGTTAATGTTCAAATATATATTTGCAGATTGAGTCCCCCCAAGTAGAAGGCATAACTAGGATTTTGGCCCCTTGATGGAGAATCATAGCATGGAATATTGACAGAGCAGGGATGGGCTAATGGCCATGCTAATAGACATGAACAGCCCCACAGTAATTCTAAATCGATGAACCAAACCTTTAATAAAGACAGTTTGGGGAAATTGGTTTGAAAGGGACTGCTTAGGGTCTGAGTACCTTGGGATGTGTTTCTGATGGTAGGGGGAAAAAGGTGTTATCTCACTGTAGACAGCAGGTTTAACATCACTAGGTGCTGGAACAATCTATAGGCTTCAAAGTTGTTTTCTAGAAATGTAATTGTGATGTTTACAGTTTTTCACCTTTCTATTAAATGTTATAGAAATGTACCCTTTAAACATAAGATGCAGCTTACAATAACCTTAGTTCTTATCTAATTCAAACCTTCATTTTACAGATAAGGAAACTGAGGCCCTCAGAGGTTGGTGGCCCTGGAGCAGGAAAGAGGAGCTGTTCTCCTCATCTGCCCTTGTTACCATCCCCTGGGTCTCATGCATTAATGCCTTGTAGATTTATAAGAGCAAAAATGATGTATGAATTCTGGGGAATGACAACAAGGAGAATTTTTAAAACATATGTTTAAGTATTCTATGGCCTTGATTTGATGGGAGCTGTAAGAGAGCAGGGGAAAGTTGACCTATAGATCATCAGGATAATCCAGCTGGGCAAATAAGACAGCTTTTCATTAGCTTGGTACTTTGGAGTAGCTGGGATATTTTTATTCTGGTAATGGAGAGATAGATATGGCCTCTGGGAACAGTTCCTGGAAATTGTACTTTCTCCAGTTGCTCAATTTGGGAGTGGGACAGATTGGCTTCAAGGCCAAGAGCAACAAACATTACCACACGCCCACTGGTCAGAAAGCTGAGGATCTTCAAAGGTCTGGAAGCTTGCCACGAGACCCTTGGGTTTTTGTCATCAGTCTCTATGGCAACCTTGCAAATTTGGGGGCAGCAATAGTCATCGAAGTCGATGGTCAATAGAGCCAGCTCAGGTGGGAATAAACTATTGCTGGTGAGCTCTGGTAGTTAGTGCCCCTCTCTGGACACTTACCCCATCAGGCTGCAAGACAGGCCTTTAGTGAGAGGTCAGTCATTTCCCTGGTGGTTTCCTGGCATTCAGTGGGAAGTAATAAAATTCCTTCTGCCCCAGGGTTCCAGCACTTACTGGCACAAACTGGCTGAATAGACAATGTCTGGGAGTATTTTTAAGTATACAATCTGGTCCTGATAACTGATTATCTCCATAAATCCGTCAAATATTAATTTTTATTGAACAAATATTTTTAAAAGCACACTTGGAAATCTCAAGTTTGGAGGTAGGGAGGGTAAGTCAAGACATCAGAAATGTATTATTGGCAAATATAACTATCAGTATCAGCAATAGACATGCATAAGAGTTTGCACATTGGAAATACAGACATAGTATGAAGAGTGTAGACAGTTCCTAACTACATCTGTATAGCAAGTCTACAGGGAAACAGACTTTATGCAAGTTCATAAGAAATAGACACTATGCACAGCAAAATGTACACTTACAAAATGTCATTCTAGTGTCAGGAAATGCTAATGGATAAGTGCCCTCTTTCTTGCCTGACTTTGATATGCATCAAACTCTCACTTGGTATGTTGCACTGGCCTTAATTTGGGAAAATCTGAATTCCAGAATTTGTTGGGAAAAAAATTACTGCTTTAAAAATGTACTTTTTAAAAAGTACAATTAAAAAGTGGCTCATCCTTAAAAAAATAAAATAAGTGGCTCCTCCTTAAATATGGATTTATTTGATTCTGTTATACCAACCATTTTAAAATCTACATTAAACTCTTTTTTTATTCTTTTATTTTTATTTTTTTATTATGTTCAATTAGCCAACATATAATACTAGCCATCAGGGAAATACAAATCAAAACCACAATGAGTTACCACCTTACACCAGTTAGAATGGCAAAAATTAACAAGACAGGAAACAACAAGTGTTGGCGAGGATGTGGAGAAAGGGGAACCCTCTTACACTGTTGGTGGGACTCTACATTAAACTCTTAATTTACTTTTCAGTGATGTAAAAATTGGTCTAAACCTATCTCCTAACCAAAGAGATACCAGTTTTCTGAGTTTTCTATGCTCCTTCAGTACTTTCATTGCACTTCTAAATGGTTTTTATCTTTCCACTTGACTTATTTTTTTCTTTTCTTTTTTGTTTCTCTATTAGTTTTGCTTTTTGAGGCACATCTTTTTTTTTTTAATATTTTTTATTGATTTATTTGACAGAGAGAGACACAGCAAGAGAGGGAACACAAACAGGGGGAGTGGGAGAGGGAGAAGCAGGCTTCCCACGGAGCAGGGAGCCCGATGTGGGGCTCGATCCCAGGACCCTGGGATCATGACCTTGAGCCAAAGGCAGATGCTTAATGACTGAGCCACCCAAGTGCCCCTTGAGGCACATCTTAAAGCTGAATTGAGATGAGTTCAGAATGTCAAAGCCAGTTATGGATTGACTGGAGATGACAACTGAAGATACGAGAGAAAATATGTCATAGGAGTTTGCTCTCACAAAAAAGCATGTGTTTTTTCCAATTGTTCCCATTATGAAGACAACATAAATTTTTTATAATTTACTTATTTTATAGGCAGGACTCTAAGCTAAACCAAAGGACTACCTGCCTTCATCACTGTCAAGTCACCACAAATGTTCCTCTACAGAATTGGTTTGAGGGAGAGAGGCTGGTATATGATTAGCACTTGGTCTAGTCTGATGGCAGAGTTAATAAATGCTGGGACCCAGTCTGTTGCAACAGTGAATTCCCAACAAATGACAAGGTTGCATTAATACTCTCAGGCCGTTCATTGGATTCCATCACTTACCAGAAGCCTAGGGAGAAAAGACCACTGACTGCTATAGATTGTAAAAGCACACGTGCATGTGCACATGCAACTAACCCATTTTGGTCAATGGGTTTACCTAGACCAGAGCTTCTGTTTCGTGGGCATAGAATGTATTTCATTCATCTCAAAGCTTAGAGGTGTTGGAAAAAGTGCGTGGCTGAGACTCAGAAGATCGACATCTGGTCTGGCCCTGCCAAGAGCTTGTTGTCTGGCCCTCGGTTTGGTACAGGGAACATCTCCAGCACTTGTGCCCATGGCACAACTACTGAGAGAGGGAAGACATTGGTTCCTGGGAGGGAGAAGCTTTTGATATCCTTTTCCGGCTCTTGGTTTGTCAAAAAGAGATATTCATCATCCTGAACCCACCATGTTCCTATTTCTTTCTCAATTTTGCTACCCTCAAATCCTTTCTTTGCTATCTATAAACACAGATTTCTAAAGTGATAGGCTTTCAGGATATATTGCACTAATACATCATCAGCATTGTCACGATGATGTATTAACACAATGCATCATCATAGACCTGTCAGGACCATGATTTATGACTCAAAAATGTGTTGTAGTATAGCGAGGCATCGGGGACCCCATTGACTGAATGCTTGTTTATTTTTACACTTAAGGGCTTTGAAAGTAAGCTTCAGACTACTTTTCCTCAAAGAAGAACTAAGGGAAGACTTTGAAAGGAGGACTCCATTTCAAAACACTGGAGGGGCCAGTGGGTCACTTAAGACATAAAAGTTTATGTTTTCCCAGACCACTTTAAGTTCAGAATCAAACTTCCACACTCCAAGTCATTTGGCTCCCGCTGGAAGAATTTGGCCTTTTCCATGTCTTTCCACCCCTCTATTTAGAACTCCCTTAATAGTTAAGTGTGTGAGGTGTGGTAGGAAAGGTATACATTAGAGGCTTTCTTTTACTGCCAAAAGTAATAAGGATAGTGTTATATTTTATGAGAGTAATAAATGTGATTATGCAAGGAAAATTTGCTTGCAAGGTAACTGGGTACTGGCATTACACATTTTCTCTTTTTGAGCATTAAGTTCTTTCATAATGTCCTCAACAGTATTAAGCATATATTGCATGAATAGCATTGAGTACAGTGCCAAGAGCAAGACAAAAGATGCAGAGCCATTGTAGAGAATTAAAGCAAGCCAAAAGAGCAACATTGTATCATTCAAATAGTATCCCCATGGAAATGACTGAGATGGGAGAAGATTCATCAGGAAAGGCTTCTGGAAAAGATGAGTCATGAAGCAAAGTTGGAAGGACAAACGTTAGGAAAGAGATGAGAGTGACATCTGATTGCTCCCCACATCCTGGATAACAGTTCTCTCCAGAATACATTTTCTGTCACTTGTTCACCAGAACCTAGTTTCTTAAGAACTGAGGCAATATTAAATCTGGAGTGTACAAACTTGTACTGACTCAGGTTCTTACAGCCTTCTCTGCAGAGCCCACCTCCACCTTTCAATTTGTCTAGCCAGCAACATTATCACTTACCTAAATGACAAAGTCTGTAATGATTCAAAAGATAGAAAGTGCCTTTGGCCAAATGTTCTCTTATTATCCTATCCAAGGACCTGGGGCACAGTCCCAAACTTGGCAGATCAGAGCAAATATCACCTTAAGGATATCTGTACACTATGACATACTTTTTCTTATTGCAAAAAATGCTTAATGTAATTACAGCCAAGCCTGATTCTCCCAGGCTTAATTCATCCCCGTGTCTGGGGAGCCGGAAATGTAACTAACAAAGAATTCACTAACAGGAGAGGCAGGGAATTTGCCAAGAGTTTATTAATCTGAAGGTTTATTTTTTTATCCAGATATAAAGCGAGTTTGCAAACTGGTTCAGATTAACCAGGTCAAGTTGTATATTTTATTAACTTTAAAACATTTTAAAAAATCTTTTTCACATGAAAAAAAGTACATAGAGTTAGACAGGGGTGGTGGGGGTGAAGGGAGGTTGTCTGCTTAATAAAAGTTATAAGGAGAGATGTGTCAGCTGCTTAATTTCCACTTTCTGGTTTCGGCCAGAAACAGCTGCAAAATGTCTACTCTAACTCAAGTCTTTTTATGACTTCTACTAACTTCTTACTCAAAAATGCCTTTTGTTGATTTTCTAAAGAATCTCACCAAAGAGATCCCCATGGAGGGAAAAAAGAATATTTATGGCTCATTCACCACCATAGATGAGTCAAAATTTTCTAGATAATTTTGTTATTGGCTTCTTGCATTTCTGTTAGCCTACTACATTTGCCAGAAAAGCAAAATTACTTTGTTTCCCCATATATAACACAATATAACCATTGAAATTCCTGCCATGATTAAAATCCACCAATGGCGTTCTACTGTCCTCAAGATAACATCTAAGCTCCCTGGCATACATTTAAATATCTTCATGAACTAGCCTTTCTCTACCTCTCCGCCTATATCCCCCACTATTTTCATGCCTTAAATTCTAAATTCTTGCCATAATCAATTATTGATTGTGCCATACCTGTCCAGCCTCTCTCTCATCTCCAAACTTTGCATATGCTGTACCCTCTGTCCTTCTTACCCTAGTTTCCCAAAGTTTGCCTGGCTCGCACCCCGTCCTCTAGGGCTCAACTTGGGCATCACCAAGGACGTTTGTTCATTGTCTCAAGACAAGGGCTTGCTGCACCATCTGTCCGCTGACATGTCAAAACTTGCCCAAATGAATGAATTTTTCACAATACTGATCACACTATAGTGGAATAATCATATTTGTACACATGTCCCTGATCAGACAATTGGCCCTTGAGGTTCAGACTGTATCTGAATTTCAGTTACAGCTCTCAGTACCTAGCATGGTGCTTGGAATATTCATCCCTCATATAAATACTTGTTGAATAATTGACACAAATAAGTGAATAATATGATATATGTATCGATACCATGTCCTGCTGCAAACCTCACATTAATTTACATGGCTTTGTAAATGTATGAAGTTATTTTAAGCCCTTTACACATTAGCGAGATCCCTTATCTTAAGATCACCCATACACAAAACCTTTGACACAGTAAGTGCTCAATAAGTACTAGATGATTGATTAATAAATAGAAGTTCTGTGGGAACGATGGAATACTTGACATATTTGTTATGCAGAATCAGAGACCATGCCTAGCCTAGTCCACCGTATTGCTGCTATTCGTGTCATGCTAGAACTCTTTTATTACTGAAACACTGAAGTTTTCTTTTGTTTTGTTTTGTTTCCAGTTAAGCCAAATTAGGCTCCTTGGGCATTTACTGTCTTGGTCAAAAATTGGTTCATCAGAATGCCCAGTTGTCCCTTTATTACCCCTCTTAAACTCACTGACCTGAAATGTCTTATCAGTATTCTACCATTTGAGCTTGGGGTTCTGAACTCCATAAAAATGTTGATAGCCTTGGCACAGAAGTGCTTAGTCTGCTTAGTCACCAAGACCCTGCCACTGGCAACATCACCCCAACTTCTCTTGAAAGTTCTTAGGTGGATTTGTATCTTGATTAAAACACTCAGTCCCCTGAAACACTAGTCAACTAATCCAGTAGCAAGCAGTTGTATCTCTAAAGCCATGACCACACACCACCATATGGCAGAGAGCAGAATCTGAGGAAATGGGATTTGGAGTGGGTAAGATTTGGCAGGGGGAGGATTCTTGAAGAATGCTAGGATGATTGTCCCGACTGACTGTGGTTCTGTAGAAACCTGTGAGCAGGTAATGAGCATTCTGGACATACAGATTCCTGGAACAGAGCTGGACCTTCAAGGGTGCAGAAAATGAAGAAAGAAATAGAAGAAGCAAACACGAGCTACACAAACTTCACAATTTTTTCTTCCAACTATGCCTTGAGCAGAGGTGGCATTTGGGAAATATAGTAACGCTAACCCTGGTAATCACCTTCAGCTAACCTAAGGGCATCTTAGTAGCTAGGTAAAAAGAGTGAGGATGTTGGAATCAGAAGGATTCAGGCTCCCTTTAGTAGTTATATGATCTTGGACATGTCATCTCAAAGATTAAGTTTCTTCATCTATAAAATGGGAATTGCAATTACTTATCTTGTAAGACATTCTGAGGATTAGAAATAATGTATGCCTGGCATATAGAGAGTGCTTGGTAAGTTTCCTTCCCCTTCAACAGGATTGCAATGCCTTTTAAGTTTCGCATTTAGTTCCAGGTTACATGACCATTGACTAGTAGAATGCTAGCAGAGCCTTTTTATATATCAGGAGAGGGGAAATAGAGCATATCCATGATTGAGCCCTTTTAGATTTAGAGATGCCTGTTGCCAACACTATGAAGTCAGTTCCATCTTTCTTATGCCAAAACCATTGGAAGAAAAATGTGAAAATTCAGCCAATTAGTTGTATGTTCTCTCTATCTCCAAATATCCAGATATTTAGCTGAGAGAAACAGTATATGACTTGATGACTTTTTCATTGGTCATCCATATGGCTTGGTCTTTTAGAGGTAGAATCATCAATATAGACATCAATGTCATTTTGGGTCTTCAGGTTTTCTGTCCTCATTAATCTAGATCATGGGCCAAATTACTGACTCACTCTGCTCCCTAAAGGAAGTCCAAATGTATCCCTTTGTTCATATCCTAATGAGTCTTTTTGCTCTATTTCAGGAATAGATGTTTTTATTTTTTATTTTTTTTATTTTTTTAAAGATTTTATTTATTTATTTGACACAGAGAGAGACAGCGAGAGCAGGAACACAAGCAGGGGGAGTGGGAGAGGGAGAAGCAGGCTTCCCGCCGAGCAGGGAGCCCGATGTGGGACTCGATCCCAGGACCCTGGGATCATGACCTGAGCCGAAGGCAGACGCTTAACGACTTAGCCACCCAGGAGCCCTCAGGAATAGATGTTTTTAGAGAAGGCAGTTTTAAATAAATTTAAATTTTGTGAAGCAGCAATTAATCTGTTTTGTTAACTTCAGTTGGACTATTTTAAAATCTTCTGAGTGATGAAATTTTTTCATTAATATCCCTGTTTTAAAATTCATCTTACACTTTCTCAGCATGTTTGAGATGTCTCCTGTCAAATCACATACAGAATTGCCAACAGCCAAACAGGTTTTTTAAGAGGTGAGTCAGAAAGAAGGGAATCAAAGATTTGTAAAGCTGAAAGGACCTCAGATTATCTGGGCCGGTCCTTCATTTTGCAGATGAAGTTGAGACCAGGAGGGACTAAATGATTTGTCCAAGGCAACACAAATAGGTTATGGCAAAACTGGGGTAGAACCTGGTTCTTCCAAATTCAGTTTCCTTCCTCCTAAAATAAAAACAGACCTTGGAAAGAAACAATAGCTAGCACAATGATGATGCGCCACTGAAGAGAACTTGGACATGAGGCACACAAAGCAACCATTGACAGTAGTTTCAAAGAACATAAGTGAATTGTTCATTAATAAGTAATGGCGGACTAGAAAAAGGAGCACATCTGACAATTCTAGAATTCTTATGATATCTCCCACTAATGCAGTGGTTCACAATTAGGGATGAATTTGTCCCCCAGGGGATATTTGGTGATGTCTTGAGAAATTTTTGGTTGTCACAACTGAGGTGGAAGGGATGCTACTGGTACCTAGTGAGTGGAGGGAAAAGATGCTGCTCAAGATCCGGCAGTGCACAGGACTGATCCACACAACAAATAATAATCTGGCCCATAGTATCCATGTTGCCAAGGTCGAGAACCCTGGGCTGATAGTTCCCAATTCTATGAGAACCAACATCTACTTGTTATGATCCCCTTTACTATCATGAAATGAAATCCATAGGAATTACTATTGGCATCCATAATTGAATATAAAGGAGAAATAAAAGTAAAATAGTTTATAAGAAAATCATCTATAGTTCAGTATGTAAAATTCAGAGATAAGTACATGAAACGGTGTTTGTACCTATTCACTGAATCATCACTAAGAATGCCACACTTAGAGGGCTGGTGGTAGCACAGATACCACAGAAGATTCTGCTGCCCATGACATGACTTCTGAAATGGTGAACAAATCTGGATAAAGCTTTGAACAGAGTAGAATAGAATAGAATAGAATAGAATCTCTCACTAATTTCAGTGTCAGTATATGTTAAAACCATGCCAAAGATACTTTGTGCTTATTTATAAAGCAGAGGAGTTGTCTAGTGGGACTTCCAGAAGTCCTGCAGGTCATGGGCAATTACTGATTCTGCAGGACTCTCCAACACATTGCAGGGCAGGTAGCATCCCAGGCTCCCATCCCCAAATTACCAGTAGCACCTCCACAAATATTTTAAGAATCTAAACCCACACACACACATTTCTACAACAACTTCCCCCTTTGAGCACCACCAATTTAGACAATAATGTGAATGTCTGTTTAATATAAGTTAATAATCAACTTGACTATATCGGGCACCTGGGTGGTTCAGTTGGTTAAGTGACTGCCTTCGGCTCAGGTCATGATCCTGGAGTCCCTGGATCGAGTCCCGCATCGGGCTCCTTGCTCAGCAGGGAGTCTGCTTCTCCCTCTGACCCTCCCCCCTCTCATACTTTCTCTCTGTCTCATTCTCTATCTCAAATAAAAAAATAAAATCTTTAAAAAAAATAATCAACTTGAGTATAAAGTAGCTTCTTAAAGACTAACTTTTATTTAGCAAAAATGGAAGTTTCTATGCATTTCCTTAGATTATAATCAGAATTCCTTTGGTTGGCCCTTCGTTGGATTTAAAAAAAAAAGCCAAATAGACTCCTAAAACTTCCCTTTTTTCTTAAAAAAAAAAAAACTGCACATGGCGCTGATTTCACAATAAAAAATGGTGGTTTGTCCAATGATCTTATTTCCAATTTTTTTCTCTAAAAATGTCTTTATTTTTAAATTAGATAACTTCATATTTTATTTTTTGTTAAGTCCACAATGCTTAGTTATGGATACGATAAGCAAAACAAAACAAATTACAAAAACAAAACCATGCACTTTCTGAAAAACCATTCCTTAACCAAGTGATAAACACAGTAATTTCTCTCCCATTAGAATGGATATGTGCATGTATTCTAATAGTGCAGGGAAGAGCTATATTTCCATGCCATAATAAGATTTTACAACAGTGTAACCTCAGCAGTTGGTTAGTTTCTGTTTTGCAAGCCAAGATGTTATTTTAAAAAACACCAAATTATTACTGATTCTCAAATTCTTAACTGATATATAAATTGGAAAATTTAAGTGGTCATCTTGTAGTATTTAAAGATATGTGGACAAAAATATCTTCTAGGCCTTTTACTCATTCTTGACCAGACGGATTTAAATCTTACTAAAAATAAATAATTGACAACATCTTAAAGCATGGCCCAACATGTGATGTGGTCTGAGGGAGAGAGTGAGGATGGGAGAGTAGATAAGCTCATGGGGTTTGCAGGTTATTTCTACTCATAATTCTTCACCTAGAGCCACATCAATTTTATCTGCTTTATTTGTATGCTTCCACAAGATTTTGTTCCAACAAAGGATTTCCCCCTCTAAAAAAATTTGAAAACCACAGCCCTAAGGGAAATTAGGCAGCAGACATAAAGAAATATAATATAGGTCAAATTTCATCACAACAAATATTATTGTGACAAAAATCTCTATATAGCAAAAGATTTCTGAGCCCTAGGCAATAACCCATTTGTCTTCAGAAATATGCAATACAACAAAATAAAAGAATCTGGACAATCTTTTTATTATAATGGCCTTTGACCTGTATTCCTTGCTTGGTGGAGGAATGAATCTTTAAGTTGGAATTCAGTGTTGCTGGTTTCCTCTAGGTACAGCCATTTCCTTTTCAATCTGCCTGAAGTCTGCCAAATATTTATAGTGAAATAAAAGACCTAACTGGTTCAAGGCCGCACCTAGATGTGCTCCATAAACCCTAAATGATTACTATTCAGCTTTGATTCCAAGAACAGGAGGAACAATAATCACAAAAGCAATATTAAGTCCCCGTATGTTAGATTCAGCTGGTTGCTGCCCAACGTCCAGTCCTCCTTCTTTCTTATTATTTGAAACCTGACTTTTGCCTACACACATTGACATCTGACATATAGTCTACATTCCCCAGCCCCTTTTGATGTTAAATGTGGCTAATTAAATATAAAAATATCATGTGGGTCTTCAGAGAAAGTCACTTACAGTGAACAGTATTAGCACAGAGGAGCTGCCATCTTCCTGTTTCTAAAAGTCAGTAATAATGGCTAGATCCTCTGCTGTTACCTGGGAAGATTAGTTGTTCTTGAGGACAGAAGCCATGTGTTGTTAAGCAGAAAAAAATAGAATAATCTTGAGTTCCTAATGCTTTTGTAGAGTCACCAAAAAGCCCTGTATCACCCATCTGTAAACTACCATTGCATGAACGAATAAAGACTTGAGTGACTTATTCTCTGTGGTTGGGATTCTGTTACTATCAGCCAAATATAATTGATATATCATCCTGTCCTTTGTTTTTTATGGCTCTGATATATCATCCTATCCTAACCACTATATCCTTCTTTCCTATATACTTTGAGATTATATTGCCTCCATTTGTCTTTTCACTTAAATTATACTATATACATTTACTATGTACGAGATGTACGAGGGCCTGTCCTAGGACTTAAGGTTTCAGCAATTGAGATAAATAAGATTTCCTTCATGGAAATCTCCTTAATTCCAGTCATTCTAATAGGCAACATGATATCCTTAGTGGAACTTATAGGGCCACACTAGAAAATGCCTTTAAATTCTAATACAGTGTCTCATGTGTTAGATTTATTTTTTAACAATTTTAATTTTTTTTCAGCTTTATTGAAGCATCATTGATACAATAAACTGCACATTTTAAGGGCATAATTTGATAAGGTTTCAAATATATATGAATTCATGAAACCATCACCACAATCAAGATAGTAAATATAGCCATCATCCCTAAGTGTTTCCTGTGTCCTTGCAAATCCTTCCCATCCAACCTTCCCACCTCCAGTCCCATCCTCAGTCAACCATTAATCTGCTTTCTTTCACTATATATTAGCTTGTATTTCATTTTAGAGTTTTGTATAAATATGCTAGTTTCTTTACCAACAATTCTGATGAAAAAGCTCATGACTGTATAGTCTCATGTTTTACTCAGTCTAGAGACCTAATCTGTTTCCCAGATTGCTAAAACGGCAAGCTATTCTGTTATTGTTTGTTTTTCCATAATTTATAGGACTTTATCTGAGGTCAGTTACATACAGATAAGAAAGGAGTCCTTGATGTTCACCCTTTCACTTATATACACAATCAATGACAAATATTTTTATTTCTAAGTATGGATGGACAGCAAGATGGTACTTAGACATATCACAAGATTGCTGGAACAAAGAAGTTACTAACAAGGATTCCCACTTAATTCAGGATTCTTACTGACTTCTAGACTCTATATGCATCTTAGGGCATAAAGAGAGCACAGGTGCGCATGTGCACACACACACACACACACACACATTAGTTTTTTTTAAAGAATTTCATATGTTGCAAGTATATGAAGTATTTATGGCATCATATATTTTTGCTTACTGGTATCTTTGACATACAAACTAATTCTTGGTTCAACTGATAAATGGCCAAATATCTAATGTAATTGCAGGATACAATTTCCCAAGACATCTTTGAGAAAGGGTCTTTATTGAGGGAAGACCATATCTAAGGAACCCCTTATACCACATAGCAAGGCTCTAGAAATTGAAAGACATCTAATTCCTACAGGTTTCTAGCTCTGGGAACTTGAACAAGTGCCAAATTAAAAAACCCTATCTGAATGGATTTGACTCAAATTTATAAAAGATCCCATCCCATGCAATGGGGAAAGCTATTTAAGAAAGCCTCCTTGTTAGCTGCCATTGACCATCATGGGTGACCTCTAACTCCACCCCCACTTCCCGCTTCTTCCAAGTCATTAGCCACTGATGACTGCTACTGATGACTAGACCATGCCAAAGACGGTAGACGGGAGAAAGTAAACTTTAGGAGTCCCTGTGCTCAAATATATTTCCCTTCCTACTCTTGGACCCCATTCTGAATTCCTCTAAGCAATATTGTTTAGATGTTTGGATTAGAGTCCCATTTTGCCAGCGGTGCATCTGTTTTCTCCCTCCACTAAAGAACTCAAGTGTAGGTTGGAAACAGTTCATTGACTGTAAGAAGATAGGTCCCTGCAAACCGAGGCAGAGCCAAAACTATTAAGTCATTAGGTTTTGTGTTCTCATGTTTTATAGCACTCTTATTCACCAACCGCGGTGGGAGGCTTTCTGACGTGCTTCTGACCTCTCATGGATAAGTAACTGGCACCTCAGCCCCATGTAGCAAGCACACAAGGCTCTTTGTTCATTCCATAGGCAGTGCTGCCTGACCTTGTGGTCTGAGCTCATGTAGGAAACGACTCTGATGGTGTGATTTGAGGGGTACTGGGAAATTCTCTCCCTCCTCCCCCTTTCCCCACCACCTCAAATACTTCAAATATATCCTAGATCACTGCTACCTGATCACCAAGTCATCTTAAACTATCCACAATGGGAATGTTGACCATTAAATTAACGGGATGCTATCTGATTAAATGAAAATTCACAGGTTAGAGAATGCCAACTGTACCTCTTCAAGCTGTTGGTAGTCCCTAGAGGATCATCCATCACCACTTCTTTGATGCTTTCACTGTGCCTTGCTTTTGGAAGGTGCTCAATAATTATTTGTTCACTTACCAAAAAGGGATATAAAAAGAATGCATGAAACAATGACTGGTGAGCTTTCACTCAGTCTGCCAGACACAGAGGTACTTAAATATGTCCTGACTGAATGAGTACCAGGTGTGATATTTGACCAAATTTGCTGTAAATTCTCTTTCAGAAATTCTAACCTTTACTCTCTTAGTGTTCCTCATAGAGTTCTAAACAAACATCTCTGAATGTCTCTGGACCCACATGAGCAAAATAATCTGATTCCTCTTTGAAAAAGAGAGTAAGGTCCAGCTCACTGGAGAAAAGACAATAGTGGAGTAGCAGGAGGGCAGTGGGGTGGAAATGGAGATTTGGAGAGCAGTCTGGGCCCTGCTGTCACTGATGCCACTCCTGATGGCAGCCACACAACTTACTGGCCCAACAGGATACTTTTCAGTAGGAAACAAAGGTGCCACTAAATAGTAAGTGAGAGCAACAACCAATCAGCACACAAGCTCACCCTACAAATCTACGCAAACCAATTTCTCTCTGGGACCTCAGTTTCATCATCTATAAAATTGAGAGGAAGACAAAATGACCTGTGTGGTTTCTCTTACTCTCAAGCATTTAGTTGAGAGCCAATCCATATTTCTTATTCCTAAATTCTCATCTACATTTAACGTAGGAATGCCTCCTTTCTGCGTTTATTCACTGCTCTTACAGCTCTATTCAGTGGAAATTTCTGGTCACGCAAAATCCCCTTGGAGATCCATTTCAGGGGAGTCGGTCTTTCTAATAGTCTGTTTCTGAATGTGCAGCAGCTTTCAGCACTTTGGCAGAAGTGCAGCTATCCGGAGGGAAGTGTGGCCCACTGTTTCCAGGCATTCTTACGTGAACGTGATTTTCCTTTTTAATGAGGGCAGGAAGAGAGCGACAGGAACAATCATGGGAAGACGGATGCCAGATATGTATTCCTCATAGCTTCACCCTTTCCCTAGGACTCCAGTTTTCTATAGCTGCCTCATTTCCATTCATCTGCTATTCTTCAGCCACAAGGCTTGCACAGCTTTATTCTGAAATAGCCAGTAGTTTACATATGACCCTGTTGCCCAGTCAACAAGAATAACAATTTATTACTTACACATGCATTATTTCACTTGATCCTCACCTCCACTCTGTGTGAGAATTACATTAGATGACTCAGAGAGAACAAGTGACTTGTCTAAAAAAGCAGCTAGCAAACAGCAGAGAGAACCAAAACCCAGTCCAGTTTTATGATGCCATGCTATGTCTCAGGAAATCCTATGATTAGTGAGGTGAAAAGACTAATAGTCCTTAGTAACTTTTGTTCTATAAAATAGTAGACTATTTTTTAAATACCAGAAATATTATAGTAGAAATGGCCAAAAAAACAAACAAACAAACAAACAAAACAGTATGATTAGTTGTGGGTCCAGTAGGAATCTTCTTACTCAGCATTTAATGGTTCCTTCAACATGACTGTCCTTTATCCCCAGCTAAGGGGATGTCATAGATAACTCTTTCCGGAAAAGACTTTGGAAGATATTGGAGCCAACACTTATAGATCATTCAATGGTTTTGTATCCTGATTTAAAAACAAACAAACAAAACACCTTTCTCATTGAACCACATGTAAATGGATGGAATGGTAAAGGGTATTCATTGTTGTAATTGCAGATTTAAAAGGGACATCAGCACTAAAGCTTTCAATCTATGAACTTTTAAAGGGCATGTTAGCCTGGTGATGGGTATTAAGGAGGGCACGTACTACATGGAGCACTGGGTGTTATAAGAAAACAATGAAGCGTGGATCACTACATCAAAAACTAATGATGTATTGTATGGTGACTAATATAACATAATAAAATAAAATTTTAAAAAAATAAAAACTAAAGGGCTTGTTAAATACCTCTTTTTAAAAATGCTGAACCTCTCAAGGGCTTTTGCATGCTCATTAGGAGAAAAAAGCTTAATGAATCTAAAGACTCACTGGAAGAAATCACTGGGCTGTTTGGAAGTATCCCCTTGTTCCTTGTTAGAACTGCCAAGGAAACTAAGTTAAACCAACTCCCCAGAAAAACTTGGAATTGGATTTCAAAATTTAGGTGCTCTAAATAATCACTAAGTGTGCTTAAATCCATGTTAAACGCTGAAGTATTTATAAATATTTCTTTTAAATACACAAATTTTTAAGTTCATCCAGACAGGTGCAGGGATGTATCATGTGCCAACAAACTGTCAAAACTTTTGACAAAGAGTCAACAAATTGTGGCAATGTTTTTAGAAGAGCACAGGTCTTTGTGTGACATAAAATCCAATGCCAAGGAAAATCACCAGCTCCATCTGCAGTAACTCATTTAAAAAAAAAAAAAAAGATTAAAAAAGAATTCCCATCTTTCTGCAGATGTCATTTGCTTTGCCAAGAAATTTAGTCATGTAAACCATTACTATGCCTGACTTAGCCTTAAAAGCCTCTGGACCTAATAAGTGATCAAGGTGTGGGAACACAACCTAAATTCTGGTTCTCAAAGCTGAGTTAAGAGACTATGACAAATTCAACTAATCTTTGCCAAAGAACAGTGAAGCCACAAGAGATTGGAGTCAGAAGAAGGAACATGCCAATGCTTTCTTGGAGAGTAACAACTTAAAACAGGAAACTAAAATAATTGTTTTAAGTGTTACTGGAACATTAATTCATTACACACTGGGAAGTAATCCCTCTCATAAGGTGTATTTGGTTCTTGTTTTGTACTCTTTTCAGCTTTAAGTAATAGGTTACCAGGATCAGAAAATGATATGCCCAAAGATCATGGATGAGTTTCATATTTATCAGTCAGCTACTCTTTACTATATACTCAGTAAAGGCAAGGTTCTCTACTGGGAATCAGAGCATTTTTAATCACATGACACAACAGCAACAGCAACAATAATTGTGTGACCTCTGCCTTCAGTGTCTGTCCTTTAGTTGGGGGAGGTCAGATATCAACACCTACCAAGATAGCTGACAAAGACAAGGTAATAAACGTAAGCACACAATGGAACAGATACATGGTAACTATTAGAGAAGTTCAGAGAAGGGATAGGTCACTTCAGGAAGAAGTGATCAAGGAAATCTTTGTATAAGAGGAAGGAGTGAAAGTGTGTTCTGAAAACTGGCTAAGCGTTTAAATCAAGAAGCAAGGGGTAGAATTTTTGGCAAGGGAAACAGCTGGGGTAAATGAACAGATGTGAGTAACATGTGGGTGAGTGGAGAGTGGCAGATGAGTTTGAAAATAGAAGATGAGAGTTTTCAATTCAGGTTAAGTAGTTTGGAATTTTATTTATAGCATTAAAATCAGTGAGGATTTTTGAGCAGATATACATATATATATATATATATATATATACATATATATATATATTTGTATTTGTATTTAATTAGGATATGAGGTTCCTGTTAGATTTAAGAATATAAAAGTTAAAAGTTGAGGGTACCAGGTAGGAGTTTATTCTGAGTCCTAGTTTGACATTATTATAATTCAAAAATCAAAATTATTGAACCCCTATGATGTCTGAAGCACCTTGCAGATGCTACAGGATACAAATAATTAAACAACAAATCACTTGCCTTTGAGAATTAGAAAAAAAATTGCCCTGGAATATCAAAAGAAAGAAAATACCTGGTTATTTCGGTAAAGTGTTACGTTGGAGCACAAGAATATATAAAAATAAAATAGACTAAAATGAAAAGATAGCACAGTGGAAAGAAACAATAAGAACAATATGAAGGAAATTAAAAATATTATAGCAGGATAAAAGAAAAAAAAAACACTTTGGAGGTTAAAAAGACCAGAACTTTTATAAAAAACAAAAAGTGAAATCCATGAAAGGGAGGACAAATTTTAGACCTTAAATTATTTAAGAGAAAATATACAACAGAGAGAGTAAAACTCCAGTAATAATCTTGATGGTAATTCCAGATTTTATTAATAAAAACCAAAATTGAAAAATTGGGGAGACTTGGGAAGAAATAAAAGCCTGATAAATGTTCCCTCCTATATAGAGAAAGATTAAAAACCATGGTTTTATACGCTAAAATTAAAACAAAATAGGTTAAAGAATGCTTTTGAAAAATTGAAAGATAACCAATAGTTCAATTAAAACAAAATATACAGTTCTTAATACACTAGAATGGACTACAGCAAGGAAAGCATGGCTTTTAGTCTAAATTTCAGAAAACAATAAATAATGAGAAAGCATGACTAACAGAATTAGAGAAAGTGGCAGAAGTAAGGTCAGCCATATCTGCTATAACAAGAAATATAAAAGCTGAACAGTCCTTTCTTAAAAAACATTTAGTTTGAAGCAACTTTTTAAAACTAAAACTGCTTCAGTTAACAAGAATATATCAGAAAGAAAGCAGTACAAGTAAGTAAACAGTAAATAGCTGCAAAAAGATAAACTTTATATATAAGAAGAAATGAAAGGGTTGCAATAGTAATGGAATGCAATAGATAAAAAAAGGCAAAAACACGGAAAGAATGAGCATTAATTCATGCTGATACAAGATACAATTCACTAATAATATATATTGCTTTACTCTCTGTTCAGGCAATTATTATTATATCAAAATGCAATGTAACACATAAAACAAGCATATAAAATATTCAAGAATAAATTTTTAAAAGCCAATAGAAGATAATTAAAACAAACTTCTTTGATAAATCAAGGAGCCAAAACAAAGATACAAGAAAAAAATGATATAAGTATACTTAGTTCAATAACTGTATCAGGCTTTGTATCCTCCAGTGAGAGAATGCAAATCCACCTTGCTTTTGTTGTTGTTTATATATGGTTTTGTTTTATTTTTGCAATGCCCCTGCAATAATTACAAATTTGATCATTTAATTGATTATACCAATAAACACATACACACACACACACACACACACAACCAATCTCAGTAATTATTGTAGATATAGCTGCCTCCCAGAAAAGCATAGTCTCAGGAGATTAGCATTTAGGGGGTTCAACATCTATGGAAGGAAAGGAAAGGAGGCCGGATTGGGCCAAGGCAGTAGCAGAGCTGTGAGTTGGGGAATATAGATCTGTGATTGAATGTGGCCCCCACCAGGGAAGTGAGTATCACACTGGGTGGGGCTGCACTTCAGTGGGGGGCAGTTCCCCAAGTATTTTGATTGCTGAGGTTTATCTACCTGCAGCAGTTCCAGCAGGAATAAGTATGTCTTTCTTTCCTGAAAGAAAATCTGAGCTGTATATCACAATGTCCATCATGGAAAGTTTAAAAAATTAGCAATAATAAAGGTTATATTTTCCAATAGAAAAAGCATTAAAATGAAAATAAAATTTATTCCTAACACTTGCAAACTAAAAAATCTTGTTCCTAAATAAATTTTTATTCAAAGAGAAATCCAAAAGTACAATTACTGTATGTTAATTAATAATGAAAAGAGTAATCCACATATCCACATAAAAGATGTGATTAAATATGTACAAAATAAGATATATATTCTTAAATGTTCCATTTAAAACTTAATTATTATACCATAATACTAAGAGAATGAATGAACAAAATGAAGCCAGGGAAGAAATATTTGCAAAACATATATCCAACAAAGGATCTGTATCCACAATATGTAAAGAGTTCATACAACTCAATAGTAAAAAAACAACCCAATTTAAAAATAGGCAAAAGAAATTTGAACAGACACTTCACAAAAGAAGATGCATTAAGGGGGGAAAAAGGCACCTGAAAAGTTGGTTAATATCAATAGACATCAAGAAAATTAAAATCACAATGACATACCATCACACACCTACTGGATTGGTAAAATTAAAAAGATGACAATATCAAATGTTAGTAAGGATGTGGATCAGATAGAATTCACATACATTGCTGGTAGGAGTGTAAAATTTACAGTCTCTGGAGAAGTGGCAATTTCTGACAGTCAAACTGATTACTTACCATATGACCCTGAAGTTCTATTATTAGGTATTTACCCAAGAGAAGTAAAAACGGGTAGCCAGGGGAAAACTTGTATAAGAATGTTCAAAGTGATTTTTACCCATATGGGCCTAGAACTGGGAAGAACTAGAAGTTCATCAACAGAAAAACTGATAAATAAAGTGGGATATATCCATACAATGGACCATGACTTGGCAACACAAAGAAATGGACCATGGATATATGTAACAACATGAATCTCTGATGTAAGATTTTAATGATACAAAGTACAAGAACAGGCAGGTGATAAAAACCAAAGCACCCCCCTCTGGAATGTAAGGTGGAGCTGTCTGGAAAGTACCATGATGAAGCCTCCTGGGATGGTGGGGGTGTTCTATATCTGGACTGGGGTGTGAATTACTTGAGTGGATGCATCTGAGAACACTAATTAATTAACTGTACACAAAAGATCAAAAGATCGGTGCATCTTAACTCTTTGCCGATAATACCTCAATAGAAAGAGCAACAACAAAGTGTTTTCAAAACTTCAAGAATATTATTTCTATGTTATTTCAGTAATTTCAGAGCTTCAAAAATATAGGAAATTCTCTAATTCATTTTCTAAAGCTCCTATATCCCTGATTATAAACCTAGTATTGGTAAAACATAATAGGAGTGAATAGAACATATATATTATGTGTGAAGCACACACATGCAAACCCCACCAAATTGAACCTAATATTATGCTAAAAGAATAATAAATTATGAGCAAATTACCTTTATTTCTGGAAAATGAGCATAATGTATCACAGCAAAATCTAAGTATTAAAAAAACACTATCATTTGATAGGTGTCGTAGAAGACATAATATTCAGCATTTAGTCCTGATTTTAAAAAACAGCTAGATAGGAAGAGTAAGGCCATTCCTTAAATGTTAAAAAGTCTATCACAGAACATCCATATTAATATCACAAGTAATGTGAAATACTCAAATCATTTCCATTAAATCCAGAAACAAGATAAGCCTAATATGCCAATAATTATTAATTTCTATTCTGGAAGTTCTGAGGTAATAATGCAAGAAAGAAATAAAAGTAAAAATATTTTAAAATGTAAAAATATGGACCAATCAACAACTTTCTCATAAATGTAAGACGAATAGATTACATAATAAATAAATTGGTGTAACTTCCCAAATTTAGAAAAGATAAATTCCATAGCATACCCCAAATAAATTAGAAATAAATTACATTTTAAATTAAATACAAATGACCATAAAGCCACTATAAATAATTGTAGGTTAAAGTATACATAATTATATGGTGATGGAAAACTCTGTAAACTTAATTAAACCTATGGCAAAAACCTTTAAAAAGAAAATAAACAGAATTTGAGAAAACCTCTTTTAAAAAATCAAAATTTATCACAAGTTTTATATCCCTAATAATGAGAGTATTTGTTTGTAATTGCTGCAAATTACAAACAATACAAATATACCAATATGAAAAATGGGCAAATGTCATGAGTAGGAATATTGCAAAATGAAAAATAAAAGTAGTTAAGATTTGTCCCTGGTAAATTTAATTGATGAATTATTGCTTTTACCACACAAATCAAATTGATAACATTAAAAATAAAAATGACGGTTTCTATCTACAGCAAGACATTGAAAATAGCATAAATGAATAAAAATAGGTAAGTGGCTAAACAAATTATGACATGACTATACCATGAAATACTATGCTTCAATTACAATCATATGTTGTGGAAGAAAAACACTATGTGAAAATATAGACAATTACTGTTTAGGAAATAAGATAAGTTGCCTAGTATCTTTGTAGTAAATATTCATTTTTAAAAGACTAGTGCATATACACCAAAATATTAAAAACATCGTTTTCTCTGTGTAATAGAAATAAGAGTGGATAATACCTTTGTCTTGGTTTTTTGCTATACTGTCAAGTTTTTGTCTCCATTAAAAATAAATAAAAAGATTTTTTTCAAACAAAAAAATGTATAAATGAATGATAAAGATACGTGCCATAAATGTTTAAAGCTAACCACAACCCTGATTACTAGAAGTAAATTTTCTTTGTTATTCGTCAGCAGAGAAAGAGACACATGCATTTGCTAATCCTGATGTATCTGTTTAAAAGTAGGGATAAAAAAAAAAGGAAAGAACACCAAAAAGTGAAATAAGAAGGAATATTAGGCCAAACTCCGACAATAAGATAAATGAATTTTTTTATTCCAGAATTTTATAGATTCTTAATACCAAAGATCAGGTATCTAAATACCAAAGATAGTAAGTGTTCAAACTTAATTACTGCTATTGCCACCCTCAGACAAAATGAGAAAATAGGAAGATTACTACCCAGTGATAGGTCCTGTAGAAGGATTGATTTCCTTTGAATATGAGCGGCCATAGCCATGTGGTCCTGGCTAAATTTTTTTTAAGTTGAGTATCATCAGCTGGTGTGAAACAGGGAGAGTTAACATGAAACACAGTAATGTAACATGACCACTAGTGCCTTGTAAACATTTAACTCTGGATCCAACATGAGCTGTAAGTATAGATACCTAGATCCAATTTTCTGTTGGCACTGGGAGATAGAAAAATATTCTCTGAAGTATTGGCAGTGTTTGCAGGGTACTAAGCACAGAAAATAGGGAATAATTTAATGTGGTTCTAAATGGTACTTGTGAAATGTCTTTAAAAATAAATCCTTTCTGACTCTTCATCATGTTGCACAAATGAGAGGCCCAAAAATTATGGCTCAACACCCATTTTACATTCAAGGTCAGATAGACAACAATCAGGCAATGGTATTTTATTCTCCTGCACATACGAAATTCTGTTTGAACTCATCAAAGTGAATTTATAGATGTGCTAAAGTATCCAATGAGAAGATTGCGTGTAAGTAGGACAAGTTCCTTACTTGGTTTCCTAATGCAAGGAAATTACTAGCCAGGCATGATTTTACTTGGTATTGAAGAGAGAAGTTCGTAATTTTTGTCCCAACCTTGACCAAAATACAGGCCTGGATTTTTAAGGACAACAAATTTAAATATCTTGGCAGCGATCATTCAGGAATATTTCTGAATAGGATACATTCACATGAAGCTTTTTCCCTCTGCCAGCATCTCTATAACTACTAGGAACTTGGGGGAATGAAAACAAAATATCTGAGTGTAAACTGAACCAGAGTTGAATATTTATCCACTGCAATTTAATCTGAAGAGATGTTCTTCTAGCATTTAGGGTCTGGTTGAATCCCACAAAACCCAGCAATATTTAGAACCAAAATTGGATGCCCTGTCCTTAGTTCACCTCCCCCTATCAGACTTCCGTGGGTGTAAGTAAATCTCATGACATTAAATTGTATTGTGACATCTATTCCATTCCAATTCATGTCAAAGTGGAATTTAACATCTTCTTCATGGTTGAAACTGTTGTAGTTTTCATTAGAGTTTTTTTTCTTAATGTTTTAGAGGTGTAAATTTACATATTCCAAAAATACTCCTCTCTAGGCGTGGAGAAGAGCCTCTGAGAAGGGGAAGGACACAGTTTTACAAAGGAATAGCAGAAAATGTTTCGTTAATCCTTAATAGCAAAACAATAGAGGAAAGATTTGAGGATACCCCATATAATTAATAGAGTAGAACTAAGCATACCACACATGCTTCCAAGAAGATCACAGAATGCACTGCGGAAATAAGCAATACAATGGTTAATCACTTTAGAGAAATCATGCAGAAAGTACTACACGTACCACATCCAAGATAATGACCAAACCTCTTCAAAATCATCCCATCTGGTAAATCTTTTCCAAAGCTCAAATTGCACCAGGCCATAACCATCCTCCACCCTTCAGGCATATAAAGCTAGCTGTAGTCCCACTTTTTTTGTTTCAGTAAATAACAACAAAATCCTCCTGCCCATCTGAAAGAGCCAAAAAAATCTTTGTAAGCTTCAGAATGGAAAGAGAAAAGGAGGACAAACTACCAACTTGGATTTTCAAGGGAGGTGGGGTGAGGCAATGGTGTTTGGGGTCACACTAAGAACACAGATAAACTGACCTCATGCACAAGGAAGATGATCCAAATTCAAATAAAAACCATGTCGTTTGGAACAACACTCAAGAGCAACACATGATCTCTTGGAATAACTGTACTAAGACCAATGAATCTTAATCATGTTAAATATTTCTGTGTTTAAGAAACAAACTTTTCCATTGAAATCATTGGTAAACCAGCCATTCAACTCTGAAAGAGATTTTTACATCTCTTTCATAATCTCTGAAATCTGTGTTGATATCCACTGTGTCCAAACTTACAGGATTGAGCTGTTATGATTTTAATTAAACTTGTGCAAAATGGCATATTCAAAGCAAATCTAGCCAAAATACAATGAAGCAAGAGGGTGAGGCTTAAAACAATATTAACAACTAGTGTTTTGTGGTTTCTCTTCAAATACCAAAGGAGATTGAACTGGGGTGAAGGAATATTAGCTAATAAATTTCCAAAGGAAAAAGAAACCACCTCTATTTTCAATCTTTAAGCAGAAGGGGAAGGAAGAACCTTGGTTAAGTATTGTTTATAATGTTTCTCCAAGTTCAATTCAGTGGAATGAATTTGGTGACACCCCTGGGAATTCTGTAGCAAGGCAAAATTTTGCACCCAGAATATTTTATGTACTGAGCATATACCTAGAACTGAATTTTCTAAAAATATGCATTGGAAAATTCAGAACAAAATGCTCACAGAGTCTTAACTCTTGGAGGGCTAGGGGGACATCACCATCTACTTCAAAATACAGACAGTGTATATAAAACCTTGTTAAACAGAAGGTTAATGTGCCAATTTTACTTCCTTCTTCCTGCAGTTCTGATTTAAACAAGTTGCACACATAAGTGATGCTATATGCATAAGGTTTTGCCTTAAGTTTGCAGTGTCAGGTTTGTTTATAAAAATCATATTTTTAACTGCTGGCCCCTGGGGCTCTGTTCTGGGCAGTTACAAGTTCCAGCCAGTTCGATTCTGATTTTTAAAGAGACAGCTCTCATTTCCATGCACTTTCATTGGAGACATTTCAGACTTGGAGCAAAACTCTCGGTTTATGTTTACTGTGGCCTTACAAACTTACAATTAAGTTTATTTACTTAGCACAGAAAGTGCACTCCCGTGTGCCATGACTGGCCAGTGGCCGCTGCCGGCCCTTGGGAGGCTCGCAGAGTTTCTATTCCTTCTCCTTCCCTCTCTCTCTCTGCCTGACCACCACGCCTGTGAAAAAATGTTCTCAGAGTGCTTTTGAGAGCATTTACCCCGTTTTTGTTCCTATTTGGAACTTTTCACTCCATTCATAAACCTAGTGGTGGCCTGGTAGTTAATAAGGGGCAGAAATCTTTATAGTCTTTTCCACAGTGGCTGAAATCCTGGCTTCTGTAATTTATGCCCAGCCATAACAATGCTCATAAGCAGTTGTAGAACAGAAGACCTCTCATTCCTGGATTTGCTGCCACTTCAAGGAAAATGCAGAGACTCGGCAGAATATTTATGAGAAATAATTGCATGTATTTGTTTTGCAATGCATTCAAACACGTTAACATTGGAGTCGTTTTCGCTTTGGTCTTGCCACAGAATTTTAACTTGACATTTTTCCCCACCCATTTTTTTTTTTACCCCCTATTTAGCTTAAGAGCACCAAAACATAAAGTAAACGTGATCATTATGAGGTTCTAGAAATATATTGTAGCTGGGCTTCCCAGATAAGATGTTCATTAGGGGACTAGCCCTTTTATGTTCTGAAAACTATGTGGATTACTACACTGCGTCTTGAAACGTCAATATGGGTTGGGGGCCAAGTGGTCATGACTCTCACAGCTAATTACTCATGCTCCATCCAGGAAGTACTATTGTTTGCAATGTGGCTTAGGCTTGTATAAACTTGATTCTTTGATATCAAAAAAATTATCTAGGGCAAAATTATGTGTTCAGTACAACTCAGCAGGGCGAGCTTTCAGCTTGAGTTGACCCAGGGAAATGGACAGAATGGAGACCTTTCTCTGGACTGCTGTTCGTAACTACTGCTCTGCCATCTCCCCTCTCCATGGACCTCTCTTAGAGCCCATTCAGAGAACTCTAGAATATTCCCTGAGATGCTACTATTTACATGGCAGTCCTGAGCAAAGAGAAATGTCATTTTTACATTTTAGATTTTTACATAACAATTTCTACCACTCTGGGACTGAGTTAGGAGTCACATGGGAGATGACACCATCACATGAGGCACTGTCTATGACTAGTCATCTCATAAAACTGTAGGGTCAGCCTTTAGACCTGCAGCACAGAATCATAGCGGTGAGGAAGCTAACAAAGTTTTCTCTAAGTCTGCTGGTGCTTCCTGGAAGGGCTATCCCCACATACAGACAGTTGTCTGTCATCTTAAAAAAGATTTCCATCAACATTATCAACATCAACACCATTTTCAGCCTCAGCATCCAAGACCATTCATGAGTGCCTATTTATCAATAGCACTAGGATAGCTTTCTTATTTAAAATATAAATAAATAAAATGTATGAAGTGTCACCCTTGTCCATTACAAGAGTCCAGCCTAAGACACTGTAATAGATATTGTTGTTTTTTTTTTTAAAGATTTATTTATTTATTTATTTGAGAGAGGGAGTGAGTGGTGGGGAGGTGCAGATGGAGAAAGAAAGAATCTTAAGCAGGCTCCATACCCAGCACATAACCCAAGGTGGGGCTCGATCTCATAAGAGTCCAATGCTTAACTGACTGAGTCACCCAGGTGCCCCTGTAGTAGATACTGTATTTTTTTTCGACCCCATGACCATTTCCTCTTCTTGATAGCTCTTGGATTATCTTTGGTGGAATTATCTGTTTTCTATTGTGAGTAGTTTTGGTGGAGTAGTAAAGCACCATTCCACGAGAGAATTGAAGAGGTCCTCAGATATCCTTTCCTTCTTTATTCTCCAGATTTTGATAATGATCACATCACACAGCAATCTCCTTGAGTATTCACGAGAAATTTTGGAGCCGTTTTCATTTCCCAACATCTCAACACTCATAGCCAAAAAGTTATCAGATTCTGTCAATTGCAGTCCATAAATTTTTTTGAATCTTTTTCATCCCTTCCTCTCCCTATTGTCAGAATTAGGGCCCTTGGCATGTGTCCCCTACACTAATGCAATGGTGTCCTCAGCAGTACGCCTGCCTCCCACCTCTCTCCACCCCAACTATGCAATAATAAAAGCAATTCGAAGTAATTAATCCCTTATGATGGTCCAGGCATTAAGCTAAGCACTTTTAAAAATCTAATCTTTATAACTTTCCTGGAGTAGATATTATTTTTCTCTTTTAAAGACCGGGAAAGCAAGGCTCCAAGATCATGAGAAACTTCCTTGTGATCACCCAGCTAATACCTGTTGTAGCCAAGATTTGAATTCAGTTCTGTATGACTCCAAATTCCGTGCTCTAAAGGAGGTAGAAATAATCACATCTCCTCCCACCAGTGGCAGAATAATCTTTCCAAATGCTATTCATTTTACTGCTAACAACCCTGATGGTTCTACATCCATTGCCTGTACAATAAAGTCACAAACAAGTGAGGCTTTCCAGAGTCTGCCATGACTTAGCTTTTCTAACCACCTTTCATGCTGATCACTATTCTCACCCGAGATCCAGACATCCAGCTATCCCTAACTCCTTGTGTCCTCAAACAAGTTACACTCTCTTATGCCTCTCTTATTTTTTGCATATGCTGCTCCTTCAGTTAATAGGGCTGGTTCTGTTTTCTTTCCTCTGGAAACTCCTTGCTTAGTCTTCCATATGCATCTGAGATGTGATTTCTCTCTGGGACCACCCATGGATTCCCTGGCCAAGGTCATTTCCATTTCTCCAAGGTACCCATTTACACTTTGACATCTTCTATTTGAGTCCTCATCACACCATACGCTGAGCACTTGTTGGTATATGTTTCCTCCCTAGACTGTGGCTTCTTCAAGGTCTGTGCTTTATTGGCTTTCTTTCCTAGCTTCCACCCTGCCCCACTCTATTCCCCACCTAGTAATAGGTCAGGTCATATCATTCCTCTACCCAAAATCTTCCAACAATTTCCCATGATACTTAGAATAAAATCAGGAACTCTTAATATGGCCCGTAAAGCCTTATGTGCTCTGGCCACTTGCTGTCTCTTTACCTTCCTCACCTCGCCTTCCCCATCCCTCCTTCTCTAGATTCAACCACATGGCCCCCGAGCTATTTTTTAAACAGGCTAAAGACACACCTACTCAGAACGCTCACAGTGACCATTCTTTCTGCCTGGAAGGCTCTTCATCCAGAGGTCTACCTGAATGTTCCTCTCACTTCATTCAGATCCCTGCCAAATGACAGCTCCTTAAGAGAAAACTTCTCTGACCATCCACATAAAATGTAAACATAAAATCACAACCACCATCTTACCCTTTACCCTTCTTCCCATTCTTAACACTGACAATTGTCTGTCATTATATTACCCATCTGGGTATGTATTTACCTATGTCTGCCAAGTCCATTGAAAATGAAGCCTTATAAGGGCAGGCCTGTGACTGCTTTCTTCAGTGCTATACCCCCACGCCTTTTACCAGCAGCTACTTAGTAGGCATAAATGAATATGTGAATCTCCTCCTCCATTTTCCAGTGTTTACAACATTGCCAGTTGCACTCCAGGGGCTCAAAACATACTGAGTATATATTGACTAAATTGTGGTACAAATTATAAAGAATTGCCATGGAATTCCCCTTATAAACAAGACAGGTCAGAAAAGACACTTATACCCAAAGAGACATTTCAGAAGTTAATTAAATAATAAGAGAATCCTAATTTGACAGACAGTAGGCAGAAAAAAAGAGAAGAGAGAATTCCAAAATGTAACTCACAAAATTTTTTAGAGATGTTGCACTTCAGAATCTTGTGACCCACCCTGTCACAAATGTCTTCATATATAAGTCCTTCCTGATGTCATCTCCGGACAGAAACCAGCTTCTCCTTGTTAGCTCATAGCCTTTTCATAGACAGGAATGCTCTAAATCAGGAATCCCTAATCCTTTCCTCTCTCAGTGAAACAAAGCTGGAATTCTCATCTAGGACCATGTCCCAGAAATGTATTTAAGTCAATTTTACAATAACCTTTGAGCCATCATTAAGTCTTCTTAACCTTTAGGGAGCTAGGTGTCATGGGAAAATACCCCTTTTACTGTCTCCTATTATTGTCATGAAGTACTAGGAGACCCTATGATTTCTTCCCAATGTTATTATCTCCCTCTTTCTAAATATCCTGATGTGTGTTGGTATAAAATATTAACCTTTATCTGTAAATGACTCCAATTTCCTCTTTAGCAATAATGCTACCTACTCAATACTTATGTCTTATAAATAGAAAATATATTCTATTTCAGTTCTGTAAAGTCTCTCTCTCTCTTTTTCTCCCTCACCCCCTCCCTTCCTCTCTCTTTCTTTCTTTTCCTTGCTCCCTCTCAGATTATTGAAGTTTTAAGTCTGGGTGACTAAGTCCAGGGATGCTATTATATTAAAAATTCTAAAAATATTTGGAGGGATATTAAGTTTTAAGGAGAAGGGACTGAATTCTGCTTTGAAAATTCTGAGTTCAAGATGGTGTTGGACAACAGAATTCTCCAGAGTCAAATGAATATAGGAGCCTAGAGCTCTGGTCAGATTTCCCACCATCTTCCAATTCACCCAAGCAACAGTGAGAGACAATTCTTGCTTCAACATACTTTGGTAATTGTTCCTTCTATATGAAAGAAAGAAAGAGAGAGAGAGAGAGAGAGAGAGAGAAAGAAAGAAAGAAAGAAAGAAAGAAAGAAAGAAAGAAAGAAAGAAAGAAAGAAAAAGGATTCTCCATAATTCCAAAAATAATTCAATTATGTCCAAAGGAAGGAAGGAAGGAAGGAAGGAAAGAAAGAAAGAAAGAAAGAAAGAAAGAAAGAAAGAAAGAAAGAAAGAAAGAATTCTCTGTAATTCCAAAAATAATTCAATTATGTCCAAACATATATTGAGGAGCTATTGTGTCCCAGGCATTGCCCTTGGTTTTTTATATATACAGGACCTGACATAGTCCCAAGCACTTAGTAGCCACTTTGTAAGAATTACAAAAGCCTGGGTCTTTAATCTGAAGTCTGGGTCTTTTATCATGGTGAGGGTGCAAAACCCTAGCACTTGGTGTTCAACCAATAGCAACCAATAGTAACACCAATAGTGTTAATAATGCCTTCCAAACTTTGAGTTTCTGTCCCCACAGATTCGTGTCACTCCCAGTTTGCCCAATGTGCTCAAGCTACCTCAGCCAGACCTGGGATGCTCTCCCTGTTCTCCTCCTTCTGTTCTTCGTCCCCCCCTTACATTCTAAGGCCCAGGACTTAGCTCTGCCAAAGGACATCTCGGAGCAGTCCCACTCTCTCTGCTCACAGAGGGCTCTAAAGTCTGGCCAAAACTTCAATACTTGAGTGTAAGTCCCCACCCGCCTTTTGCTGTTTCATGTGAGCTAGTCATTCTTTTCCCACTAGAGCACAAGTCCCTCCAGAAAAGCAAACCAGCGTCTGGCGTATTTTGCAACTTTACCCCATCTGAGTCCATGATAGCTCAATGAGTACTGGCTACTAAAATAAGCCACCAATGTCCCCAGTACAGCCATTTGTGTCTGAGAGGACAAAGCATTTATGTTCTGAAAGAATTGACCCTAATAAGCTCCTGCTCAAAACAAGCTGTCATAAGTGAGAGTCCCAGACTAGACCACAGGGTATAGGTTGGGTAGCCTTGATGGAGGATTTCCCTCTTGCATGAATAGCTGGAGGGAAAGGGTCTCCTCCCCATTCCTGCCTGGACCCAGAGGTGGCTTCAACAGTACCAGGAAGATAGGACATAAGGCGGTTATCGGCCAAGAGTGCTAGCATGGTGGTTCTTGGCTATCCCATTGTCATCTGGGTTCCAGGAGGTTGCAGAGTAGACTCTGACTTACAGAAGGGAGGGGTTCCCACCCACTCTGTATCCTCACGATCTACTTCAAGATTTTGCGGCTTGCCCATTCCCCTACTCAGGCTCACCCCACGTCCAATCTGTCTAGGTGCTTCTTCATTCCTCTCAACTCAATCCAGTAGGAAAGGCTCCAGACCATGTTGATACCTGAGAGAATCTCTCTCCTTCATTTCCACCTATCCTTCCTGATTAGAATGCTTTCTCCTTCCCTCACTTTCTCTTCTCTTCTCCCTTCCTTTTCCCTTCCTTAATCTTTCCCACTTACTTAATCCCAAAAACCACTTCAAAGAAATCTGGATCCAAGCTCAACATTCTCTCTAGCTCACCTTTAGTACAACATTTTCTTCATGATGGCATTGATAGAACTTCTATATGTCTTCCCCACCTGCTCATCTAGTTTCCCATATTGGGCTGAACTTGCCTTCTGTTTTCTTTTGCAACATTACAACAAACATGCAGGGAGAGATGAATGACTTGGCAACAAATCTCACAACTCAAGGAGGAAATTCGCTAAGGACCAACTCCAACCAGCTGCTCTCTGGACTGACCCCATTCACCTTGAAATCAGGGCATCAGAAAAAGAAAGAGTAAAGGAAAATCACATGTATAGCTGCGCTGCTACATGCTTCTGGGAGGGAATGTGTCTGTGTGTAGTGAGGGTGAGGGAAGATTTTTGTGCATAGAGGAGAAAGCTATGCAGTGGGACAAGGGGCAGATTTGCCTCAGTGGTTTTGACAAAAATCAGGGGGAAATATTCTACCCAAAGGAATTATCCTGTACCTACACAGAAGAATGGCTAATTCTATCCCACTGTGTAAGTCGCCTCATTTTTGCTGGGTTGTAACTTTAGGTATATGGGCATGCAATTAAGATTTTTCTGGAACCACCTCACTTAACCCAAGGACAATGGGGAGCAGGATTTCCCCATCTTAATAGCTAGTTCAGAGCCCAAGTGGCAGTCCACCAGCAGCCGATGTGAGGAGAGGCTGAGTGGCAGTTCTAATTGACCATTTCTACCCATGTTCCTCTTAGGAACATACAATATGAGCTGTCACAGCTTCCTGCCAATCACAAGAAATCTGACCTAGAGAAAGCACCATCTCAGAGAAAAGGCTGTTTATACATCCAATGAATTCAGTTTCCATTGCATTATCTTATTTTTCGGCCATTGCAGAGAAAAGCCTGCCTAATCACATCATAAAATCATGAATTTAGTAGATTATAGATGATGACTTCAAATCTAAATCTGTCCTCCGGCTGCCCAAACAAGAAGCCATTTAGCATTTGACATCATCTAGTGTTAGACTCCAAGTTTGTTCTTTGGGGATACTCAGGAGCTTTGCAGAGTCACAGCTTCCCAAACACTTGGGGGGTGTGCTGTTTTAGGATGCAGAGGAGAAAGAAAACAATGAATTTGTGTTCTAATGTGCAATGGAGAGAACTTCCAGATGAGCTACTTTCCTGCCACATAAGGGGTTAAGGCAACATAGGAGATTTATGCAGAGAAGTTACATGCCACATTTGCCTGTTTTTCCTCCTTTTATGGTCAATGAGAGATTTTCACTCTGACACAATTTCAACAACACACATGTCATAAGCAATGGGGCCTGGAAAAGAAGAGAAGCCTACAAAGGCAAACTAACTAGACAGACAGCAGCTCATCAGTGCCACCTGCTCACACTCAGCTCCAGTGGAGCCATCTTGCCATAATAAGGCCAGACACATGGATTTCTAAATGTCTCTACAAGTGGTTAGTTAGCAAGGTGGCCACACACCCACAGATGCACCGACAGGAAACTACATGAGAAAACACGGTGTTTCAGTTTGCGCCTGCCATCTTCACTCCATCAGGGGACACCGTTGGTACCTTCTCTCCCAAAGTTAACAGGGGGCTGTGGGAAAGACGACAGAATTTCGGGTTCCCCACCCAACTAAGCAGGAGGGAGAGGAGAGTTGTCAGACAAAGAAATGCCCTTCCAAATTCCCCACCCATGAATGGACACACACAGGTGTGCTTCCAGTTTTCAGACTTACATCATTCATCTTGTCTCTGACCAGTGATTAACTCTGCAGGAAAAGAACTAGGCAGCTTATATTATTGCTCACAAATATTCATGGCCCCCTCTCTGGAGAATTATATTTCAATCCCTATTGACTGGGCTTGGCCATGCAACTAACTATAGCCCAGTGAACTGTGTGTGAAGTGGTGTGTGTGACATGCAGAAGTTTTAATAGCTAGTGTGTGGTCTTCAGGTTCTTTTCTCCCCTACTTAGTGACCTGCAATGTCCCAAAGGGAAATTGCTTTGTCAGTCTAGGTTCTGGAGTGAACAGAGAGTGAACAGGGTGAGCAGGGAGCAGCACTGAAGTGCACTCAAGATGGATAAGACCAGAAATAACCCTTATTGTTATAAAATCTGGGACTCATTTGTTACTGCATCACAACCTAACCTATTCTGACTGACAGCCACTTTAAGAAAACAAATGGACCATCTATAATAAATCTCAGAATGATGGCATCCTTGCTTGAGAAGTTCAAGTAATTTCTTCCTCTTGCAATGATCTCTTTCTTACCACTTCTTACCTCTTGGGTTTGTTCTATCCTTGGTTTATTAGTCTAATCATCCTCAAGTGGAGTGTTAGGAAGGACAAATCTCTAGACCTCAGAAGTGAATACATATTAGGCAGATGATGGATTGGTTCATTCAACTGGAAGAAGTAACTCTGGATCTGACAATTATAGAACATATTATCCTCTTTGAAAATCAGTTTATTGTCTTTGCAATGGACACATTTAGCCAGTTTTATAAGAAAGCATGTTTATGCTATCTCTTAATATTAGAAATATATGGTCAGAGAGCCATATGGCAAGAAGGATCTGTGATAACATAATATAATGTTGTTAGAGACTATATAGAGAAAAAAAGTATCTCAAATTTAATAAGAATTGTGATAATGTTCCAAGAATCACACTACATGCTGGATTCTAAGCATAAATCCACTATGTAGCAAGGTATTTTTATCTCATTTAACCCAGTTACTATACACTGATTACCTTCTATATGCACAGTGTTGTGTTTTTTACAGGAAGCAGTTTTGAAGCTTACACATATTTTTTATTTAATAATGAAAGGTAATATCCATTTATATTTCATCTAAATTTGTAAGTTTTTATCTTATTCTTCTTGTTCAGATTTTAAGAGCTAATTGCTTCAGCAAGCAGAATATCTAGATTTGAGTGGATGAGAATGTTTCAGAATTACCAGTTACACCATTAATTATAAAAGAGGAGCAGTAGCGGGCGCCTGGGTGGCTCAGTTGGTTAAAAGAGGAGCAGTAAGACAGAAAGCTTATGGTTTGATAACACAGTTAAGAAACAACATTCCAGAACCGTAGTATGTTGGATTTGAATGAAAGCATCTTGGATCCTGAGGCCCAGAGAGGTTTAGCAACTCACAAACAGTGGTAGGGCAGAGTCCAGAGTTTTGATGTTCCCCTCCCCCATCAATATGTTGGTACTGTCCTTATAACTGTGTGCTGAGGATGGACTAGACTGTTAAGAGAGCCCATTTAAAATGATAGAAATTTGTTTCAAAACAGCATAGAGTATGGGAAAATTAGGAATATGGAAATTATGAATACCAACAATCCACTCAAAATAGGTACTTCGTTTAGAAAAACCCCAAAGGTCTCTCAGCCTTTGCTTAGATACCTCCAGTGACCAGGAGATCACTGCTCTTTGAGGTGTCTATTCTGTAATGGGGCCTTCCTGGTTAGTAACAAAGTCTTCCTTGGGATGAGCAATTAACTTCCTCATGGGCATTTCCATAAGCTGGTCATAGTTCTAGTCTGTTCTGTAAGATTAATCTAGTTCAGTGGTTTTCAAACAAAGGTATGATTTTGCTTCCCGGGAGACATTTTTTATTGTCACAACCACCAGAACTCTACTAACATCTAGTACATTGAAGCCAGGAATACTGTTAAACATTGTATAATGCACCTGACACTCCCACAACAAAAATTATCCAGCCCAAAATATCAATAGTGCCAAGATAGAGAAACTCTGGTCTAGTCCTTTTCCCATTTGATACTATAGCTCTTCACATATTTGGAAGGGTCTATGTTATTCCTTCTAAGTCTTCTTTCTGCTAAATACCTTCAGATTTCTCGTTCCGCATATGACTTAGTTTCACATCTTGCAGTGACTCTGTTAGACATGCTCCCATGTGTCCTTGTCTTTTATTAATTGCGTCAAACAAAATGGCACACTATCCTCTAAATCATACATAGATCCAGGGGATTGTTAATTCCCATGATCATAGCTCCACATGTGCTCAATGCACTGAGAAGTACCAATAAACCATCACCAGAAACCTGAAGAGTCTGCTATCTTAGATCAGAGTGTGGATTCAGCAAGACTCCATGGTATTTAGATGATGGGAGGAATAGTGGTAATTGCAAAAATAACACCTACTCTTTATTGAGTGCTGATGCTATGCCAGACACCCTGCTAAGGACTTTATATGCCTAATCTGATTTAATCCTCCCAGCAATCCCATGTGGTAGGTTGTGTTATCATCATTTTACAGATGAAGAAATCTGTTCTTAGGTTAAAAAACTTGCCTAAGGTCACGAAGCCAGTGATCCAACTGGCCAGGACTCAAACCCAGATCTGCCTAACCTCAAAACCCATGTTCTCAATCCCCACAGTGTGCTCTAACCCACCCTCCTCAAAACATGGCACATTTTACAAAAGAGTAACAAACTACCATGAAGTAGCTAATGCATCCACCTTAACGTGCATCTTGGCAGGAGGTCTTATTCCTTTTGCAACCTAAGACCAGAACACACTTTGCAAGAAAACAAAGCTACTAAGACAAATAAGTCTCATATTTTAAGAGCCCAAAGCTTCGTGTGTGTGCGTGTGTGTGTGTGTGTGTGTGTGTGTTTAACAGTCTCTCTCCGGTAAAAAACAATTCAATAGTAACATGAGGAAAGGAAATGTTTCCAACATTTTCGTGGCCTTCTGCTCAAGAAAGCTGTCCCACTGAAAATGGAAAATTCTGGTCTGGACCATCCCAGATTCATGAGTATCCTGGGAACTTAGGTGAATGAGCGATGGCTACAAATCTTTGGACCTTCGATGTATCAGGTTTGTTTTCATTTCAAAGGAGTTTGGGTAGTTTCTGCTCAGTGCTTTTACATTTGCAGCCTAAATACAGGAGCTTTTAGGACTATGACTCACACGGATCTTTACTTAAAGAAGGTGGACTATATTTTTTCTTTTGGCAGCTCTTAAATTATTAGTCAAGTTACCATGTAATCTTTGAGTTTCACCAAGTGGCTTCAAGGATTAGATACTAAAAGCCGGGGGAAAGTGCTGGGATTACAGACTTTCACTGTGCTGCAATTTAAAGCCCATCTTTTCTTTCTCTTACATCCAGGAACATATTTCTGCCATATTTATATAGCACTTTCCTGAAGACAAGGAAAACTCCGCTAGCAGAGGTGAGGGAGGACTCCCCTGGCATTTAGAAGACAAAGCTCTTTCAGCCAGAGAGGTTGCAACCAAACGCATCACAATTTAACTGTCATTTTAAAATTGGAGCCTTTGATATTAGTCTCTTTTTGTTAGCATAAATGTCTCCTCTTTCCTTAATCCTAGGGTGACCTCAGTTCTCCCCTATAGCAGAGAGTATCCCTGACACATAATTTTCTTAGAATGCATTTTAAAATGAATGCCTCGTGCTGGCACCATTTATCTCCCCTGATATTCTGAGATGTCTCCTGAAGTTGGATTCTCCAAGTGCCTTTCCACCTGTCCCTAGTTCTTCCCCCTCCAAAAATAAGGCCTAAATCGACCATAATGATGTGGAGCTGTTGCAGCTCAGAGGTATTAAAGATAAACCAGAAAATCCTCACCTCTCCTAAGTAACTTCATCCTTTCTAACTGCCCAGCGGGATTGAAAGATTCATAGTGGGGATAAAAAAAAAAAAAAAAAAAAAACCTTCCTTGTAAATGATACTGACCATGAGATTGAGTGGATATTGCTCTTGAGTCCTGTGGTCCCCTCTGCCTGATGAGTTTTGTGAGAATTAATTGAGATAGGGGTAGGAAATCTCTTTAATCATGGTGAGGCAGCTCAAAATTCAAAAGATTAATATTACTAAGTATGAGGCCCTGGTCAAAACAAAATCCCACTCCTGGTGGATTTGAAGAAAAAAACACAAGTAAACATCCCTCAGTTCAAACATTATCACTTCTTGGGAACATTTCCTTAGTCCTTCAGATGTTATTGAATCACCATCGTCTGGATTTTCCCAACGAGCTCACACAGCACTCCCCAGGTGTGTCTTTTATAGAACCGACTGATGATTTTCTCATTTGTTCCCCTATTAGACTGAGAGCTCAATTTAGTGGGCAGGAAGGTCATTTGTCTCTATCCCTGATGCCTGGTGCAGTGCCTACTATATAATAGGCACTCAACAAATACTTATTGATTTAATTAATTAGTTAGCTAATTAGTAATTAGCCACTCAAATCAGCATATGCTGAGTACCAACTAGGTAGAGACAGTGACTTGGGATTCAAAGTAGGACTATATAAATTCAAAATGTGTTAGTAAAGAAGAGTTGGGAATTGAAAGAAACAGGGATGAAGTCCATCCATCTATCCATCCATCCATCCATCCTTCCACCCATCCATCCACCCTTCCACCCATCCATCCATCCTTCCACCCATCAATCCATCCTTCCATCCATCCAATCAATAAGCATTGTATCTTACTACAGGCCAAGGAAATGCAGAAACCTGGGGGTTCAATTTCAGGTATGGTTAAACCTTAGAGAATCATCCTAAATATGAATATAATTATGAAGTAATGAACAGAGCAGTTTGTCTAGAATGGAGAAGTAAGAAATTAGGTTTTAGAAGCAGGCCAGTGTCAGATGGTGCTGTGCCTTGAATGCTTGGGCAAGGAGTTTGTGCTTTATTTCATAGGCAATGAGGAGCTAGCTTGTAGAGGGGCAAGACAGATGGGTTGCCAAGAGCAAGCACTAGAGGCAGAGAGACCTGTTAGGAGGCTGTTATAGAAATTCACTTATGAGGGGATGGCAGTATCCTCGGCTCCTAGAGAATTAACCCCTAGAGTCTCTCTCCCTATCCTAATTTAAGTTGTAGATGCTCCTGCGAAGATATCAGGCCTATGTTGCTCCTTAAGTGAGGACCTGGGCAAGAGAAAGAGAAACCCATATTAGAGTGAAGCAGCATCTAATTCAAGGCTTCATACTATTTCACCTTAGAGGTAGCATCACTCAGATGGTTAAGGAGACTGGTAAATTTTGAGGTAGCTGTGGGCTCTCCCCTCTTCCAGGCTTTCCCTAGACCAATCAAGTATGAACATCTTACTTTGAAAAGACTTGTATTAGAAAATGCTAACTACATCTTTAGTTCTGATTGAAATTAGAAATAGTCCCAAATGTAATTCACAAATTTGCTTGTTTGTTCATTCTCTACTGGGATGATGAAAATGAATAAAACATAGATCTACTACATTCTTAAGTTTTCCTCGAAGTTTAAAAAAAATAGAATCGATCCTCCCAGTACCCAGTTTTGTACCCAATTCACAATTTTTTCTAGGATGTTGGGAGTCATTCAAGAAGGCTTTCAATATATTTTTTTTTAAATCTCTTTTCCCTTCCATTAGCAGTTGGGTCAAGTGACAGAGATACCTCAAATCAAATGACAACTTTATCTTCCCAAACATTTTCCAAAAGGCTCTCCCATTTTGGGTCCAACAGCTAGCTGTCTGTGACTAGTTCTCCTATATCATTCTTCCATTCCTATTTTTACTTTAAATGCAAACTGTTTTTGCTGTTTCCCACAATAGTTTTAGCCTTTCTTGGTAATCTAATGTCCTAGCCAATTTCCTGAGGTAAAGATGTGTTTATATAAAAATTGCTATCAGAAAAGCAGTTCAAGCAATGAGAGAAGTTAGTGTACATTTTAACTGACAACTACATAAATAGATGGAGATGGAGTCACATTTCAGAGTCTTGAATTATTATATACATTGCCTGTTCCCTTGCCTGGACCCAAGCATTGACTACATGCACACACAAATATATTCAACGAATGGGTATTGAGCACCTACTATGGGGTGGGCTCCATGCTAAGCAGTGAGGCTACATGAAGGAGCAAAATTGCATATTACCATGACATCTGCTGCTTGCTAGCTTATACTTTATCTATGGATATATGGATACTTTCTGAACTGGGTGACAAGCTCTGAGAGGGCAGTGACCATGTTTCATTCATGCCTCATGCTTCTCTACTTTTCCTAAACTGGGTATGGATTAGACACAGACAATGAAAATCAGAAATTTTCCTTTCATGGTTATATCTCTTACTTTGAATTCCTCCAATGTGTCCATGCATACATGAGTTGTCTAATCTAGGCTTTGACATGTCAGTTCAAGTTGGTCGTTTATACATGCAGAGCTTCAGCTTTCTCATCTAGAAAATGGGTAAAATTATATCTGCTCTCACATTTAATGGGTTATTTTGGAGCTTAAATGAGACAATGACATATGAAAGCCTTTTATAAACTCTTGATATCAACATAGATGTAAGGAATTATTATATTTACTCCTCAGATGGCTCCAAATTGTTTCTTGGCTGTTTCAGAAATGGTTTTAGTTCTTTAAATAAAGCACCAATCTCTTGGAAGATGGGCCTTTATGTTGCCTTGGGCAATGGTGGGCCTATAACACAAGGAAGGCAAGAATGAGTAGATAAATGCAGAGCCTTGGTTTCATAGCACAAAGTCATATCTTGTAGAGAAATGCATGCACATGGTGCTACCAAGAAGAACAGGAGTATATTAGGAGAAAAACCCAAAGGGGCAGTGAAATTGATCATTTGCATTGTCCAATAGGGTCACCACTAAATACGTGGGATGACTGACCACGTGAAAGGCTCTAGTACAACTTAAGGAAATGAATTTTTAGCTACTTACTTTTAATTAATTAAAATTAGATAGCAACACGTAGCTGGTGTCTACTTCATTGGACAGCACAATTCCGGTCTCAGTTTTGCCGTTGGCCAGGCCATCAACTGTATGACTCCAGGAAAATCTGTTACCTTCCCTGAGCCTCAAATTCTATCAGAGGAAAATATCTCTTGGTACCTCTTTCAGGTGAAATGTGTGAATCAAAATACAAGAATAACAGTTAAGACACAGGAGTTAACCCTATCTCCATGCAGATTTAATACTCACACATACCGTAGTTAAGTATGTAAATGCAAGTTCTTAGCCTATGTGTGCCTCAGTTCCTTTTTCTATAAAAGGGAGATGATAAGAGGAACTATATTTTGGGGTTTATTGGGATTAAATAATTGAATAAATATAAAGTAATAGCACAGTTCCTGATGCTCTGCAATGCTGAAATGTCAGCCATTTTTATGACCATCACTAACTTAGCTATGAGAAATATCTGTCTCTAACTCTCAGGGCTCCAGTTTCTTTATTTGATATGTACCATCCCAACTGCACAGGATTTTCTGAGAATAAAATGAGATGACACATACAACCAATTTGAAATGCTAAAAAAATGAACAAATATTAGTTTTATCTAATTTCTTAAATTCATGAATTTAGTTGAGCCTTAGGTTAAATCCACTCTCATCATTCATTCAGCCTTTATAGAGTGTCTACTGTCTGCAAGGACCAGTTTTCAGGCTGCAGTTTATAGCAGAGAACAAACAATGTCCTTGCCCTTTGGGAGTTTACTTGGGGTGTGTGTGTGTGTGTGTGTGTGTGTGTATGCGCACACACACACATTCTTTCTGTAGTCTCAGAGTGAGGCTGCCTCAGTTTGAAATCCAAATCTGCTGCTTACTAACTAAAACTCTATAAACAAGTTACTTTAAGCCTCTGTTAGCTTATCTGTAAAAGGGAATAATAATGGGAATCTTTGAAGATTAAGTGAAATAATGTGTGGAAAGTGCTTAGCATAGTCCCTGGCCCTCAATAAGTGGTAAATAAATGGTATTTATTATTGTTTGTATTATTAGAGCATATATTGTGCCCCCAACACATAATTCTATGTTGAGTTATGAGTAATGTATGTGAAGCAACAGTTGAGAGGTCGTAGGAAATCCTGTTTCCTGTTTCCCGTGCTACTCTGGGACTTCCAAAACTCCTGTCCATCTTGAAATCCCTCAGCTAGAATATTCAAAAGTATCAAGCCTTGAGTTTTTTGAATTGTTTCTTTTTTAATAGTTTATTTATTTATTTATTTTAGAGAGAGAGAATGAGTGAGTGGGGGAGGAGCAGAGGGAGAGGGACAAGCAGACTCCATTTTGAGAGTGGAGCACGACATGAGGCTTGATCCCACAACCCTGAGATCATGACCTGAGCCAAAATCAAGAGTTGGATACTTAACTGACTGAGCCACCCAGGTGACCCTTGATTGTTTCAAAAAAGAGGAGTCCTGATCTATTCTGCCTCAGAAAATGGGTCTACCTTAAGGGACAGAGGGGACCTGGGAGAAACAGCTTGCACACTGGAAGGTGTGTGGGTAGGAGGAAGCAGCGGTGCAGGGGAGGATGTGGGATGAAAATGGAGAAGGATTATCATCTTCATGGGTTCCATGTTCAAAGCTGATCAATCCCTGCATTTCCCCAGTATTTTTCTGGGCTGCTTTTTGCTAACATCAGTCAATGCCTAGAAGAGAAATCTACAGGACAGGTGGAGGTAGTTCAGCCAGCTAGTCATGGCCTAAAATAACGGCCCTTGCCTAGCGATACAGGCTGCTGATAACACAGCAGCAGTAACACCCGTGAGGACCCCTTCTTTCATCCACACTTGGCATAAAGAATCTCCTTTTGTGATGTTTTCCTCCTCTTTAAGACTCAGTTTGAGGTTCATTTTAGCCTTATTTTTTAATGCATGAAAAGAATTGGGGGCTGGAGGGGGAGACATCTGCCTAAAAGATAACTCTGGACTCCTATTACTATTCTTGGGAGGGTTTGTGAGTATCCAACTGTCACAACCCATGATGAATCAGTAAAGATGTTTTCTGGGAACAAGCCAGGCTGACTGTGTGGCTAGGTGGCTGCCCGTAAGCCATGTTTCCAGAACTAAAAGGGTCCTAGGCTGCTCAAACCTCTGGTCTGCCCCAGGGTCTAAAATGTCACCATTGCTTTTCCTGGCATGGAAGACCTCTGATAAGACAGGACCTCTGCCTGGGAATTGAGCTATGACATCCCATTAGGTATTCATACCTCAGAGGCCCATAGACAGGGAGATGTAGATATGGGGAGAGAACAAGGGTAAAGGGCCCAGGGAAGCAATGGAAAGCTGCCCAAGGCAGGCACTCTGCAGTGGGCACAGGTCAGGGAGGGCTGCTTGAGAGCTAAAGGGCCTTTCTGGGGTGATAAGTGCTGTAGGTCAAATAAGGATAGATATGAAAAAAGGAAAGGAAGGGTCTGGAAAGGAGAGAGAAATTCATCTCCAGTACCATCACCTTCGCTATGTTGCTAAGGGAGCAACTAACTGACTTGTTACATAAAGAACTGGTCAGGGTAACCCCATAATTCATGGAGTTTATTTTCCCTTTCTGGAAGTTGCAATTGTGAACTTTGGAGATTTGGCAACAGTAGGTAAGGATGCTGCCAGCGGGAGGAAAGATCTAGTGCAACCCTGCGTGGGCCATCACTTGCTTAGCTCTCACAGCAACCTTGCCTTGTATGGCCTTGGAACAATGGAGTTCCCTTCAATGGATGGAGTCCTCCCTTAATCCCTTGTCAGCATCGAAAGCCACGCGCTCCATGAATGCCTACCGTGGCTGCTCCACAAAGTATTTAGACAGCAATGCGGAGTGACACAAAGCTGGGGACAGCGCAGGACTCACCCACTCCCCTCCCTGAAGGACTTTGGCTTTCTGCTGGCTTAATGCTTCCTGAAGTTCAGGGTCCCCTCTGAATGGCACCCGGCATACCCCTCCCCTCCTGCTGGGATAATTTAGTAAATCAGCAACTGAGCAGAAATGGCTCCCTTTACACACCTACTCTTTGCCTTCTGTAAAACAGTTTGAGAGACCTGAAATTTCTCGGCGGACTCTTGTCATGCAACAAAGCATTTCACAGAGGGCAAAATTTATTTATTTATTTTTCTTTATTCAAGAAGAGGCTTTAATCTCAAGGCTTATGTTCTGGGGAGAATGCTCAGTTTCAACATGGCAGAGCTCACGCTGCGTGGAAGCTGAAGATGTCATCCACGATAAATATGAACCGCGGTGACAATGGGAAGCGGAAGGTGAAGAATCGCCTCTCTGAACAGGGGGGGTGCTGAATGCGTGAGAAAGGGAAAGATGCATTTGATTGTGTTTACAAGATTCATTCACAGCACAGCAGGCAGTATTCACACTATAATATTCACCCTAACACAGATAATTTGATTTTCAACCTGGTTATCATGCATTCAGACATAGCAATACATGAAAATATATGCTTTAGCAGTGCATTTTAAACAAGGTTGCACACTTTAAGTCGGAATATATTAGAGGTGAGTGTTGAAGTTCTCAATTGGAGAAGTCCTAGAAATCTCCATTCAGCACGTGACATATGCTTCGAAATTACTCAGAAAAATTTTTGCATTATGTTCCGAATGCTGACTACATATTTATATATCTACATACATACAGTATGCAGTGAAAATGATAAACTTGCTTGCTTTTTAAATTTGTCACGGTTTGAAGAGTCTTTAACTTTCCTTAAAATCCCAGAGTAAAATGGAAACCTAACTCCACTCACACACCTTGAAATTATACACATTACTACTATGACTGGGCAGGCAATGACAGATGATCTGGTCCAAATCCTCCATGCAGTGAGTGAGGAAACTGAGCCAAGAGCCTGTAGGTGACTTCTTCAAGGTCACACTATTAATAAGTGGAGAATTGAGGTTAGACTCCATGTCTTCCAAATTTGTATTTTCTGCCGTTCTGTCATTAGAATTGAACTAGGTGAAATGTGGGGATTAGTCTATCTTTACCATCTGGTTAAAAATTTTTTTTTTCTGTCACACATTGAATACTTACGCATACCCACCAAGGCCTCGGCCATCCGGGCCTCCACTCCACAGGCCCAAGAGTTAGCCACCAAGTATAAAAGACTAATTCACTGCAAAGATTGCTTCCCCATTACCTTCCTTCTTCTACCACCCATGATATTAGTCAATAAGGGATATTTCTTGGCCATGGGGAAGCCACAATGGATAGCACTGGTCTTGGAAGACCGTGGTGTTTTAATGCTAGAGAGTGACCTTCTGAGACTTGGTATGACTCCCAGAAAAACACAGATTTAAGGTTCTGTGGATTGACTTGTCTTTTCATCAGTGATAAATCTCTCTGTCAAATGTGGTGACTAAAGACTGGTTTGGGTCCCGGGTCGAAGACTCACACTAACAAGCTAAAGACAATTGCTCCCTGAAGGGAAGGGAGTGAGTGGATACTCGGGACACATCAGGAGAGCTGGTGATTCCAGGAAGAAGGGAGCAGACACTTTGGGGGCCACCTCGCCTCTCCCTGCACTCTCTCCATTTGGGAGCTGTCAAGGTGTCTTTGCTTTTCCATGCTCTGCCGTGCCCACGTGCCCTTCACATCACAAATCAAATTATTTTGCTCACAGAGTTCGGAGCAGTTAGAAGTAGATAGGACTGGAAATCGCCCAAGAGGCTAGGATAGCCACAAAGTTTGTGAGTATTCCATGAAGAAGAGGCGGTGACCCAAGCCCTCTCTCTCTGCAAGGCCCAAGTAAAGACCTGGGAGGGAAAAAGCACCTAGGTTACCTGGGAAAGAGTTACCTGAAAAAATGTGGTGTTTTTTTTTTAATGTTGGAAACAGGCACTTTAGAACTAACTCGTAGTAAAAATGTGTAAAAATGAATTCGTTTCTAAACGTCCAGGAGGGAAATGAACTTAATGGGTAAGTGTTTTCCAGCCCCACGCAGCCGTGGTTTGCCCCGCCTCCAGGACTCGCTGACAATGCGAGAGTTAGCAAGCTACTGAACCTCCCTGTGCATCAGATTCCTCATCTGTAAAACTGTGCTATCTCCCTTCTAGGGTTGTGAGGATTTAAATTAGTTCATTGGTTGGGCGCCTGGGTGGCTCAGTTGGTTGAGCGACTGCCTTCGGCTCAGGTCATGATCCTGGAGCCCCGGGATCGAGTCCCGCATCGGGCTCCCTGCTCAGCGGGGAGTCTGCTTCTCCCTCTGACCCTCCCCCCTCTCATGTGCTCTCTCTGTCCCATTCTCTCTCTCTCAAATAAATAAATAAAATCTAAAAAAATAAAAAAATAAATAAATAAATAAATTAGTTCATTGGTAAGAGTATTACAATGGTGCCTGGCACATATTAAGTCCTCAATAGAATGTTTGGGCCCGTTTATTCTTCTACCATGAATGTAGATATTAGGCCAGAAGAAAAGTGGTGAGCATTCCTTTTTCACCACTCATTTATTCAGAAATTGCTTTAAGAACCCAGACTGTGGTATTTCTTCGGGCACCACCCTCCAAAATAACCTGAGATTCTCTCAAATCGTAGCAAGCTTCTGAGAATATAGGGCACTCATGGATTGGGCTAGAAGATGCTGCTTGCCTTGCACCACACAATTAATTGTGTTTAATGACCATTTTTATTAGGAGGAGAGTGGTGACAATAAAATTAAAGGAGCAAAGACTCAACATCACCTAGCCAAAAGAGGGAAATGCAAAGGCCACATACACATCCAAATGAAGAAGCAAAAAAAAAAAAAAAAAAAAAAGTCTTTCCTCTTTCCTCGTCTTGGGCTTTCTCCGTAAGCTGAGCTCTACCCAGACAAAGGAGAGAACCGCTCTTTGTAAAATGATGGTCTCCATGGCTGCTTCCAACCGAATGCCCTCATTTTTCTAGGATCGGAACACCGGCTTAGCCAAGCCACCGTCTGCTCCTGGAGAAGGTCTGCCTCAGCCGCAGTGCTCAGGCCAGCAGTGGGTGCGGGCGCACTTGCAACCCGCTTCCCTTCCCCCAGTCTGGGCAAACCTTGGCAGGCCTCGGGCTTCGAGCTTGCACGTCCCCACCAATGTGGAAAGCATCGACTCTGCGGTGGTTTAAGTGCATTGTTGATGCTTTCATCAAAGCCTGTGCCCCCACCGCGTGCTCAGGAAAGCAGCTGGTGAGTGCTGTGCCATGCGCTACAGATGGATCAATGGAGGCAGGCCCAGAGCTCAGCATATCAACTTAAACAGGTGTTTGACTCTGCGTTTTCCAGGTGGCCAGAAGGAACCTGATCATTTGGTGAAAGAGGAAGCCATGTGGGAGAGGAATAGCTCCCCAGCATTGGCAAGGGCGTATAGCCAGTGTCTTGGCTTTCATCCATCTGTTCACCAGACATGGTCTTAAAGCCAGAACATTTCCTCTTGGGGTTCGTACTGACTTTGAATTTTAATGGAGTTTGCACTCTTATGTTGAGAATGGTCTTTTGGTCTGGGGAGTTATCTAGATCACCAGAATTAGTGGTGGCTGAAGTTTGCAGTCAGGGCATCTCTGCTTTGTCAGCCCGTGCTGCCAGGTGTGGTGTGAGAAGCTGAGGGAGCTGCATCGTGATGTGTTTCTCACCCGTGCTCTCTCTACCCTCATTCACAGAGAGCGGTGCAAGGGGTCACTGGAATGACAGACACCATCAACAGCCAGCTGGGAAATCACAAACAAAGACAAACAAAACAGCTGCTCTGTAGAAGGCAGAAATCAAAGGAGCATCGAAGCAGCTTTTTGCCGCAAGATTTACAAATGAGGTTTCAATACAGTTGGCAGCAAAGGAGACTAAAACCTCCTGTCTACTGGAAGTTTCAATGAAGTGAGCTCTGATGTCTATGCGGGGTACAGTGCTATTTCCAAGGTGAACCTGAGAAACCCAAAAGACTTTACCTGAAATACCTTAAGGGAAAACAACACAGTGGTGAGGCAGCAAGTACATGAGTGTAGGAACTAAGACAAGAAGGACCTCACAAAGACCTCTGAGAGAACACTGAGGAGAAAAGGCAAGCTGATACAGCTCTCTCGTAGCCTGCAGCCTGCAAATCCCCGAGGAACCCCTGCGTATTCTAACACTATCTTCAGGTGGGTGGTGGAACCGTCTCCCACCAGGCCCCTCCAGGAGTGCATAGTAAATTTATCGTAACATACATGGGAGAAAGGAGTTGGAAGGATAGGGCCCTTATCATGGGGCCACCTGCCCCAGAAATGGCGCTGTGACTTCTTGCTCCTTTTCCTTGGGTCCTGTGAGCCAGCAGGCCCTGGGCAGAGGGAAGGCAGCTGTCAGCTTTCACATGGCACTCGATTCTGGCAAGGGAGCAAGTCCAATGGAAGCCAAACCCTTGTCATGATCCCATCATCCCCACAATAGCAGAGCCTCTGCTGACTGGTCATGGGTCACAGGAGTGTGGGAGCTCATCTGCCTCCCACATATGACTGCACAAATCATACCGCTTCCCCTCTGGAAAGCCTGAAAAAGCCTATTTATGGAATTTCTTGTGCAGAGTCCCTCTATACAAATAAGTGAGAGACATCCCAAGGACCAAGGCTGGTGCCTTCCCATTAATATATATCTATAGTTCATCTTCCATACTCCTTCAAAAGTGATCAAAGAATAATAAAATCGTATCTATATATGTACACAGATTAGTCTGGTTAAATCAGGGTCAGTCAGTTGCCGCACCATTCAAATTTAGGGTCAGATAACTCTGTGTTATGATGGGGATAGGGGCTGTCCTGTGCATTGTAAGATGTTTAGCAGCATCCTTGGCCTCTACTGACTGGATGCCCTCAGTAGAGAATTACTGAAAGATAGGTAGATAGAGGATAGATCGATAGAAAGATAGATAGACGATAGATAATTATATAGTTACAAAGAGAAATAAGGAGCCTAATGTTCTTAACAACTGGGCACTAACTTTGGCCTGCACAGGTTCTGAAGGAAGGGAGCCAGGCTGGGAGCTGGGCTATAGCGGTCTTGGTGTTGTCAACATTTACTGAGTGCTTCTGGGAGCCCAGCACAGGGCCCAGGTTTGGTACAGTTTTATGCATGAAATCATTCGTTATTATGATCTCTCTTTTACCAGTGAGAAAAATAAGGCTTATAGAGGGAACTCAAAGGAGGACCAGCTAAAAAGCAAGAGAGCAAGAATATGACCAGTTTGGTCTTAACTGCTAGAATGGCACTCTGCAAGGGATAGCCACGAGCCACGTACGGCCATTGAACACTCGGAGTGTGACAAGTCTAAAATGAGGTGTGCTATAAGTGTAAAATACACTCCAGACTTCAGAAAAATGTGGAAACGATGCACTAGATATGTTGGATTAAATAAAATACATTACTAAGATAAATTTTATCTTTTTTCATTTTTTTAAAATGTGGCTACTAGAAATTTTTAATACGCCTACATGGCTTGCATTGAATTTCTATTGAACAGTGCTATGCTAGACAATACTATCTCCCCTAGCATCAGTTTTAAGAAAGGCTCAAAAGGCAAATAATGTGCTGTGGGCCAGGAGAAAGATACCAGTAGCAAAGGAAACCAAACCAAAATATTTACAAAATCTGGTTATCAAACCAAAACAAATACAAGAAAAATCAGAGACATCGTTTTAGAAATAAAGTTATCTGTAAAATTGGTAAAGAGCCAAATGGAAAAAAAATATAGTTTCAAAGTATTTATATTCAAATTCATATGTCAGCACAGTTACCCTCTTCATCGATATCAAATGCTGATTCCTTGGTCCCAGACTCAGCCCCAGGTGGGCCTGCCACTGTGTCAGCTTACATAGGCCCTCATTTTCTCCTTCCTGATCATTCCCCTAGCCTTGTTGACCATCCGGGCCTGATTTCTGTGCATTTTACCTGCTCTAAGGTAGGATAATTTTCAATCATCTTATGGTTCCAGTCACTGGCCTTTCCCGAAAACCGCACTTAGATTTTTTTTTTTTTTTCTAATCTTACACAGACTTGACATCCAGAATGAGTCTCTGGGTGCTTTCTTGACACCTGTTCAACCCATACAGTCCCTTGTACCCCTCCCCTTGTCTGCAGATACCTTCCTCTCTCAAAATCCCACCTCTTCTCTAAGCCAGGCCATGTGTTCAGTGGGGAAGCTGGTCGACTGAGGCGCCTGAATATGCTTCCATGTGATCACAGACTGAATATGCAAAGTGGGCTTGATAACAGTACCAACCTCAGGGGGTTGTTGCCGAGGATTAGCAAATTAACCCACGTAAATCCCTGGAATAGTGCCTGCAGCAAGGCATGCTAAGTGCATCATAAACTTTAGTCACTGGCAGTCACTTCAGTTGTCTTTGGATTACAGTGGGGCCAAATGTCCAGGAAGATAGTCCTGTTCCCTGTCGACCCATGTACCTGTGCCTCTCCTACCTTTCAACCGTCGGGCAGCTCAACGGCAGCATGTGAGCCGGGCGGCAGAGAGCAGGCAGCGCGACCGAGGACAGATCGGGCGAGAGGAAAGCTGCCCCCCCACATATTGTTATTAGAGCTTGATGAACAACTCTGATCATCACACAGTTAGAATTATGGGATTCAGGGCCAAAGCTGAGGGATTTGTTTCAAATCGGCAAATCCCCAGAAAAGGAAGTTTCTAAAGCAGATGCCAGGAGAGTACACCCAGAAGGCACACGGAACAGGCTGCAAAGGGCTTTGTTTGAAAGGCCGTGGGGGCTGTGCTCCATGCCAGCGTGGGGCTGAGCGGTTGCAGAATAGAACAATAGCAAGCGCAGGCTGGAGAGGGAGGAATGGCGAACCACCTCCCACTCCGGTCAATAATTGGAGATGGATGATGGTACCCGCTGCATAACCTCACTCTGCAACTTTTATGGGAAGGTTTGACAAACGACACCAGCGAAAGGTACAAGAGAGTGATTAAAACCAGCCCTTGCAAAGGCAGAGATAACTGTCCTGGGGCTTGAGTCTCCTTGAGGCCCCCCATATGCCCTCACCGCCCCCCCCACCCCTGCCTTGAGTTTTCCAGAACTTTTTTCATCTAGTCACGTCCTTCCTCTCTCCCTCTACAGCACCCCTTTCACAAACTTCTTCTTTGGCATCATTTTATCTGGTAGACTCTGTGTGGCTGGACTTGGGATGGAAGTAATTCATTCATTCAATGCGTCAAAATGCTCATCAGCTTGCTGTCTAGGCAGGAATTTTTGGCCTATATTTGCCAAAAGAACATTCCCCAAAATCCTTACAAAGGACCTTTCCTGTTGAGGGAAGTCACCTGGGGTCTCCTATTAAAAACAGATTATCGGGCCTCAAAGGAGATTTACTGAATCTGAACTTTCCAGGGAGAGGGTGGCCTCTGGAGAGACAGAGGGAATCCTTATCATCAGAGAAGCCCAGAGAAACTGTTGGGCTCTGTCATGCCACGTCCCTTGCAGGGAGTTGCTGCCTGGGGTGGAAAAAGTCAGTTCTAGTCTCTGATCTTTAAGCTCTTCCCCTTATTTGTCTGAATACTTCCGTCAAACTAAGATTCAAGTGGCCACCCATTAGCGGGACAAAACCCAAAAGGCAAAATCACAGGGCTGCAGACCCTCAGTCATGCTGATGTCTCGCGGTAACCGAAATAGGCGGGATCAGATCCACTACAGCCAGAGGGCTGTGTCCCCAAAGAAGCCAGGATGTGGTGACAAATGCTGGGAGGCATGGATGGCGGCCAGGAAATGAATTATGCTCAGGAATGGCAGTCCTCAACTTGGTCGTGATCTCCCCCGCAGTGTTCAGAGCTGTTGGGAAATGTTACCCTACCTGCTGGTAAGGACGAGTCTCTAGTTCCCTGCAACACACTCACTGGCAGGAAAATAATTTAGCAAAGCCCTGTGTTCAAGCATGTCCTGACCAGCTTCTTGGAGCGAGAAAAATATGGAAACGTGCTGCATGTAAGCACCTTGAGAAAATGTGCTTGGGAAGCCAGGCCTAAAACAACAAATGATTTGACGCCACATACATGTGTGGCTTGTCAGAAATCAAGTCCACCCTCCCCCCTTTACCCTGGGTGAAAGGAGATAGAGGCTGCCCTTAAAAAACCTTTTCTTTGTCTAGTCAGTGAGTCTGAAAAAACCATTACTGAACTGGGAGGTCTCGTTGGGCATCATGTTTATTATTCCCTGCACAAACTTGGCAGATGATGCTAAGAGAAGCTATGGCTAGTGTTAACACCCGGTTGGTTAATGCTGAGTGGTTGCAGAATAGAACCCTGAAAAATAAATAACAGAGTGACTCCTACAAACTCTGTCTTCCCTGTCCCAATATTTCCACCTGCTCTACATATGCTGTATTAAACATGATACAGTTATTATCAAGGTATCAGTATATGCTCGAGAAACCCACTTGGGGAGAGGCAAGAGGAACAGGTGAGCAATCTCTCAGGGTGGCCTATGTGAAACGATGGGGCAATTAAGGCATTATTGAGGATCTATGTATAGGATTCTCTGTGGGCCCCCATGATGACTACGATCAGCAACACCTGTGCAAGACAGCATGGAATGGAAAGGTAAGATTCCTGAACCTTACAAGGCAGGCCAAACTCATTTAAAATGATAGCTGGAGTCCCGGGATCGAGTCCCGCATCGGGCTCCCTGCTCGGCAGGGAGTCTGCTTCTCCCTCTGACCCTCCCCCCTCTCATGCTCTCTCTCTCTATCTCATTCTCTCTCTCAAATAAATAAATAAAATCTTTAAAAAAATAAATAAATAAATAAAAATAAAATAAAATGACAGCTGTCGTTAACAGAAACGTGTATGGCATTGCTCTGGGAGGGGGAGTCATGTCAAGTGCTGGAGAGGCAGGATCCCCTGGAATACTGAACAATCACAGTATGTGGGCCCTGACCCTACTCTTTGCACAAAGGGACAGCCATATTATGTATCACCCTGAGGGTCACAAATGATCACCTAAAGAAATCCAAGGGAGAAAAGCTCTAAGGTAAAAGAATGAGCTTGGTGTTACCTGTCTAGTTTATGACCTTTTCCCTTTCTTTTCTTTTTTTTTTTTTTTAACTGTCCTTCAAGGAGGCTGAAAAGCAATTTTCATGCTATGGCTCTAAATACCAGTTTATCCCTCTGACAGGGTTCTGAGCATGCCCAGTAGGGATGATTTAACACTGCGCTGATGACTTGCAACAGAAGATCGTCATGTGAAAAGGTAGTCTGCCACAGCTAATGGGCTCTTGTTTCAAAGGGATGCTGTGTGTACATTACCAGCGTATGGAGAAGGTGCAGAAAGGCCCAGGCAGCCATTAGGAATGGAGTGTTGTTGATGATGAAAAGGCACTTTACCGGTGAGGGAATGGTGGGAGAGAGAAGGCTTATCTGTCTTTTTGATTAGAAATGCATGCTTCCTTTCATCATCTGAGCTGAAAAATTGACTTCTGCTCTTGGTTTATGAAACCATTTTTCTTTTTCCTTTCTTTCCAGGTTTGCAAACTGCTTAATAAATTAGTTACTGTGAGGTACATGGGTGCCACAGTAACCTTAGAGGCTTTTCCCAAATGCATCCTTAATATTTTATAAGTATTTAAATAGATTTATTCAATTTGAGCTGGCTGATTTATTAAAGCTAACATTCTGGCACAAAAAGGGGGTTCTATGCAGATTAGAGCTAATCAAAAAAAATTTAAGAGGTGCTTATGAAGTTTTTTTAGGAATTAGAGCAAAACTTTTGGATACAGCTAATTGAGCAAACAGGGTAAAGAAGCCATCAGAAGCATAGAAGCTTGAAATGGAAGCTTCAGGCCTATGGTCACATAGGATGTTCTGAACCGTTCATTCATTTGTTCATCCATTCATTCAACCAGCATTATGGAGGGTACTGGGAACCATGCTAGGCACTGGTGCTTTTCTGACATTCTGTTCAGTCCAGCTTTAAAAGATTATGGGACCAAAACTTGGGTCTGTATAGCTCTCAGCTCAGGGAAGACAACAAAAGTCAAGTCACCTTATTATCAGTTTTTCTGAGCTGCAAAGGAAAGAGTGACACCCCCTACCCGCCCCCCTCCACACTGGCCCTGTCTGCCTGGAAGAACCAAGAGTTTCGGCCCTAAAGGGTGGTTTTTATCTCCAGCAAAAAGCGACTTGAGTCTCCTAGGAGTTCCTGTGAGGGTGGCTCCCATGTCAGGAGGTGTGGGGAGGCCGCCCCCCACCCCGTCATGCCTTGGGCCCCCATTAGACCCTATGCTGGAACTTCGGGGCTTCCAAAGACCACCCTGAGCCCCTGATCATTCAAAGAAGCAGATTCCAGTCTCCAGCAGCATCAGACTCTTGAGCAGAATCCCATGCTGATAGTCCAAGCAATCTGTGAAAAGCTGAATTCTGTTCTACCAGATAAAAAAAAAAGCAGACTTGGAGATTTATATCAGGTCACAAAAGCTTTGGAGAAAGTGGTCAGAATTAAAGAGAACATAAATCATCTTTTCAAAATATATTTTTTCTTATTTACCAGATTCCTACATGCAGAATATTCATCAAGTATTAAATCTGAAGAGTCAGACATCCAATCCTAAAGAGGATGACATATGTTAGAAAGTACACAATGATCAGTTTCAAGCGGCATAGCAGATAATGTCCCAGTGATACTTTGGAGACTATATGAACAATTAAGGTAATTATCCGTACTAAAAACTATTTTATAGAAATGTGCTACAAAGAAAAGAATTACATTAGGGGCTAAACGATCAGAAAGCGGCAGCCACGTGGGCAGTCTTTCAGAGGCCTTACCTTTTCTTTTCTCCACTCCTATCTGTTTGACTAAGAGAGCTGAAAATTATACCATTTGTGTTAGAATCAAATGCAAATGGAATAATTGTCCCTTCTCTAATCAAAACACATTTGTGGATTGAAATACCACATGGGGCAATTTTCAGTTAATCATGGATGTTAATAAATATGACTCTAAGCTCATAAACAAACATTACTTTGGCTAATATAATATAGGAAATTATTGTTAAGCTTGATCAGACATGTAACAAAACTGAACTTTGCAGAAAGTCAGCAAATTAACCATCTGAAAATAGAGATGCGAACCAGAAGTAATGAAAGATTAGATGTAGCTAAAATGCTTAGACAAATCATGCATTAGCACTAGGAAATATTTAAAGCTGGCTTTGCTGAAAATGGAAAATATTAAGTACTGTCAGAGTATTAGCTTCTTTAAAGAGCAAAAACCAGATGCTTAGTGATTGGAGATTTAAAAACTAGAAAATCAGGTTTACCAAAATAAAAGTTACCCAGAGCCTGAATTATATCAAAGCCTCTAACAACAAACGGCATTTTCAAATGAAATAAAAATATTTAGTACTCATTCTATTTCCATCACTGAGCTTCTAAGCCAATTTGAGATTCCTTACTTTAGTCTTCCCTAAGTGCAAAATATGTATTTATTTTGGTGACAAAATAGCTAAGTGGCTGTAAAAGTATTCCAGTTATCTAGAAGACCAGTGCTAGATTCAGACCTGGAGAGGCACTAATCAGGGAAAAGCTGATGACATGACCCCCACCTCCTGCCATGCACGTCAAAGAAAAACACTAAGCTTAAACCACAGACTTGATGTGTATGCCAGAGCCAAAATACCTTCTTTCTAGATTTACTCATTTCAAAATTATATGTTCCTCAAAGCTGAGCTTTTCTCATTTACCGGGGTGGGAAAGCCTCCACTTGCTTCCAAGGTACCCTAAACAAAGTCTGCTGTTGGGTCCTCTAGCACACGAAAGAGCCTGCCCTGGAGAGAATGCGGTGTGAGGAGTTTTTTCCAGTTTTATTGAGAAATAATTGACGTACGTCACGGTATAAATTGAAGGAGTACAGCATGGAGGTTTGATTTACATGGATTGTGAAATGATTACCACAGTGGGCTGAGCTAACATCCATCATCTCATATAGGCACAAAGAAAAGGAAAGAAAGAGGAAAAGAAAAAAGAAAAAAAAATTCTCTTTGTGATGAGAACGCTTGGGATTTACTCTCTTAACGACTTCCTCTATGTCCTACAGCGGTGTTTGCTATAGTCATCGTGTTGTGCATTACATCCCTAGTGCTAATTTATCTTATAACTGGAAGTCTGTGCATTTTGGCCCCCTTCTCCAATTCCTCCTCCCCCTACTTCCACCTCTGGTAACCACAAGTCTGTCTTTTTTCCCATGAGCTCATTTCTGTTTTTATTTTAGATTCCACGTTAAGTGAATCGTATAGTATTTGTCTTTCTCTGTCATACTTATCTTACTTAGCAAATGCCTTCAAGATCCATCCATGTTATCACAAATAGGATTTCCTCATTTTTTACGGCTGAATAACATTCCATTGTGTATATGTATATACATGTATGTATAAGTGTGTGTATAAGACACTTTACCTATTTATCCGTTAATGGACACATAGGTTGTTTCCATATCTTGGCTATGGGAGTACAGATATCTTTTCAGGTTAGCGTTTTCATTTCCTTTGCATATATTCCCAAAAGTGGAATTACTGGATCATATGGTAGTTCTCTTTTTAATTTTTGTGAGGATCCTCCAACTGTTTCTCATAGTGGCTGCACCAATTTACACTTTACTCACACCAAGAGTGCACAGGTGTTCCCTTTTCTCCACATCCCTACCAGCATTTCTTATCTCTTGTCTTTTTGAGGCTGACCATTGTAATAGGTGTGAAGTGACATCTTACTGTGGTTTTAATTTGCATTTCTCAGTGACGAGTGATGCTGAATCTCCTCTCATGTACCTGTTGCCTTTTTGTATATCTTCTTTGGAGCAATGTCTACTCAGGTCTTTGCCCTTTGTTAAAATTGGGCTATCTAGTTTTTTGGCTATTGAATTGTAGGAGTCATTTATACGTTTTGGATATTTAACCCCTTATCAGATAGATGGTTTGCAAATATTTTTCCCATTCTGTAAGTTGTTTTTTCATTTTGGTGATGGTTTCTTTTGCTGGGCAGAGGCTTTTTAGTTTGATGTAGTCCCACTTGTTTTTTATCTTGTTTCTTCTGCTTTAGGTATCATATCCCAAAATTGTTGCCAAGGTTCATGTCAAAGAGTATAATTGCTGTTTTTGTCTGGGAGTTTTATGGTTTTAGGTCTTACATTTAAGTCTTTTAATACACTTTGAGTTAATTATTTCTGAGTGGTGTAAGATAAGATTCCATTTTCATTATTTTACATGTGAATATTCAATTTTCCCAGCAATTTACTATAGAGACCATCTTTTCTCCATTGAGTATTCTTGACTCCTTTGTCAACTATTAGTTGGCTATATATGTGTGGATTTATTTCTAGTCTCTCAGTTCCATTCTATTGGTGTATATGTCTGTTTTTATGCCAGTACCATGCTGTTTTGATGACTATAGTTTCATAATATAATTTGAAATCAGGGAGTGTGATGCCTCCTGCTTTGTTCTTCTCTCTTGGGATTTCTTTGGCTATTTGGGGTCTTTTGTGATTTCATATAAATTTTAGAAGTGTTTTGTCTGCTTCTGTAAAAAAATGCCCTTGGAATCTTGAAAGGGATTGCACTGAATCTGTAGATGGTGTTTCATAGTATTGACATTTTAACAATACTAATTCTTCCAATCCATGGATATGAGATAGTTTCCCATTTATTTGTGCCTTCTTCAATGTCTTTTATCAATGTCTTATAGTTTCCAGAGTAGAAAACTTTCTCCTCCTTGGTTAAGTTTATTCTTCAATATTTTATGTTTTTGATGCTATTGTAAATGGGATCAATTTCTTTTCTTTTCTTTTTTCAGAAAATCCATTGTTAGCGTATAGAAACACTACTGATTTTTGTATGGTAATTTTGTATCCTGAAACTTTACTGAATTCATTGATTAAATCTAACAGTTTTTTGGTTGAATCTTTAGGATTTTTCACATGTAAAATTATGTCATCTGCAAATAGAAACAATTTTACTTCTTACTTTCCAATACTGATACCTTTTATTTCTTTTTCTTGCCTGATTGCTCTAGCTAGGACTTCAAGTACTATGTGAAATAGGAGTGTAAGAGTTGGTGCCTTTGTCTTGTTTCTGATCTTAGGGGAAAAGCTGTCAACCTTTTACCATTGAGTATGATGGTAGTTGTCAGTTCATCATATATATCCTTTATTATGTTGAGATACGTTCCTTCTCGGCCTAATTTGTTAAAGAGTTTTTATTATGAATAGATGCTGAATTTTGTCAAATGCTTTTTCTGCATCTACTGAGATGATCATATGATTCTTTTCTTTTGTTCTATTAATGTGTCACATTGATTGACTTAGATATATCAAACCATCCTTGCATCCCAGGGATAAATCCCACTTGACCATTGTGAATGATCCCTTTAATATGCTGCTAAATTTGCCTTGCTAGTATTTTGTTGAGAATTTTTGCACCTATATTCATTAAAGTAATTGGCCTGTAGTTCTCTTTTCTAGTAGTCTTATTTCTGGTTTTGGTATCAAGATAATGCTGGCCTCATAAAAGGAATTTATGTTCCTTTTTATTCCCAGTGTGAGGGAATGTTGACATCTAAGCTTTAGGAAGAAACAGCAATATTTTATCTATTACAGCTTTTTAAAAAAGTCTCTAGGTCAATCTGCAGATCAGTCTCTACATATCTGTGCAACTAAGTGAAGTACAAGTATAAGATCAGACTCTAAGCATATAAGAAATGCAAGATTCCATCTGAAAAGTTCCAATAATAAGGCAAAAATCAGCACTTCCTTTGATTTGTTTAGGTAACTGTCCCTCTTCTCCACTTGTACAGAAATGTAGACCTAAGTCTAGAAAAGGAAAAGAAACCTTGAATAACAAGGCAGTGAGTTCATCTAAGGGGGCCAGTTTCAATATGCGTGGAATCTTTCTACAATCTACCTTCCACTTTTTAAAAATTCTAATATTATCAAGTATGGCAATCAATATATATGGCTAGTGAGAATAATAATTGTGTCTACTTACCAAACACTATGTATGTATCAGGCTTTGTATTTATGTTGATTTAATTTATTAAACTCTTACAACAATTCTAGAAGGTAGGTGCTATTTTTAATCCTCATTTTTAGATAAGAAACTGCAGCTTAGAAAGGATAAGATACCTATCCCGTTACTGATATGGTTGGGATTTGAACCCAGGGAGACTTCAGAAGTGCTGGTAAGGATTAATGAAAGCATAACTTTCAAACAGATGCTGTCAATATTCTGGATTGCTTACATTAAAATATTCTGTGCAAACCAAAATTGTAAAATGTGCCCATTCTACACTGGGTATAATAAAATAATTACCCCTATTAAAAAATAGAATTTCTATTTTTTAGCTTTAGGTTAACAGCTTGTTGCTCTATTTTTTCCATTTTTCAAGGAAACAGAGTAAAAGAAATATTTATTGTGCTGTGGGTCCTTGACTGAATCCACTTGCCCTTCTTCCTTACTGAAAACCAGAATAAACATTTCTGGATGTCTATATTTTAAAATTTCTAACAGTAATGAATAAACTGTTCCTGGGGTACTCTAACAAGGCCCCCACGTTTTCAGCAAGCCTCATATTTTACTGATTTGATTGCACAAGTGCACTCATGGTCTGACCCTTCCTGGGTTCCTCCATCCTTGGATCTTTCTGATATAGAGTCCATGTAAAGCACTGGCTGTTTTTGAAAATCAGTGTTGGAAGACCATCAAGGAGGCAATGAATTTTCAAGACATAATATCTTAAAGGAACCTATAAATGAAATAGGTCAAGGATGAGGCACATAAGTGGCTGGGAAAAAAAAAATCTACATTTAGTTTATATAACTTCAGCTCCCTGTCTGTTCAGATTCCATATAAGGAATAGTAACTTTTCAAGCAAGCAGGCCTGGGCATATTTCTTGGCCTTATAATTCTCACAGTTCTAGACATTCCAAGGTAGAGGGTCATTCAAACAGAGTTGTAATTTCTTGTGTATATTTATTTCCAAAGTATCTTATGCATACTTTCCCAGTGAAATCATAGATGGAGGCTAGGGGAATGCTCTCTGGTTATTTTTCAAGCATGCCTAGAAGAAGCAGTCAAAAAGAACTGCTCTGGCCTTCTCAAGCAAAAGGACCAGACTTGAGCTGGATTGCTACAGCAAGAGCTTTCACCACTGTGCGGTTCACTTGACCTACAGCTTTTGTCTTGAAGATGATGTAAGAAGAGAAGAGGGAAGAAGGATGTTTATGAGATTTAAAGAATCAACTTACCTATGGTCACTCAGGATAATGACATGCATAACGCACACACCAGTCTGGAGGGGCAGTAATAATAGAGTCCAACAAGAATATTCTGAGAGGCCAACCATCAACATTCAAGTCTCTCCTCCAAATCCCAACCACTCACCAGCAAAGCACCCTTGAGGGTACTACTCACTGCCTGAGTGCTTTGATTGCCTTATCTGAAAGAAATGAAAGAGGGTTGGACAGACCAAGATGGCAGCATGTTCTCCTTAGATCTAGTTGCTACTAAAAATTAGAGGTCAAGTCTTTAGTATTTGTTTTACTGTACTTAAAAATAACCAAATGGTATATTTATGGTTTTACACCTTTAGGTGAAATTTAAAAAGCAGGACACCTAATAAAATGAGGAAGTTTTGAAAATCTGCACAGATCTAGGACTGATCATTATTAATGGCCAGATAATGAGAATAGTTTAGTCAAAAGGTGAAATTATTTAAGGAAAAAGTAGATTACTTTATATTCATTCAACAAATAGTTATTTTTATCCATGCATTCATTCAGCTCTTACTGAACAGATATTCCTCTAGGCACTTGGGATGTATCAGTAAATGAGACATTAATCCATGCCCTCCTGGGGCTTACATTTTCATAGTGAGAGAAACTCAATAAACAATAAAAACAATAAATGAGAAAGTTTCCCTATAAGTGAAAGCATATTAAATGCTAGGGAAGATAGAGAACATTGAATAGACTGAGGGGATCAGGAGTTTGGGAGTTGGGGGCCAGCACAGGCTGCCCTCTTAAATACAGCAGTCAGAGTAACCCTCATTGAAAAGGTGACAGATACTTGAGCAAAGACTTCTAGATGAGGGAGTGAGCTATGCAGATATGTGAGGAAGAGCCTAGAGTTCAAGAACAGCAGGTTCCTCTAAAGACTGTGACTCTTTGCCCCAAGAGGCACTAGAAGCTATTGCAGGGATTTGCCCAGAAGAGAGCTGTGACCGACTATGATTCTAAATTCAGAAACTGTATTCCATAAAGGTTTCCTTGGACAGTTAAGATATGTATGTATGTAAGTATAGTCTCTTATTCTTAATAATGCAACCAAACCACCATCAGGCATTGGTTTTCTAGTTGGAAGAATAGAACAGTGTTGCTCGATCTAAACTTATTTATCCATTAATCCTAAAGCCTAAGTCAGGCATTTGCAGAATTAGATTCTACTGGCATTTATTAAGTATTTACTTCTGTGCCAGAAAAATGTGTTCATCATAATCGGGAATAAAGGATACCAAGGGGAGAAGGGTGTAAAACACCCTTTGTCACTGCATCTCCTTCAAGTTGAGGCTTCTCATTTGCAAAACAAAAGAATATCTTCTATTTCTGAAAGTTTGGTGAGATGTGAGGCACACATGTTGTAGTTAGTTGCTTAACTAATACTGCTTATCTCTCACTCAAATCAATGAAAAATGTTATTATTTTAAAATTAAACTAAGATGAAACCAAAGGGGTACCCAGTTTGCTATTAGAGAAGTTAAGTGCCATCCACATACCATCAGCAGAACAGGATTTTAAAAGATGTTCAGAAAGAAGTTTTTTGGGTTTTTTTGTTTTGTTTTGTTTTTAAAGATTTTTAAAATTTATTTATTTGAGAGAGAGAACGAGCAAGCACAAGTGGGGTGAAGGGCAGAGGGACAAGTAGACTCCCTGCTGAGCAGGGAGCCCAATATGGGACTCCGTCATGGGACTCTGGGATCATGACCTGAGCTGAAGGCAGGCACTTAACCAACGGAGCCACCCAGGTGTCTCTGCTCAGAAAGGAGTTTAAAATGGACTTGGAATATTTGGAACCTTTGTACAATCAGAAATTAAAGTCAATCGAAGTGCACTGAGAGTGCAGGATTTTGTATGAAATTCCCAATAAGAAATTCTAGTACAGCTCTAATGTGTAAGTACTATTCAACACACTAAAACCTGCAGGTGGCAAATAAAGACAAAATAGACAATGACTAAAAAGAAAACTGTGCTCTTAAGTTACATTTTTCAGAGACTATTCTTAATTATATTAGACAGAGACTACAGACAACATAACCTGATGTTGGAACACTTAGGTGTAGTCACTTACTTCTGCTCTTGACTTTGATCAAACTCCTTAACTTGCTGGGATTTGAGATGGAGAACAATCAAGCACACATAGAGTGCAAAGGGTGCTCAAAGTTTCATTACATAAGCAGCTGCCACCATCTGCAAGTAAGATCAACATGGAGGTTGCTGAGAGAGACTTTAGATCAGGTGCCCTAGATCCCCAAAGCTGGGCCCATGGCCAGTCAAAGACAGCCTTGAAAGACAGGACCAGGCACTATACTATGCACTCAGCCAGAATGCAGTCCACTCTCTGCATGTGGCTGGCTGCCCTACCCACAATCCCACCTTCTGATCCTTAGAAGGATCTATAGAAGGCTGCTTTGCCTGAAAGCAAGGATCCAATGGAGCTTGGAGGCAATGTAGTTATGATACCCAATTAGCTGGGAGTTCATTTAGCAACACAATTCCCTTTATTTGATGTACTTTCAGCATTGCTTATGAGCTATATCCTACTTAGGAGTATGAACCCTCCAATTATTTGCGTTACGTTATGAATCATTTATCTAGTCAATCTAATATTCTTCCCTTATGCATTTTAATACCTCAATTAACTATTATGAGTCATTTGTTATTTGTATACCAGAAAACTGCTTTCCAAGTTATTACTTATTGGTCATAATCAATTAGGGAAGTTTTTAGAGTATGGTTGTCTTGTATAAATACACTGGTAAAGTTCAGCTCCTATGATTTCTGACAATTAAATTGTTCTGTCACTTGGGGACTCTCATTAATCTCAACTTGTCATCCTTGTTTATACAGGTTATAATGGGCTATGTGTGTAAGTGAAACGAGATGCTAAAAGGCTTTGGCTTTTTAACTCTTTGATGAAAGTAAAATTGAAATACTTTCTTAAAGTGGTGACTTTGATTTGTACAGTCTGAAGGAGATATATTCTAGATGGTAGCCCATCAATTCCACCATAAGCCACAGTGATCTTTATGTAGATTTGTAATTAAGTGGCTAGAAAAAGATGAACTGGCTCCTAACCACCTGGATTCTTGGAATTTGTATATCCAGAAAAGGAAATCACAGAGAAAAAAAATCAAATTGTGCCACTCCTCATCTTTACTGGTCAACTTCTAAAAGCTCTGGGTATAACTATAATATACACGAGTAGAAGGGAAGAATCTTCGTAGTGGTCAGAAAGGTCCTGGGGAAAAATTCAGATGTCAAGTACCATCGACGATGATTTGATCCATGGCAGGGATTTAAATGCAAGGAGTTTTGGTGAGGACTACTACAGGATTAGTATTAAGATGTAATTTATTGGGCATCATTATTTATGATGTAAAATATGCAAACAGCGCATTAATTAAATGCAGGTGTCCCTACCTTTAGCAAAACCTCTGACAATAATTAAATTATACAAAATGACCCAAGTCAACAGATTAGAAATCTGAACAGAAATCTAAGAGCTTTAATAAAGTCATAAATCACTATAAAGGAAATGGTAGGTATTATTACATTGAGAGTGAGTCTTGAAAAGAATGTGTAATAATAGAGCTGATGAAAAACGGATCTGAAATAGAACTATAAGGAACAAGGGGAGCTCATATGCCTAGATGAAGCTGCTAATCAGAAACTGGTTTGAGAAATAAAAATCTGGCAAAAAATACTTAAAAAAAAAGATTCCAGATTCACTACTTTTGACTTCCCAGGAAAATTTAATGGTCTCATATTTGTTGAGCCACATCACTCTGTGATGTTAAACATGGTGGAGGGGGGCCAAGTTCATTCTCTGGAAAAAGCTTTAGTGACTCTGAGTTTTCTGTCTAGTGTAATACCATAGGACCCACTCCTAAAAAGCAAAAAGGTCACTGTTGTGCAAGAACTTTACTTCCAGGATTTGAATAGAATCACTACTTAGCATCAGACATCCTTTATTATGATTCTGTGATTCTATTTTTACTATTCTATTCTCTTCTATACACAATGCCACTGGTGTCTTTCCTATATAAATACAGCTGTCATTGACTGAATGCTTCTGATGTGCCAAGCACTGTACTACATTCTCATTTATCTGCACAACCCTAGAAAGTAGATATTTTTATTATATCCTTCTTATAGACAGATAGGAAGTTTCAGTAACTTGCTCAAGGTTAAGTCCAAGGATGTCAACCCAATCTGCTTGAACCACTCCACTGGCATGACTTCCTCCCTGTGCCTAATTTACCCTTAATGCTATGTCAACCATTTCTCCATTTACCCCTGGTGAATCTGAAAACCTTAAAGGTAGCTGAGTCATCTAAGGTACCAATTCCTTGAGAGCAAGGACTGCATCTTGTGTACTTTTGAATTCCCCATAATGCCTAACACAAAGTAGTTATTGATAACATCGGAGGAAGACAGTGAAAGAAAGAGACAGATAGGAAGAAGGAGTTCCTGAACTCAATGACTTATTATACCAATCTAGCATAGGAGGCCATATGATAGAGAAATGCAATGGAATGCCAGTTAGGAGACATGGTGCCTTATCCAACTCTCACTGCTGGTGTGTTGTTGTGCAAATAATTTAGTTTATCTCAGCCTCCATTCCTTATCTATAAAACAAGGAGTTGACCCAAGTGACTGCTCCGATCCCTTGCATTCTCTGATTTTATATTCTCTGATTTTATATTCATTTCAAAGGTGTTTCTTTCCAGGCCCACCAGTAACCATGATAAACCTGTCTGTACTAAAACCCCTTCCATGTACTAAGCACTTTGTATACATTACCTTCCTGTGATCCTCATAACAACTCTGTGAGGATAGTATTATCGTTCTCATTCAGCAGAGAAAGAAAGCTTAGCAGGTTTACAAGCTCAAGGTCACGTGGTCAGTGAGTGGAAGTAAGGCAACCCTGATCTCATACATTTAGAAATTTACAAGTCTACCAGACCTTGAGAACTGTTGAAACTCTTAGCTACATGGCTTCTTAGAAAGCGCAAACTACTATCCTGTGACCCTGAAAAGTTTCCAATGTGATTTCCTCAATCAACAGGGATCTGGGACTTGAGAAGATGAAACAATCACTGAGATGTGATTTTTGGAATTGCCACGTTCACAGTCACAACTGCATCTCTAACCCTGGGCAAACATCTCACAGAAACATCAGATTACTGCAAACCTGTCAACACTTGGCTGTCTCCACCATCTCTCCCAAGGCCAGGCCCCAAGAGCACTTTCTGTCTGTACTTTTCGGTTGTCACTTAATCACACACTCCCTCATCTAGCCTGTTGCTTCATGTGCCTTACTCCTGCCTTGCCAACACAAATACAAGTTCCTTAAGGACAGAAATTGAGCTTTATAGTTCTTTCCAGCCTTGCAGTATCTACAGCAGAGTTGAACCCATTAAGTGATCCTCCCTTTCATTCAACTTATTCATCACATTTTCAGCAGGGGATCAATCAATGTGCTCTTTCTCTGCCCCAATTCTTGTGTTCTAAAAGCACTAGCAATAATTCAACTGTTACTCAACTGCAAACCACCCCAAAGTGTCTTCAGAACCACAATGTGCTGCTAAGCCTGGCATTTGACTGCCAAAAATAACCTGGTGCCAAGGTAAAGAATGTGAGCTGAGATGCCTTCTGCTTCCAGGAAGGGGTTTGATTCTTCTAGAGTGTTTCAGGTGACATAGTTCTCTATCAATCCAAAGATGGTAAGTTTAAAATCAGGCCCAAGAGAGAGGAGGATAATAGAATCTCCAGGATCCCAGGGAATCCTGCCAGTCCCTTCCCTTCCTTTTATGCCATACCTGTCCTACTCCTATCAAAGCTGAGATCATTGACTTAAGATTCCTTCTATTTGGTGATATGGATGATACAGACCCCAGACTTTTGGTTTTACAAATACTGCGCCACAGAAAATCCTTCAGAAAACTCATGATAGCAGAACCCAAATTTTTCCAAATGTATCATCCTGAAAGTATCTCTCTGCCTATAGAGCAAATGGAGCTTGATATCCCATTTGAAGACCATAGGCTTTGCATAACAAGAGAGAAAAGGCTTAATCATTGGCCCTGAAACTCACCCATCTTAGCAGGAGCCACTCTCCAGGGTAATGTGCTTTGCTCCTTCCAGGGATATGCTGCAATATGACATGACACAGTTGTCGCTCAGGGCAAAGTTGTTTAATTTCAATAACAAAATTCAGAGATATTTTTAAGATTATGCTAGAGGATTAGAAATACTTTCTCCCGCACATCTGGAAAGTTGAAGGGCAAAATATTAAGATCTACTATGGAAGTTGTAAGATAATTTGTATTTTCATTCACCAAAGAAATAGATGTTAACTGAAAACAGAAAAGTAATAGAGGAACCAAGAACACTCAGTAAAAATAGCTACTACATGCTAATACATACTGTGAGCCAAGCTCCTTTAAAATCCTCTTTTTATTTAATCATCGCAAAGACCCTCCGAAGTAGGATCTATCCCCATTTTGTACCTGAGCCCTGAGAGCTTCAGACACCTCTAGTAATAACATACTTATTAAGTGCTGGCACCAGTATTCAAATTCACTCCAAGGCCAGGTTGTTGTTAATCACCAAAATTTAGTTTATGTGTCTCTCCTAGAAGATGACTGGACATTCAGGGCTGATCTCAGAGTTTGGTGTGTATGATTAATGAAATTGGAAGGATAAGGGGCAATTGCCAACTTCCCTAGGTAACTCCATTTGGCCCTGCTGAGCAGGTGCAGTGGGTCCCCTCAGGTTTGCTAGTTAAGGGACAGTACGTCAAATAAAGCTGGAGTCAAAGGGGAGGGTAGAAGTGCTGACTTTGAACATGTTCTTTGAAAGTGCTGTTATTTGAAAAAGCTGTACAGTGTCAGAGCTGAGCAGAGATCCAGCTGTGAATAGCACTCTGCAGAGTGTTGATAGAATCTGGGCTGTCCAGCTGTGAAGGGCCCGGAAGTGCTTGAAGAGGTGACAAGCACCCGAGCCCTCCCTCAGCCCTCCCCAACAGCTGTGGCCATTAACAACAGAAGCTACAGAGACTCACTGCAGCCAAAAGCCACAACACTACCCTCTTTTTACCCTCTCAGCTTTACTACGCCTTGTTGAGAGCCTTAAGCCACCTCCACCAATCACAATAGACAAAAAAATAGCTGCCCCAAGGCACAACAATGGCCTTGACATTGGACCACAATAATGGCCTAGTTCCTTGAGAAGCATCAGAGAGGTCAAACCAGAGAAATCCTTGCTTGGGCTCTTGCCAGCTCCTCTACTTTGTCAGCGGGTAGAAGATGAAAATGGGGTATGGTTGGCTTGTCATTTGGGATTATGTAGAAAATGATAACAATGCAATGTAGAGAAATCAGCAGCGGCTTTGGAGTCAGAGGGACCTGGATTCGAATCCTGATGCTTCTCTGTATTAGTTATGCAAACTTGATAAATTAAATAAGCCCTTCAAGCCTTTCTTTTCTTGCCTTTAAAGAGAGTAATAGTAATTTCCTTTAGAGTCACAGCAAATATTAAATGAGATAAAATATAAATCTCTACACATGGTGGATTTCCAAAAATATTCATTTTATTTCCTCCTCCCATACATTCATGGTGGGGGGGGCTAAAAATACCAATTTTCTGCTAAGAAAACTCATGGGATTGAAGACTAGAAATACAAGGTGAAAAAGTAAGCCATCTATAAAGACCTCGAAGTGTAACGTAGATTGTGAGTGGAAATGTTACTGGGGGAAATGAGTGGGTTACATAAAGAAGTGTGTTAAAGTGCTCGGAAATGCCCTTTCCAGTTTTGATTATTTTGGAGTCCTAGAATGGTTTAAGCATCTGTGGGCAATGTGATGAATACAGTGAATACTTCCAACACTAGCAACCTTTGAATTGGTGTTTTGCCCCAAATGGAAAACTATATTCAACACTCTCAAATACAGAAGTTTGTGTGTAAACAAAAAGGTTTCAAAACTGTGACCTTGTCTTTACCTATAAAGATTCTACCATCTTTCAAGTCCAAGTTCCATTACCATGTACTCTATCAATATCTCTGTTCCAAGTGGCAGAAAACCCAACATAAACTGGTTTAAGCTAAAAATATATAGGGTTCAGGTAGCTTAGGAGTCCAGTTCAACTTCAGTTCCAGGTTGATGTTGACCCCAAACGATGTCAGCAGGGTCCAGCTCTCTGCCTGGCTACTCTGGGCTCTCTACATTTGAGGATCTGCATAGTGGCCTATAGCACCTTCAGACTCCCTTTGTCAAAAAATCCAGTCCAACAGAAGAGAGAAATTGCTTCTGGAATGGGTACACGCAGACACACATACACACACACACAAACACACACACACACACATATTTGAGGCCCAGATTGGGTTTTTACATTTATTGGCAAACCCAACTCCAGCCAGGTGAGTGGACTGTCAACCGTAGCCTGGCACGTGAGCCCCGGGGAATAAAGTCAATTGGCACATTGGCTGAGAATAAAGAGGCATGGTAATCCCAAAACAAACGGGGTTACACAAAAGCAGTGTAGATACTCCACACAAAAACAAACCAATGTCCACTATTATGTTCTAGCCCCACAGAACAATGGCCTTTACGTCCTTTATACATTCACTAACTTCTTTGGTGCCACTCACATAGTGCTTATTACATGCAACCCTGTATTTTAGGTTAATGATTAGTGTCTCGAGGGTAAAGGTTATTTTAAGTGTGTTTGTCTCCATCAACATTGTATTTCACAGTGCTTTGCCCACAGTGAGTAAATTAAGGGAATTTAATAGAAATTAATGAATTTAACATACATAAACATTGAAAGTGAATAATTGAAGTCAAAAGTTGAAACAGTTGACCTGTAGAAAAGATAAAGAGTAAACAATGTTAGAATTATACGGTTTCTGGGGGAGTGGAAGAAAAGGAAATCGAAGGCCCTTTATTCAAAAATTGCTGTCAAAAATCCCCAACTTCCTTAAGGAATTTATTAAGGAGATTGAGAGGGCATATTGCTCAAAAACACCAAATACCCTCTATAGAAAAGGAACCTGAACTTTCCAAGTCAAACCATCAAGATAAATAATTAAAGGAAAATATTCCAAAAGGTGAAGAAGGCAGGTGAATTAATCGGAATGGAGAGGAGAGATAGTAGACAAAAGCTCTGAAAGAAAAAAAATGGTTTTCAGTAACTCTACCAAGAATTTGGGAGAAAAAAATGCAAATAAGAAGGGGAAATTCACTATCAAAATTACCCAAAAACTCTGTTTGCAGGATAAGATCTGGTCACCATCAAATCCTGTCTGGAGAAAGTCCTCATAGCGTGAGACAGAAAAGTTGATTAAGTCTCTTAAATACGACCACATCTTTTTTAATTAACCTCTGGGCTACTGGGTCACGGAGTGTAGATTGCTTCTATTTTATTAGCAATCACCAATTCTACCTTGTCAGGATTGCACAGAACACAAACAGGTATAAGAAGTTCGTTACAGCCTCGTTGTTGACAAAGGTATTTCAACTGAGAATCTCCTTGTAGGAGAAGTTAAATGTGTCTTGGGTCAGGAGAACATTTGGCAAAATAGAACAAGAGACAGCAAACTATGGCCAGTGGGCCAAATTTGGCTGTTTTTGTAAAGTTTTGTTGGCATATAGCTATGTCCATTTGCTTAGTATTATCTAATGGCTGCTTTCTGTTCCTGTAAGGGCAGAGTTGAGAAGTTCCAATAAGGATCATATGGTCCAGAAAGCTTAAAATATTTATCATCTAGACATTTACAGAAAGAGTCTATTGACCTCTGCCATAGAAAAAAAAGAGCATCCCAGCCCACAAAAACCAAGTGTGGTTTTTCTACCCATTTTCAAAGAATCAGGCATCGTAATGGCAAAATGGCAGCAAGATGGTTTGTCAGCATCAGCATCAGTAAGACTCACCAACTGTAAGTAGAGAAAGCAAAGGAGACTGAAAGAAAGTAGCAGGTCTGGTTGCTGAGTAGAAGGCTCAGCCTTCTCAGTTGAGAAACCAACAGGGGGCAAGATGCGTGAGGTGGCAGGTGCATGTCAGGCCTCCATGGAGCGAGAGACAGAGAGGAGGAGAGAGAGAGAGGGAGAGAGAGAGAGAGAGGCAATTAGCAGAAAAGCATCCAGTGCCTTTGTCTGCCTCCAAGTGTTTCTCTTGCCTGCTACTGCTGCACATTTGAATGTTTTATTTCTTCGACCCTCCGAGCATTACCAAACAGTTATTATCTGAGCTTCTAACAAACAATTATTCCAACTCCTAATTTATATTTCAATCATTTTAACTACTGATCTTATGATCACATCCAGGCTCTGATCACATTAGTGTCTATTAACTATGCAGCAACCAATAAAATCTGCATGAGAGACTTATTCCATATATACTCCCTTAGCACAATTTATTAAAATAATGTAGACTATTAACGTTTAAACTAAATGTAATATATGTATTTAATATAAAAATTCTCATTACTGTGATTAATAAAATTTTTAGTGTAAGCTGATATTTAGTTAGAGAAAATGAACAAGTTAAGCCAACTGAAGTATTTCAGTTACATTAATTTAATTAAATATGACTTTTACATTATGTAGGATTAGGTACATACCACTGATAATTCTACATATTTAAAGAATCAAAAAGTAGAATTCCACTATCAAAGTTACAGTCAAATCACCAAAGGTTGTTTTAGATAAAGCATATTAACTTCTCTCACTGAAACCCCCTCACTTTTCCAGATATGCTCTCAGGAATCACAGGAGTTGGAAAGTAATGCAGTAATACTACACTGTTTTCCTCCTTAAAACGTCTCATTGTTTAGGTTTTTCCTTTTGAGATGCACTAGGGCCAGGTGTGTGTGTGTGTGTATGTGTGTGTGTAGGGGAGAAAGACAGAGACAGAGACAGAAACAGATCTCATGCTGGTACTTTGAATCATTTCCATTATATAGAAACATTTCTCAAAATAATGTGCTGGTCAAACTCCACTTTCCTCCTTGTGGGCTGTTCCATGTGAACACCCTGACCTTGGCTAATATAACTGCCCTGCTACTTCCTAACTTTGCGAACTGGCAAACACCTACTTCAGCCCAATTTCTCCATTAGTAAAATGGGAGTGAGAGTTTGTGAGGATTAAGTGAGATGGGTAGAAAAAAACCTAGCTTCTAATTGCTATCCCTCAAGAGCTGGGTCTCTTGGCTGCTGCCTCAGAAAATGTTATGTTTTATTATTTCAAGCTTAATCTAATGGCCAGTGTGGCTGAATTATCTTCTGCATTCCAAAAATCTTCCCTAGATTGCCATGGCCATGAATCCATATCATCGCTCTTTTCTGCACTCTTTATCTCCATCTTGTTCTGCTCTGTCTTCTGTGTTGGTGACATTTCACTGACAGCTAAGTTGTCCCTTGACCATTCAGGGCCAAAAGATGAAAGGAGAGAATAGGTAGAGCACTAACATGGGTGTCTGGAGGATCTGTGTTAGAGTCCCAGTTTACTTGCTACATGGCCTTAGGTTAGAGGTACTCAGTCTTTTGAAGTCTCAATTTCCAATCCTGCTAAATGGGTGTGGCCAATAATAATACCTACTTACAAAGTCATTGTGAATACTGAATTATTACTGCAGATGAGGTGCTTTGAATAGTGCCTGGCCCATAGTATGAGCTCAACAATAATACCATCAATAATATTGGGGACAGTGACTCCTAAAACAGAGTCACTGCTTTTCTAGAGGCTGGGTCACGCACTGGTGATGGATTCAGAACTGAGGAGACGCAGAAACATTTCTGTAACTATTAGAGTATTGGGAACTGTGAAGATTCAATTCTCTAGAAGGAAGAGAGGGCTTTTTCTAAATTATCCTAAGGAATAGGGTGCCCCATCCTTTGGCTCCAGTAGTTTATTTCTAAAGGGTCTGTTTGATAATGACGGAAGCTTCCAGCATAGCTAGATATACAGTCACTTTCAGAGAGCAAACTAAAAGCAAAAAGAAGAAAATCTGCCCCTAAAATCTCCCACTCTCACAGATACACCAAGAACCCCGATGTTTTGATTGTCTGGTTTCACACCCAAAGCAAGGTGCTTCTTCCTCTGCTACTAAGGGACAAGGATGATGTGAAAACAAAATGCTGACTTTCAGGCCTAAAATCAGTACTCATTATTGTAATTCTAAAACCAGGAGGAGAACCAGAACCCAGCCTAAATTACCGCCCAATCTCCTTAATAAATGTGGACAGGGAAATCTCAAGAAAGGTGCTGGTTAATAGGCTGGAACAGATATTCCCACACCAAATCCATCCCAATCAGGTAGATTTATTTGGAAAGGACAGCCAGGCAATAATGGGAAGCAATTATTAAATGCAGTGCAGTGAACTTCTGGAGACAGGGAAGAGCCCATGGCTGGCGTTTCGCATCCTTCTCTGAAAGGCCTTTGATCACCTAGCCACTCTGTCCCTCCCCTTCACTCAGCAATAATTTGGACTGAAGGCAGCATTGTTCAGGTGGAGCTCTTAGGACTAACGAGTCCTCCCTCCCCCTTCTGTAACAAAATAGTTAAGAGGACTTGTGTCATCACCTTTGTCAATTTCCCCCGCCCTATTACCCTTATTTTATTTCAAAGTTATGTCAAAAAAAGTTCTTCTGTCAATAAGCCCACCAATTCTAGGAATCCATCTTTTTTTGGCAACTCCAATATAAGTGGTTTAAGGGCTTATGATGGGTTATGGAGTTGGACTCCATGATTTGAATTCTGGACCCAACCCATATTAGCTGGACAATATGACCAACTTTCTGTGCTCAGGGTCCCCATCTGTGAAATAGGGATAATGTAGTACAAGCTTAAGTGGCGTGTTGTACAAATTCAGTGAGTTCAAGAGTTAAGGGCACGTTAGTTAAGCTAATGTCTTTCACATTGTAAGTGCTCAGTAAATTTTAGCAATCACTGTCATCATCATCACCCATTGCATAATTATCATTATTCTGGGAGTTATCCTTTGCATTTGAGACCCCATAGTTCTTTAAATTGGGGATCAGATATGGTTTAAAATCTTCTTAGGAAGACTTACAACATGGAATGGTGGCTGAAGCATTAGACTGGGCTTGAGATACCTGACCCTTTGTAAACTGTGTACTTAAGAAGTTATTACAAGTAAGGCAACTCAAAGACTTCTTTTTCTAGCTATAGAACAAGGGCAATTGAATCATATTTCAAGATCTGACCTCTCTTCCAGTCTTCTTTGCACTCAAAGCATTCATTTGCTGACTAAGGTGGAAAATATGGCCTGTGCATGTGATCTGGTGTCAGCATGGTCCATTTCGACCACATAATGACTATGTCTTAAGCGGTGGAACAGTTAAGACCTAAGCACCAAGCTAATCAGACCCTTCCACCCACACAACAAAAAGCAAGACTTTTAGTTTCTCTCTCCTGCTCAGGTTTTGTCTTCCAGTCCTTCATGGTCACAGGACTAGCCAGCTCCCCAAGATGCCACATAAAACACCTGAGTTACTTTGCAAGAAGAATGTTACTTCCGTCAGAACTAAAGAGATCCATTTCAACAATAGATGCAAGAGAAGAAAAAGGAAACTGTCTCAATAAAAATCAGGCCACTCTTAAAACCAAATCTATGTTATGAATGTACCATGATTTTCAAAGGTTGATGGACTTCATTGCCTGTGTCTAGTTATTCCATCTGCCAGGCTAAAGATCAGAAGGGACTTTGAACCACCATGAACAAAATTTATCAAGACCTAAAAGATACCACCAAAGACTTCCCTGAAGAACCATCTTCATGGAATCAGCATTGCCCAGAAATAAGCCCAACCTGAGTCTTATCAAACTTAATCAAGCTTATGCAAATAACTCAATCTCAGTAGCTTAGCTCCAGGAGACTTCCTCTTATCAAAATCCATACAGACCCAAATACAATAAATATGATTAGAACCTGCTTTTCAGTTTTGTTTCATAGTGGAAGAGTCCTGTGTTGCCTGAAACAATAAAGAGAGAAATTAACTTGGTCTGAGTTGCTGTTTGAGCTTGAATTTTGAAAAGCTGTGTCTCTTAATTCCACCCTGAGTTTAAAATATGGCACACCTGGACAATCTGCTTCTCTCCAGGGAACGTACTAACTCTGGTTTGTTTTATGCATTTGAAGTCCACCATATGGAACAACTGCGTCATTAAAATGGACATTAAAAAGATTTGTTCACTCAGCTAGATTTAGACAGATAATAATACTTGGCACTTATATAGTGTCTTTCACCTGTCCATCTCAAAGTACATAATTTGTAAACACATACTGTTACAAACTCTTTATAAACCAGAGCTATGTGTATTTCCCTTTGTATAAAACAGTTCCAACATGCCATACAATAAATCCACACCAAAATAAGAGATGGTACAAAATTTTAAAAAAAGTTTTTTTAATTAGAAAAAATGTTAAAAGCAGTCCAAGAATGTTAAATACATATTATCTCAAACAGTAACTACAGTCTGTCCATCTCAGACAAAGAGAGGTTCAGCATATATGGCAAGTATTTTGTTTTCTCTTATCTAGCCTTGGATCCACAACACCAGGATTTGCATAATAATTATGATGGTATAAATACCATTACTTAAATTAACTGAATGAAATTGGTCAACACCTCATAACCACTTCCACTTCAGTAATTCAGTGTTCTGACCATAAGAATTGATAGGATTCTTATGCAATTTCAATTAGGTTTTCTGTAATTGTCATCCTATTTGCATATCTAGCTCTTTAGGTCTTTTCCTCAATAGGTCAAAACTCAGAGGTGTGGAGGGTTGTTCATTGTACCTTCCAAACCACTAATATTCCTCATAGCTCTATATATGTGTATAACTTATTTATATGTATATTTCCCCTCCAACACCAGTCTCTCTGATCATTCAATAACCACTTTCCCTTTACTTGCACCTTTACTTTGTGACTTCTTTACTTGTGTAGCACAAAACATTTTTAGGGATTAAATATTACATACCTGAGGAAAAAACTCTGGGCTTCAGACTCTATTTATCAAGCAACATGTTGATACAGATAGCAAACATAAATGTAGATTAAAAATAAGTACTACATATATGTACATTGCATCACAAAAGTTTGTCAGATGGGGTAAGACAAAGGTCACAGTATAAAGCTCAGCTACAGGGTTGTGCAAAGTGGGCCAATAGCATGAGTAGAAGCTTATATTCAAGTGAACATTTAATAAGATATGAATGAACAAAATAAAGCAGCCAATAATACACTGCATCAGGCAATAGGAAAAGATGTCCATGAATAATCTAGATGATGTATGTTTACTATAAGAATCTTGTATTAAGATTCTTCTCCACATCATTGAGAAGAACAGTTCCCAGATGATCAGATTTCAAAGTATCAATTTTTGAAGAGGTTGTTATCAGTAACATAGTTTTCATAATATCTAGAAAAGAGATTGAAGACTTAAATGATGGCAGAGACTAACTAGTCAACATTAATGAGTGAAGCATGTAGGTGTACAACAACAGGGAGGGAGGAGTACATAATAATAGTATTCTACTATAATGTATATCCCAACAGAAATTCTTCTATGAACATATAAATGTATATGTTTATAAGGTATAGATAAGCTTATATGTAAATACATGGTAATTAAGTGTGTACATATATATATCCCGTATTTTTTTAAATAAACATGGAGGAGGACCATTGAAGTGGAAAACACACATGTACCTTTGAAAGGGGTAGCTGCTCCTCAGTTCTAGGTAACCACTGCCAAACAAGAATGTGGGCCCAGTGTGGACAGATAGTTTGACTTCTCAACAGGAACTGCAAATTTGAACTTTTTTAATGTGAAAGCTTTCAATTTTTAAATGTTGGCTCCAATTACTTTTAAACCCGGTACATGTCAACTGCATTTCAGCTTGTCAAATCTTGCTCATTGGATAAAAGCTTATAATCTCTGGTGTTCAATAAAGCTAGTTTTTCATGGCTGGGAGAAACCATGATTTATTTATGATTTCATTTCCAGCACCCACATAAATAAAGATTTGTAATATAAAGTTCATTATTTAGAAATAGTTATGTTCCATTAACAAAATGAAAAGGTAATCTACAGAATGGGAGAAAATATTTGCAAACCATATACTTAATAGGGGTTAGTATCCAAAATATATAAGAAATCCTATAACTCAGTAACAGAAAAAACAAATAACCCAATTTAAAAATGAGCAAAGGACCTGAATAGTCATTTCTCCAAGGAAGACATTCATATGGCCAACAGATACACAAAAAGGTGTTCAACATCTCTAATCATCAGGGAAATGCAAATCAAAAGCCACAATGAGATATCACCTCACACCTGTTAGGACAACTATTATTTAAAAAGAAAAAAAAATAAGTTTTGGCAAGAATGTGGAGAAAAGGGGACTCTGTTACACCATTGGTGGAAATGTATATTGATTACAGCCATTATGAATAACAGAATGGAGGTTCCTCAAAAAATTGAAAATATAATTCCATATGATCCAACAATTCCAATTCTAGCTATTTATCCAAAGGAATTAAAATAAGGATCTCAAAGAAAAACACTTGCACTCTCATGTTCATTGAAGTATTAACACAATAACCAAGGTATGGGAACAACCAAAATGTCTATCAGTGGTTGAATGATGAATAAAAAAATATACTGTGGTATATACATACACTAGAATATTATTAAGCCTTTAAAAAGAAGGAAATCCTGCCATTTGCAACAACATAGATGGACATTATGCTGAGTGAAATAAGACAGACCCAGAAAGACAAATACTATATATATGGTCCCACATATATGTGGAATCTAAAATTCTAAAATAGTAAAACTCAAAGCAGAGAGTGGGGTAGAATGGTGATTTCCAGGGACTGGATGGAGGAGGGAAAAGATAGGTGATGGTAAAAGGTACAAAGCTTTAGTTATGCAAGATAAGTTATGGAGACCTACTATACAGCATAGTGCGTATAGCTAAAATTATTGCATTGTATACTTAAAATTTGCTATAAGCGTAAATCTTATTTTAAGTGTTCTTATCACAAAATAATACTAATACAAATACTAATCGTGGCAGGAGGAAACTGGGAGATAACAGATATGTTTATGGCCTTGATGGTGGTGATAGTTTCATGGTTTTATACTTATCCCCAAACTCATGGAGGTGTATACATTAAATATGTACAGCTTTTTATTTTTTTTTTATATATATATATTTTTTAAGATTTTATTTATTTATTTGAGAGAGAGAGAATGAGAGACAGATAGCAAGAGAGGGAAGAGGGTCAGAGGGAGAAGCAGACCCCCCGCTGAGCAGGGAGCCCGATATGGGACTCGATCCCGGGACTCCAGGATCATGACCTGAGCCGAAGGCAGTCGCTCAACCAACTGAGCCACCCAGGCGCCCCATGTACAGCTTTTTATATGTCAATCATACCTCAATGAAGTGGTTTTTTAAAAAAAAGAAATTGTCATGTTTCTTGAAAAATTAGGTTTGTGAATGGGATTTGCCCTCAATACAAAAACAAAGAGTTCCTACAAATGAACAAGAAAAATGGCCATAGAAATATGTACATAAAAATATGAATAAATTAGGGGCACCTAGGTGGTGCAGTCAGTTAAGTGTCCAACTCTTGGTTTTGGTTCAGGTCGTGGTCTCAGGGTCCTGAGATCAAGCCCCGCCTCAGACTCTGTGCTCAGTGCAGAGTCTGCTTAAGTTTCTCTCTCCCTTTCCCTCTGCCCCTCCCTACCTGTGTGCGCTCACTCTCTCTCTCTCTCTCTCCCCAAATAAATGAAATCTTCTTTAAAAATGAGTAAATTATATGAACAACAAATATGAGAAGAAAAAAACACATACCTATTAAACATAAAAAAGGAAAATTAATTTTAGTGCCATGCAACCCAAACTGAATTAAGATTAGAAATACAATTTAAAATACTAGATATATAATTTTAAGTTAAATAAATATAATTTTAAAACAAGCATGAATTGCAAGTAATATGGAACTAAAATCCTACACAAATGTCTAAAATAAACAGATATCTACAAAATTCTACTCTTTGGGAAGTCCCAAACATTGCTCTGACATTGGAGTGGAGGAAGCAAAATTTATGCAAGAAACAGTAAAACCAGGTTATATTCTCAGATCTGTTATCAATGACATTGCCTTGGCCAAGATACAACCTCTTTGATCTTTATATCCCTTTTCAGCTAAAAATATTAATTTCATGCCCTACATCATTTTGACAAATTAGTTATTAATATGCGATGGATGTTTTCTTCCTTGCTTTGTTTGTGTGTTTCAGCTACTTTGCACCCCTCCTGAGGATATGGAACACATTTCGTTGTTTCTTGCATAGTGCTGAGTTTGTGAGAATCCTGGGAGGCTGTTTTAGGCTATCTGATCAGAAACTTTACACCTGTCTCTGTTGCTTCCCTCTTATGTGGATATAAGGACCTCTGTGAGGCTTGCTTCCAGTTGGGAAGTGACATGCAGGTATTCCCCAGTCTTAAATTCAACAAAAGTATGACATTTCTTTCATGTACTTTCCTCTTATTCATATCTGCATCAGCATTAGCAAGTGGGTGGGTAGAAATGAAAGCTTCTAAATGTTGAGAGATTGGGATGTGTAGGAGCAGCTGGGCAAATAAAAGTAGTTAAATAAATAGAAGCCAAATAATAATAATAATAATAATGTGGGTCATAAAATCCAAGAAAAGATATAGCTTCTCATTTATGCTGAGAAGTCATACAATATGATTTCTAAAAAGGTGACCACTAGATTTAACTAGATGGAGGTCACTGTTGACCCGAACAATAGCAGCTTCAGTGAAGTAGTGGGGGACAGAAACGAGGATGGAGTTGTCAGAAGTAGAAATGTGAAGAACTGGACAAAGATAATAGAAGAAGCACACGTGTCTAATTTGTCTCTTACCTGAAATTCCACTATAACACTGGAAAATATATTGTTCAAAAAGAAAGTGTGGCAAATCTGACAATAGCACATAAAATTGTGGATGCATTGTTCTAGCAATCTCATTTCTGGGGATCTTTATTATAGATGAAATTGCACATGTTAGAAAAGGATATATCTGCAAGATTGTTCATTGTGATATTATTTATAATAGCAAAAGATTAGAAGCAGCTTAAATGTTCAACAATAGGCAACGGTTGAATGAAATATGGTATGCCCACAAAGATACCATCCACCTGTGAAAATAATAAAGAAGGACTCTACGTGACCATCAGGATATATCTTCAGGGGAAAAAACAAAGGGCAAAGGTTTTATTGTAAGGAAGGGAGAGAGATAATTAGCATATCCATGTGTATTTGCTGCATTTTTGGATTTAAAAAAGAGGAACACCAGAATAAAAACTTAAAAGGAGAGAAAGGAAATGTGATGCATGAGAAATAAGTGAAAGTGAGATTCCCGTTTAAGTAATTTTTGACCTTTCAAGCCTGGTAATAATATTAACTATTTTTTTAGTATTACCTATTTTTGAACCACGTAATTGTATTATCTCTTTAAAACATTTTTTTAAAATATATAAAACACTGCTTGGGATGCAGAGACCTAGAAAGAAGCATCACTTTCACCATTACAACAATTAAAAAGCCAAACTACAACTTCACAATTTTTTTTGAAGCGATCAGAGACTTGTGGTCACAGAACTAACTAGTCTGAAATCTAAAGAAAGACAAGTGGTAGGAGGGAGTGGTAGGATGTTAGCACCTGTTTATTTGGGATGGATACAGCCAGACACATGTAAAGCTGTTAACAAATTTATGGAGAATGTGTTTAAGCTAGTAAAAGAGGGTGGAGCCACTTGGAGCCTATCAGAAGTAAAGGGTGTCCATGCATAAAAACTATTTACTTCAGTCTCTAGTATTTTACACATGATGCCCAGCTTGCAACAACAACAACAAAATATGAGATTATGAAAAAAAATTAAAAAAAACAACTGCAATCGACAGACCCTATTTGAATATAGAACAGATGTAAAAAAGTCATAGAAATTAAAATAACTATGATTGCCATATTAAAGTCTCTAATAGAAAAGAGGAACAACATGAAAATCAGATGAATAATTTCAACACAGAAGGAAACTACAGAAAGACTCAAATGGAAATGCTATTAATAAAAACATAGTAACAGATTTTTATTTTATTTTATTTTAAATATTTTATTTATTTATTTGACAGAGAGATAGAGAGCACAAGTAGGCAGAGAGGCAGACAGAGGGAGAAGGAGAAGCAGGCTCCCCGCCGAGCAGGGAACCCGATGTGGGGCTCAATCCCAGGACCCTGGGATCATGACCTGAGCCGAAGGCAGTCACGTAACTCACTGAGCCACCCAGGCACCCCACTAACAGATTTTTAAAAATGCCTTCAACAGCCTACATGTAGACTTGACACAGCCAAAGAAAGAATCAGTATCCTTGAAGATAGATCAATAAACATTACCCAAACTGAAACACAAAGAGAAAAAAAAGTGTTCAAATGAAAGAATAGAATATCCAAGAGCCATGAGATGATATCAAACATCCTAACATGTGTATAATTGGAACCTCAGATTAGTGAAAGACTAGTTGCTCTTACCATGAGATTGATAAAAAAGGCAATAATGCCCTCTCTCAACACTGCTGTTCAACGTCATTCTGGAAGTCCTACCTTGTACGATAAGGCAAGAAAGAAATAAAATTCATACAGATTGGAAAGGAAGAAATAAAACTGTCTCTATTCACAGAAAACATGCTTATGTAGAAAATGACAAAGAATCTATTTAATCTATATAATAAGTGAGTTTAGCAAAGTTACAAGATACTAAGTCATTAAACAAAAATAAATTGTATTTCCAAATCCCAGCAATAAACTATGGAATATAAATTTTCAAAAAGAAAAAAAGTACCTGTTATAATAACTCCAAAAAATGAAAATCTGAGTATAAATCTAACTAAATACATTTAGAATCTGTATGCTTTAAATCTACAGAACACTGATATAAAATCAAATAAGAACTAAACAAATAGAAAGATATATCATGTTAATGGACTGGAAGACTTGATAATGACAGGGCATCAATTCTCCAAAAATTGATCTATAAGTTCAGTATTTTATAGGTTTTGCTCACAAGTTTCTCAGACAATATCCATGTGTGGACCAGTTTGCTTCTCCACAATCATAAAAATTTAGAAAAGCATCTAAATATACACCATGCTTTCTAGGTTTACTGCTATTTAGCTTGAATACAGTTACTCAGTTGTCATTCACTAAGCTTTATCAGCCTCTTCAAGCTTATTATTAGGATCATCAGGCAGGAATGAACTACCTGCCACAACCTCAGTACTTTCCAAGGATTCCAAATTTCTTTCACTTATTTTGGTCATTGAGGAATTGTCTTTAGCATTTGTGAGGAAGTTTAAGTTCCATGTATGTTCACATTATTTAATTTTTGAAAGGAAAATGAAGGTTTCAGAGGGAAGATGGTGGAAGATTAGGGGACCCATGTTTCATCTGGTCCCTTGAATTTAGCTAGACATCTATCAAATCATTCTGAACATCTGTGAATTCAACCTGAGATCTAAGAAAAGAATTGCTTCAATTCTACAAATAGAAAAGCAACCACTTTTTGCAAGGTAGGAGGTGTGGAGACATGAATCTGAGGGGATATATGGGAAGATAAACCATGGGAGAAGGGATCCTCCATAAGCCAGCACCAGAAAGTGATATAGCAGCAGAGGCAAAAATTGGAACTTTTAGAAGTCTTCTCCTGTGAGGGACATCCCTGCCTAAAAGATGCTCAGGTGGTGAAAGTAGGGCCAAATCCTAGGTGGGACAGTGTGGTCTCAGGATCCCCAGGGTCACAGAAAGAATGGGGGTGCCTGAGTGTGGCAGAGTTCCCAAGCACTGGGGCAGGGAAACTGGCTATAATTAGTGAGCCCCAGAGTGACCTCTCAGCTAGGTGTTGCCATAAAATGTGAACCCTGGCACAGTCGGGCAATTGCCCTCCAAGCAGAGGACCAGCAAGCAACAACCACTGGGAGATCTGGCTTCTTTCCCTGGGAGGAGCAGCGGGGATGCGCTCACAGTTGGGCAAATGCTCCCTGAGCAGGGGCCCAGCAAGCAGTGGGCTTTGGTGAGAAACCCCTGCCTTCCCTGGGAGGATTGGTGCAGGTGTGCACAGGAGTCTGCAGAGTTTCGAACACACAAGAGGGATTGATTACCTTTCCCTGAGGGTGCACTGAAGAGTGGGGGCCACAACTGTTCAGCTCTGGGGCTGGAGATCAGGGCCCCACCATTTTTACTTTTTTTTTATCCTCTAAAGCAGTGCGAAAAACCTTCAGGGAATAAAAGCCACCTGAAGCAGCTTACACTGAGCCCGGCCCTGCAAGGGGTGGTGCAACTCTGCCCAGGCAAAGACACCCGAGAATCAGTGCAACAGGTCCCTCCCCCAGAATACCAGCAGGATCCTCAGGCAAATACCAAGTTTATAGATCACTCAAAACTGAAAAACTACTGTGCTAAGAGAAAGTAGTATATAGAATTAGAGGGTTTCCACATGTCTTTAGTCTTGCAGTTTAAAATTTTCTTTTTCTTTTTTCTTTTTTCCTTTTCAACTAGTTTCTTATTTTATCAGCTCTTTGTTTTAAAGTCTTTTTTTAATTTTCATTTTTACATTTACATTTTATAGATATATTCTTCATTTTGGGCTTCTTTTCACTATATTCAGTTTTATTTTTGTATATATATAAGTTTTGCTTTCTTTACAATTTGGGTATTTAGTGTCTTCTAACAAACAGACCAAAATACACCCAGGACCAAGTAGATCACCCTGTTTTGTCCACTGTAAGATTATATTCTCTCATCCCCACCCCCTTTTTTCTTTTCTTTTTTTGTTTCTGACCTCTTCACAGTTGTCTAGTGTGTATTTCACTTGCACTGTGGTTGATATTTTTGATTTTATTCTCTCATTCATCCATTCTTCTCTGGAAAAAATGACTAGAAAGAGAAATTCACGACAAAAGAAAGAACCAGAAGTAATACTCTCTGCCACAGATCTGATCAATATGGATATAAGTAAAATGTCAGAGCTGGAATTCAGGGCAACAATTATAAAGTTACTAGCTGAGCTTGAAAAAAGGCATAAAAGACACTAGAGAATCTCTTAGTGCAGAAAGAAAATCCAATCAGGCTGAAATTAAAAGTGCTTCATCTGAGATGCAGTCTAAAATGAATGCTCTAACAGCTAGGGTGAATGAGGCAGAAGAGAGAGTCAGTGACATAGAAGAGATGATGGAAAGGAAGGAAGCTGAGGAAAATAGAGAAAAACAACTAATAGACCATGAGAGGAGGCTTTGAGAAATCAGCAATACCATAACGCAAAACAATATTGGAATTATTGGGGTTCCAGAGGAAGAAGAAAGAGAGGCACAGAAGGTATATTTGAGAAAATCATAGCTGAGAATTTCCCTAATCTGTGGAAGGAAACAGTCATTCAAGTCCAGGAGGTAGAGAGAAACCCCCTCAAAATCAGTAAAAATAGGGGCGCCTGGGTGGCTCAGTTGGTTAAGCGACTGCCTTCGGCTCAGGTCATGATCCTGGAGTCCCGGGATCAAGTCCCGCATCGGGCTCCCTGCTCAGCAGGGAGTCTGCTTCTCCCTCTGACCCTCCCCCCTCTCATGTGCTCTCTCTCTCTCTCTCAAATAAATAAATAAAATCTTTAAAAAAAAAATCAGTAAAAATAGATCAACACCCCCACATATAATAGTGAAGTTGCAAATTTCAGAGATAAAGAGAAAATCCTGAAAGAGCTTGAGACAAAGAATCCTTAACCTACAGGGATAGGAACATTAGACTGGCAGCAGACGTATCCACAGAGACCTGGCAGGCCAGAAAGTGTTGGCATGATATATTCAGGGTAATAAATGAGAAAAACATACAGCCAAGAATACTTCATCCAGGAAGGCTGTCATTCAGAATGGAAGGAGAAGTAAAGAGCTTCCAGGACAAACAGAAACTAGAACTTGTGATCACTAAACCAGCCCTTCAAGAAATATTAAAGGGGATCCTGTAAGTGAAATAAGAGCACAAAAGCAGCATTGGCCAGAAAAAACAGACAATATACAGAAACAGGAACTTTACAGGTAATACAATGGCACTAAATTCATATCTTTCAATAGTTACTCTGAATGTAAATGGGCTAAATGCCCCAATCAAAAGACACAGGGTATCAGATTGGGTAAAAAAAGCAAGACCCATCCATATGCTGTCTACAAGAGACTCATTCTAGACCCAAAGACACCTCCAGATTGAAAGTGAGGAGGTGGAGAAACATTTATCATGCTAATGAACATCAAAAGAAAGCTGGGGTAGCAATCCTTATATCAGACAAATTGGATTTTAAACAAAAGACTATAGCAAGGGATAAAGAGGTACACTATTATGTCATACTTAAAGGGTCTATCCAACAAGATCTAACAATTATAAATATTTATGCTCCTAAACTTGCAAGCAGCCAAATATATAAACCAATTAATAACAAAATTAAAGAAACACATTGATAATAATACAATAATAGTAGGGGACTTTAACACCCCCCTCACTGAAATGGACAGATCATCTAAGCAGAAGATCAACAAGGAAACAAGAGCTTTGAATGACACTCTGGACCAAATGGACTTCACAGATATATACAGACCATTCCATCCTAAAGCAACAGAATACATATTCTTCTCAAGTGCATATGGAACATTCTCCAGAATAGATCACATGCTGGGTCACAAATCTGATCTTAACCAGTACCAAAAGATTGGGATTATTCCCACATATTTTCAGACCACAATGCTTTGAAACTTGAACTCAATCACAAGAAAACATTTGGAAGGAATTCAAATACTTGGAGGTTAAAGAGCATCCTACTAGGGGTGCCTGGGTGGCTCAGTCAATTAAGCATCTGCCTTCAGCTCAGGTCATGATCCCAGGGTCCTTGGATCAAGCCTCGCATCAGGCTCCCTGCTCAGCTGGGAGCCACTTCTCTGTCTCCTTTTGCTCCCCTCCCCCCCCACCTATTTGTGATCTCTCTCTCTCTCCGTCAAATAAATAAATAAAATCTTAAAAAAAAAAAAAAAAAGGAGCATCCTACTAAAGAATGAATGGGTCAACCAGGAAATTAGAGAAGAATTTTAAAAATTCATGGAAACCAATGAAAATGAAAACACAAATGTTCAAAATCTTTGGGATGCAGCAAAGGTGGCCTCAGAGGGAAGTACATAGCAATACAAGACTGTCTCAAAAAATTAGAAGTCTCAAAAACACAAGCTAATGTTACACCTAAAGGAGCTGGAGAAAGAACAGCAAATAAAGCCTAAACCAAGTAGGAGAAGAGAAATAATGATGAGAGCAGAAATCAATGAAATAGAAACTAAAAGAACAGTAGAACAGATCAATGAAACTAGAAGCTGGTTCTTTGAAAGAATTAACAAGATTGATAAACCCCTAGCCAGAGTTATCAAAAAGAAAAGAGAAAGGACCCAAATTAATAAAATCATGGATGAAAGAGAAGAGATCACGACCAATACCAAGGAAATACAATTTTAAGAACATAATATGAGCAACTAATACCAACAAATTAGACAATGTGGAAGAAATGGATGCATTCCTAGAGATGTATAAAATACCAAAACTGAAAGAGGAAGAAGCAGAAAACCTGAACATACCCATAACCAGCAAGGAAATTGAAGCAGTAATCAAAAATCTCCCAACAAACAAGAGCCCAGGGCCGGATGGATTCCCAGGGGAATTCTACCCAACATTTAAAGAAGAATTAATACCTATTCTTCTGAAACTGTTCCAA